>NC_139995.1:16253212-16913212 GCF_964263955.1 Coregonus lavaretus | reverse complement strand
ATACGCCTACAGGAGGGAGCTGTTGAGGATAGATGGCTTATTGGTGAGTGTTGCCTACTCATTTGAAGTATATTTGCCATTGCTAAAGCAACTTGAGTTGTTCTAATGGTCCTCTCTTTGTAGCTATGTTTTTATTTTTACTGGTCAAGCCACAACTGAGCGAGACAAATAAAACCTTCTGGTTGTACTCAATCTCTGATACTAGCACCTCTATTTCAGTCTCAGAAAAGTTTTTTACTTCACTTTTTTTAGTTGCGCCATTGTATTTCATGGTACGGTGTATAGGCTTTAAAGGGATGATTTTGACCATATATGGTTAATTAGGGGCGTTTCGAAATGCAAATAGCCAAGGTCGTGCACGAGCACTGAGGCTGAGAACAATTGGTATTTATCAATGGTTATCTCCTACCAGTGTGCTTATGACACTCTTAGGATTGTTTGATAAATCACACTTTATCTATGTGTACGACCATTCTAAATTCATTTCGTAAGTAGGATTTTAGAATAGTTTCTACGCAATATTGATACAGTGCATTCGGAAAGTATTCAGACCCCTTCCCTTTTTCCACATTTTGTTGAGGCCCCAGGTGTTTTAATCAGCATATGCTTACTTCGATTATAACCTCACGCCGATTAAGGTAAGCAGAGTAAGGTGTTTACATGACTAATGCCATACTAGGCCTACTGCCATAATCAGTTTAATATCGAATTATTAGTGTGCATGTAAACAAACATACTCAGTGATAACAGGAGTTCAGGATGAGCCAACTCTGTCCTCTAATGTATTCCTAACCTAAGTGAACACTGGGGCTATTGTCTGTACGCTGTATCAATGTTGTAATGGTTTGAACATTGACTAGTGGAGACAGTGAGAGGGCACCACTGTGGGATTAGCTGAAAGATGAACTGACACTCAGATTTATAAAAATAATAACAACTATTGCTAAACAGCATGTACAGTATTAACAGTATTAAGATGATTTTTACACATGATTATTAAATCCTCCTCTGTTGTTGTTCAGGTTCTGAGGCGTTAACCCAGAAAAACATTGTCAAATAACACTTTAGATTACAGATACATTACTACTGTACTTCAAGGGCACTGACATTCCTGAGTGCAGGGTCTTTAGCCCTGAAGGGGAGTTTTTAACCCCTGCAGCACCCGAAATAGATAGAAAGACGGAGCCTGAGAGTAAAAATAGAAGTCTGCTGCTACCCCCGGCCTGGACGGAGAGGATGCAGATGAGAACTGTGAATGAAAGACGGGGGCAGTCATTCAGTGTAGCTTCCTCCTGCTCTGAGAAACCTACCGCTGGCATTCTCGATCCCAACCACGGTGGTAACAGTGACCCCTTCCCGTGGATTTAGTCCTGTATGCCAATGGGGGAGTAATTCCATGTGATGTCACGGCATTCCCACCATGGTCCATAATTCCAGGGACTACAGCCGTTTCAAATGTCATTAACCCAGCCAGGGAAAAGATGAAAGAGAGAGTAAAGGTGCATGCATAACTTCTCGCTAGCAGTTAATGGTAAGCTAGAAACAGCAAACACAACCAATTCTATGTGAACATACACACCAGTGCACTCCATGGTCTTATCAGCACGTTTCTAGTGATGGTGGTTGCATGGGAGGGCTATGTCACCTTCACTGTCATGTTATTTACAACTGTGCTGACTCTTCACCCTGTGCTTTTTACAATAACATTTAACAAAAGCTGACGTTCCATAAGAGTACAATCATTATTTAGTCAGTTATAGTAAGCTACGTATTTACCAGCACAGCTGTAGCCAGGGTTCACGTGTGGATTAAGACCTCAAAAGGCAGAGCTATAAGCATGGATTTAGACCCGTAATGCATGAGCAGAAATATGTCAGAGGGGAAATATGGGCCAACATAGGAAGGATACATTTATCTGTGATGCAGGGGAATTCTATACCAAAACATAATGGAGAAACTTCCCTGGAGCAATGCCTAGCAGTGCATTTGTTCATCCAAATGATTTGTCATTCTCCATGGGTATTGTCAAACTGTGATACGGAACGAGTAATCTGTAAAAGTACACAGATGAATCTGTTGTAATCTGTAAATGGATTTACAAGGGGCCTTGCATGTAAACAATCACTTGGTAGTTGTCACGTTGGAGGCCTGTTTTCTCTCACACAGTCCTTTTGCATGGCAATAAACCCAATCTGGAATAATGCCTTTACACTCTATTTATTACATAAATATAGAACTGTGTTGGTCATCGAGTTCAAACGCTCTGTAGAAAGGAATATTATTTCTCGGCTCAGGCACACATAAAAAGTTACAGCAGATTTCACTCACTGTGAATTCCCGCTGGCTCGGAACTTAACTTTGATCTTTAAAATACTGTCATTGGGGAAAGGCTCAAACTAATTCACTGTTTTTTTCCGTTTTTTTCCAGGTAGTATCTGACTTATGTGGGAAGAGGAGAGGAGACATTCCCCTCTTGGGGATTTCTGGCGACAGCAGTCTTGTCTGAGCTACCCCAATGGAGTGCAATTGATTATCAATGGCGACTCACTTCTCATTATGCCTAAATTAGGTTGGCAATTTAAACAAGCTGTGAGGTATTGATTACACAGATTCCTATAAGCTCTCCTAACTGAAGCAGACTTCACAGCTCTGGCTATCAAAGTCCTTCACCCTGGCTGTGATCCTGCAGGGCAGGAGACAGTGATAAGCCTGACCGAAGTCTACTCTTCCAAGGCTCTTATCTCATGCTTTCGCTAGCTACAGAGGAGTATCCTTTTGATGGCTACACTTCCTCACTATTGTGGTTCATATCAACAGTTACATCATTTAGCTTCAAAACATACTGTATGTGCAGTACATAAGCATTTCTAACTTTCAAGCATTAGAGTGAATATCTTGAGACATACTAACACATCTGCATTTAATGGACACTCAGTCAGTAGACCAGACTGTGCATCATAGATGGCGTTCCCCGGGGAAACATTTAACTGAAGCACACAAAATACAAGGGGAAGGGAAAAAAACAATTAAGAGGTTCTTGATTTACTCTGCACATGTGTACGACCTGTTTTAATGGGGAAGTGAGGGCCTCTTGAGTAAGAGGTCACGGTCCTTAAACCTTCTTGGGAGAAACAGAGTTAATCCGTATTTGGCAGGCAACCAACCTCGCAATATTGAGAGACCGGACCGTCAGGTAACCAAGAGAGGGACGTAAGTTTAAAGTTTTTTTATTTGAGATATGTTTAATATGATGAAGTACCTTTATACGGCACCTTCATAATGAGCATATTATAGCAAAAAATATATCAATATCAACTTCATGCTGTGTCAAAGCCCATAGCCAAAACATCTAAGGGTGCTATAAAGAGAAAATCTAAAACTTTTTGCCAATAATCTAGTAACCTACATCGCTGGCCAATAGTAAATGTATTCTTGCAACTGAAGTGAAGAATTAAAACACTATGATACATAGGTTAGGTTTACAAGAGACTAGAAAAACAATTAAGTGCATTTCACAATATTTAAGGGCAAGAAAAGCAGAGTCAGTAGACTGAAATGCATCTTGACTGGGGAGCAAAACAAACAGGTAAGCAAGAGAGCCAGGTTCTCCTCTGTCTCTTCTCGTCAGGTAAACAATACCGCTATAGTAAGCTGTTTTTTTACAGAAATTAAAGAATCTTTTAGAGTCTTGCAGGTGAATAAAGAGCGGGCCACAATTTCAATGACACACTAAAAAGTAATCCATTCTAAGAAAGGCATTCAATCGAAAACAAAAAACAAAAAGACCAACCTACAGTTGAGTAAAAGCAATATATTTGAAGATATTAAACTAGAGAACTGGGTAAATAATATTTGTGATAAAAGATGAAAGAATTGCTGAGCTCTGGATACGTGCTCAGTGATTTGTTAAATCCGACATGATTAAAGAGGGAAAGAACCTTTAATAGTGAACTGTGCCAGTCCAGTTAATTAAGTAAACTGGTGCTGTGGAGAGAGCCCTGGGAAATGGAAGGCAAAGCAAACAGGGGCACTGCTCAGTCCCTTAGCTTTAATCGCAGGCTAGATCTGAGAGTGGGACAGACCTTAGGGACAGACAGCGCTCTGCTTGGCTGAACAAGGCAATTTGCTCTCAGTAATACCCGCTCCCTGCAACACCCCCAAGCCCTACCCCACCTCATCTACATGACCACCGAAGTGCATGAACAAAGCCCTGAGATGTGTTGTTCGGTAGAGGGACCCCCAATCTGATAATGACCATGATAGCGTTATTATTACATGCTAATATGCTGCAGGCGCAGTCTTTTTAATGCACTTTCACCTTTTAGATTGTTCCTTCTCCATTACAAATACATCAGATAATCTAATCATGTGAGGCTGTTGATTCAAGGACACCTTATAACTAGCATTCTGTACCAGATGCAAAAGGCTTCTCAAAAATACACTGTTGTCTTTGTTAACCTCAATTTGGACCTTTTTCTGTTTATGTTTTTAATTATTCGTACAATACAGTCAAGTGGAAGCAGCTGCTGAGAATTACCATGCCAGGATGTTTAAGAGGGGAAGCAAATTAGCATCGTATGATTTGTTACTGGTCACTGGGACGGGTCTGCGGTGTAACCTGAGAGTCGGAGTTCTTCCTATGGAAACTAGAGCACTTATCAAAGCCAGAATCATCCCATTTATCTGATCATCTAATCAACAGTCACACAAAGAGTGCACACACACATTGCAGAGCAGTAGAAAACAGCAAATGAAGCGATTATTTTAAAGACGATACACAGACTATTAGAGGAGAGCACTATATGAATTCAAGACACCACATAGAAACCACTAACACAAAACACTAAACAGATAGGGATGTGGTTGGGGAAGAAATAGACCAGAGATGTTTGCCTCTTACCTTTGAAGGAGATGAAGACGCGGGGTGCAGCATGAGGGTCGATGATGTTGTGATTGCACAGAGCCCCAACAACCAGGGCCAGGAGCATGTGGACCGTCCACAGACCGTCCAACAGCATGGTGAACCAACCTCCAGGAATAGAACGTTTGCAGAACACTGGAGGAAAGAAGAGGTCAACAATTAAAGATTTCAAAACTTCAGCTGTCAAAAGCTTTACACATTATAACGCAGCATCCTTGAGTGTAGATGTCAAAACAGTGGTCTTCATCACTGATGTTAAGGGATTACACTCACTCCATTGGGACCTAAACCTAAAATCATATTTGACCTTTATGTACACTACCTGTCAAAAGTTTTAGAACACCTACTCATTAAAGCGTTTTTCTTTATTTTTACGATTTTCTACATTTTCAAATAATAGAGAAGAAATCAAAACTATGAAATAACACATATGGAATCATGTAGTAACCAAAAAAGTGTTAAACAAATCGAAATATATTTTATATTTGAGATTCTTCAAATAGTCACTTGTTGGCCGCTTTTCCTTCACCATCTCAATTTGGTTGTGGTTGGGGGATTGTGGAGGCCAGGTCATCTGATGCAGCACTCCATCACTCTCCTTCTTGGTAAAATAGCCCTTACACATCCTGGAGGTGTGTTGGGTCATTGTCCTGTTGAAAAACAAATGATAGTCCCACTAAACCCAAACCAGATGGGATGGCATATCGCTGCAGAATGCTGTGGTAGCCATGCTGGTTAAGTGTGCCTTGAATTCTAAATAGATCACAGACAGTGTCACCAGCAAAGCACTCCCACACCATAACACCTCCTCCACCATTATTTACGGTGGGAAATACAAATGCGGAGATCATCCGTTCACCCACACCGCGTCTCACAAAGACACGGCGGTTAGAACCAAAAATCTCCAATTTGGACTCCAGACCAAAGGACAAATTTCCACTGGTCTAATGTCCTTCTCGGGTTTCTTGGCCCTAGCAAGTCTCTTCTTCTTATTGCTGTCCTTTAGTAGTGGTTTCTTTGCAGCATTTCGACCATGAAGGCCTGATTCACACAGTCTCCTCTGAACAGTTGATGTTGAGATGTGTCTGTTACTTGATCACTGTGAAGCATTTATTTGGGCTGCAATTTCTGCGAATGTTAACTCTAATGAACTTATCCAGCAGAGGTAACTCTGGGTCTTCCATTCCTGTGGTGGCCCTCATGAGAGCCAGTTTCATCATATAGCGCTTGATGGTTTTTGCGACTGTACTTGAAGAAACTTTCAAAGTTCTTGAAATGTTCCGTATTGACTGACCTTCATGTCTTAAAGTAATCATGGACTGTTGTTTCTCTTCGCTTATTTGAGCTGTTCTTGCCATAATATGTGCTTGGTCTTTTACCAAATAGGGCTATCATCTGTATACCCCCCTACCTTGTCACAACACAACTGATTGGCTAAAACGCATTAAGAAGGAAATAAATTCCACAAATTAACTTTTAAGAAGGCACACCTGTTAATTGAAATGCATTCCAGGTGACTACCTCATGAAGCTAGTTGAGGGAATGCCAAGAGTGTGCAAAGCTGTCATCAAGGCAAATATTGGCTATTTGAAGAATCTCAAATATAAAATATATTTTGATTTGTTTAACACTTTTTTGGTTACTACATGATTCCGTATGTGTTATTTCATAATTTTGATGTCTTCACTATTATTCTTCAATGTAGAAAATAGTAAAAATAAAGAAAAACCCTTGAATGAGTAGGTGTTCTAAAACTTTTGACCGGTAGTGTATGTGTGAGAAAATGATGGGAACATCAAGCTGGTCTCCTCCATTGTTCCCTGCCTCTTGTGCAAGAATATGCTGTTGTCTTCTAGTCCCACCAAACACATTCCTCTTTCATGACCATCAACCCTGTGCACTACTCTGTAATTATGTACTGTAGTCACCTAATGTACGGTTCTACCTTATCTTCTTACATTTTACATTTTAGTCATTTAGCAGACGCTCTTATCCAGAGCGACTTACAGTTAGTGAGTGCATACATTATTTTAATTTTTTTCATACTGGCCCCCCGTGGGAATTTAACCCACAACCCTGGCGTTGCAAACGCCATGCTCTATCAACTGAGCTACATCCCTGCCGGCCATTCCCTCCCCTACCCTGGACAACGCTGGGCCAATTGTGCGCCGCCCCATGGGTCTCCCGGTCGCGGCTGACTACGACAGAGCCTGGATTCGAACCAGGATCTCTAGTGGCACAGCTAGCACTGCGATGCAGTGCCTTAGACCACTGCGCCACAATATACCTTGTTTTCACACAATTCAGTGTGAAAAATTATTGTCACTGATGTAATCTCACCTCTACAAAGGAGAATACGGTACTGAAGATAACTAAATCACCCAGTCTTGCCAGAACCACTGGGACTGTTGATTGAAACTGTATGAACATTGTAATCAAATGTTGTAATGGAGCCAGCCACACTAAACAGGAATGTACAATAAACTCAAGTTATAAAGGGTAAGCAGAATACGGCATGCTTCTTTATGGGGATACAGTGTTGCCTAGAAACTTGATTTAAAACATCTACAAATTGGTCTTATTTCATGGCTTTAACAGTGTAGGACAGATGCCACTGTAATTATGTGCACCATAATAAAGCATGGATCCACGGATATTGAGGATTGGATAAAAGGCGCATGCCATTGAATGTGTCCAGCCCCTGCCCTTATGGACACAGCCAACCTTCATATTCTCCTAATTCCCACAGTCAAGGAGCTTTTGGGCTATTACTTCAGCTGTAACAGTGAGCTTCTATGTCCCGTAGCCCAGGGTGCTATGGCTCAACTCTTCAATTTCAAGAAGCATCACATACAAATTGGATTTAACACGTATCACTTTTACATTGATGGCCATCTAAGCACTCTGCATGTGATTGCCAGAGAGCGTTGTTTAAAGGGCACTTCCACCACAAACACAAACTCAACATGCAGACTGGTGGAGAGCTTGAGCCAGAGCCTACAGTCCAAAAGAGATCCTCGAACCAAAGGTGTTGGTTAGGGTGGATTTATGATTATAACCATCAGCTCAAACCTCAGCTATTTGTGGGCAATTTGTTAACTGGCCAGCTGTTTATTCTGAGTCATTCATTCACAAAATCAAATTAAATTAAACAACAGACTATTTAAAAATTAAATTTCAACACACACACACACACACACCACATAGACAGACACAAACACACACGCAGGCGCGCACACACACACACACAGGGATGATTTTCCATTTGATTAAATTATCTAAACAGGTCAATCCAATTCATCTTTACATTCTTGAAGAAAGAGCAAGAAGTGTAATTGAAGTGTAATAGCGCGGGCCACTGTAAAACATAGTTGGCGCTAAATACAGGAATCAAGGTCAGTAGCCTTGACATGGTTCTCATCAAAGGACCAAGCATGTATGATAAACATGACACCTACTTTAAGGCAACTCATCCCCCACCCCATCGGTTTTTTGGCATTTTGGACGGTTCCTCGTTGATTAATTTTATCAAGACCATTCCTATAAAAGGTGAGTGTCGAGTAATTGTCTGTTCGCAGTTCATGTGCTTTGGACAGCCAAACTTTACTTATTGCTATTTTGTGAGTCAAGCGTCAAGACAATGTTGAGCATGATTTACGAGGCGCAGGGCGGTAAAGACCACTATTAAAACGCGCTTTTAGCCACTCACGCTCCCGGCTTGGTCCAGCCGCGCTTGTAAATTCAGCGGGCTATTGGCGATCATATTCCAAGAGTAACCTAGATAGCCTACATTTGTGCATGTTCCCAATTATTTGGAAAAGCACTATTTTTTCCTTTCAGGCGTGGGTAGGCTAAATATTGCATTGGTTTTCTTAAAGACATTTGTGCGCTTTGTGCGCTTTTACCAGCAGCAAAATAAACTTTGTTGATGACTAAATCCACCCCGTCCGTATTTTTATTCTAAAAAGAAAACACCTAGGCTATTGCAAAACCAATGTTTTATTGGTTTTATTCACATCCTACACACTTCAGCTGTCAAATTTCAGTGCGAACAAAGCAGAAGGCTATGAATAAGTAGGCTGGCAATTTAATTAGATCATATCAACACATATTTCCCTAATTTCAAATCAGTACGATCGGTGTTGGGCTGTGAGAGATGAAGCTATACATTTTTCTGATAGTAAAGCTATAAACAATCTGAAATTGGTAGGAGTCCATGCGTAACTTGCAAGAGTGCATATAATAAATACAAAATACTAATTTAAAGCACATTATAACTCACTGCCATGACATATAATATGGAGTTCGATGTTGATAACAAACTCTAAGTGTCCAGATATTGCTGTCACACTTTCAAATGCAAAAGTTCATTATTATAATTTTAATAGCCTCATTATGATGGTTTTCATAAGGCTAAGTAAGCATAATCAAATTAACATGTTTAACGGTTATAATGCCAGTACAGAAATTATTAAAACCATTTTGTTACAGTTCTTTTGGGGCAACCAAATTTCCCATGTAACACACCAGTAAATTAAACAGCTTAGGTCTACCCCTCATGGTAATACAAAGTAAATGAAAAATGCCAGTGCTGTGCGTGTCAATTGCAGGCTGTTTGAATGCAAAGCATTAACGTTATAAATAATTAGTCATACCTTATTGTCACTTTACTCTCCACAAATAACTTTGAGTCCAAGTCCAACCTTACAAGTCATCGAAGAAACCAACAGAATTCCACGGAATCGTTCGCCTCAAGTCTCCAAGTTTAAAATGTATAAGATCCGGGGTGCGGTGGCCCCTTTGCAGGAGTACTTATAGAGATACACCTGAGCCCGGTGTGTTTACCGCTTCCCCGTCCAATGCTTATGAGGCGCAGCTGAAAATAACGTCTCTCCAAATAATTATCGCGTAAGTTTAATGACGAGAAGTTGTGACAAGTCCAATGTGACAGCTCCTTGAAAATTGAAAATGTAAAGAATTCCTCGTCTGAAACTCGTCTAAACATGAAAGTGTATTTGCTCCTGACTGCTGGGGAAACGCGCTGGCAGGTGGATGCAATGCCCACATTTGCGTTAAACACACCCACTGGGCGGAAAGTGCCTTAGCTGCCACCGCCCATTCCTCCAGCCGCTAGATGAGCAGGCTGAGAGAAAATACCGGAGTATTGTGTTGATTAACTGGACAACAGTGGCTTTCAAACCAGATTGCTTCCACAATTATGAAAAACACATACATTTAAGGCTTTTTGCTTTGATAATTTGTTGCCAATGTTTATGAACTTCAACCTATGTTATAAACTCTTATCCTACATAGGCAGCTAGCCATCTATTGTAATTACAGTGAACATTTACAATTTAGTCATTTAGCAGACACTCTTATCCAGAGCGACTTACAGGAGCAATTAGGGTTAAGTGCCTTGCTCAAGGGCACATCATCTAGCCGGCTCGGGGATTCTAACCAGCGGCCCAACGCACTTACCTGCCCACAGGGCTTACTGCCTTAGTCTGTATGATAATGATATGAGAAGAAAATATCAGAGATGAATCCAGAATTAAGAAGAATAAATCACTTACGTATGATGGAACATACTGTACCTGACTGACTGCAATAACATCTTGGTCTTTGACATCTTTCCCTGAACAATTTCTTTGATGTTGGAATGTAGGTGTGGTGTATCGACACAAATGAAGACAGATAGCCACTAACGATATAGCACGAAGGCACACATCTTGCCATACATCAACAAGAATAAAGTTCAAATACAGGTAAATGGATATTGTTGCATGACTCGAACGTCAGACTTTTGGCAGATTTACATTATGTCTGTACATTATAGGCAGTATTTCATTACACAAAACAGGAGTAGCATACTGTATCGCTATTACAGCTGAGACAAACTGACAAGATTACCTTCAAACTCAAGCTCAATAAAACATTCACCTTCATATATTCTACATTCACCTTTGAATGGGTCCTTTCAATTGCCAACAAATCAGAGACTTGCTTATAGAACAGCAGTGATCTATGTTGCATCCTTCATTATCCTGTAACACAAATATATGTATTATTCCAATGTTACAAAATAGTTCTCGAAACTAATGATATGTAAAAGATGTTAGAGAAAGTCACTCTAACATCTTTATGTTTTCAGCACCTGGGAATGGGAATTACTAAAAATCATGTTATTATTACTCTCTCTCTTCCTTTTGAATTTATATCACCATGTCTGACTCTCACTATTGAGAGGGTGTTTGTTTGCTTTGAATCAACTGCCTGTCTGTATTATTTCCATCTCCCGTCTCCCCGACAGCCAGCAACGTACCATCTGCCACCCTCACATGAAATGTGGAAGGAAAATATTCAACAGGATTTGGCTGACTATACACTTCCTAATAATGTGTTCTATATTCCTACGGATTTCAATGTTTGTCCAATCCACAAGTGATATAAAGTATACATTCATTTAGTTTTTTTACTGGAACTTCATGCAAGAAGAAAAATAGACAAATGAAGACCTATTGCAAATCACTGGTATTGCACATGTTATATATGTTCAATTCGCTACCTCAATGGCCATGAATACTGTGTGAGACCACATACTAACTTGACCTTTCCAATTAATGTTTGACTTTCACTTCCACTAATATGACTGAAGACAGACCACTTTAACAGGCGCTGATTAATAACCCCATAGCAAATGTCAGAAATTACACAGTGTTATCTTCGTCATGTACTTATGATGATTATGTGAATAATGCTTTTCAGAGGACAGCTGATGTAATTTATTTAACAGTTATTGGGAAATGACCATTATAATGGTTAATTTGCCTCTCCAGACTGATAGACCTAATGCATTCATTGAGTTATTGCTTATAAAGACTTATTTTCACCGTCCTTTCCTACCTGCATTATCAGTTCCTTATTCAATCTCATCCCATTAAATGTCATGCATTAGTTTCCCAATTAAGCCTGCCAATGAGTTTGGAGAAGTTAGCTAGAAGTGTCGGGATGGAATCAATGGGGTCAAAAGAAACTGTCCTACTCATGTATTCACACGTACAAAGCCATGCCATTCCCTCTATACTCCTGAATCTCCAATCTATTCTGGCCTTCCATAAAGGTCTTTTTACAAATCCACTTGGCAGAGGTCAAATGAAAAAGATCTCCCTAGTGATTCCAAGCTGACTTCTTCCTCTTCAGCTCTTCAAGCAGGGTCTGACAAGTTATCTGTTCACTGAGGGTGAGAGCAGAATGAATGTGCTGGCTGAGATGAGAAGCAGGCCTGAGAGTAATGCAAAGCCATCTCTACATTCTTCACCCCATCCATTCTTTACGCTGAAAGATGAAGGTTGGGGGTGTCAGATCTAGTTACACAATGCCCATGTGGAAGTTGTGCTTTTCTGCTTGATAGAAATCCAGGATAAGGTGTGCACATTTTGCAGCCAAAAAGACTTTGTTTTTAAGTGGGCCCGAACTATAATATTTTGAATAAAATCTTGCCAGCACATGATTTAATGACGCTGTTGACATCTATCTAAGTGGTGTATGACGTCGTTTTTAGTGTTCTACAGAACACTGCATTCCAAAGGGAGTGTGCAGTACCTGCTCAGGGGCACTGCCTGCCTGTGGGGCTCGAATGGATGGATAGCATTGGACGCCATTCTGCAGAGTTCCAGGGATCATCCACATTGTGTTCAACTTCACGTGCTTATTGTGTAGGGAGATGTAACACCCCTGGTGCATGTCTCGCTCTCCACTCTTTGTGACTGCATGCGATCCAGTGCTGCTGGCGTTCTGCTGAGCAATGCAGGGTTCAGAATCCACCTCGAGTCGGTGCTGCTGAGCTGAAAGGTGTAGTTGTCAGCACTGAACTCTGTCTCTAGCTGGATGTTTCAGGCAAGTTGTGGGAAATGTTTTTGCCATTTTGTGGAAAAACAAGATGTTTTGTTTGTCCTGGAAATGGATATGCTGTGTTGCCATGTCAATGGATGTTTTCTTAGAATTTTACAATATCTATCATTCACATATGATCCTGGTCAGAATGTGGTTGTGATATGCTGTGTTGGCACATGCAGTCTCCACTTGCTGTGTTGCCATTTCAATGAAGGTTTTCTTGGTACATAGCGCTGGTGAGTCTTCAACACCAGGATAAGGAGGTGTAAAGCCCCTCCTGCTATGTTTTGTGAGTTCATGTTAATTAAAAAAGATCTCATTTCTCTCTGCTCTCCTCTTTTGTGTTCAGAGGAAGAAACATATCATAACCCCATGGGTTATTCTGCCCTGAAAACAGGAATTCAACAGGAAAACATTGACCCTGTTTCATTGCCATAACAAAGGGAATTCCAATCACAAAACACTCTGTTTCAGGATGTCTACATCATTGCTTGGCAACTAGTCCCAAGAGTAAACAACATGACATCATATAACTCTTGAGCGTTTTAAGTCCTTGTCAATAAGCCTAAAGGTAAAGCATAATCACAAACACATCACCAAGGGAGAAACAATGAAAAAAGGAAAAAAGGTTGGCTCTACATATGGCTACTTCATTATACATTATTGGTCTTCGTTTTTGTATCATGTGTTTAACATTGCACCTTCTAACCTAGAACCCACAACTATACACACACACACACACACACGCAAGCACACACACACAAACACACACTTTAAACCCCCTATGCTCCTTTGAGACCCCTCTTTCAAAGTCATTGAGATCTCTTCTTCTAGTCAATGGGCAACTGGACATTTTTACACATGACCCTAAACACACAGGGAGATTGCCCTGTTGAGTTTCAGGACTGCACATGTAATAATCTTTCAACTTCAAGTGCAAAACAGGCTGCCTAAGTATGGTTCCCAATCAGAGACAACAAGCCACAGCTGCCTCTGATTGGGAACCACCCCGGCCAACATAGAAATACATGATCTAGAACCTGAACATAGAACACTAAACATAGAAACTAACACCCTGGCTCAACATATAAGAGTCCCCAGAGCCAGGGCGTGACAGTATCCCCCCCCCAAAGGCGCGGACTGCGACCGCGCCAACTAAACCCAACAGGGGAGGGGCCGGGTGGGCATTCCGCCTCGGAGGCGGATCCGGCTCCGGGCGTGACCACCACTCTCTAGCTACCCCCCCGTAGCGCCCCTGGTCTGGTCCCGCTGGCTGGAGCTGGACTGGACATCGGTGGAGCGGATTGCTTAGGCTCCGGTGTGGAGCAGCTGACCGGTACCTGACCAGGCACCGGTAGAACAGGCACGGGCTGTGCCGGACTGACGACGCGCACCATTGGCTTGGTGCGGGGAGCAGGAACGGGCCGGACCGGGCTGACGACGCGCACCACTGGCTTGGTGCGGGGAGCATGAACAGGCCGGACCGGGCTGACGACGCGCACCACAGGCTTGGTGCGGGGAGCAGGAACAGGCCGGACCGGGCTGGCGACGCGCACCACAGGCTTGGTGCGGGGAGCAGGAACAGGCCGGACCGGGCTGGCGACGCGCACCACTGGCTTGGTGCGGGGAGCAGCAACAGGCCGGACCGGGCTGGCGATGCGCACCATAGGCTTGGTGCGGGGAGCAGGAACAGGCCGGACCGGGCTGGCGACGCGCACCACAGGCTTGGTGCGAGGGGCAGGAACAGGCCGGGCCGGGCTGGCGACGCGCACCACAGGCTTGGTGCGAGGGGCAGGAACAGGCCGGGCCGGGCTGGCGACGCGCACCACTGGCTTGGTGCGTGGGGCAGGAACAGGCCGGGCCGGGCTGGCGACGCGCACCACAGGCTTGGTGTGAGGGGCAGGATAGGCCGGGCAGGACTGGGAACACGCACCACTAACTTAGTGCGGGGAGCAGGAACGGGTTGGGCCGTACTGGGAACACGCACCACTAACTTAGTGCGGGGAGCAGGAACGGGTCGGGCCGGACTGGGAACACGCACCACTAACTTAGTGCGGGGAGCGGGAACGGATCGGGCCGGACTGGGAACACGCACCACTAACTTAGTGCGGGGAGCAGGAACGGGTTGGGCCGTACTGGGAACACGCACCACTAACTTAGTGCGGGGAGCGGGAACGGGTCGGGCCGGACTGGGAACACACACCACTGGCCTTGTGCGGGAATCAGGAACGGGCCGGACCGGACTGGTGACACACACCACTTGCTTGGTGCGAGGAGCGGGACTGGGTTTCCTTCTCCCTCCTGACCAATGGCCCCCGTAACCTGGTGGCCTCCTCTCCTAGTCCACAAACTCGCCCTGTAGCTGCCTCCAGCAGCCCCGTCGTCCATGCCGTGTGCCCCCCCAAAACAATTTATTGGGGTTGCCTCTCGCCTGTCCGACGACGGCCCGGTTGGCGCCGCTTCTCCTCTCCTGCCTGGACATCCTCCCTCATCGCCCTCCGGTAGCGGACGGCCTCCTCCTCGGTGATCTTCCCCCAACCGAGGAGGACATCCACTAGCGTTACCTCCGGCGTTTGCTCCTGGACACGCTGCTTGGTCCTTATTTGGTGGGATCTTCTGTCATGATCGTCGTAATGAGCGGAACAAGGCGCAGCGTGATATGCGTACATCTTTTAATGAGTACTTTACAACAATTAACAAAACAACAAAACGATACGTGAAGTCCTAAGGTTAACAAACACAAACCTCTCCGGAACAAGATCCCACAAATGACAAAAGTGGACAAAAGTGCAAAACAGGCTGACTAAGTATGGTTCCCAATCAGAGACAACAAGCCACAGCTGCCTCTGATTGGGAACCACCCCGGCCAACATAGAAATACATTATCTAGAACCTGAACATAGAACACTAAACATAGAAACTAACACCCTGGCTCAACATATAAGAGTCCCCAGAGCCAGGGCGTGACAGAAAGCTTTAACCTTATGGCGTGACGAGATATGACAAAAAGCCTGACTCTTTGCTGGAGTGAAGTCGATGTCCTCAGAGTTATTTGTATTTAAATGGGAAAAGAGGATATTGCAGTAGACAGCATCTCACCTTGATCATGGAATAAACTTTTTATTTTACTGCTTATAGGAAAGACCAGGGTCTAGAAGTGTTTACATTTTCATTGGTAAGTACTTATAGACCTGCCTCAGGTCTAATGAACGACAGTGACAAGTACTTCAGCTGAAAATACTTTTGAAATTAAACACACATACACTATGAATCCACCTGGGCTGGAGTATAGAAGCAAGTGAGCGAGCAAGAGAGTGCGTGAGAGATTGAGAAAGCAAGATAGTGAGCGAATGGCTGAGAGAGGGAGTGAGTGTGGCCTGGCAGCAGTGTTGAACAAGCCGACTGGCCATGTGAAGGCTCCACAACCCTCTGCAGCTCTTACCACATAACCATACCTGTCCGTACAGCTGCCCACTCAGCTTGACCAGTGCCAAAAATCAACTCAATTTCAAAGATTATATGGATTGATAATGTTCTCTGAATGCTCGTAATAACACGGTACTCACAAGAACACTAATGTTACAGGACCACCTTCTTTTACCCGTACCTGTGGTTGGAGTGATTGAGCAACAGTTTCCCCTGTTGTTTTTGGCAGAGGGTTGAGCCCTGCATGCAGCACATCTCCCTACCTCCTTCCCTCCCTCCCAGACTGACTGCAGCCCCGCCTGTTTCCTTACTGCCAGTCTCTCATTGGAGCCACAACCCACTGTGGCCAGAACCATTTTAAGGAATGGCTTTGATTTCCTTCCACCTTTCACACATCAAATAGGGAAGGGAAGGAGTAGTATAAACTGCTCTCGTCTAAGCTGCACAAATAAACCAGTATCCCAGTGAGACTACTAGACCACTGCCTAATGTGTGTGTGTGTGTGTATGTGTGTGTGTGTGTGTGTGTGTGTGTGTGTGTGTGTGTGTGTGTGTGGAGGAAGAAGTGAGTTCATTTTTACCCAGGACTGCCATACATCAATGTTGAAATATGTCTAAAGTAAATAGTCTGTCATTGAATAAAATCACAACTCTACAGTGCTAGGATGGAGAATATATCAATGCCCACTAACTAAATGTTCTGCAATAAACCTCTGTTCTTAGGGGCAGGACCTCAACTTCAAATTCTGTGGTCCTTCTTGGCTGCTAAAGTCAATTCAAGGGGCAGAAATTTGAACAAATAATCCATCTTCCAAACTTTGAGTGGTGATTTCATTCTGCGGAAAAGGAACCGTTCAAGGAAATAAGCACAATTAGAAGGTGGGTCATTCATGATTCATGTACAGTATGCGTCATGCTTTGATGACATTCCAAGGGAAGTTTCAGGGCGGTAACAGCAGGTACTGTAGGGACTGTGCTTTGTGCTGGCTGGTAGTACCCTTGCGAGAAGTCAAAAACTCTATTATGTCACTATTGCATTGTTATTGGAAGGACGGCATCGTTAGAGGAGTGTCTACAATATTTACAACAAGTGATTTTAAATGAGAGTAAATCCCCTTACAGTTGCAAATACCAATATACTGTAAATCCAACATCTGATTGTGATATCACCAGGCCTTTTTCATTTGCTATTGTCCCCAATGAAGAAAACCACCAATCAAGATGTTACATTGGACAATAAAGTTATATTGTATTGTTTTTTATTACTACACTGACATTGTGGTGCCCATGTCCATCAGACAGACGGAGAGAGTAGAAGGGAACTGAGAGGTATGGGTACGTTTAAAAACAGATTAGCAGCTGTCTCTCTCTCAACGCTGCATGCCCCACCACATTGCCAATGCCACGCTGTCTCACTGCCAGCTACTGTGCTGGTTGTTGTGAGGACACCACTGCATCTCCCCCAGAGGAATGCTAGGGCTATTCCCTACACCAAGGTATTTTTTTTTGTTTAACCTTTATTTAACTAGGCAAGTCAGTTAAGAACTAATTGTTATTTACAATGACGGCCTACCAAGAGGCAAAAGGCCTCCTGCGGGGACGGGGGCTGGGATTTAAAATAAACATTTTGGACAAAACACACATCACGATAAGAGAGACACCACAACACTACATAAAGAGAGACCTAAGACAACAACATAGCATGGCAGCAGCACATGAAAACACAGCATAGTAGCAACACAACATGACAACAACATGGTAGCAACACAGCAGCACAACATGGCAGCAGCACAAACATGGTACAAACATTATTGGGCACAGACAACAGCACAAAGGACAAAAAGGTGGAGACAACAATACTTCACCCTGTATGTTTGCATACCATTACAAAAAGATCAACTTCAGTATTATTGAATAACAGATAGTGTTTTCTGCCTAATGACCACAAGGACAATATTGAATAATTTATCATGATCATGTTCATGTAGTGGACAGTGATGACAGACACTGGGTGTCTGTCATCACTGGGGCTGACAGGCACATGGAGCAGGCGGACAGGTCAGTGAGGTCACTGAGACCATGCAGGTACTCAGTTAGGCAGAGTGCATGTTCACTTCTCACCACCATCTGCTTACATGAGGCTGTACTCTGACCTTTTCCTTCCACTTTGTGCTCAACCCAATAACCCATATCCCTATATGTTTTATGCATTTTGTCTACCCTCTGTTTTTAACCAGATATCTGTTACATCAATTGAAGTGACAGAAAAATAAACTTTTTAAATAACTCAAGTTCTGTATAATCTTTTGCGCAAAAGGAAGTCAGCTACCATTGGAACATTCAGTGGCCTCTTTCCCCAAATGTTCTATTGTGCTGTAGGCATTGCCCAGTCCATTGATACTTTATGAGGATACTGTGGGAAGGTAGGAGGCTCCTACTGGGTAAGAGAGCAGAAGTTCCTCTGTCTACTTCCTGTCTTCCTATTTGGCAGTGGGGCTGTGACCCCTGTCTCAATGACACATACATCCTACTAGGGCCATACCAGGAGGTTGGTGTGCCAGAGATCAGCCTGTCTACATCACTGGCAGGAATGGTTCAAGTCTACTAAATCCCAATGCCCTATTGTAAATATAACATGACAGGGAATAATGAAAGACATGACAAGGACAGACAGAGAACAGGAATAAAATAATCATCTAGAGAGAACAGAAAAACAACATCTCATTTTGTAGAAACAAAATAAAACCCTTGATAGCTGAAAGGTGTAAATTGGTTGTTAAGTTGATTGAGTTGCATGATTTAGCAGGCATAATCAGACTACTTAAAGGTAGAATGAACAATGAGCTCAGTGTTTGATACTTGACGCATTCCTATTTTCTTTACATGAAAAGAGAAAGCTTTTAATTTTTCACAAAAAACAGTTCTGAATTTTCTTAAAGTATAATCCTATTTCAAAGCCTATGACAGGAGTCTATGAAATATCGTCAAAAATGTTTTTCTTCTCACAACTCTGTAATTCTGTCAATGCAAACCTCTCCTGCATACTGTACAGCCATGGTAGTAATGGAATGGGTTGACTGTTTTGCGGAATCTGTCTTAATATCCAGTCTGGTCACTATGAGTTGTGCTTGTGAGTGTTGCCAGAGTAAAGGGTCTAGATGGGTCTAGGGTGAAAAAGCCTGGGAGAATCTCACTGGCTGTCCTATCAGCTATTGCAGCAGCAGAGACAGAGCACTCCCTTCCTCTCATTGATTAAGGTAACATCCCCAACAATCGAGTAGACCAGAGAGTAGAATTGGGCGATAGTAGACAACACTGCTGTGTAACTGTAGACTATGTTGTCCCACACCAGAATGAAACACCATCTGACAACATTCACACTGTAAATGAGGTATGTTGAGACTTTGGTTAATCTGTCTGCTGTCTTTGGATGCTGGTTGGAGAATGCATTAGACCTATGAGAAAAATATATTAACAGTCCCCCTTCCGATTCATGTACTACCTTCATAAATCAAATCAAATTTTATTTGTCACATACACGTGTTTAACAGATGTTATTGCGTGTGTAGTGAAATGCTTGTGCTTCTAACTCCGACAGTGCAGTAATATCTAACAAGTAATATCTAACAATTTCACAACTTATACAAAATACACACAAATCTAAGTAAGGAACGGAATTTAAGAATATATACAGTGAGGGAAAAAAGTATTTGATCCCCTGCTGATTTTGTACGTTTGCCCACTGACAAAGAAATGATCAGTCTATAATTTTAATGTTAGGTTTTTTTGAACAGTGAGAGACAGAATAACAACAAAAACATCCAGAAAAACGCATGTCAAAAATGTTATAAATTGATTTGCATTTTAATGAGGGAAATAAGTATTTGACCCCCTCTCAATCAGAAATATTTCTGACTCCCAGGTGTCTTTTATACAGGTAAAGAGCTGAGATTAGGAGCACACTCTTAAAGGGAGCGCTCCTAATCTCAGTTTGTTATCTGTATAAAAGACACTTGTCCACAGAAGCAATCAATCAATCAGATTTCAAAGTCTTCACCATGGCCAAGACCAAAGAGCTCTCCAAGGATGTCAGGGACAAGATTGTAGACCTACACAAGGCTGGAATTGTCACAATCGTTTACGAACGAGAAGGACCAAGGCGCAGCGTGATAAGCATACATGTTTATTTAACGAATAAACACCACGACCAAACAACAAACGAAACGTGAAGTCCAAGGTAGCATACACACAACATACCTTACACGGAAAAAGATCCCACAACTAACAGGTGCCAAAAGGCTGCCTAAGTATGGTCCCCAATCAGAGACAACGAGCGACAGCTGCCTCTGATTGGGAACCACACAGGCCAACATAGATCTAGACATACTAGAATCTAACAGACAATCAACATAGCCAAACACAACACAGAAAATACACACCCTGACTCAACAAATACAAGTCCCTTGAGTCAGGGCGTGACAGGAATGGGCTACAAGACCATCGCCAAGCAGCTTGGTGAGAAGGTGACAACAGTTGGTGCGATTATTCGCAAATGGAAGAAACACAAAATAACTGTCAATCTCCCTCGGCCTGGGGCTCCATGCAAGATCTCACCTCGTGGAGTTGCAATGATCATGAGAACGGTGAGGAATCAGCCCAGAACTACACAGGAGGATCTTGTCAATGATCTCAAGGCAGCTGGGACCATAGTCACCAAGAAAACAATTGGTAACACACTACGCCGTGAAGGACTGAAATCCTGCAGCGCCCACATGGTCCCCCTGCTCAAGAAAGCACATATACAGACCCGTCTGAAGTTTGCCAGTGAACATCTGAATGATTCAGAGGAGAATTGGGTGGAAGTGTTGTGGTCAGATGAGACCAAAATCGAGCTCTTTGGCATCAACTCAACTTGCTGTGTTTGGAGGAGGAGGAATGCTGCCTATGACCCCAATAACACCATCCCCACTGTCAAACATGGAGGTGGAAACATTATGCTTTGGGGGTGTTTTTCTGCTAAGGGGACAGGACAACATCACTGCATCAAAGGGACGATGGACGGGGCCATGTACCGTCAAATCTTGGGTGAGAACCTCCTTCCCTCAGCCAGGGCATTGAAAATGGGTTGTGGATGGGTATTCCAGCATGACAATGACTCAAAACACACGGCCAAGGCAACAAAGGAGTGGCTCAAGAAGAAGCACATTAAGGTCCTGGAGTGGCCTAGCCAGTCTCCAGACCTTAATCCCATAGAAAATCTGTGGAGGGAGCTGAAGGTTCGAGTTGCCAAAAGTCAGCCTCGAAACCTTAATGACTTGGAGAAAATCTGCAAAGAGGAGTGGGACAAAATCCCTCCTGAGATGTGTGCAAACCTGGTGGCCAACTACAAGAAACGTCTGACCTCTGTGATTGCCAACAAGGGTTTTGCCACCAAGTACTATGTCATGTTTTGCAGAGGGGTCAAATACTTATTTCCCTCATTAAAACGCAAATCAATTTATAACATTTTTAACATATTCTGTCTCTCACATAAACCTACCATTAAAATTATAGACTGATCATGTCTTTGTCAGTGGGCAAACGCACAAAATCAGCAGGGGACCAAATACTTTTTTCCCTCACTGTACATATACAGTGGGGAAAAAAAGTATTTAGTCAGCCACCAATTGTGCAAGTTCTCCCACTTAAAAAGATGAGAGAGGCCTGTAATTTTCATCATAGGTACACGTCAACTATGACAGACAAATTGAGAAATAAAAATCCAGAAAATCACATTGTAGGATTTTTAATGAATTTATTTGCAAATTATGGTGGAAAATAAGTATTTGGTCACCTACAAACAAGCAAGATTTCTGGCTCTCACAGACCTGTAACTTCTTGTTTAAGAGGCTCCTCTGTCCTCCACTCGTTACCTGTATTAATGGCACCTGTTTGAACTTGTTATCAGTATAAAAGACACCTGTCCACAACCTCAAACAGTCACACTCCAAACTCCACTATGGCCAAGACCAAAGAGCTGTCAAAGGACACCAGAAACAAAATTGTAGACCTGCACCAGGCTGGGAAGACTGAATCTGCAATAGGTAAGCAGCTTGGTTTGAAGAAATCAACTGTGGGAGCAATTATTAGGAAATGGAAGACATACAAGACCACTGATAATCTCCCTCGATCTGGGGCTCCACGCAAGATCTCACCCCGTGGGGTCAAAATGATCACAAGAACGGTGAGCAAAAATCCCAGAACAACACGGGGGGACCTAGTGAATGACCTGCAGAGAGCTGGGACCAAAGTAACAAAGCCTACCATCAGTAACACACTATGCCGCCAGGGACTCAAATCCTGCAGTGCAAGACGTGTCCCCCTGCTTGAGCCAGTACATGTCCAGGCCCGTCTGAAGTTTGCTAGAGTGCATTTGGATGATCCAGAAGAGGATTGGGAGAATGTCATATGGTCAGATGAAACCAAAATATAACTTTTTGGTAAAAACTCAACTTGTCGTGTTTGGAGGACAAAGAATGCTGAGTTGCATCCAAAGAACACCATACCTACTGTGAAGCATGGGGGTGGAAACATCATGCTTTGGGGCTGTTTTTCTGCAAAGGGACCAGGACGACTGATCCGTGTAAAGGAAAGAATGAATGGGGCCATGTATTGTGAGATTTTGAGTGAAAACCTCCTTCCATCAGCAAGGGCATTGAAGATGAAACGTGGCTGGGTCTTTCAGCATGACAATGATCCCAAACACACCGCCCGGGCAACGAAGGAGTGGCTTCGTAAGAAGCATTTCAAGGTCCTGGAGTGGCCTAGCCAGTCTCCAGATTTCAACCCCATAGAAAATCTTTGGAGGGAGTTGAAAGTCTGTGTTGCCCAGCGACAGCCCCAAAACATCACTGCTCTAGAGGAGATCTGCATGGAGGAATGGGCCAAAATACCAGCAACAGTGTGTGAAAACCTTGTGAAGACTTACAGAAAACGTTTGACCTGTGTCATTGCCAACAAAGGGTATATAACAAAGTATTGAGAAACTTTTGTTATTGACCAAATACTTATTTTCCACCATAATTTGCAAATAAATTCATAAAAAATCCTACAATGTGATTTTCTGGAAAGAAATTTCTCATTTTGTCTGTCATAGTTGACGTGTACCTATGATGAAAATTACAGGCCTCTCTCATCTTTTTAAGTGGGAGAACTTGCACAATTGGTGGCTGACTAAATACTTTTTTCCCCACTGTATGGACAAGCGATGACAGAGCGGCATGGACCAAGATACAGTAGAATATTATAGAATACAGTATATACAGTGCCTTGCAAAAGTATTCATCCCCCTTAGCGTTTTTTCTATTTTGTTGCATTACAACCTGAAATTTAAATGGATTTTCATTTGGATTTGATGTAATGGACATACACAAAATAGCCCAAATTGGTGAAGTGAAATGAAAAAAAATAACTTGTTTCAAAAAATGCAAATGAATAAATAACAGAAAAGTGCTGCGTGCATATGTATTCACCCCCTTTGCTATGAAGCCCCTGAAAAAGATCTGGTGCAACCAATTACCCTCAGAAGTCACATAATTAGTTAAATAAAGTCCACCTGTGTGCAATCTAAGTGTCACATGATCTGTAAATGATCTCAGTATATATACACCTGTTCTGAAAGGCCCCAGAGTCTGCAACACCACTAAGCAAGAGGCACCACCAAGCAAGCGGCACCATGAAGACCAAGGAGCTCTCCAAACAGGTCAGGGACAAAGTTGTGGAGAAGTACAGATCAGGGTTGGGTTATAAAAAAATATCAGAAACTTTGAATGTCCCACGGAGCACCATGAAATCCATTATATATTTTTTTTAAGAATATGGCACCACAACAAACCTGCCAAGAGAGGGCCGCCCACCAAAACTCACGGCCCAGGCAAGGAGGGCATTAATCAGAGAGGCAACAAAGAGACCAAAGATAACCCTGAAGGAGCTGCAGAGTTCCTCAGCGGAGATTGGAGTATCTGTCCATAGGACCACTTTAAGCCGTACAATCCACAGAGCTGGGCTTTACGGAAGAGTGGCCAGAAAAAACCCATTGCTTGAAGAAAAAAATAAGCAAATACGTTTCGTGTTCGCCAAAAGGCATGTGGGAGACTGCCCAAACATATGGAAGAAGGTACTCTGGTCAGATGAGACAAAAATTGAGCTTTTTGGCCATCAAGGAAAACGCAATGTCTGGCGCAAACTCAACACCTCTCATTACCCTGAGAACACCATCCTAAGAAACGTCCCCACAGCATGATGCTGCCACCACCATGCTTCACTGTGGGGACGTTTTTCATCGGCAGGGACTGGGAAACTGGTCAGAATTGAAGGAATGATGGATGGCGCTAAATACAGGGAAATTCTTGAGGGAAACCTGTCTTCCAGAGATTTGAGACTGGGACGGAGGTTCACCTTCCAGCAGGACTATGACCCTGAGCATACTACTAAAGCAACACTCGAGTGGTTTAAGGGGAAACATTTAAATGTCTTGGAATGGCCTAGTCAAAGCCCAGACCTCAATCCAATTGAGAAGATGTGGTATGACTTAAAGATTGCTGTACACAGCGGAACCCATCCAACTTGAAGGAGCTGGAGCAGTTTCGCCTTGAAGAATGGGCAAAAATCCCAGTGGCTAGATGTGCCAAGCTATGGAGACATACCTCAAGAGACTTGCAGCTGTAATTGCAGCAAAAGGTGGCTCTACAAAGTATTGACTTTGGGTGGGGGGGTGAATAGTTATGCACGCTCAAGTTTTCTGTTTTTTTTGTCTTAATTCCTGTTTGCTTCACAATGAAAAATATTTTGCATCTTCAAAGTAGTAGGCATGTTGTGTAAATCAAATTATACAAACCCCTCAAAAATCCATTTTAATTCCAGGTTGTAAGGCAACAAAATAGGAATAATGCCAAGGGGGGTGAATACTTTCGCAAGCCACTGTACATATGAGATGAGTAGTGCAAGAAATGTGAACATTATTAAAGTGACTAGTGTTCCATTTCTTAAAGTGGCCAGTTATTTCAATAGGCAGCAGCAGCCTCTAATGTGCTAGTGATGGCAATTTAACAGTCTGATGGCCTTGAGATAGAAGCTGTTTTTCATTCTCTCTGTCCCAGCTTTGACGTACCTGCACTGACCTCGCCTTTTGGATGATAGCGGGGTGAACAGGCAGTGGCTCGGGTGGTTGATGTCCTTGATGATCTTTTTCGCCTTCCTGTGACATTAGGTGCTGTAGGTTTGCTGGAGGGCGGGTAGTTTGCCCCCGGTAATGCGTTGGGTAGACCACACCACCCTCTGGAGATCCCTGCAGTTGCGGGCGGTGCAGTTGCCGTACCAGGCGGTGATACAATCCGACAGGATGCTCTCAATTGTGCATCTGTAAAGGTTTGTGAGGGTTTTAGGTGCCAAGCCAAATTTCTTCAGCCTCCTGAGGTTGAAGAGGCTCTGTTGCGCCTTCTTCACCACACTGTCTGCATGGGTGGACCATTTCAGTTTGTCAGTGATGTGTACGGCAAGGAACTTGAAGCTTTCCACCTTCTCCGCTGTGGTCCCGTTGATGTGGATAGGGGGGTGCACCTTCTGCTGTTTCCTGAAGTCCATGATCATCTCCTTTGTTTTGTTGACGTTGATTGAGAGGTTATTTTCCTGGCACCACACTCCCAGAGCCCTCACCTCCTCCCTGTAGGCTGTCTCGTCATTGTTGGTAATCAAGCCTACTACTGTTGTGTCGTCTGCAAACTTGATGATTGACTTGGAGGCATGCTTGGCCACGCAGTCATGGGTGAACAGAGAGTACAGGAAGAGGATAATCAAATCAAATCAAATCAAATTTTATTGGTCACATGCGCCGAATACAACAGGTGCAGACATTGCAGTGAAATGCTTACTTACAGCCCTTAACCAACAGTGCATTTATTTTAAACAAAAAAAGTAAGAATAAAACAACAACAACAAAAAAGTGTTGAGAAAAAAAGAGCAGAAGTAAAATAAAGTGACAGTAGGGAGGCTATATATACAGTAAAATAAAGTGACAGTAGGGAGGCTATATATACAGGGGGGTACCGTTGCAGAGTCAATGTGCGGGGGCACCGGCTAGTTGAGGTAGTTGAGGTAATATGTACATGTGGGTAGAGTTAAAGTGACTATGCATAAATACTTAACAGAGTAGCAGCAGCGTAAAAAGGATGGGGTGGGGGGGCAGTGCAAATAGTCCGGGTAGCCATGATTAGCTGTTCAGGAGTCTTATGGCTTGGGGGTAGAAGCTGTTGAGAAGTCTTTTGGACCTAGACTTGGCACTCCGGTATCGCTTGCCGTGCGGTAGCAGAGAGAACAGTCTATGACTAGGGTGGCTGGAGTCTTTGACAATTTTGAGGGCCTTCCTCTGACACCGCCTGGTATAGAGGTCCTGGATGGCAGGGAGCTTTGCCCCAGTGATGTACTGGGCCGTACGCACTACCCTCTGTAGTGCCTTGCGGTCAGAGGCCAAGCAGTTGCCATACCAGGCGGTGATGCAACCAGTCAGGATGCTCTCGATGGTGCAGCTGTAGAATTTTTTGAGGATCTGAGGACCCATGCCAAATCTTTTTAGTCTCCTGAGGGGGAATAGGCTTTGTCGTGCCCTCTTCACGACTGTCTTGGTGTGTTTGGACCATGATAGTTCGTTGGTGATGTGGACACCAAGGAACTTGAAGCTCTCAACCTGTTCCACTACAGCCCCGTCGATGAGAATGGGGGCGTGCTTAGTCCTCTTTTTTTTCCTGTAGTCCACAATCATCTCCTTTGTCTTGGTCACGTTGAGGGAGAGGTTGTTGTCCTGGCACCACACGGCCAGATCTCTGACCTCCTCCCTATAGGCTGTCTCATCGTTGTCGGTGATCAGGCCTACCACTGTTGTGTCGTCGGCAAACTTAATGATGGTGTTGGAGTCGTGCCTGGCCATGCAGTCATGGGTGAACAGAGAGTACAGGAGGGGACTGAGCACGCACCCCTGAGGGGCCCCCGTGTTGAGGATCAGTGTGGCAGATGTGTTGTTACCTACCCTTACCACCTGGGGGCGGCCCGTCAGGAAGTCCAGGATCCAGTTGCAGAGGGAGGTGTTTAGTCCCAGGATCCTTAGCTTAGTGATGAGCTTAGAGGGCACTATGGTGTTGAATGCTGAGCTGTAGTCAATGAATAGCATTCTCACGTAGGTGTTCCTCTTGTCCAGGAGGGAAAGGGCAGTGTGGAGTGCGATAGAGATTGCATCATCTGTGGATCTGTTGGGGCGGTATGCAAATTGGAGTGGGTCTAGGGTTTCTGGGATTATGCTGTTGATGTGAGCCATGACCAGTCTTTCAAAGCACTTCATGGCTACAGACGTCAGTGCTACGGGTCGGTAGTCATTTAGGCAGGTTATCTTAGAGTTCTTGGGCACGGGGACTATGGTGGTCTGCTTGAAACATGTTGGTATTACAGACTCAGTCAGGGACATGTTGAAAATGTCAGTGAAGACACTTGCCAGTTGGTCAGCACATGCTCGGAGTACACGTCCTGGTAATCCGTCTGGCCCTGCGGCCTTGTGAATGTTGACCTGCTTAAAAGTCTTACTCACATCGGCTACGGAGAGCGTGATCACATAGTCGTCCGGAACAGCTGGTGCTCTCATGCATGCTTCAGTGTTGCTTGCCTCGAAGCGAGCATAGAAGTGGTTTAGCTCGTCTGGTAGGCTTGTGTCACTGGGCAGCTCGCGGCTGTGCTTCCCTTTGTAGTCTGTAATAGTTTTCAAGCCCTGCCACATCCGACGAGCGTCAGAGCCAGTGTAGTATGATTCAATCTTAGACCTGTATTGACTCTTTGCCTGTTTGATGGTTCGTCGGAGGTCATAGCGGGATTTCTTATAAGCGTCCGGGTTAGAGTCCCGTTCCTTGAAAGCGGCAGCTCTACCCTTTAGCTCAGTGCGGATGTTTCCTGTAATCCATGGCTTCTGGTTGGGGTATGTACGTACGGTCACTGTGGGGACGACATCATCGATGCACTTATTGATGAAGCCAGTGACTGATGTGGTGTACTCCTCAATGCTGTCTGAAGAATCCCGGAACATGTTCCAGTCTGTGCTAGCAAAACAGTCCTGTAGCTTAGCATCTGCGTCATCTGACCACTTTTTTATTAACCGAATCACTGGTGCTTCCTGCTTCAGTTTTTGCTTATAAGCAGGAATCAGGAGGATAGAGTTATGGTCAGATTTGCCAAATGGAGGGCGAGGGAGAGCTTTGTATGCGTCTCTGTGTGTGGAGTAAAGGTGGTCTAGAGTTTTTTTCCCTCTGGTTGCACATTTAACATGCTGGTAGAAATTAGGTAGAACGGATTTAAGTTTCCCTGCATTAAAGTCCCCGGCTACTAGGAGCGCTGCATCTGGATGAGCGTTTTCCTGTTGATTAATGGCCTTGTACAACTCATTCAGTGCAATCTTAATGCCAGCATTGGTTTGTGGTGGTAAATAGACAGCTATGAAAAATATAGATGAAAACTCTCTTGGTAAATAGTGTGGTCTACAGCTTATCATAAGATACTCTACCTCAGGCGAGCAAAACCTCGAGACTTCCTTGGTATTTGATTTTGTGCACCAGCTGTTGTTTACAAATATACAGAGACCGCCACCCCTTGTCTTACCAGAGTCTGCAGTTCTGTCCTGTCGATGTAGCGTATAGCCCACTAGCTGAATGTTATCATTGTTGTCGTTCAGCCACGACTCCGTGAAACATAAGATATTACAGTTTTTAATGTCCCGTTGGTAGGATAACCGTAATCTTAAATCGTCAATTTTATTCTCAAAAGATTGAACGTTGGCTAATAGGATTGATGGGAGAGGCAGTTTACTCGCTCGCCGTCGGATCCTTACGAGGCACCCGGATCTGCGTCCGCGATATCTCCGTCTCTTCCTCACGCGAATGACGGGGATCTGGGCCTTGTCGGGTGTCTGTATGATATCCTTCGCGAACGCCTCGTTGAAGAAAAAATATTCGTCCAATGCGAGGTGAGTAATCGCTGTCCTGATATCCAGAAGCTCTCTTTGGTTATAAGAGACGATGGCAGAAACATTATGTACAAAATAAATTACAAATAACGCGGAAAAACACACATAATAGTACAATTGGTTAGAGGGCTGTAAAACGGCAGCCATCTTCTTCCGGCGCTGTTCTTCTACAAGCATGCACCCTTGTGGGGGCCCAGTGTTGAGGATCAGTGGAGATGTTGTTTCCTACCTTAACCACCTGGGGGCAGCCCGTCAGGAAGTCCAGGACCTAGCTGCACAGGGCGGGGTTCAGACCCAGGGCCTCGGGCTTAATGATGAGCTTGGAGGGTACTATGGTGTTGAATGCTGAGCTATAGTCAATGAACAGCATTCGTACAGAGGTATTCCTCTTGTCCAGATGGGATAGGGCAGTGTGCAGTGTGATGGCGATTGCATCGTCTGTGGATCTATTGGAGCGGTAAGCATTTTGATGTGGGTCTAGGGTGACAGGTAAGGTAGAGGTGATATGATCCTTGACTAGTCTCTCAAAGCACTTCATGATAACAGAGGTGAGTGCTACGGGGCGATAGTCATTTAGTTCAGTTACCTTTGCTTTCTTGGGTACAGTAACAATGGTGGCCATCTTGAAGCATGTGGGGACAGCAGACTGGGAAAGGGAGAGATTGAATATGTCCGTAAACACACCATCCAGCTGGTCTGCGCATGCTCTGAGGACGTGGCTAAGGATGCCGTCTGGGCCAGCAGCCTTGCGGGGGTTAACAGGCTTAAACGTCTTACCTTGGTAGTGGGCCTCGTCGGTGGCACTGTGTTATTCTCAAAGCGGGCGAAGAAGGTGTTTAGCTTGTCTGGAAGCGAGACGTCGGTGTCGGCGACTTGGCTGGTTTTCCTTTTGTAGTCCTTGATTGTCTGTAGACCCTACCACATACGTCTCGTGTCTGAGCCGTTGAATTGCGACTTCACTTTGTCTCTATACTGATGTTTTGCCAGTTTAATTGCCTTGCGGAGTGAGTAGCTACACTGTTTGTATTCTGCCATATTCCCAGTCACCTTGCATTTTTTACATTTACATTTTAGTCATTTAGCAGACGCTCTTATCCAGAGCGACTTACAGTTAGTGCATACATATTTTTTTTTTCATACCCCCTGTGGGAATCAAACCCACAACCCTGGCGTTGCAAACGCCATGCTCTATCAACTGAGCTACATCCCTGCCGGCCATTCCCTCCCCTACCCTGGACGACGCTGGGCCAATTGCGCGCCGCCCCATGGGTCTCCCGGTCGCGGCCGGCTACGACAGAGCCTGGATTCGAACCAGGATCTCTAGTGGCACAGCTAGCACTGCGATGTAGTGCCTTAGACCACTGCGCCACTCGGGAGACTATGGTTAAATGCGGTGGTTCGCGCTTTCAATTTTGCGCGAATGCTGCCATTTATCCACGGTTTCTGGTTAGGGTAGGTTTTAATAGTCACAGTGGGCACAACATCACCTATACACTTCCTGATAAACTCAGTCACCGTTTCAGTGTATTCATCTAAATTATTTTCGCAAGCTACCCGGAACATATCCCAGTGCGCGTGATCAAAACAATCTTGAAGCATAGATTCCGATTGGTCAGACCAGCGTTGAATAGTCCTTAGCACGGGTACTTCCTGTTTGAGTTTCTGCCTATAGGAAGGGAGGAGCAAAATGGAGTCGTGGTTAGATTTGCCGAAAGGAGGGCGGGGGAGGGCCTTATAACCATCCCGGAAGTTCGAATAGCAATGGTCGAGGATTTTAGCAGCCCGAGTATAACAGTCGATATGTTGACAGAACTTCGGCAGCCTAGTCCTCAAATTTGCTTTGTTAAAAATCCCCGGCTACAATAAATGCGGCCTCAGGATATGTGGTTTCCAGTTTACATAAAGTCCAGTGAAGTTCTTTGAGGGCCATCGTGGTATCGGCTTGAGGGGGGATATACACGGCCGTGACTATAACCGAATAAAATTATCTTGGGAGATAATACGGTCGGCATTTGATTGTGAGGTATTCTAGGTCGGGTGAACAAAAGGACTTGAGTTCCTGTATGTTACTACAATTACACCATGAGTCGTTTATCATGAAACACACACCTCCGCCCTTCTGCTTCCGTGAGAGATTTATTTCTGTCTGCGCGATGAACTGAGAACCCATCTGGCTGGACCGATTTCGATTGAATATCCCCAGAGAGCCATGTTTCCGTGAAACAAAGTATGTTACAGGCCCTGATGTCTCTCTGGAAAGAAATCCTTGCCCTGAGCTCGTCGACCTTGTTATCCAAAGACTGAACATTAGCGAGTAGTATACTTGGAAGCGGTGGGTGGTGTCCTAAGTCGAACTAGCAGGCCACTCCGAGTGCCTCTCCTCCGCTGGCGATGTTTTGGGTCAGCCGCTGGAATTAGTTCAATTGCCCTGGGGAGAGCAAACAAAGGATCTGCTTTGGGAAAGTCGAATTCCTGGTCGTAATGCTGGTGAGTTTACAATAGTTTTTCCCGGCTGTATGTAATGATACAAAACACTTTCTGAGCTAATAATGTAAAAAATGATATATAAAAAACAAAATACCGCAAAGTTTCCTAAGAGCTAGTCGCGAGGCCGCCATCATCATTGGCGCCAAGATACAAGTCACATTGCAATGGGGATTTGTACAGTTAATGTGTGAGTTGCAGACAGTGCAAGTGTCTGAGTTTTACCATGAGGATTTTGTGAAAAGGGGTGTGTGTCTGACAGTCATTCAGGACACTGGCACACTCCTCATCACGTCATTCCATAGTAAAGGAAACATTCTCCCATGTAGTTGCTGTTTCCCTTCCCTGCTGATGCTTGCCTATTGTCCCCGTGCCAGCCCACAGGACGCCAGGCAAAGCCCAGGGTTCCAATGTGCCATGGTGTGCTCTCCAGACGTCACTCTATGACATAACTCATAACTCCCACATGCACACCACCCAAAAGTCATGGAAACTCACTTTCATATTGTTCACAAAAAAGATGAGTAGTCAAGATATCGCAATTTGAAACCACCTGTTTGCTTCCGACCAAATGGAGCCAAGAGAATTGACTCATACTGTTTCTAACCCTAACCCGGAGTCATGATGTATGACACAGGTCCTTCAAGAGGATGATTGACTAAAGCTGTCCGGAAATGGACATCAGAACAAGCGTTTGTACACTTTAGCTAATCTCAGGATGAGTGTCCACCACCTCCCAGTTAGCGTTTTCACGATACCAATATCGTGATACTACGATTGTCACGTTGTATAATGATTCGAAGACTGGTGCAGGAATACGTATTAGGGTTTTTATTTCCTCCACCCAACACATGGTACGTCATGAAAAACGAAGCCCAAAACAAACACGTATATATATAACAAAGGGATGTAACCAAAACTAAAGAGCGAGGTGTAACCTCTACACAATACAAGGAACGAGACCCGTAATAACAAGAGCACAATACACGATACTCACGAGACCAACGGACATAGGACAATAATCGACAAGGACAATGGGGAACAGAGGGCACATATATACAGATGAAGTCGGAAGTATACATACACTTAGGCTGGAGTCATTAAAACTCATTTTTCAACCAATACACACATTTCTTGTTAACAAACTATAGTTTTGGCAAGTCGGTTAGGACATCTACTTTGTGCATGACACAAGTAATTTTTCCAACAATTGTTTACAGACAGATTATTTCACTTATAATTCACTGTATCACAATTCCAGTGGGTCAGACTATTACATACACTAAGTTGACTGTGCCTTTAAACAGCTTGGAAAATTCCAGAAAATGATGTCATGGCTTTAGAAGCTTCTGATAAGCTAATTGACATAATTTGAGTCAATTGGAGGTGTACCTGTGGATGTATTTCAAGGCCTACCTTCAAACGCAGTGCCTCTTTGCTTGACATCATGGGAAAATCAAAAGAAATCAGCCAAGACCTCAAACAAAAAATGGTACACCTCCACAGGTCTGGTTCATCCTTGGGAGCAATTTCCAACGCCTGAAGGTACCACGTTCATCTGTACAAACAATAGTACGCAAGTATAAACACCATGGGACCACGCAGCCGTCATACCGCTCAGGAAGGAGACGCGTTCTGTCTCCTAGAGATTAACGTACTTTGGTGCGAAAAGTGCAAATCAATCCCAGAACAACAGCAAAGGACCTTGTGAAGATGCTGGAGGAAACAGGTACAAACGTATCTATATCCACAGTAAAACGAGTCCTATATCGACATAACCTGAAAGTCTGCTCAGCAAGGAAGAAACCACTGCTCCAAAACTGCCATAAAAAAGCCAGACTACGATTTGAAACTGCACATGGGGACAAAGATCGTACTTTTTGGAGAAATGTCCTCTGGTCTGATTAAACAAAAATAGAACTGTTTGGCCATAATGACCATCGTTATGTTTGGAGGAAAAAGGCGGAACTTGTAAGCCGAAGAACACCATCCCAACCATGAAGCATGGGGGTGGCAGCATCATACTGTGGGGGTGCTTTGCTGCAGGAGGGACTGGTGCACTTCACAAAATAGATGGCATCATGAGGAAGGAAAAATTGACAATGACCCCAAGCATACTCCCAAAGTTGTGGCAAAATGGTGATGTGAATGTAATGAAAGAAATAAAAGCTGAAATAAATCATTCTCTCTACTATTATTCTGACATTACATTTACATTTTAGTCATTTAGCAGACGCTCTTATCCAGAGCGACTTACAGTTAGTGAATACATATTTTTTTTATACTGGCCCCCCGTGGGAATCGAACCCACAACCCTGGCGTTGCAAACGCCATGCTCTATCAACTGAGCTACATCCCTGCCGGCCATTCCCTCCCCTACCCTGGACGACGCTGGGCCATTAAAATAAAATGGTGATCCTAACTGACCTAAAACAGGGAGTTTTTACTGGGATTAAATGTCAGGAATTGTGAAAAACTGAGTTTAAATGTATTTGGCTAAGGTGTATGTAAACATCCGACTTTAACTGTACACATAATAATCATGGGGAATGGGAACCAGGTGTGCGTAATGAGACAAGACAGTCCGGGGTTGGTTGTAATGAACCAGGTCCGGAGCTGGTGAACGGAACGAGCAGCAGTACCGGGGGGATCCCTCGATGTCCAGAGGAGGAGGCAGGGCGTCACTGGGTCCAGCCTCAGCGAGGGGACCAGGCACCATTGGCCTGAGGAGAGACACATGAAAAGTTGGGGTAATGCGGTAATCAGCAGGGAGTTGCAAACAGTACGTTACCTCATTAACCCTCCTCAGGACTTTAAACGGCTCCACAAACTGCGGGCTCAGCTTCCGGCAGTCAAGTGGAGGGGCAGGTTCCAGGTGGAGAGCCAGACCCGGTCGCCTGGAGTCTGGAGAGACAGTCCTCGTGATGCTGGACTGTCTCTACCATGGTCGCCAGCTCGGCCTTTCCCACTGTCTCCATTTTTATGGGTCGATTATTCTGTCAAGTTGTATAATGATTAGAAGACAGGCGCAGGAATACATATTAGGGGTTTTATTTACTCCACCCAACACAAGGTACGTAATGAAAAACGAAGCCCAAAACGTATATATATAACAAAGGGATGTAACCCAAACAAAAGACAGAGGTGTAACCATTTTCCATTGCTAAAATAAAACATGAAGCAGACTGAACTCCATGGTCCTTTCATTAAAAACCTGCTTCATGTCAAATATGGTGTGCGCTATAAATAAGCAATAAATGTGACTCTGGTTGACAACATAAGGTGTTTTATTCCTCCAACATAAGGATGATTTTCCTCAATAAATAAAATCTGGTTAATGTTTAGTTTTCTTGCCACGATACTGGTATCGTGACAACCCTACTCCCAGTACAATTGACCTACAGACCCAGTGAAAACATCCCTTAGAACAGCTCCACTTCACTTGTTTGCTTGGTGAATCAGCTGTTTGATGTTGGGAGTGGAGTAAGACTGGGTGGTGAGAGCTGCTTCAGGATAATTAACACCTCAGCGCCAGAAGCTACAGTAGTTGAATAGGAGAAAACATACATAGCTACGCACACCCACCTGAGAGTTCTCTACATTTTAGTCATTTAGCAGACGCTCTTATCCAGAGCAACTTACAGTTAGTGCATAAATGTTTTTTTTCATACTGGCCCCCCGTGGGAATCGAACCCACAACCCTGGCTTTGCAAACGCCATTCTCTACCAACTGAGCTACACTACTACTCTAGGTGACAGACAGCCAGAGCCTTTGTGTTTAAGTGTGTTGAGGAAGTGGAGAAGCCTTTGCTGTTATTAGAGGCCCTTGTCTTGTCTGCCATAGTGCTGGAGGGACTGTGGGACCTGCATATCTGGGCTCCTCTGCTCCTCTGCGTAGACTACACAAACCCCATAGAACGTCTCTAACACTAACTATTCTTCCACCTGTGACTGACATACTGTTTCTAAAAAACTGTGCGCCATTAGTTGCTACACGAAACTTAACTGCCTTGCCAACAGTTATCTCTTTGTTTCTAAATCCTCACTGGCACCAGAAATGAGATCTTTGAACGCTTGTATTCTTTTTTTGCCAGGCCTGGATCAAGTTTGGGGAGTGAATGATGATTTCTGGGCTGAGTGCTGAGAGACCCCTGGATGTTTTCAATAACTCCCTCATTCCCTGCTATAAACACACACGGCTGCTGCGCAGTGCCAGGATTTAGCAAATGTAAACCCTCTGTTTGTGGTGCTATTAGGAGCGCTTAATGTAACTGCTGACCAGGTGTTGAATTACCATCTCTCCCTGAGGAGGAGTCAGTAACGGGATTGCTGAATCATTTCTGTGGTTTAAACACTAATTCCAGTGAAATCAAGTCCATGTCTGATGCAATAAATTATTCACATACCTACAGTACTCAGCGTCGAATAGACATGATGGTGGACTAGAGATGACCAGACCACACTGCCTTTCTCTCTATACCACTGGTCTCTATGCCACTGGCTCCTATTTCTTGTTGCACTGCAAGTGAGGGTGGATTTGACAGAAACAGCTTGTGGAGCATGTTCTCTGGATGAAATCTGCGAGTAAAGACTCTCCTCAGTAAATTACAGGCATGGCACACTCAGGCATGGCACACCAAACAGAAGTTGAGAGGTCATCCTGTGATCTTCATTAGAGGACATAGCTGATAAAGGATTGCTTGGAACTGTGGGGCCTCTAAACCCCACAGGTGGAAAACACATCCAGCTCAAATGTCATCCCATGCAGACAGACAGAGATCCCAAGAGGGTCTGGATCCCAGGAGGGTCTTCCCAGCCCAGCTCACCCAGTAGTTAAACCACAGGTTCTATCTAGGGTTCCAGGGCTATAGGCTGCAGGTGAAAAACTAATTAACCTATTAATGACTGGAAGTGCTGAGTGCCAGAGCCAACACCCTTTAAAAGCAGATGAGTTATGAACTGTTTAATTAAGTATAGATGCTTCCCAATGGGACCAACTACAATTCCCCTGAGACTGTCGCTTAAGTTCATTGATATGTTTGAACTAAGTATCAATTCAGCTACCACCCAGCTATTAAAATATAGATATCACAGCTTGATTTTAGCTCCAGCTGGATTTCTGGCCTACCCTGAACCCCCGAGCTTTCTCCCTATATGCCCTATTGGCATTGTTATATATACAAGAGGTTTTACAAGGCAGTTCTGCCCTCAGCATCAAATACACGCCTAATGCACCAGAATTACTACATCTTTGGACAAATTAACATGAATCATGCTCCACTTACAAAAGCCGTGTTCACCCACAATTATAAAATACTTTCCTTGTAACATCAATGTGCCCTCTTTTGGTTTGAACGAGGAAAACATATTCCAACTATTGTCTTGGCAAAGAAATATGCAACTACAGTATAGTGTGAGGTAGTTCTGAGGACAATGTATTGACTGTATATATCACAGTAGTGCACATGCCAAATCATTAAATAGGCCACAAACGGAATGCACCCATAAACACAACTCACTCTTACTTCCAAGGGCGGATCCATTTCTATTTGTTCTCCTCCGGTCTAGATTTACAGTATGGACGGAGCAACTCTGCATGACAGGAGAAAAATGCCTCTCGTTGGAAAAAACATAGCTTATTCTCTAGAGAGAGACGTGTCCTCCTCCCAGGTTTGAGTAATTATGTGACTGATGTAGAATAGGCCTACCCAGTGCTGACCGGAGCCAATAGTTAAGCATTCTGGCCTCGTTTTCATAAGTAAAGGATGAGATTTGTTTTCTGCTCCATGGCTGAAGAATTGGTCATTCCTCAGAGAGCACCTCTCCCAGAACTGGACTCAGGGCATCATCCCAGGACTGTGATGTCACTGAGGTACCATCACAGTTGAACTCATTGGCCAATCATTGGTCGCCCACAGACATTACATTTACATCATTTAGCAGATGCTCTTATCCAGAGCGATTAGGGTTAAGTGCCTTGCTCAAGGGCACATCAACAGATTTTCACGTAGTCAGCTCGGGGATTAGAACCAGCAACCTTTCGGTTACTGGCACAACACTCTTAACCACTAAGCTACCTGCCACCCATTAGAGCCCTATGTGTTGGTTTCTGGTCTAATTAAAATGAACAGGAGCTGATCCTCTGGGGATTGAACTTTCCACATGTTAACTTGTTGTTTCATCCCCCTGTGATTGATTTAAAATGTTTTATTTGGCAGTGGTGTGTACGTATTGCATGTCGCAACAGAGACGCTTGACTTCACCAGTGAGACTCCAGTAAAACAGGGGACTCCACCACTGTAAGTGTCCTACAGTAACAGTAACTACAGTCACCTGACCTTGCAACTCTCTCCATAGAACCCACCTGAGTTTATTGGTTGGCTTGTAAAGGTGCAGTGATAGGTAAATGACTTGGTATGTGTCGGTAGGTTAGCACCTGCACACCAATTAGAAAAGATGAAAGGGCCAATTGCCATAATTATTGAAGGGGGTTAACATAGGTAACAATTCTGATTGTCTAGTTACTCTTTAGACCTGCTAAATTAGTAATACAAAGTCCTTCAGCAGAACTGTCCTCCATAAAAACAAAGCACCTAAAGAGACTCGTACAATGTTGAGGTCTTAATTAATATTGACTAACACTGGAACTAAATCACCTTCAACAGCCTGGGAATTGGGGGTGACATCTCAATTAGGAGGTGAGAAAGAGTAATTTTAAGGGAGAGAGGGAAGGAGGGAGTCACGTGATCGACACCACCTGCAGCTTCCTGTTGTCCCATTGTCCCTGAGCCAGAATGAGGGATTCTAGTGTGAAACAGGTGATCAGACTCCTCAGCTCAGATCCCGCTATCCCACACAGCAGCCATACAGCCAAGGGCCCAGTACTCAGGCATTAGAAGACAGAGTTCTGGATAGTGACACAGAGCCCACTCAGAGCAGATAAGTGAGCCGGAGATAACACAGAGTGAAACGATAATGTCTCATAACAAAAGACTGAGAGAGAGATGGCCTTAGTTTGGCATGTTAAGCACGCCTTTGCGTTGTTGTTCTCCACATTGGTACTATGAGAGGGAGAGGCATGGTGGCTGGATTATTTGTTATTTGGTAGAACCCCCCAACATTGGCGGTCGGTGCCGTTTAAGATGAGGGAGGACATTTTTTTTTTCATGAGCATGGCCTTATTTCTATTACAGCATATTGGATGACTGTCATTTATATTCCATTCACCCAGCTCAATGTATCAATAGATTTAGGCTACTACATGTCACTCAAATTTGCCCTATACCCGTCATGAGGTTGCTACAACCTAGCCTATGAATGAAAGTTTACAACGTAGGTGCACAAATGTTGAGTGAAAGATTTGAGGTGACAGACAGTGACACATTCAATACTGCCTTGTACACTCTTGTCTGCATCTAGCTGATCTAGGGTGTAATAATTAGTCCAACAGTTGCAAACGAGAGTTTCTATTTGACAAATTCAGGTATATTTATCCCCGCTTCGCTCCGTTTGCTTCAGTTTAAGAAACTTTTTCAACAGAATCGGCAGAATGAATACACCCCTGATCACACGTAAACACAGTTCACTTTCATAGCAGCCACGTTGTATTCCTTCTCACATCTATGCGCTCTCCTCCTCTCACCTTTTCCCTTCACTTGTGGACTTCAATGCACAACACATCAGCTGTATGTGACCAGGCAAAAAAAACATTTCAAGCCAAACCATATCATAACCGCTACACACAGCCTACATCGTTGTCACCATATTAGCTAAAGTAACGTCATATTCAACATAGCTAATAGAACTAACACATTAGTAAACCTGCTACAATCATGCAGTACAGTAAGCAGTTTAGCAGTTACACCGGTGGGCCCCGGTGGCAATAAATTAGTCAAACCAAAAGCTTACCTTGACTTGGAAGAGTTCCAGTGTTGTGTTGGATAGTCATTGCCAGCAAGCTAACATAGCATCCCTCTGTTTGAGCTGGGTGTTTGAGTAGGCTAAACTAGCTAGCTGCATTTGCTAGCTAAGTAAGTGAAAGTGAAAGTAAAATAAATAAATAATAACATATATTTCTCTCTCTATCTTCTCCTTCATTTTTTAATAAATTAATTTGTTCAAAAATGTCAACTATTGTCTTTCTCTTGCTTTGAGTCAACTACACACCACATATTATGCACTGCAGTGCTAGCTAGCTGTTGTTTATGCTTTCAGTACTAGATTAATTCTCTGATCCTTTGATTGGGTGGAAAACATGTCAGAGCTCTGATAGGACGTCCTCCGGAGTTGTCATAATTACTGTGTAAGTCTATGGAAGGGGTGAGAACCATGAACTAAGAGAGTAAAAACCTCCCGAGTGGCGCAGTGGTCTAAGGCACTGCATCACAGTGCTAGCTGTGCCACTAGAGATCCTGGTTCAAATCCAGGCTCTGTTGTAGCTGACCGGGAGACCCATGGGGTGGCGCACAATTGGCCAAGTGTTGTCCAGGGTAGGGGAGGGAATGGCCGGCAGGTATGTAGCTCAGTTGGTAGAGCATGGCGTTTGCAACGCCAGGGTTGTGGGCTTGATTCCCACGGGGGGCCAGTATAAAAAAGAATGTATGCATTAACTGTAAGTCACTCTGGATAAGAGTGTCTGCTAAATGATGTATATATTCCTGTGGTTTCCTGCTGTTGGTATTTGCATCACAAACACCTTGACAACACAGGTGGTCTATTGACTGGGAAATGTAGGTAACACAAGTCATCAGGAGATGGTGTATAACTGACACCTTCACACAAAGAGATCTGTTAAAGTTTCTCTCTGAGCAGATGCTATGTGTAGCATTATATACTTTAGTCAGCCTGCCCTGAGGGCATGTTGTCCAGGAGAGCTCTGGGGATCTGACCGCTTACACTAAGAATGGAATGTAGTGTTTCTCCACATCTGATCTATTGTGTTGTCTACAATGACCCTGCGACCTACCGACAAAGGGACTGCCCCTCTGTGCTGCTATCACACTGGGCAACTACTCCACTTACCCTTATGGAACATCGTAGAGAGTCCACTTCTCCTTTGCCCTAGCGACACAACGTATTTTTTGGAAATAAATGGTGTTCATGAGTAGGGCAATGAAAATAGTGTTGGCTATTTGTTCAGAAAAGCTCAATTGGCAAGTATTATTTGCATACGTACGTCAGTTTGATCCCTGAATCTGAATATAAATACCTGACATATCTTCAAGCTAGAATCTTACTTCCCATTCTTTCTAAAAGGAATTTACGAACTTCTTGGAGTACTTGAAAACTTTGGACATGCCAGGCTTTGAGAGTGTGAGCTGAGGAGAAGCCATCGTTTGATCCAAACTGACAAGGAGCTTGGGGAAGAAATTGAATTAAGCACAATAAGATTCTCAGGTCTTTCCCTGTCTCTCTCTTGAAAATGGGATAGCAAAAGGAATAGCTGATAAAATGTTAAAACAGAGAGAATCAGATTGAACTTTAGGTTGTAAATTATTAAGGCATCAGTGTAATTTGAGTCTATATCGGCTTGTATGTATGATGCCTGTATGTCTGTGTGTGTGCGTGTGTGTGTGTTAAATGTGAATCTTGAATGCTCCTTCTCTCCAGAATGCTAGTACAAATGAAAGAGCTCCTAGAGTGTTGTGAAAATGAACACACCACTAATGACCCCTTCAACTTCCTTACACCGTCAGTCAAAATATCACTCCTGCTAATAACACACAGTAAGAAGAAACAAAACACAGTGGAAGATCAAATCAGTAAAATACCTCATCTTGGTTTAACAGTACTACTTGGAATAGAGGACTGGCTAGTGGACTCTCATAAGGCATGACAGACAAAATGATGGGGAAAGGCAGGGCATAGGGGTGCGTCTCAATGGAGACCATACCATGTGGGTGAGAGGGGACCTCAGTGAGAGTTGTTTGTCTAGAATAAGTAAGCATAAGTAAGCATCTACAGTAATTCTGGGTGAAACTCAAGGCAAGGCATGGGGGTGTCCATTTCATGTGCTTGATTAGAAGCATGCTAACATTTCTTACACCCTGTATTAGCACTGCCCAGCTTAGCCCAGCTCTAACTCTGAAGTGTCCATAGCAACCGGTGATACTGTACACCACTGTTGGCTATTTACCACACGACAACAGAGAATGGTGCCGCATGGAGCAGAGCCATAAACCTGCTGACGTTTTTGTTTTTAATTTTAGAAGGAACATAATTACAGAAGCAAATTAGGGAATGATTGATTTGGAATGCTTGTTCTGCGTGGCCAAACTATTGGACTACTGAGCTCCATTAGAGAGCAGCTGCTTTGAATTATTACCTGCCACCAAAATGGGACACATGTTGTCCCTAAGGACCTTGGGATGCCGAGTCACTACAGAAGTGTCACGATCGTCATGGAGAGACCAAGGCGCAGCGTTGCGGGTGAACATATTTATATTTATTAACTAGATCACACGATCAAAACAATGAACGAAACGTGAAGTCCTTCGATACACAAACCAAAAGGAACAAGAAACCACAACACAAAGTGAAAAGACCGATAGTTAAATATGGCTCCCAATCAGAGACAACCAGCTGACACTCGTTGCCTCTGATTGGGAGTCACTCAGGCCAACATAGATTTACCAACATAGACTTACACACCCTGGCTCAACATAACATAGTCCCCAGAGCCAGGGCGTTACAAGAAGCCACTACATTCAGAGCCCAGAGTCCATCACCTGATGCCAAAATGCACAGCGACGAATGTCTAGAGAGTCAATGCAATGCCTGACGTGGGAATTATATTCCTACTTTGGAACCTCTGGACTGACAAGCTACAATACACATGTAATCATAGCTGGCATCTCTCACTGAAGGTTAAGGGCTACTGTTAGAGAGAGTATTCATACTGTACAAATAAAGCTGTTCATTGCAGATGTCTGTGTAAAGCATAAGCACACCAACAAATGCTCTCAAGTAAATAATCTACACACAACTGAACTTTAAATAAAAAGTTAATGGTTTGTTATTAACATTCAATTATATGTTCACTTTACTGAATTATGTTTTACTAGTCTAATAACAGCAATAACAAAAAACTACAAATTCACAGCAGAGGTAACCAATGCAAAAAGACAATCACACTTTTAGCCCCTCAGCACAGCTCAGTGGAGTTCCACTGTGGATTTCCTCACTTCCTAATGGGAGATAATTCACAGCCTCTTGTGTTAAAGAGGTGATCTTTCTCTTCCGTAAACTGCCATTATTCATGGAACTGTCATCTTAGGAGCTGCATAACACTCCCCTGACCATGAGCAGACATGTCTCAAAGGAGCCTGAGTGTATGTTTATGTCTGTGTGTGTGAGTGTGACATTGTGTGTGTGGTGTGAGTGTGTGAGTGTGTGTGTGTGTGTGTGTGTGTGTGTGTGTGTGTGTGTGTGTGTGTGTGTGTGTGTGTGTGTGTGTGTGTGTGTGTGTGCGTGTGTGTGTGTGCGTGTGTGTGTGTGTGTTCAGGCACCCCAGGTGTGTGCTGACGTGGATTCCAATACAGCAGAGAAAACCTGTTTATATTAAAATGTATATAGTGCTGAATGTACTGCATGTGAAGTCCATTGAGTGTGGAGTACAGTTCATACCAGTTGGGCCTGAAATGTGTTTGCCCTCCGAGTCACATCATTACATAAGAATTAATTACATAACGTTTGTTTTGGTGAATCATCAGCTCGGAAGACATTTTAAAATGCTAAGAAAGCGTTGAATGGATAATGGACATTCTTTCCTGAAGCCATGTGCAAGTTTGGCATTAAAGATGAACAATGTTGGTTGGAAGAGAAAGGATTAAAAAATGTGAACGTCAAAGCGAGTATCTACAGATCTACAGTATCTGAAACATCAGGACGGAGCGCAGGGACCTCTGGGCAGTCATTAGAATGTACCACCTGTTCCCCAGAGCCATGGAGAATGGCAGTAGATGGGGGGTCAATCAATAACACAGCACTGGTATTTGGCAGCATTAGAGGGTGACGGATAATCCCATCATTGTCCTGTATCAATGACCTGGCCACTGCTCCACAACAGAAAAGAACAGAGAGCTAGGGACTGGAGATAGACCTTGATGAGGTACTGTATTTCTGTGTCCCTTAGCGGCTCCTAATCTACTCTGATATGATATCTCATTAGCTATCTGGTTAGAAGGTATTCAGGGCAGGTACAGGTGGGCAGGCTTGTTGGGTACGCTGAATGACGTCCCCTTTCATCTCAGGCCAGACCTGCGGCCGCTCCCTTTTATGTGACCAGGGTACCAGCGAAAGGGGCTCCACATTTTTTTGGGATTGAATAGCAAGGCTGCAGTGACAACATATTTAGTCTTGCCTGCCTCGCCCAGTCTGAGATGATAGATGTTCTTGTACCACAGGGTATCATTGGCGAGGCTGTGGGAAAAAAATACTGAATTTATGTGGATTCCTGGTGTGTTTGCAATGCTTTCTTATGATGGAAAGTAGCAACACGCAGGCACTGCCCACCTGAGGATCTCTCCAATTCAGCCATCTATTTCCTGTGTTTGAGGGGTGCAAAATCCACTTGTTACTTAAAACCTTGCTGGATTGCTTGCTTTCATTTTACTCTGGCGACTCTTGCGGCATTCGTTTTTCCCTGTTAACGCTACGACCACGGAAACAATTGTAATGACCTGTCAAACACACTCTGTGTGATTTCGAAGGAGTCAGGTGCAGGAGTAACCTTTTTTATTCTCCTCAGGACTTTGAACGGCCCCACAAACCGCGGGCTCAGCTTCCGGTAGGTCAGGCGGAGGGGTAGATTCCGGGTCGAGAACCAGACCCGATCCCCCGGTACAAAGACCGGGGCCTTACTGCGGTGGCGGTCAACGTTGGCCTTCTGGCGATGCACGGCACATTGGAGGTGGACGTGAGCATCGTTCAACGTCTCTACCGCGCGCCGAAACCAGTCATCCACCGCAGGAGCCTCGGTCTAACTCTGATGCCACGGTGCCAGAACCGGCTGATATCCTAAAACACATTGAAATGGCGTTAGGTTAGTGGAGGAGTGGCGGAGAGAGTTCTGGGCATATTCGGCCCATGGCAAGAACACCGACCAATCCCCCGGCCGGTCCTGGCAGTAGGACCACAGGAACCTACTCACATCCTGATTCACCCGAACCTACTCACATCCTGATTCACCTGATTCACCTGACCATTAGACTCGGGGTGAAAACCAGAGGTCAGGCTGACCAAGAAACCCAGACGTTCCATGAACGCCTTCCAGATCCTGGATGTGAACTGGGGACACCGGTCAGACACTATGTCCTCTGGCACCCCGTAGTGCCGGAAGACTTGTGTAAGCAGGGCCTCCGCAGTCCGCAGGACCGTGGGGAGACCAGGCAGAGGAAGGAGGCGGCAGGCTTTAGAAAAGCGGTCCACAACGACCAGGATGGTGGTGTTACCCTGAGAGAGGGGAAGATCAGTAAGGAAGTCAATACACAAGTGGGACCATGGCCATTGTGGAACTGGTAAGGGCTGTAACTTACCCGCTGGGAGGTGCCTAGGTGCCTTACTCTGGGCGCACACCGAGCAGGAGGAGACATACACCCTCACGTCCTTAGCCAAGGTAAGCCACCAGTTCTTTCTGGTCAGGCAGCACACTGTATGACCGATACCTGGGTGACCAGAGGAGGGGGACGTGTGTGCCCAATAGATCAGACAGTAGCGGACAAGAGAAGGCACGTACTGCAGCCCAGCTGGACACTTAGGTGGAGATGGCTCTATGCGTAACGCCCGCTCTATGTCCGCGTCCATCGCCCATACTACCGGTGCCACAATGCAGGAGGCCGGGAGTATGGGGGTGTTGTCTATGGGCCTCTCCTCTGTGTTGTACAGCCTTGACAGTGTGTCTGCCTTCACGTTCTTCGTACCCAGGATGTAAGATAGAGTAAAATCAAACAGGTAAAGAATAGGGTCTACCTGGCCTGGCGAGGGTTCAGCCTCCTCGCTGCCCGGATGTACTCCATGTTACAGTGGTCCGTCCAGACAAGGAAAGGGTGTTTCGCCCCCTCGAGCCAGTGCCTCCACACGGTCAGGGCTCGGATAACAGCCAACAGCTCCCGATCACCAACGTCGTAGTTCTGCTCCGCCTGGCTGAGCTTCTTGGAGAAGAAGACACAGGTGCAGAGCTTGTGTGGTGTGCCCAATGGTTGAAATAGGACAGCGCCTATCCCTACTTCGGACGCATCCACCTCCACTATGAATGGTAGTGATGGATCGGGATGGGCCAGTACCGGGGCTGAGGTGAACAGAACCCTCGGGTTACTGAAGGCCCTATCAGCCTCAGTAGACCAGCGGAGCCGGGATGGCCCACCCTTCAACAGGGATGTGATGGGAGCTGCGACCTTGCCAAAGCCCCGGATAAACCTCTGATAGTAGTTGGCAAAGCCAATAAAGCGCTGCACCTCTTTATCAGTGGTTAGAGTTGGCCAATTACGCACAGCTGAAATACGATCTCCCTCCGGTCTCCACACCTGAGGTGGTAATGCGGTATCCGAGGAAGGAGATGGACTTGGAAAAACAGACACTTTTCTGCCTTGGCATAAAGGTCATGTTTCAACAGTCAGGCCAGCACTTTACGAACCAGGGACACATGCTCGGCGTGCGTAGCGGAATACACCAGAATGTCATCGATGTAGACCACTACACCGCGACCAAGCATGTCCTGAAACACCTCGTTCACAAAGAACTGGAAGACGGATGGAGCATTCATCAAACCGTACGGCATCACCAGGTATTCGTAATGGTTGTGCTGAATGCTGTCTTCCACTCGTCCCCCTCTTGGACGTGCACCAGGTTGTACGCACTCCGGAGATCTAATTTTGTGAAAAAGCGCGCCCCATGCATTGATTCGATCACAGATGGAATGAGGGGTAGAGGATAACTATAATGTATTGTTCCCTTGTTCAGTGCTCGGTAATCAATGCAAGGGTGCAGACCTCCATCTTTCTTCTTCACAAAAAAGAAACTTGAGGATGCGGGCGATGTGGAGGGACGTATGAACCCCTGGCGCAGGGACTCGGAGACGTATGTCTCCATAGCTTCCGTTTCAGCCTGCAACAGCGGATACACATGACTCCTGGGAGGCACAGCGTCTACCTGGAGGTTTATATCGCAATCCCCTGCCCGATGAGGTGGTAATTTGGTTGCTTGCATTTTGGAAAACGTGTGCGCCAAATCGAGGTATTCGGGGGGAATGCGCATGGTGGAGGTAGTGTCTGGACTTTCCACCGTGGTTGCACCAACGGAAACACCTAGACACCTACCCTGACACTCTCGCGACCACCCTGTGAGAACCCTCTGCGGCCATGAAAAGGTGGGGTTGTGTAGTGCTAACCAGGGAAGATCTAACACAACAGGGAAATCAGGAGAATCAATAATAAAAAAAGTGACTTGCTCTCGATGAGTCTCGTGTGTAACCATAGTGACTAGTGCTGTAACTTCCCTAACGAACCCGGTCCCTAATGGTCGACTGTCAAGTGCTCTGATGGGGAGTGGTATGGATAGGGGAACCAATGTAATGCCTAGACTATGTGCAAATTACCTGTCCATAAAGTTCCCAGCTGCGCCTGAATCGACCAGCGCCTTACACTGGGGAACTACCGTGTAATCAGGAAAGTGGATGTGTAGGGTACAGTGCGCAGCAGAGGGCTGTGAACGAGTGTGGGTATTCGATACCTGAGGTGACGCGAGAGTGTCCTGCCTGCTGCCTCCAGACCCCAAAAAACACAGACGACAGCGTGCAGCAGAATGTCCTCCCATGCCACAAGAGTGACACTGGCGCTGTCGTCCTCCGCTCTCCTGGGTCGCCGCTCCACCCAGCTCCATCATCTCGTGATCCGGGTTGGGGGAGGGTAGAACGGGCAGGCCCCTTCCAGGACGTCCTCTAGAGCAGGTTGTCCAACCGGATGGCCATGTCCACCAGTTGATCGAAAGACGACGTGGTGTCCCGGCAGGCTAGCTCCCTTCGGATGTCCTCTCGTAGATGGCACCGGAAGTGGTCTTCCGGTGAGCGAACTCCCCGTAGTTGTCCAATGCGGCTCCTCCTTCACTCCAGACCACGTTGGCCCACTCCAGGGCTTTCCCAGAGAGGCAGCAGACGAGGGCAGACACCTTCTTCCACTCCGATGGAGCAGGCCTGATGGTCGAGAAGTATAAATTAATTTGTAGGAGGAATCCCTGGCAGAGGGCAGCTGTCCCGTCAAAATCCCGTAGTCGAGATATATGAATCCCTCTGGGTGCTGGGGTGTGGGTGGCTGGATCCGGTCGCTCAGCTGGTCCCGAAAGATCGGGACCTCTCCTCTCCAGGCATTGGACGACCTGGAGAACCCGATCCATCGCTTCTCCCAAGCTGGTTGGCATAGTTGAATGCTCCCGGACCCGTGCCACAACTCCAAGCAGGTGCTCCTCTCCTGCTGACTCCATGTTCGGGTGTGTGATTCTGTGATGAGGTGATTTGGAAGGAGTCAGGCGCAGGAGGGTAAATCACAGAATAACAGGATTTATTCTGAAGCACAAAGTTACACAGTAATGCGTCAGAACACTCAAGTGTGCGAAACAGGCGCACTGGAAAATACAAGGCACACAGGGAAATATCCCGGCGATACAAAATACACGGAGCTCCACCGAGCTACTCTATCCTCCACAATAAACAATCACACACAAAGACAATGGGGCAGAGGAAACACTTATACAGGTACTGCTGAGGGGATATGAACCAGGTGTGTGTAATAAACAAGACAAAACAAATGGAATGATGAGATGAGGAGCGGCAGTGGCTAGAAGGCCGGTGACGACGAACGCCGAATCCTGCCCGAACAAGGAGAGGAGGCAGCCTCGGAGGAAGTTGTGACATATTTAGAACATAACAAATGTTCCTACACACTTAGAAAGACAACGTTACAGTCAATTAAAGACTAAGTCTGGGAAAACTCCAGGGTTGGATGGCATACCAGTCGAGGTATACCAAACCTTGTTTGATATACTAAGAGGACCGTTATTAGCATGTTTTAACCACTCCTATGTAAATGGTAGATTATCTGACACTCAAGAAGAAGGTCTGATTTCATTATTACTGAAACAGGATACAAGTGGAAAATATAAAGATCCAGTCCATTTACAAAATTGGAGGCCCCTTACACTTCAGTGTTGTGATGCAAAAATTCTAGCAAAATGTATAGCGCATAGAATTAAAAAGGTATTGTCGGATATTATTCATTCTAATCAGACAGGTTTTTTACATGGAAGATACACTGGAGATAATATAAGGCAAGTATTGGAAACAATAGAACACTATGGAAAATATGGGAAACCAGGCCTGCTATTCATAGCAGACTTCGAAAAGGCATTTGATAAAGTTCGACTGGGGTTTATATATAAATGCCTGGAGCATTTCAATTTTGGAGAATCTCTTATAAAATGGGTCAAAATCATGTATAGTAACCCTATGTGTAAAATAGTAAATAATGGCTATTTCTCAGAAAGTTTTAAACTGTCAAGAGGAGTGAAACAAGGTTGTCCACTATCGGCATATCTATTTATTGTGGCCATCGAGATGTTAGCTATTAAAATCAGATCCAATAATAATATCAGAGGATTAGAAATCCAGGGCTTAAAAACAAAGGTGTCATTGTACGCTGATGATTCATGTTTTCTTTTAAATTCACAACTAGAATCCCTCCACAGCCTCATAGAGGATCTAGATACATTTTCTAACCTCTCTGGATTACAACCAAATTATGACAAATGTACTATATTACTTATTGGATCACTAAAAAATACAATTTTTACATTACCATGTAGTTTACCAATAAAATGGTCTGATGGTGATGTGGATATACTCGGAATACATATCCCAAAGGAGATAAATGATCTCACTTCAATACATTTTAATAGAAAGTTAGCAAAAATAGATAAGATCTTACTACCATGGAAAGGAAAATACCTGTCAATTTGTGGAAAAATCACCCTGATTAACTCTTTAGTATTATCCCAGTTTACCTATTTGCTTATGGTCTTGCTTACGCCTAGCGAACAGTTTTTTAAATTATATGAGAAAAAAATATTCAATTTTATTTGGAACGGCAAGCCAGACAAAATTAAAAGGGCATATTTATATAATGAATATGAATTCGGAAGACAGAAATGATTAAATATTAAAGCATTAGACCTATTACTAAAAGCTTCAGTCATACAAAAGTTATACTTAAATCCGAACTGGTTCTCAAGCAAATTAGTAAGATTTTCTCACCCAATGTTCAAGAAAGGCCTTTTTCCCTTTATTCAGATTACAACAACTCATTTGCAGTTATTTGAAAAGGAAATCATCTCCCAAATATCACTATTTCTAAAACAAGCCATAGAAAGTTGGTTGCAATTTCAATTTAATCCTCCAGAAACGACAGAACAAATAATGCAACAAATATTGTGGTTAAATTCAAATATACTAATTGACAAAAAAACTTGATTTTTTGACAGAATGTTTAAAAAAGGTATAATCTTCGTAAATGATATCATCGGTAGGACTGGTGGAGTTATGTCGCACATGCAGCTAACAAAAACATATGGAAATGTCTGCTCTACCCAAAATGACAACCAAATAATTGCAGCCTTACCGCAAAAGTGGAAGGGGGAGAAAGTAAGGAACTTGTCTGTCGGCCTTGCATTAAAGAACATAATTGGTTAAGGAAAACTGTGATAAATAAAAAAAGTATACCAGTTTCATTTAAGGACCAAAGGATTGACAGCCGTCCCATATAGATTGCAAAATAGTTGGGAAGAGATTTTTGACATACCGATCCCAAGGCATTGTGTTTATGAACTGACACGCAAAACGACACCGGATTCAAAAATTAGAATCTTTAAATTTAAATTATTATATAAAATTCTTGCTACCAATAGAATGTTATTTATATGGGGGATACAATCTTCCCAGCTCTGCAGATTTTGCTGTGAAGAGACAATCATTAGATCATTTGTTTTGGTTCTGTCCATTTGTAGCTTGTTTTTGGACACAGGTCCAGGAATGGCTAAAGGATTGCAATATTTACCTGGAGCTAACCTTGGAGATAGCATTACTGGGTGATCTGAAAAGTCATAGTCAATCGATCAATAATATAATAATACTTTTAGCAATTTTTTTTATTTTTAATTCACAATCTGAATTGCTTGGTCCAGTTATGGTGGGATCATCTGTCACGACGGTCCTCTGTAGCTCAGCTGGTAGAGCACGGCGCTTGTAACGCCAAGGTAGTGGGTTCGATCGCCGGGACCACCCATACACAAAAAAAAAAAAAAAAAAATTAATTATGCACGCATGACTGTAAGTCGCTTTGCATAAAAGCGTCTGCTAAATGGCATATTATATTATTATATTATAGAATAGAAAGGTTCAGAACATTTGTAAAACATCACAGTACGGTTGAAATACACTGCTCAAAAAAATAAAGGGAACACTTAAACAACACAATGTAAGTCCAAGTCAATCACACTTCTGTGAAATCAAACTGTCCACTTAGGAAACAACACTGATTGACAATACATTTCACATGCTGTTGTGCAAATGGAATAGACAACAGGTGGAAATTATAGGCAATTAGCAAGACACCCCCAATAAAGAAGTGGTTCTGCAGGTGGTGACCACAGACCACTTCTCAGTTCCTATGCTTCCTGGCTGATGTTTTGGTTACTTTTGAATGCTGGCGGTGCTTTCACTCTAGTGGTAGCATGAGACGGAGTCTACAACCCACACAAGTGGCTCAGGTAGTGCAGCTCGTCCAGGATGGCACATCAATGCGAACTGTGGCAAGAAGGTTTGCTGTGTCTGTCAGCGTAGTGTCCAGAGCATGGAGGCGCTACCAGGAGACAGGCCAGTACATCAGGAGACGTGGAGGAGGCCGTAGGAGGGCAACAACCCAGCAGCAGGACCGCTACCTCCGCCTTTGTGCAAGGAGGAGCAGGAGGAGCACTGCCAGAGCCCTGCAAAATGACCTCCAGCAGGCCACAAATGTGCATGTGTCTGCTCAAACGGTCAGAAACAGACTCCATGAGGGTGGTATGAGGGCCCGACGTCCACAGGTGGGGGTTGTGCTTACAGCCCAACACCGTGCAGGACGTTTGGCATTTGCCAGAGAACACCAAGATTGGCAAATTCGCCACTCGCGCCCTGTGCTCTTCACAGATGAAAGCAGGTTCACACTGAGCACATGTGACAGACGTGACAAAGTCTGGAGACGCCGTGGAGAACGTTCTGCTGCCTGCAACATCCTCCAGCATGACCGGTTTGGCGGTGGGTCAGTCATGGTGTGGGGTGGCATTTCTTTGGGGGGCCGCACAGCCCTCCATGTGCTCGCCAGCGGTAGCCTGACTGCCATTAGGTACCGAGATGAGATCCTCAGACCCCTTGTGAGACCATATGCTGGTGCGGTTGGCCCTGGGTTCCTCCTAATGCAAGACAATGCTAGACCTCATGTGGCTGGAGTGTGTCAGCAGTTCCTGCAAGAGGAAGGCATTGATGCTATGGACTGGCCCGCCCGTTCCCCAGACCTGAATCCAATTGAGCACATCTGGGACATCATGTCTCGCTCCATCCACCAACGCCACGTTGCACCACAGACTGTCCAGGATTTGGCGGATCATCAGGAGCATGCCCAGGCGTTGTAGGGAGGTCATACAGGCACGTGGAGGCCACACACACTCCTGAGCCTAATTTTGACTTGTTTTAAGGACATTACATCAAAGTTGGATCAGCCTGTAGTGTGGTTTTCCACTTTAATTTTGAGGGTGACTCCAAATCCAGACCTCCATGGGTTGATAAATTTGATTTCCATTGATCATTTTTGTGTGATTTTGTTGTCAGCACATTCAACTATGTAAAGAAAAAACTATTTCATAAGATTATTTCATTCATTCAGATCTAGGATGTGTTGTTTAAGTGTTCCCTTTATTTTTTTGAGCAGTGTATATATGGCAAATAGAAATCCTATATGGATTGTTTTAAGAGATAGATGGGAGGTATTGAATAGAGTTGAAGGATGGGACTAATAACAAATAACAACAAATAATAACAAAGATAGCTAATAATGTGAGCATACTGTGTCCATAATTAGTATATAGGTTGTATGTTGGGAGCTTTTGGGAAAGAGCACAGTTAGAAAGATATGGCATATAGAAGCAAACCGGATGGACATCATGAAAATGATCGGAGAGGTTGAGAGTAGAAGAAGTTCAGGAGCAAAAAAAATAAATAAAATATATATATATATATATATATATATATATATATATATATATAATAGAATTATTGTAAAATAAGTTGTAGATAGTAAGTATAGACCGGAAGTAGAGGCCTGGGCATTGTTGTTCACTAATTAACTCCAAGTAGGGAAAGGATGTGTCACGATCGTCGGAGGAAGTAGACCAATGCGTAGCGTGGAATGAGAATATACTTTATTATTTGAAACCGAAACGTGACGTCCTTGGTCACAGACACAAACCATACACGGAACAAGATCCCACAACACACTGTGGAACAGCTGATACACGTTGCCTCTGATTGAGAACCACACCGGCCAACATAGAAACAAATGAACTAGATAATCACCCTAGCACACAAAACACATAGAAACAACACACCCTGGCTCAACATAACAGAGTCCCAGAGCCAGGGCGTGACAGTAACCCCCCCAAAGGCGCGGACTGCGACCGCGCCAAACATAAACCGAACAGGGGAGGGCCGGGTGGGCATTCCTCCTCGGAGGCGGTTCCGGCTCCGGGCTTGACCCCCACCCTCCAACAAACCCCCCAAAGCGCCCCTGGTCCGGTCTGGCCCTGCTGGCCGGAGCTGGACTGAACACTGGTGGAGCGGATTGCTCTAGCTCCGGAGTGGAGCAGCTGACCGGTGCCGGACCAGGCACCGGTGGAACAGGCACGGGCTGTGCCGGACTGACGAAGCGCACCACTGGCTTGGTGCGGGGAGCAGGAACAGGCCGGACCGGGCTGACGACGCGCACCACAGGCTTGGTGCGGGGAGCAGGGACGGGCCGGACCGGGCTGACGACGCGCACCAATGGCTTGGTGCGGGGAGCAGGGACGGGCCGAACCGGGCTGACGAAGCGCACCACTGGCTTGGTGCGGGGAGCAGGAACAGGCCGGACCGGGCTGACGACGCGCACCACAGGCTTGGTGCGAGGGGCAGGAACATGCCGGACCGGGCTGGCGACGCGCACCACAGGCTCGGTGCGAGGGACAGGAAATAGCCGGACCGTACTGGGGACACACACCACTGGCCCTACGCGGGGATCAGGAACGGGCCAGAGCGGACTGGCAACACACCCCAGTACCTCTCGCCGTGCCTCTACATTCTCCTTCCCCCTGGTGACCAGTGACTCCCGTAACCTGGCGGCCTCCTTTGCCAACCCGCTGAACCACTCTATCCCGGCCTCCTGCTGCCCCGTCGTCCACGGCGTGAGCCCCCCCCTAAAAAAATTCTGGGCGTCTCTCCTCCCCGTGGGCCAGGCCTCCATGGCTCTCGCCAGACTCTCGCTCCTCTGCTCCCAAGTCCAGCCTCTCTCCTCCTCCCGCGGCTTGACCCAGTCGAGGTTGATATCCTTTAGAGCCCTCTCTGGCGTTGGCTCCTGGACACGCTGCTTGGTCCAGTTATGGTGGGATCTTCTGTCACGATCGTCGGAGGAAGTAGACCAATGCGCAGCGTGGAATGAGAACATACTTTATTATTTGAAACCGAAACTAAACGATACGTGACGTCCTTGGTCACAGACACAAACCATACACGGAACAAGATCCCACAACACACTGTGGAAAACAGGCTGCCTAAGTATGGTTCCCAATCAGAGACAACAAGCAACAGCTGATACACGTTGCCTCTGATTGAGAACCACACCGGCCAACATAGAAACAAATGAACTAGATAATCACCCTAGCACACAAAACACATAGAAACAACACACCCTGGCTCAACATAACAGAGTCCCAGAGCCAGGGCGTGACAGGATGGCGGGGTTGAAAAGTAATAAAGGGGAGTATATATATAAAAAACATGGGGGATTGGAAGTGATGCAGACAATTACATTGATAGAAGATACAATCTATCTGCAATATTAAGCTGATCCATCCCCCACCCAAAAAATAATAATAATTTTAAAAAAACATTACTTGTGTACCACCACTTGACTTACAGACGACGTTCCATAATGTATTTCTATCATTCCGATTGTAACGTTATATGAAGACAAACCATAGCTCTAAATGTAACGTTATGAAATGTTCCTAGGATATCTCCAAAATAACATGATATTCAGAACCTTTCATGGACTACCAAAGAAAGTTTTTAATGTTCCCATGATGTCTGTATAGCGACCGGATATGTATAACCTCTATAATACTTATTAGAAACATTATGAATGTGCCTATAATGTCCCAAACGGGCTATGACATTCAATACCTCTGGAAAACTTAAGGGGAACGTCACAAATGTCTCAGTTAACTTCCTTGTAAAGTGTCCTGACATTCAGAATGTCTAAAGTACTTATTTAGAACGTAACAAATGTTCCTACACACGTAGAAAGACAACGTTACAAGTGTACCACCACTTGACTTACAGACAACGTTCCAAAATGTATTTCTATCATTCCGATTGTAACATTATATGAAGACAAATCATAGCTCTAAATATAACGGTATGAAATGTTCCTAGGATATCTCCAAAATAACATGATATTCAGAACCTTTCATGGACTACCAAGGAAAAAAATTTTATGTTCCTATGATGTCTGTATAGCGACCGGATATATTTATAACCTCTATAATACTTATTAGAAACATTATGAATGTGCCAATAATGTCCCAAACGGGCTACGACATTCAGTACCCCCTTTAGTAGTGGTTTCTTTGCAGCAATTCAACAATGAAGGCCTGATTCATGCAGTCTCCTCTGAACAGTTGATGTTGAGATGTGTCTGTTACTTGAACTCTGTGAAGCATTTATTTGGGCTGCAATCTGATGTGCAGTTAACTCTAATGAACGTATCCTCTACAGCAGAGGTAACTCTGGGTCTTCCTTTCCTGTGTCGTTCCTCATGAGAGCCAGTTTCATCATAGCGCTTGATGGTTTTTGCGACTGCACTTGAAGAAACTTTCAAAGTTCTTGACATTTTCCAGATTGACTGACCTTCATGTCTTAAAGTAATGATGGACTGTCATTTCTCTTTGCTTATTTGAGCTGTTCTTGCCATAATATGGACTTGGTCTTTTACCAAATAGGGCTATCTTCTGTATTTACATTTTAGTCATTTAGCAGACGCTCTTATCCAGAGCGACTTACAGTTAGTGAATACATTTTTTATATATTTTTTATTTTATACTGGCCCCCCGTGGGAATCAAACCCACAACCCTGGCATTGCAAACGCCATGCTCTATCAACTGAGCTACATCCCTGCCGGCCATTCCCTCCCCTACCCTGGACGACGCTGGGCCAATTGTGCGCCGCCCATGAGTCTCCCGGTCGCGGCCGGCTGCGACAGAGCCTGGATTCGAACCAGGTTCTCTAGTGGCACAGTTAGCACTGCGATGCGGCGCCTTAGACCACTGCGCCACTCAGGAGACATATACCCCCCCTACCTTGTCTCAACACAACTGATTGGCTCAAACACGTTAAGAAGGAAATAAATTCCACAAATTAACTTTTACAAGTTACACCTGTTAATTGAAATGCATTCCAGGTGACTACCTCATGAAGCTGGTTGAGACAATGCCAAGAGTGTGCAAAGCTGTCATCAAGGCAAAGGGTGGCTACTTTGAAGAATCTCAAATCTCAAATATATTTTGATTTGTTTAACACTTTTTATGGTTATTACATGATTCGATATGTGTTATTTCATAGTTTTGATGTTTTCACTATCAAGGGGGTGTGGTATATGGGCAATTTACCATGGCTAAGGGCTGTTCTTATGCACGACGCAACGTGGAGTGCATGAATACAGCCATTAGCCGTGGTATATTGGTTATGTACTACAACCCCCTGAGGTACCTTATTACTATTATAAACTGGTTACCAATGTAATTGGAACAGTAAAAATATTTGTTTTGTCATACCTGTGGAATACGGTCTGATACACCACGTCTTTCAGCCAATCAGCATCCAGGAGCCAAACTACCCAGTTTATAAATATATACACTACCGTTCAAACGTTTGGGGTCACTTAGAAATGTCCTTGTTTTCGAAAGAAAAGCATTTTTTTTGTCCATAAAAATAACATCAAATTGATCAGAAATACAGTGTAGACATTGTTAATGTTGTAAATGGCTATTGTAGCTGGAAACGGCTGATTTTTAATGGAATATTTACAGTGAGGGAAAAAAGTATTTGATCCCCTGCTGATTTTGTACGTTTGCCCACTGACAAAGAAATGATCAGTTTAATGGTAGGTTTATTTGAACAGTGAGAGACAGAATAACAAAAAAATCCAGAAAAACGCATGTCAAAAATGTTAGAAATTGATTAGCATTTTAATGAGGGAAATAAGTATTTGACCCCCTCTCAATCAGAAAGATTTCTGGCTCCCAGGTGTCTTTTATACAGGTAAAGAGCTGAGATTAGGAGCACACTCTTAAAGGGAGTGCTCCTAATCTCAGTTTGTTACCTGTATAAAAGACACCTGTCCACAGAAGCAATCAATCAATCAGATTCCAAACTCTCCACCATGGCCAAGACCAAAGAGCTCTCCAAGGATGTCAGGGACAAGATTGTAGACCTACACAAGGCTGGAATGGGCTACAAGACCATCGCCAAGCAGCTTGGTGAGAAGGTGACAACAGTTGGTGCGATTATTCGCAAATGGAAGAAACACAAAATAACTTTCAATATCCCTCGGCCTGGGGCTCCATGCAAGATCTCACCTCGTGGAGTTGCAATGATCATGAGAACGGTGAGGAATCAGCGCAGAACTACACGGGAGGATCTTGTCAATGATCTCAAGGCAGCTGGGACCATAGTCACCAAGAAAACAATTGGTAACACACTACGCCGTGAAGGACTGAAATCCTGCAGCGCCCGCAAGGTCCCCCTGCTCAAGAAAGCACATATACAGGGCAGTCTGAAGTTGCCAATGAACATCTGAATGATTCAGAGGAGAACTGGGTGAAAGTGTTGTGGTCAGATGAGACCAAAATGGAGCTCTTTGGCATCAACTCAACTCGCCGTGTTTGGAGGAGGAGGAATGCTGCCTATGACCCCAAGAACACCATCCCCACCGTCAAACATGGAGGTGGAAACATTATGCTTTGGGGGGGAGGGGGGGAGGGGGGGTTCTGCTAAGGGACAGGACAACTTCACCGCATAGGGACGATGGATGGGGCCATGTACCGTCAAAATCTTGGGTGAGAACCTCCTTCCCTCAGTCAAGGCATTGAAAATGGGTCGTGGATGGGTATTCCAGCATGACAATGACCCAAAACACACGGCCAAGGCAACAAAGGAGTTTGCCACCAAGTACTAAGTCATGTTTAGCAGAGGGGTCAAATACTTATTTCCCTCATTAAAATGCAAATCAATTTATAACATTTTTGAAATGCGTTTTTCTGGATTTTGTTGTTGTTATTCTGTCTCTCACTGTTCAAATAAACCTACCATTAAAATTATAGACTGATCATTTCTTTGTCAGTGGGCAAACGTACAAAATCAGCAGGGGATCAAATACTTTTTTCCCTCACTGTACATAGGCATACAGAGGCCCATTATCAGTCCTGTGTTCCAATGGCACGTTATGTTTGCTAATCCAAGTTTATCATTTTAAAAGGCTAATTGATCATTAGATAACCATTTTGCAATTATGTTAGCACAGCTGAAAACTGTTGTGCTGATTAAAGAAGCAATAAAACTGGCCTTCTTGAGACTAGTTGAGTATCTGGAGCATCAGCAATTGTGGATTCGATTACAGGCTCAAAATGGCCAGAAACAAATAACTTTCTTCTGAAACTCGTCAGTCTATTCTTGTTCTGAGAAATGAAGGCTATTCCATACGAGAAATTGCCATGAATCTGAAGATCTCGTACAACCCTGTGTACTACTCCCTTCACAGAACAGGGCAAACTGGCTGTAACCAGAATAGAAAATGCATTATAAGAAAAAAATCCATTATTTGTCCGTGCCAGTACAATTTTTTATGTGTTATAATTCAGTCAATATATGATCGATAAAAAAAAAAGGAAAACGTTTTGAGTATCTTCATCAATTGTCCAACTGTTGCATTTATCAGAATTGTAATTAGACGGCTGTTGCTAATAGAAAGGGTTGAAAGGGAACACATGCATAGCCATCATGGCACAGGGGGTTAGCCACGGCTGCTAAGTGTTGTCGCTCTGGTGCCATGCCACACACACACACACGCATGCACACACAAACACACTTATATACCCTCACACCCACCGTGACATGATTTCCCACGCCCTGGGACCACACTGGGCATGCTCATTACAGTGCTTTGTCAGTCACTTAAAGCCAGAGGACAGCTGTGGTCCAGCAGCTCAGTCACACTCAGAATGGCCTAGTCCTAACCCAGCTACATGACAAATCACCAGGCCCCACACACAAACGAGGTGGCCATAAATAATGCCAGGGCCAGGCGGAAATTAAGTTACACCTCCACCTGTCAATTAAGCCTGACTGATTTCCATTTAATGTAGGCTACTGGATTTTCAGTCATTCATTCTGTAAGTACAGTACTAAGACTTACGTTGAAACATACAGGAACATGCAAAACATTTATTTGTTTAAAGGCTGCATAATACTGGAAGAAATTATCAACAAGTTGACTCTAAACCATCTCGTATCTAAGATGTCTCTAAGGTGTGTTTGGATGTGAAGGTGTTGATTGCTGTCCTTGTATTTCTCCCTGTCAGCCACTGGATCCAAGGTCCTTGAGCCCAAACACACTGGCCAGGCGGGCAGGCAGGCAGGCATTAATAGTGGAGCATCAGTCTGGTTCTGTCAGGGGCGTCAAACCAAACCACCAGAGAGGATGTGACCTCGCGACCCCTAGCTGTGTTGAGTGCGCCGCATTAATGAACTGCTCTTAACAACGGCCTTGAGCTGTCCATTGACCTGAGTGCCATATTTTCTACCTCTAAAGTGACTCCAGTATTGACCAGATGACATTGATCCAAATCTCTGAAGCTGGAGACTCTTATCTCCCTCACTAACTTTAAGCATCAGTTGTCAGAGCACCTTACCGATCACTGCACCTGTACACAGCCCATCTGAAATTTGCCCACCCAACTACCTCATCCCCATATTGTTATTTATTTTGCTCATTTGCACCCCAGTATCTCTATTTGCACATAATCTCTTGCACATCTATCATTCCAGTGTTAATACTAAATTGTAATTATTTTTGCACTATGGCCTATTTATTGCCTTACCTCCATAACTTGCTACATTTGCACACACTGTATATATATTTTCTGTTGGATTTTTGACTTTATGTTTTGTTTTACCCCATATGTAACTCTGTGTTGTTGTTTTTTATCGCACTGCTTTGCTTTATCTTGGCCAGGTCGCAGTTGTAAATGAGAACTTGTTCTCAACTGGTTTACCTGGTTAAATAAAGGTGAAAGAAAATATATATAAACATTTTAAATAAAATTGCAAATAGGGGATATTCATTCATACATTCATAAATTCATTAATACGCCTGTAGGCACCAAATCATTATCATGCATAACATGCACTGATAAACAAAATACATTTCATCATGTGCCTTTTAAAGAGGTATCCCTCATCATGACCCCTTTTCATGTTGACATTGACCCAGATGTGTCCCATTCTGAATGACTGACTCTGACAATGTGATACACATCTGCACAATACTTCACACATCCTTGTCACGCATCACCCAAGGCGCAGCAAGATTTTCAAAACAGCCTAAATGGAAACTCATTATTTGAATCATGTTATCACTAGCTGGCTTGCTTGGGCCTCCAGATATTGTAGCCCTTTTTTGACATTGAAGCATTCCTGATTATTTTGCATACCTGAAGGATTTGTTTCCTGGAGCGCAGGACAACTTGTCTGTTTTGGTTATTGTAGGACATTATAAATAATAATGGACATCTTGTATTAATAATGTCAGAGCCTTGGAAAGCTCCGTGGAAGACTCTCGACTGTAGAGGTCAACTCAAAGTGTGTTGCAAGTGTACACAATCCTTTGTACAATGGTTTGAGAATGTTTCTCAATGTCTTAAAGACACACAGCTCGCCCCAACCCTGCCCTGCCCCCTCTGGCCTTTTTTACATGGCCTTTCTGTAATTACTTAGTCCTCCACAGATTGACTGACAGGCCCTGCCCTTCACACTTCAAAGGAGCGCATCTTTCACAAGTTTACACAATTTTCCCAACTAAAAAGAGAAGTACTGCTGTTGCAATATCACTTGAACTAAATCCCTCGAAAAAGTGTCAACTTCCTGAAGGACTGAAGGTTCATGGGGACGTAACCTGTTTCTCCTGTTTCTTTTATTAAATATGTCCAGTTCTTCACTTTTGACATCCATTAAAGGTTAAAGGTACAGTTTAACAGTCAGTCAACTAAATCCAAACAGCTGTTAATCATGTTTGGTATTCGAAGGATCATCACCCGACTGTCTCTTTATTGAAAGTAGTAATGATTTACCAATAAACAGTTATTTTCAAGGTGCTTCCCTGCAGCAGTGGAGCGATTAGCTAAATCCACATTCTAAGTTGTAAGCCCTCTGGTGAATGTGCCCTAGTTGAGATCAATTTCCGTTTTCAGACAGCACTGTGGCCAATGCAGTTTAGATCATAGAGGTACTGTGACTGGTCAAAGCATTCCTTACAGACATTACTGTGGGAACAGAGTAACTGCCAGGTTGGAGAATGGGAGAGTGAAGTTATGCAATTGTAGAGGATTGATCCATACGGTGTATGGTGGTACACTACCAGTCAAAAGTTTTAGAACACCTGTTCATTCAAGGGTTTTTCTTAATTTTTACTATTTTCTACATTGTAGAATAATAGTGAAGACATAAAAACTATGAAATAACACATATGGAATAATTTGGTAACCAAAAAAGTGTTAAACAAATGAAAATATATTTTATATTTGGCATTCTTGGCATTCTCTCAACCAGCTAAACCTGGAATGCTTTTCGAACAGTCTTGAAGGAGTTCCCACATATACTGAGCACTTGTTGGCTGCTTTTCTTTGTGGAGGCCAGGTCATCTGATGCAACACTCCATCACTCTCCTTCAAGATACAATAGCCCTTACACAGTCTGGAAGTGTGTTGGGTCATTGTCCTGTTGAAAAACAAATGTTAGTCCAACTAAGCCCAAACCAGATGGGATGGCGTATCGCTGCAGAATGCTGTGGTAGCCATGCTGGTTAAGTATGCCTTGAATTCCAAATAAATCACAGACAGTGTCACCAGCAAAACACCCCCACACCATAATTTGTATTTGTATTTGTATTTATTATGGATCCCCATTAGCTGCTGCCAAGGCAGCAGCTACTCTTCCTGGGGTCCAGCAAAATTAAGGCAGTTCATACAATTTTTTAAAAAATTTCTATACATTCACAGATTTCACAACACACTGTGTGCCCTCAGGCTCCTACTCCACCACTACCACATATCTACAGTATAAAATCCATGTGTACGTGTATGTATAGTGCATATGTTATTGTGTGTGTGTGTATGCATGTGTCTGTGCCTATGTTTGTGTCTCTTCACAGTCCCCGTTGTTCCATAAGGTGTTTTTTTAATCTGTTTTTTTAATCTAATCTTACTACTTGCATCAGTTACTTGATGTGGAATAGAGTTCCATGTAGTCATGGCTCTATGTAGTATGCCTCCCATAGTCTGTTCTGGACTTGGGGACTGTGAAGAGACCTCTGGTGGCATGTCTTGTGGGGTATGCATGGGTGACCGAGTTGTGCGCCAATAGTTCAAACCGACAGCTCGGTGCATTCAACATGTCAATGCCTCTCATAAATACAAGTAGCGATGAAGTCAATCTCTCCTCCACCAGGAGAGATTGACATGCATATTATTAATATTAGCTCTCTATGTACATCCAAGGGTCAGCCGTGCTGCCCTGTTCTGAGCCAATTGCAATTTTCCTAAGTCCTTTTTTGTGGCACCCGACCACACGACGGAACAGTAGTCCAGGTGTGACAAAACTAGGGCCTGTAGGACCTGCGTTGTTGATAGTTCTGTTAAGAAGGTAGAGCGGGGCTTTATTATGGACATACTTCTCCCCATGGGGATTTCCTGATTCTACCTGGATTATGTTGGAGAGGCTTCCATTAAAGAACACCCTCTGTGTTCTGTTAGACAGGTAACTCTGTATCCACAATATAGCAGGTGTAGTAAAGCCATAACACATACGTTTTTCCAGCAGCAGACTATGATCGATAATGTCAAAAGCCGCACTGAATTCTAACAAAACAGCCCCCACAATCTTTTTATCATCAATTTCTCTCAGCAAATCATCAGTCATTTGTGTAAGTGCTGTGCTTGTTGAATATCCTTCTCTATAAGCATGCTGAAAGTTTGTTGTCAAATAGTTTACTGTAAAATAGCATTGTTTCTGGTCAAACACAATTTTTTCCAATAGTTTACTAAGGGTTGGTAACAGGCTAATTGGTCAGCTATTTGAGCCAGTAAAGGGGGCTTGACTATTCTTAGGGAGCGGAATGACTTTTGCTTCTCTCTAAGCCTGGGGGCACACACATTCTAGTAGGCTTAATTTGAAAACATTGCAAATAGGAGTGGCATAACACCTTCTTCTCTATGCTTTACAGTGGGAAATGCACATGCGGAAATCATCCGTTCACCCACATCACGTCTCACAAAGACACGGCGGTTGGAACCAAAAATCTCAAATTTGGACTCCAGACTGAAGGACTAATTTCCACCGGTCTAATGTCCATTGCTCGTGTTTCTTGGTCCAAGCAATTTTCTTCTTCTTATTGGTGTCCTTTAGTAGTGGTTTCTTTGCAGCAATTCGACCATGAAGGCCTGGTTAACCCAGTCTCCTCTGAATCCTTGATGTTGCGATGTGTCTGTTACTTGAACTCTGTGAAGCATTTATTTGGGCTGCAATTTCTGAGGCTGGTAACTCTAATGAACTCATCCTCTGCAGCAGAGGTAACTCTGGGTCTTCCTTTCCTGTGGCGGTCCTTATGAGAGCCAGTTTCATCATAGCGCTTGATGGTTTTTGCGACTGCACTTAAAGAAACTTTCAAAGTTGTTGAAATGTTTCGTATTGACTGACCTTCACGTCTTAAAGTAAGGATGTACTGTCGTTTCTCTTTGCTTATTTGAGCTGTTCTTGCCATAATATGTTCTGTTTTTTTTACCAAATAGGGCTATCTTCTGCATACCACCCCTACCTTGTCACACACAACTGATTGGCTGAAACGCATTAAGAAGGAAAGAAATTCCACAATCCCACACCTGTTAATAGAAATGCATTCCAGGTGACTACCTCATGAAGCTGGTTGAGAGAATGCCAAGAGTGTGCAAAGCTGTCATCAAAGGAAAGTGTGGCTATTTGAAGAATCTCAAACATAAAATAAATGTTGATTTGTTTAAAAACGAAATGGTTACTACATGATTCCATTTGTATTATTTCATAGTTTTGATGTCTTCACTATTATTCTACAATGTAGAAAATAGTAAAAATAAAGAAAAACCCTTGAATGAGTAGGTGTTCTAAAACTTTTGACCGGTAGTGTATGTGTAGGCCCATTGGCATGGTGACTATATATGGTCTTTAGCCAAGATTCTTATGCCCCTGCATGTTTACGTTAGTGAAAATGAAGTGTGTTAGGCCCCATGCCCAACTGGAAACTGTGGTCACTACAAGCCCTATAAATTCTAATTTATTAAAGTTGCATTACCACCACCGTAACCGATATGGTCACGCTAAGATATACTTCCATCGTCAGCCTCTCACACACAACTGTAGTAAACTGTACTACAGCACAATGAATGAGAGGTAGTAAAACATGACTTGTGATATATCTGAGGAGGAAACGTTCCGAGTGCACGCGGAGGGGAGGTCATGCGCTGTGACATCACTCCAAGCGCTCTCATCCAGAATTAGGCACTATGGTTTGAAAAGGCCAGGAAACCACTTACTGCTTCCCCCACCCCTCTTTCCCCAACTAGTTCAGAAATATTTAGCGTTTCATCAGATCGTTGATTATCCAAAACAATCCTAAACCTACTGTGCTTTCACTTATGACAGGCACATTACAGCAGGGCTTAGTGAGGAGCTCATTCAAGTAGGGATGGTTACAGGATAGTTAAATGGAAATTTCACTGCTGCTCCATTTACCTATATACTGTATGTCCATTAATATGTTATGAACATATCATATGTGTCATAAAAATATAGAATTTCCTCACTACATTATGAGCGTTTCTGCATCTCACCTTTAGAAACGGGCCAGTTAAATTATGTGGTTGTAAGCAAACCACAATATCCAGATTTCAAAGCGATTTCAGGACGTGGAGGACTGCCATGGAGGTGTATCCAACTGATTTGAGAAATATCCAAATGTCTGTGTTTGTAGCCAGCACTTTCTGCCAGAGGATTTCGAAATGGAACTGAAGTCTCAACTGATGGGGTTGCCATTTCATCGAACGTTGAAAAGTGATGCTATTCCATCGATTTTTCCCCTTCACTTCAAAGAGGAAGGCATCCGATCAGTGCAGCAGAAAAGAGGACAAGCTGAGGTAAGGTACCTAACGTTACCTAGCTAACTAGTGAACTACATTTGTTTATCTGAAACCAAAATCTAGCTAGCTAGCTTTCATAATACACTGGCTAGACATTCCAAAGCATATCAATGTAATCAATGTAACTTTGCCAGCTAACATTAGCTTCGTTAGGTTATGTTAGCTAACCTTTAGATAGCTAGCTAACTAGGCTAACGTGACTATGTTTTCTATTTAGAGTCAGATCCCATCAACATCTGCAGAGGCATCAACATCAAGCTCAGCACCAGGAAGTAGTGTAAGTCACCTTCTAAAATCTTCCTAAAATATATTAAATCTTTCCATGATGAGCAAATAAATATACTGGAGCTAGGCATAAACATGGTCTGTGTCTTGTTGTCATAGTTGATGTGCTTACAAGCAGGCTACAACTTCTACTGTAGTTTTCTTTGTATTATGGAGGCTTAGTTAATTGTTCATGCAAGGCTTGAAGTCTAAATTGGAGAAAGGGAGGTATTAGTAAGGAGGGGGTGGTGTGGGTGACTGACTGGTGTCTGTTGGGGGTGAGTATTGTGTGTGAAGGTTAGTATGCATGATCTATTGACATGAGAAAATACACTAAACTATCTACAAGACAAGTGGTCCGCAAATTTTTCATACAGTCAGTTCTTTGTCATGAGGGAGAGGGGCTGTTAGTATAATATTATAACCTATTCACTCTATTGTTGGCAGTGCTAGTCTACTCAACAGCACAACTACAAGTCAAGACCCCTCAAACTTGTCACATCTTTGCTAACAGCCCATCTCAATTCCCCATTATTGAGTCTGAGTGTAACAAAACACATACCAGTCTATTGCACAATTTTTTGTTTACAGATGAACATGGTTTATTGTATGGTTACACATCCTCATGATCAGTCTTCATGTTTTACACATCCTCATTATCAGTCTTCATGTCTTTCAAATAGACTTTCAGTACAAACAAATCTTCTGCAAGAGGTCATATTATAGGTCGAAGCAGTGGGTGCTGAAGAAAGTGTACGAGAGGCTTGTCCAACTGGCTGTGGAGTGAAGAAATGACCAGGCGGTTGCCTACAAGGAGCCAGAGTCACAGCCCCCTAAACCCAACATCCCTCACAACATCGCCACAGCGCCAAAGCCTGCTAAACCAGCTGCCATTACCCAACATAAGATGAGGTTTAACAGCTGATGAACATTCTGGAACCTGCCTGAACATTCAACCAACACAACATCAATATTCAGTTAGACTGATGTTGAAGTATAATATAGAATGTCTAGTATGCTCACAACTGCATTGTGGTTTAGATATTGCTAGCTGTTGTACATATGTACAGTATATGATGGTGTTTTATATATATTTTGAAATTGCAAGTGTACTGACAGAGACTAAATGATTCCACATGCATCAGACACCAATAAAGTGTTGACTTCAACTTCTTGATCAATTCATTGTAATTTTCATTAAATGGGTTTGGATAAACTAGCTTCAGTTTTACTGTTAAACAAATGATGCAGGGAGTTGGTTAATCAATTAAACGTTTGTTGGCAAGTAAACATGTTTTAATAAAAAAGTAGATTAGTTTGTCAATATAGCAAATAAGTAGACATGGCTTGTATTCAAGACAGTTACTTTTTTCTGGAGACCGAGGTGAGTTTACACAGCAATGTATGACATATACAGTGAGGGAAAAAAGTATTTGATCCCCTGCTGATTTTGTACGTTTGCCCACTGACAAAGAAATGATCAGTCTATAATTTTAATGGTAGGTTTATTTGAACAGTGAGAGACAGAATAACAACAAAAAAATCCAGAAAAACGCATGTCAAAATGTTTTGAAATTGATTAGCATTTTAATGAGGGAAATAAGTATTTGACCCCCTCTCAATCAGAAAGATTTCTGGCTCCCAGGTGTCTTTTATACAGGTAACGAGCTGAGATTAGGAGCACACTCTTAATGCTCCTAATCTCAGCTTGTTACCTGTATAAAAGACAGCTGTCTACAGAAGCAATCAATCAATCAGATTCCAAACTCTCCACCATGGCAAGACCAAAGAGCTCTCCAAGGATGTCAGGGACAAGATTGTAGACCTACACAAGGCTGGAATGGGCTACAAGACTATCGCCATGCAGCTTGGTGGAAGATGACAACAGTTGGTGTGATTATTCGCACCAACACAAAATAACTGTCAATCTCCCTCGGCCTGGGGCTCCATACAAGATCTCACCTCGTGGAGTTGCAATGATCATGAGAACGGTGAGGAATCAGCCCAGAACTACACGGGAGGATCTTGTCAATGATCTCAAGGCAGCTGGGACCATAGTCACCAAGAAAACAATTGGTAACACACTACGCCGTGAAGGACTGAAATCCTGCAGCGCCCGCAGGGTCCCCCTGCTCAAGAAAGCACATTGAGTGGGGAAAAAAGTATTTAGTCAGCCACCAATTGTGCAAGTTCTCCCACTTAAAAAGATGAGAAGCCTGTAATTTTCATCATAAGTACACGTCAACTATGACAGACAAATTGAGAAAAAGAAATCCAGAAAATCACATTGTAGGATTTTTAATGAATTTATTTGCATATTATGGTGGAAAATAAGTATTTGGTCACCTACAAACAAGCAAAGATTTCTGGCTCTCACAGACCTGTAACTTCTTCTTTAAGAGGCTCCTCTGTCCTCCACTTGTGTCACGGTTTCGGCCGAGGCGGCCCCTTCTCCTTGTTCGGGCAGGCTTCGGCGGTCGTCGTCTCCGGAGTACTAGCTGCCACCGTTCGATGTTTCTTGTTTGATTGGTTTTGTCTGTTTGTCACACCTGTTCGTTGTTTAGTCTCATTAGGCACCCTATTTAGTTCCCTTGTGTTAGGTCAGGGGTTGTGTGTAATTGTTCTGCTGTCGTGTGGTTGTTTGTCCTCTGTATTTTGTTCTCTCTCTCATTTTCGGATTGTAATAGAGAGACCTGCACTTTGTGCATACGTACTTTGACGGTCTAGTGTGCGTTTGTTTTCGCCTGTGGCCTGTTGCCGGTTTTGGCGTACACTAAGGACTTCACTAAAGAGCTTTGGATTTATTCTCTGTGTCCTGCGTGTGATTCCACATCCCACTACACTCCACTCCTGACAGAATTACACACCATCTGATGGAATCAGCAGGAGCACCCGCACCCACCGAGATCATGGAGGAGCGCCTTCGTGGTCAAGAAGATCGGATCAACCAAATCGGGCACGCCCTGGACCGAGTGATGAACACCCTCCATCGATGGGAGACCAGCGGAGTACCCACACCCCCACCTACCGCACCATCACCATCGGTCAGCCCGCCCGTCCAACTACCGGAACCCAGTGGGATTCGGCTCTCGCTCCCGAGGGCGTACGACGGCACCGCTGCCGGGTGTCAGGGGTTCCTATTACAAGTGGAACTCTACCTTGCCACCGTACACCCGGCGCCCTCGGGACACGAGAGCGTTTCCGCCCTCATCTCCTGTCTCACCGGCAAGGCGTTGGAGTGGGCCAACGCCGAATGGAGGAGAATAGACGCCGCCACTATCACCTATGCGGAGTTCTCCCGCCGCTTCCGTGCGGTCTTCGACCATCCACCAGAGGGGAAGGCGGCGGGGGAGCGTCTATTCTACATCCGGCAGGGGATGAGGAGCGCTCAAGAGTTTGCGCTGGAGTTCCGGACTCTAGCGGCAGATGCAGGGTGGAATGAGCGGGCCCTCATAGACCACTTTCGTTGCAGCCTCAGGGAGGACGTCCGCAGAGAGTTGGCGTGCAGGGATACTACACTCTCATTTGACCAGTTGGTGGACATGGCCATTCGGCTGGAGACCCTGCTCGCTAACCGCGGACGTCCCAGGTGGGGGTCGCCCATTCCACCCTCCAGCGCCTCCGAGCCGAGCCCGATGGAGCTCGGAGGTGCTGGCGCTAGAGGAGGGAGAAAAAGGAGCCCGAGGGGGGCCGTCCCCTGCACCAACTGTGGCCGTGGAGGGCACACCGCGGCTAGGTGCTGGGGAGGGTCCCCTGGTGGAGGAGACGGCAGACCACACATTGGGGAGTCCTCCCTGGTGAGTAGGCGCCCCACTTACCCAGAGCTTTCTGTCGTACACATAACCATACCTGTTTGTTTTCCACAGGTTGCACCTCGTTCCCAGCATAAGGCGCTAGTAGATTCAGGCGCAGCTGGGAATTTTGTAGATCGTAAATTCTGTGTTGAGTTAGGGATTCCCCTCCTTCCGGTTGATAATCCTTTCCCTGTACATGCCCTAGATAGTCGTCTGTTAGGATCTGGGTTGATTAGGGAGGTCACAGCGCCACTTAGGATGAATACGCAGGGGGGTCATGAGGAGACGATTCAACTCTATCTGATCAACTCTCCTGCGTATCCGGTGGTACTGGGGCTTCCCTGGTTGATTACCCACAATCCTACGATTTCGTGGCGAGAGAAGGCTCTTAAAGGGTGGTCTGCTCAATGTGAGGGGCTATGTCTGGGTGTTTCCGTAGGGGCGACCTCGGTGGAGAGTCCGAACCAGATGGCCGCACTGCACATTCCACCTGAGTATGAGGATTTGGCACTCGTGTTTAGCAAGACTAGAGCGGCACGGTTGCCGCCTCATAGACAGGGGGATTGTGCGATAGACCTCCAGGCAGGAGCTGCGCTCCCGCGGAGCCATGTGTATCCTTTGTCACAGGAGGAGAGGAGGGCAATGGAGATATACATTGCCGAGTCTCTGAAACAGTGATACATACGGCCCTCCACTTCTCCCGCGTCCTCGAGCTTCTTTTTTGTGAAGAAAAAGGATGGAGGTTTGCGTCCGTGTATTGATTACCGCGGTCTCAATCAGGTGACTGTGAAATATAGTTATCCACTCCCGCTGATTGCGACTATGACGGAGTCATTACACGGGGCACGGTTCTTCACAAAATTGGACCTCAGGAGCGCATATAACTTGGTGCGCATTAGAGAGGGCGATGAGTGGAAGACAGCATTTAGTACTACCTCCGGTCATTACGAGTATCTCGCCATGCCATACGGGTTAATGAATGCTCCATCAGTCTTCCAATCTTTTGTAGATGAGATTTTCCGGGACATGCAGGCGCAGGGAGTAGTGGTGTACATAGACGATATTCTGGTGTACAGTTCTACTCGTGCCGAGCATGTAGCCCTGGTGCGCAGGGTATTGAGGAGATTGTTGGAGCATGACCTGTATGTCAAAGCCGAGAAATGTCTGTTCTTCCAGAAGTCGGTCTCCTTTTTGGGTTATCAGTTGTCTGCGTCAGGGGTGAGGATGGAGGTTGACCGTGTGTCAGCTGTGCGTAATTGGCAAACCCCAACCACGGTTAAAGAGGTGCAGCAGTTCTTGGGTTTTGCAAATTACTACCGGAGGTTTATCCGGGGTTTTGGACAGGTGGCAGCTCCCATAACGTCCCTTCTGAAGGGGGGTCCGGTGCGCTTGCGGTGGTCAGCTGAGGCGGACAGGGCTTTTGGGAGACTGAAGGACCTGTTTACCTCGGCTCCAGTGCTGGCGCACCCGGATCCCACTTTACCATTCCAAGTGGAGGTGGACGCGTCGGAAGCCGGTATCGGGGCTGTTCTTTCACAACGGTCCGGCACACCACCTAAACTCCGCCCCTGTGCCTTTTATTCTAAGAAGCTCAGTCCGGCGGAGCGGAATTATGACGTAGGGGACAGGGAGTTGTTAGCCGTGGTACAGGCCCTAAAGGTGTGGAGGCATTGGCTTGAGGGGGCTCAACACCCTTTTCTCATTCTGACTGACCACCGTAACCTGGAGTACATTCGGGCAGCTAGGAGACTGAATCCTCGCCAGGCTCGATGGACTATGTTTCTCGCCCGGTTTGTGTTTAAGATCACTTACATCCCTGGGTCCCAGAACGGGAAGGCAGATGCACTGTCTCGTCGGTATGACACAGAGGAGAGGTGCGTGGAGCCCACTCCCATACTACCTGAGTCTTGTCTGGTTGCACCGGTGGTATGGGAGGTCGATGCGGAGATCGAGCGGGCATTACGCACCGACCCTAGCCCTCCACAGTGTCCGGTGGGTCGGACGTACGTCCCGCTCGAGGTCCGGGATCGGCTTATTTATTGGGCTCACACGTCACCCTCCTCTGGACATCCAGGTATTGGCCGGACAGTGCACTGCCTTAGTACAAAGTACTGGTGGCCAACGTTAGCCAGGGATGTGAGGATTTATGTCTCCTCCTGCTCAGTGTGTGCCCAGTGTAAGGCGCCCAGACACTTGCCCAGGGGTAAATTACAACCCCTGCCCGTTCCACAACGACCCTGGTCTCACCTCTCGGTGGATTTTGTTACCGACCTTCCCTCCTCACAGGGGAATACCACCATCCTGGTCGTTGTGGATCGGTTCTCGAAGGCCTGTTGTCTCCTTCCCATGCCGGGTCTTCCTACTGCCCTACAGACCGCTGAGGCTCTATTTACTCACGTCTTCCGGCATTACGGGGTACCCGAGGATATAGTGTCTGATCGAGGCCCCCAGTTTACCTCCAGAGTCTGGAGAGCGTTTATGGAATGGTTGGGGGTTTCGGTGAGCCTTACCTCGGGTTACCACCCGGAGAGTAATGGGCAGGTCGAACGTGTCAACCAGGATGTGGGTAGGTTTCTGAGGTCATATTGTCAGGGCCGGCCGGAGGAGTAGGCGAGATATGTGCCCTGGGCCGAGATGGCACAGAACTCGCTCCGCCACTCCTCCACTAAACTAACCCCTTTCCAGTGTGTGTTAGGGTACCAGCCGGTTCTGGCACCTTGGCATGAGAGCCAGATCGAGGCCCCTGCTGTGGATGAGTGGGTGCGGCGCTCGGAGGAGACGTGGAACGCTGCACACGTCCATCTGCAGCTAGCCATCCGTCGACAGAAGACGAGCGCCGACCTCCACCGCAGTGAGGGGCCAGTGTACGCACCTGGAGATCGTGTCTGGCTCTCAACCAGAAACCTGCCCCTCCGCCTGCCCTGCCGGAAGCTGGGTCGGAGGTTTGTGGGGCCTTTTAAAGTCCTGAGGAGATTGAACAAGGTGTGTTACAGGTTACAACTGCCCATTGATTACAAAAATATTAACCCCTCGTTCCATGTGTCTCTCCTCAGGCCGGTGGTAGCTGGTCCACTCCAGGACTTTGAGATAGAGGAGACTCCTCCGCCCCCGTTGGACATCGAGGGGGCTCCGGCGTACACTGTTCAGGCCATCTTAGATTCGAGACGCCGGATGGGGGGTCTCCAATATCTCGTGGAGTGGGAGGGGTACGGCCCGGAGGAGCGGTGCTGGGTGCCGAGGAGGGACATCCTGGACCCGTCTCTTCTGACCGAATTCCATCGTGGTCATCCTACGCGCCCTGCTCCGCGTCCTCCTGGTCGTCCCAGAGGCCGGGGGCGGCGCACGGCTGGAGCCGCGCGTCAAGGGGGGGGTACTGTCACGGTTTCGGCCGAGGCGGCCCCTTCTCCTTGTTCGGGCAGGCTTCGGCGGTCGTCGTCTCCGGAGTACTAGCTGCCACCGTTCGATGTTTCTTGTTTGATTGGTTTTGTCTGTTTGTCACACCTGTTTGTTGTTTAGTCTCATTAGGCACCCTATTTAGTTCCCTTGTGTTAGGTCAGGGGTTGTGTGTAATTGTTCTGCTGTCGTGTGGTTGTTTGGTCCTCTGTATTTTGTTCTCTCTCTCATTTTCGGATTGTAATAGAGAGACCTGCACTTTGTGCATACGTACTTTGACGGTCTAGTGTGCGTTTGTTTTCGCCTGTGGCCTGTTGCCGGTTTTGGCGTACACTAAGGACTTCACTAAAGAGCTTTGGATTTATTCTCTGTGTCCTGCGTGTGATTCCACATCCCACTACACTCCACTCCTGACAACTTGTTACCTGTATAATGGCACCTGTTTGAACTTGTTATCAGTATAAAAGACACCTGTCCACAACCTCAAACAGTCACACGCCAAACTCCACTATGGCCAAGACCAAAGAGCTGTCAAAGGACACCAGAAACAAAATTGTAGACCTGCACCAGGCTGGGAAGACTGAATTTGCAATAGGTAAGCAGCTTGGTTTGAAGAAATCAACTGTGGGAGCAATTATTAGGAAATGGAAGACATACAAGACCACTGATAATCTCCCTCGATCTGGGGCTCCACGCAAGATCTCACCCCGTGGGGTCAAAATGATCACAAGAACGGTGAGCAAAAATCCCAGAACCACACGGGGGGACCTAGTGAATGACCTGCAGAGAGCTGGGACCAAAGTAACAAAGCCTACCATCAGTTACACACTACGCCGACAGGGACTCAAATCCTGCAGTGCCAGACGTGTCCCCCTGCTTAAGTCAGTACATGTCCAGGCCCGTCTGAAGTTTGCTAGAGTGCATTTGGATGATCCAGAAGAGGATTGGGAGAATGTCATATGGTCAGATGAAACCAAAATAGAACTTCTTGGTAAAAACTCAACTCGTCGTGTTTGGAGGACAAAGAATGCTGAGTTGCATCCAAAGAACACCATACCTACTGTGAAGCATGGGGGTGGAAACATCATGCTTTGGGGCTGTTTTTCTGCAAAGGGACCAGGACGACTGATCCGTGTAAAGGAAAGAATGAATGGGGCCATGTATCGTGAGATTTTAAGTGAAAACCTCCTTCCATCAGCAAGGGCATTGAAGATGAAACGTGGCTGGGTCTTTCAGCATGACAATGATCCCAAACACACCGCCCGGGCAACGAAGGAGTGACTTCGTAAGAAGCATTTCAAGGTCCTGGAGTGGCCTAGCCAGTCTCCAGATCTCAACCCCATAGAAAATCTTTGGAGGGAGTTGAAAGTCCGTGTTGCCCAGCGACAGCCCCAAAACATCACTGCTCTAGAGGAGATCTGCATGGAGGAATGGGCCAAAATACCAGCAACAGTGTGTGAAAACCTTGTGAAGACTTACTGAAAACGTTTGACCTGTGTCATTGCCAACAAAGGATATATAACAAAGTATTGAGAAACTTTTGTTATTGACCAAATACTTATTTTCCACCATAATTTGCAAATAAATTCATAAAAAATCCTACAATGTGATTTTCTGGAGAAAAGAAATTCTCATTTTGTCTGTCATAGTTGACGTGTACCTATGATGAAAATTACAGGCCTCTCTCATCTTTTTAAGCGGGAGAACTTGCACAATTGGTGGCTGACTAAATACTTTTTTCCCCCACTGTACAGACCCGTCTGAAGTTTGCCAATGAACATCTGAATGATTCAGAGGAGAAATGGATGAAAGTGTTGTGGTCAGATGAGACCAAAATCGAGCTCTTTGGCATCAACTCAACTCGCCGTGTTTGGAGTGGAGGAATGTTGCCTATGACCCCAAGAACACCATCCCCACCGTCAAACATTGAGGTGGAAACATTATGCTTTGGGGGTGTTTTTCTGCTAAGGGGACAGGACAACTTCACCGCATCAAAGGGACCATGGACGGGGCCATGTACCGTCAAATCTTGGGTGAGAACCTCCTTCCCTCAGCCAGGGCATTGAAAATGGGTCGTGGATGGGTATTCCAGCATGACAATGACCCAAAACACACGGCCAAGGCAACAAAGGAGTGGCTCAAGAAGAAGCACATTAAGGTCCTGGAGTGGCCTAGCCAGTCTCCAGACCTTAATCCCATAGAAAATCTGTGGAGGGAGCTGAAGGTTCGAGTTGCCAAACGTCAGCCTAGAAACCTTAATGACTTGGAGAAGATCTGCAAAGAGGAGTGGGACAAAATTCCTCCTGAGATGTGTGCAAACCTGGTGGCCAACTACAAGAAACGTCTGACCTCTGTGATTGCCAACAAGGGTTTTGCCACCAAGTACTAAGTCATGTTTTGCAGAGGGGTCAAATACTTATTTCCCTCATGAAAATGCACATCAATTTATAACATTTTTGACATGCGTTTTTCTGGATTTCTTTGTTGTTATTCTGTCTCTCACTGTTCAAATAAACCTACCATTAAAATTATAGACTGATCATGTCTTTGTCAGTGGGCAAACGTACAAAATCAGCAGGGGATCAAATTCTTTTTTCCCTCACTGTATACAGAAGAAGAAAAATCTAGTACTAACACTTATAATACATACTACAGTTCTACAAATGGAATACTTCCATATGGTGTGTTTGGGGGGTGCAGTGAGTTGTTCGGAGTCACTTTGATACAGGGGAGATTGAATCAAAGTGCGAGTCATCAACTTCTTTGTATCCAAGCGGTATTGTCGATGAGAGAAAGACGAAAAAGCTATTACACATTAATGGGCAATCATTGTGTACTGTCTGTATTCCCACTGAATATTACACATCTCACAGACACACATTAGCTAGATAGCTACAACACACAGGTAGGTATAGTTACTCTAAGACTAATATGAATCATCAAGCCAAAGAAATTCCTTTACTCTCTGCCATAATCATCAAAACATTTCTCCAGTTTTGCTCCTAATGAGAGGCACTGAGGCTATCTAGGCTAGTTAGCTAGCTAGCTATAATGTTAGACTACAGTACATTTTAGGTATAGCAAACACAGCTAGCTAGCTAAACTTGGCTAGCTTGGCTTGTAGTGGTACTAGCAAGCCCCGTTATGACCGAATCGATCACCAAATTGTACTGTACTGAACAACACTGCCTCATGTAAAAAGAGAGCTTATATTGCTAGCTAGCTACCGACAGCAAAACAAACTTGTCATATACCGTCCTGAGTCCTGGTCCAGCTGGTCTAGGCTGCTGCCGCTGCTTGCTAGTATCGCAATTATTTTTCTCACTGTCTCAAATCCTCTTCAGTGTATGTATGTAAAATAACATAAGAAAAGCTATTCTTGGAAAGAGGAATCTTCAGAAGCAGCCATTCTAGCTAAGTATTTAGCAATCTTGAATAGACAGTGCATGGTAACATAGCTCTGGTGAACCTGTAATCTAGTACCGCCCCCATTTTAAAAAGCCTGCCTTTGAGGGTGGGAACAAGGAAGTATGGCTCCCGTCAGGCTGTAGTCTTTACAAAGCAAAGGAAAATGATTCAACCTAGATATGCTGCAATGTCCTGGCAGAAAGGAACATCGTTGAGACAAGTCCAATGGCTCTATTGATCAAGGACAACCATATCTACTCGCTGCTAGCGTGACCGTACAATCGGCAAAACACAAAGGCCACAATAATTGCTACAAAACATGACTCCATTAATTCTTTGATCAGACAGCAGTCTCACTCAACCAAAGATGTCATTGGTTTAACTATTCCGGCGCAAAAATTCTAAAATACAGTTATAGTGCATAATTATGTCTGAAAAACCCTCTCACCACTCATAATTATGTAGGGAGACTGGAAAAACACCCCAAATAGTGTATAGCGGTGAAGTTTCCCTTTAAAATGATGTGATGGGCATGATGTGATGGGCATGATGGGCATGATGGGTACCTACTGAAGAGAGAGTCAAATCTATATCGATATCTCTTCTGCACACTGGTGAGCAATGTTATTTCCTGTAGGTCTGCCCATACAGGGAGTACCCTGCAAACAATAATGTGTCCTTAGGACGTCCCCAGGATGTCACGAAATGGTCGGCTAAAGTCATCAGGACGTTGTCTCATGGACCCCTGGAGATTTTGTCTAATTCCTGGTTGGTCCCAGGGACATCCCCAAGGATGTTGTAGGGACATTGTGTAAGAACAAATATTTATCAGTGATTCCGGAGTAACATTAAAACTGAATAATATGCCCCACCAACAATAGACAACTATACCAAAAACACAAACACAAATTCCTGAAATAAGTAAATGAAATCAATGAGTGAATAGTCAGATTAACTGATAACTGAAAAAGCAGTGCAGATAGTGCTCTTTTTTTAGTGCAGAGATGTATTATAAGTAATGATTGTGTAGGGGACTTCAGAACTTCTAAAGACTTTGTGGCGCAGCAGAAAGATCAGCTTACCTCGAATCCAGAGGTTGGGAGGTCAAATCCCAGGTGGGGTAATACTTGAAAGTCAGTACTTAGTGATCATGTCAAATGTAATCATGTTGTCATTGATTAAAGATTGACCTTAAAAACCCAATTTCATTACTTTACTTATAATGGTTTGGGACACTAGGGAACTAAACAAAGGTCCCCCAGAGAACGTTCCCTTGGGACCATCACGCAACGTCCTAAGTACTAATAAAATGAAAGTCCTGAGAACGTCCCAAAAAGGTCCTGACAGTGACATCCTGGGGATGTACAGGCAACTAGACAAAGGTCCCCCATAGAATGTTCCCTTGGGAACATCACACAACGTTCTTAGAACGTTAGTGGGATAACGTCGCACCGGAATCCTTAAGGGACCTAATGGGAATGTCGCCTAATGTCCCCAGGACGTCCCTTGGTTGCTGGGTATGTTGGTCATAAGTAGTAAAAAAAACTTTCAAAGCCTTGGTTGTAATTCACCTCCAAGTCTAGTATTACTGTCAAGCCCAATTCACACAACCGCACTTAAAAACATAGGGGAGAGGATCTGTGGTAAAAACTCTGTATGCCCTCGACAGAGGCATTTTAGGTGAAACTCAGAGTTTACTCACACATTTTGCTCAAAGCTGGATTGATTTGTGAGTGTGTATTTGGGTGAATTTGTGGTTGTTCCTATAATCAAATCAACAAAGTAGTTTCAAAAGTGTTGGCATGATGTTCTCATGCATGTAATTGATGTCACTGATGTGTTGACAAAGGGAATTAACACCTTGGAAGGTGTGAAAGATGTTTATGGGTAGACTTACAGGGACTGTATGCTGTCACACTGAAATCCCATTCATCAAGCACAGAAATTGCAAAATAAATATGATCCAAAGGGAGACACTCAAGTATCAACACTACAGTTAGTGAGGAGAGGAGGACAACATCAAACAGTGCTGGATAAATGTATTTCTACCTTAGCTTAGCACTCAGTGCTATGTTTATTCTGCTTCTCTGTGTGACAACATTTCAGCATCAGTTTAGATGATGCACAGCAGTGTCCACTGTCACTCTCTTCAAAGCCAGTTTCCCTCTCTCTGACTGCTGAGCAACACCCACAGCCCTGGCCCCACTTCCATTCTCCCAAGAACTCTCTCCAGTACACATTGGGGGAGAAGAGCTAAAGGACATGTTTGTCCATGACCCATTGTGTATTGGAAGTTTTCAATTAGGAGAGAATATAGGGGACAGGGGAAAGGGGAATACCTAGTCAGTTGCACAACTGAATGCATTCAACCAAAATGTGTTTTCCACATTTAACCCACCTCTGAATCAACGTCATTGGCACCCGGGGAGCAGTTGTTGCTGGGGGTTAACTGCCTTGCTCAAGGGCAGAACTGCAGATTTTTCCACCTTGCCGGCTCGGGGATTCGAAATATCAACCAGATTTACTGGCCCAACGCTCTTAACCCGCTAAGCTACCGCAATGCATTGCTAACATATCAAATCAAAATCAAATCAAATCACATTGTATATGTCTTTAGCAGATGTTATTGCGGGTGTAGCGAAATGCTTGTGCTTCTACCTCCAACAGTGCAGTAATATCTAACAAGTAATATCTAACAATTTCACAACATATACCCAATATACACAAATCTAAGTAAGGAATGGAATTAAGAATATATACATATATGGACAAGCAATGACAGAGCGGCATGGACTAAGATACAGTAGAATAGTTTAGAATACAGTATATACAGTGAGGGAAAAAAGTATTTGATCCCCTGCTGATTTTGTACCTTTGCCCACTGACAAAGAAATGATCAGTCTATAATTTTTTAATGGTAGGTTTATTTGAACAGTGAGAGACAGAATAACAACCAATAAATCCAGAAAAACGCATGTCAAAAATGTTATAAATTGATTTGCATTTTAATGAGGGAAGTAAGTATTTGACCCCCTCTCAATCAGAAAGATTTCTGGCTCCCAGGTGTCTTTTATACAGGTAACGAGCTGAGATTAGGAGCACACTCTTAAAGGGAGTGCTCCTAATCTCAGCTTGTTACCTGTATAAAAGACACCTGTCCACAGAAGCAATCAATCAATCACATTCCAAACTCTCCACCATGGCCAAGACCAAAGAGCTCTCCAAGGATGTCAGGGACAAGATTGTAGACCTACACAAGGCTGGAATGGGCTACAAAACCATCGCCAAGCAGCTTGGTGAGAAGGTGACAACAGTTGGTGCGATTATTCGCAAATGGAAGAAAAACAAAAGAACTGTCAATCTCCCTCGGCCTGGGGCTCCATGCAAGATCTCACCTCGTGGAGTTGCAATGATCATGAGAACGGTGAGGAATCAGCCCAGAACTACACAGGAGGATCTTGTCAATGATCTCAAGGCAGCTGGGACCATAGTCACCAAGAAAACAATTGGTAACACACTACGCCGTGAAGGACTGAAATCCTGCAGCGCCTGCAAGGTCCCCCTGCTCAAGAAAGCACATATACAGGGCCGTCTGAAGTTTGCCAATGAACATCTGAATGATTCAGAGGAGAACTGGGTGAAAGTGTTGTGGTCAGATGAGACCAAAATCGAGCTCTTTGGCATCAACTCAACTCGCCGTGTTTGGAGGAGGAGGAATGCTGCCTATGACCCCAAGAACACCATCCCCACCGTCAAACATGGAGGTGGAAACATTATGCTTTGGGGGTGTTTTTCTGCTAAGGGGACAGGACAACTTCATCGCATCAAAGGGACCATGGACAGGGCCATGTACCGTCAAATCTTCGGTGAGAACCTCCTTCCCTCAGCCAGGGCATTGAAAATGGGTCGTGGATGGGCATTCCAGCATGACAATGACCCAAAACACATGGCCAAGGCAACAAAGGAGTGGCTCAAGAAGAAGCACATTAAGGTCCTGGAGTGGCCTAGCCAGTCTCCAGACCTTAATCCCATAGAAAATATGTGGAGGGAGCTGAAGGTTCGAGTTGCCAAACGTCAGCCTCGAAACCTTAAAGACTTGGAGAAGATCTGCAAAGAGGAGTGGGACAAAATCCCTCCTGAGATGTGTGCAAACCTGGTGGCCAACTACAAGAAATGTCTGACCTCTGTGATTGCCAACAAGGGTTTTGCCACAAAGTACTAAGTCATGTTTTGCAGAGGGGTCAAATACTTATTTCCCTCATTAAAATGCAAATTCATTTATAACATTTTTGACATGCGTTTTTCTGGATTTTGTTGTTGTTATTCTGTCTCTCACTGTTCAAATAAACCTACCATTAAAATTATAGACTGATCATTTCTTTGTCAGTGGGCAAACGTACAAAATCAGCAGGGGATCAAATACTTTTTTCCCTCACTTGTTGGGTTCTATTTTTCTCATAATTGGATCTGTATGTGATGAATAACTTAGAAGGAATGCATTAATGATAAGCATAGGTTTGTACTATACTGATATAAATTGTTTCACATAACAGGCTGTGATTCATGTAAGGAACGTTAGGGGTAGGACAGATAAGACTTGTATTTCTTACAGATACGAACACTCTCTCTTTGTTGTCTGTGAAACCGTCCTTGAACGTAGGTACATAGAGTACAGATTGGAAGGGTGTCTTTTGGGTGCTGACTCTACAGGTTATTATGATAGCAACTTATGCCTGGGAACGGTGGAGCGCCAAGGGGTGGAGCGCCAAGGGTTTGGGACTAACCCGTGCGCCAACGGATTGGCTGAGTAAAGTCTAAACCACACTCAGTCCTTTACTCTGATTGGCCAACAGAAGAGGTGGGAACTCTCTGTCAGAGTATTTGAGAAAGAACCTGTAAACAATGGTTTAGTTCTCTGAGTGCCCTGCATGGTATCTCAGCGGACCTGTATATACGAACCTTCATACTTACCATACATACATTTTGCATATAATAAATTTAGCTTGGATTGAAGATCTCTTGATTCTTATTCCAATACCAGATTTGAATTACGCAATTTCTAACACACTGTATATATGTAACCCTCTCACCAGGCTCGAATTTGACTCTCACGATATTACCTTACTTAGAATATCTGAACAGCATTGGATATTAGGTGAGAAGGACATCTCCAATAAGAATCCCTATAGTAAACTTGCTAGGGTGAATGACAAATAGGGTATTAACTTCAGATAAAATGATTATAGACTTGGTTATTATTATAAGGATATGCTTTCCCATGCATTAAATGAAACTGAAACAGTAAATGACTCCACCAAAACAACAGACATAAGGTTCAAGATCTATATTATCACATTTTCAATGTATCACATCAAAAGAAATAAAACTAATAAACCGCAATGATTTTTCCACAACCCATGTCCAAATTATTTACAAGCTTGCTTAAACCCTGGGCGCGCGTTGGAGCTAAAAAAAATTACAACATACATAAAGTCCTGAAGTCCACCCCACATTTGTAGTTACTCACTACTTGTAGATAATGCCTCAGCAAAGTATAGCAGTTCCGTGCAGGTGTCCTCACAAGATCCACAGCGAACACAGCTATCAATGCAGCCAGTACTCCGTAGTAGCAACAGACATCCGTTGGAAACCCGAACTCGTTGATCGTCACAAGCAATTCTCTCCAAGTCTCGCACGATGCTAGGCTAACCTCTAGGATGTCGAAAGTCTCCACAATGCGACGGCAGCTTCAGTCTCCACTAGGTCTTTCTTAATGAAATAATAACACTCTCTTATAGAAATAAAATCCGGATTTCCCTTCAAAACTCTGTAGATTGTTTTGTTCTCTCTTTATCGTTTCCTTTAGTCGTTTTTCCTTCACCAACCCCACTAATGTCTCTCCTCTCCCTTCTTTCAACCTTTCCCTCTCTTTTCTTTTTCCCGCAACCAGTCCACTCTCCCATTGGCCACAACTTAACAAGTTACCTCATTGGTCAATCTTTAACAAGATACGTGGGAAATTTAAATTTAAAAGTAAACCAACCTATTCACTTTTTTTTAAACACTGCTTCAAAAGAAATGCATTAACAACATTACAAATCAGGAGCTATTCGAACACCTTTTAAATCTAATAACAATTAATTATAACACATAAACTCTATACTTGGTTTTAGCAAGGTATTACATATATATGAGATGAGTAATGCAAGATATGTAAACATTATTAAAGTGACTAGTGTTCCATTTCTTAAAGTGGCCAGTGATTTCTAGTCTATGTCTATAGGCAGCAGCCTTTAATGTGCTAGTGATGGCTATTTAACAGTCTGATGGCCTTAAGATAGAAGCTGTTTTTCAGTCTCTCGGTCCCAGCTTTGATGCACCTGTACTGACCTTGCCTTCTGGATGATAGCGGGGTGATCAGGCAGTGGCTCGGGTGGTTGATGTCTATGATGATCCTTTTGGCCTTCCTGTGATATCGGGTGCTGTAGGTGTCCTGGAGGGCGGGTAGTTTGCGTTGGGCAGACCGCACCACCCTCGGGAGAGCCCTGAGGTTGCGGGCGGTGCAGTTGCCGTACCAGGTGGTGATACAGCCCGACAGGATGCTCTCAATTGTGCATCTGTAAAAGTTTGTGAGGGTTTTAGGTGCCCTCACAATTTCTTCAGCCTCCTGAGGTTGAAGAGGCTCTGTTGCGCCTTCTTCACCACACTATCTGTGTGGGTGGACCATTTCAGTTTGTCAGTGATGTGTACGCCAAGGAACTTGAAGCTTTCCACCTTCTCCAATGCGGTCCCGTCGATGTGGATAGGGGGTGCACCCTCTGCTGTTTCCTGAAGTCCACGATCAACTTCTTTGTTTTGTTGACAATGAGTAAGAGGTTATTTTCCTGGCACCACACTCCCAGAGCCCTCACCTCCTCCCTTTAGGCTGTTTTGTCATTGTTGGTAATCAAGCCTACTACTGAACACAATATGTTTCCCAGGCATAGGGACAGCAGGGGCCACGATCCAGGAGCAATCTCTTAAAGTGTGTATCGTTGGCCCTTTTCTAGCATATGAGCATTTAAAAGCGTGGCTGTTGAAAGCTCCACATGTGAAGAGCTTTGAGCAGAGTGAGAAGCTCTGTTATGTTTCACATTATCAGTGTATAATTTTACAAGGCATTTAGTGGAGACATATGGTATCGGCCTATGCTTATAATATATATATATATATATATATTGTCAGCTGACAATGATATGCTATAACCATAAATGTAGATATTAACAAAATTGAATTAGTTAAATAAAGCTTACTATGAGGTGGAATGGCAGGACTTATCCACTAAAAGCGCTAGTATCATATGGTCTTGAGGAGGACAGAGCGATAAATAATGTGACAATAGATTACAGACTAAAATAATGATGGCAGATAGCAAGATAATTACAGGAAAGCGGCCACTGAATCAAAATGATGCATAGGCGAGGACACTTGATAACCCCTTGTTTCCCCACTGAGGGCAGAGGAGAGAAGTTATTTGGAATAGGGAGCGCTATTAAAAATGAGGAATGGTGCGCTTGTGTCTCCTCTTTTCTGTTTCAAGTAGAATTCATTGTTTTACAAGAGTAATTCGATACTTGAAGTAAAACTCAGAATCGCAATTACACATCCCGTCTAAATCCAGAAGATAGGAATGCATTTATATCCCTGCTTCCCAGAGGAATCAGAAACAGATGTATGAAAGTAGTCCTGTGGCAGAAAAACAGCGATGAGTGACGATGTAATGCCTAAAACCCAAAAATATACACTTTGCATTCAGATTCACTGAGGGATGAACTGAAGAGGAGCAGGACACTCAACAGGACAGGACTGACAACATTGTGTGATCAAGAGCAGAGGCCCAATCCCTCCAAGCCAACAGAAACTCAAAGGACCTTTATAAAGTGAACTGCCAGGTTACGACGAGAGGTTCATGGAAAAGCAAGCCAATGGCAAAAAGGGGTCTGGGTCCGTATCAACAAAATGTCTCAGAGTAGAACATTCAAATCAAATCAAATCAAATTGTATTGGCCACATGCGCCGAATACAACAGGTGCAGACATTACAGTGAAATGCTTACTTACAGCCCTTAACCAACAGTGCATTTATTTTAAATAAAAAAGTAGAATAAAACAACAAAAAAGTGTTGAGAAAAAAAGAGCAGAAGTAAAATAAAATAACAGTAGGGAGGCTATATATACAGGGGGGTACCGGTGCAGAGTCAATGTGCGGGGGCACCGGCTAGTTGAGGTAGTTGAAGTAAATGTACATGTGGGTAGAGTTAAAGTGACTATGCATAAATAATTAACAGAGTAGCAGCAGCGTAAAAAGATGGGGTGGGGGGGGGGGCAGTGCAAATAGTCTGGGTTGCCATGATTAGCTGTTCAGGAGTCTTATGGCTTGGGTGTAGAAGCTGTTGAGAAGTCTTTTGGACCTAGACTTGGCACTCCTGGTACCGCTTGCCGTGCAGTGGCAGAGAGAACAGTCTATGACTAGGGTGGCTGGAGTCTTTGACAATTTTGAGGGCCTTCCTCTGACACCGCCTGGTGTAGAGGTCCTGGATGGCAGGAAGCTTGGCCCCAGTGATGTACTGGGCCGTACGCACTACCCTCTGTAGTGCCTGGCGGTCGGAGGCCAAGCAGTTGCCATACCAGGCGGTGATGCAACCAGTCAGGATGCTCTCGATGGTGCAGCTGTATAATATTTTTAGGATCTGAGGACCCATGCCAAATCTTTTCAGTCTCCTGAGGGGGAATTGGCTTTGTCGTGCTCTCTTCACGACTGTCTTGGTGTGTTTGGACCATGATAGTTCGTTGGTGATGTGGACACCAAGGAACTTGAAGCTCTCAACCTGTTCAACTACAGCCCCGTCGATGAGAATGGGGGCGTGCTCAAAATTGGTTGTAAGTGAATAGAGACATTTTACTTCTACTCTTATGAGTATATTTAGAAGACCTCATGAGCTGTCCTAACCAGGTGTCTTAATAACTGAAAAATGCAGCGAATCAGTGGTTCCTGTGGAGTTTTTAAAATAATGTTTTGATATTTCTATATAATCAATGCAACAGACCTATGCAACAGTAAGCTATCTCTTGTGTTTTTTACAATGATTTCACATGAGGCCTATTTCACATGATATGCCTAAATAATAAGCAAATAAATAAACACATTTTTCTTTCGATTATTAAATTACCTACATATTGTTATTTCAAGTTATCCCTTTGAACGCAACATCACTTTGTAAAAAAATATGCTTACATTCGCATGCCTATGAGTTGACCAATTGAAGGCATCTAGGGCTTATGTGAACTTTGATTGTGTTAGATGAAAATGATAGACCTTTTAAACATTGCATGCAAAGTTGTATGCAACATTATTGGCAAGTGACCTAATGCCTACTGTGCCAAAGCGATTTAGAGTGTAGATATAACGGTAACATTATCAAAATTCCACTTTTAACAACCATCAGAATTGGTTAATTTGGCATTCCAACATATTAGGCAATAATTAAGAGTAGGCAAAGTGATGGTGTCAGGTGAAAATTAGATCAAATGTTTTACTATTGCAACATTTGATAAAGTCACATTCACTGTGGTTGTCTGAAATGTGTTCTAGAGTTCACAGGTGGGTGATGCCTCATCGCGATTGGTTATTCCCCATCATTTGCAACCATGTCAATGAGCGTCACCACTATCTTTCCTTTGCAGTACCTCAAACTGTTGTGATTACCAGGTGAGATTAACTTTTATAAGTTGATTTCACTCCTGGCTCAGAGTTTGTCTGGGCAATGTCTTAACATCATCCTATAACCTACTGAGCTGTTTTTTTTGTTTTTTTCTTAAAACAGGTTTTAACGGGATTCCTATTAACTTATCTGAGATGCTTTGTGGATACGGGCCCCGATCTGGCATTTAGATGAGAGTGTTTTAGGCAACCTAGTATCGTTGTGGAATAACCATACATTCAGCACAGCAGGAGTTGAAAGGCCAGCCTTTAACACTAGAGGCTGTTTCTGGTTTACATTCCCTCAAAACAGGGCGGCATACACTGGATATCACCATTTAAAACCCATTGACCTTTGACTCCAGTCCTTAGTGCTAACCCCATAGACCAGAGCTTGGCTGCTGTTAGTGTAAGCCATGGGAGTCAGAATGCACCATGACAGGCATTGGTCCCTGTCTCCACTGGAGAGCTGTCATGCCCCAGGGTCTGGTTAACGCACATTCACACAGCCTGGCCTGCGAGCACCGCACTGCACCTGCTCTTCACTTAAGTCTAAAGTTAATCAGACACATTCACATTCATTTCCTCAGAAACACATCAGAGAGAGAGAGATAGAGCCAGTCAAAAGTTTGGGTTTTTCTTTATTTATACTATTTTCTACATTGTAGAATAGTAGTGAAGACATCAAAGCTACGAAATAACATAAATGGAATCATGTAGTAATTAAAAAAGTGTTAAACAAATCAAAATGAATGTATATTTTAGATTCTTCAAAATAGCCACCCTTTGCCTTGATGACAGCTTTGCACACTCTTGGCATTCTCTCAACCAGCTTCATGAGGTAGTCACCTGGAATGCTTTTCCAACAGTCTTGAAGGAGTTCCCACATATGTTGAGTGCTTGTTGGCTGCTTTTCCTTCACTCTGCGGTCCAACTCATCCCAAACCATCTCAATTGGGTTGAGGTCGGGTGATTGTGGAGGCCAGGTCATCTGACACAGCACTCCATCACTCTCTTTCTTGGTCAAATAGCCCTTACACAGCCTGGAGGTGTGTTTTGGGACATTGTCCTGTTGAAAAAAAATAATAATAGTCCCACTAAGCGCAAACCAGATGGGATGGCATATCACTGCAGAATGCTGTGGTAGCCATGCTGGTTAAGTGTGCCTTGAATTCTAAATAAATCACAGACAGTGTCACCAGCAAAGCACCATCACACCTCCTACTCCATGCTTCATGGTGGGAACCACACATGCGGAGATCATCCGTTCACCTACTCTGCGTCTCACAAAGACACGGCGGTTGGAACCAAAAATCTCAAATTTGGACTCATCAGACCAAAGGACAGATATCCACTGGTCTAATGCTCGTGTTTCTTGGCCCAAGCAAGTCTCTTCTTATTATTGGTGTCCTTTAGTAGTGGTTTCTTTGCAGCAATTCGACCATGAAGGCCTGATTCACGCTGTCTCCTCTGAACAGTTGATGTTGAGATGTGTCTGTTACTTGAACTCTGTGAATTATTTATTTGGGCTGCAATCTGAGGTGCAGTTAATTGCCGATTTCTGAGGCTGGTAACTCTAATGAACTTATCCTTTGCAGCAGAGGTAACTCTGGGTCTTCCTTTCCTGTGGCGGTCCTTATGAGAGCTAGTTTCATCATAGCGCTTGATGGTTTTTGTGACTGCACTTGAAGAAACTTTAAAAGTTCTTGAAATTTTCCAGATTGACTGACCTTCATGTCTTAAAGTAGTGATGGACTGTAATTTCTCTTTGCTTATTTGAGCTGTTCTTGCCATAATATGGACTTGGTCTTTTACCAAATAGGGCTATCTTCTGTATACCAACCCTACCTAACTGATTGGCTCAAATGCATTAAGAAAGAAAGAAATTCCACAAATTAACTTTTAACAAGGCACACCTGTTAATTGAAATGCATTCCAGGTGACTACCTCATGAAGCTGGTTGAGAGAATGCCAAAAGTGTGCAAAGCTGTCATCAGGGCAAAGGGTGGCTACTTTGAAGAATCTCAAATATACAATATTTTTTTATTTGTTTAACACTTTTTTGGTTATCACATGATTCGATATGTGTTATTTCATAGTTTTGATGTCTTCACTATTATTCTACAATGTAGAAAATACTAAAAATAAAGAAAACTCCTGGAATGAGTAGGTGTGTCCAAACTTTTGACTGGTACTGTATATACATAGGATTTCGTACGAGCCACCACTAACTAACGCATGTTGCAATTATATAAGAATAAATTGATTGCAGTTCTCAAACAAATGGCAAAACTGGTATGTGTTAAAAAGCATGATGTCCTCTGTCCTTATTTGACCAAAGTGAGTGAGAAACTGGGAGGTCTCTATAAGATTGATCACTCAAACACTCAACAGGTTTCATTGGGGTGGCCATTTAGCCCAACTCTTCTGGCTTGTTAAATGGTGACTAACAGATCACCAGTCATGTTCTCTTTTCTCCACTTATAGTGGATTTCACATAGAGCTTCCCTTTCCCTTGGAGTCAGTCTACCGTGTAGAAATATGATTGGGTGGGCGTTTGGGATAATTGAATGTGGTCAGTCTCTTTAGATGGGTCTTGATAACTGAGCTAAGCTGTGGTCGCCCATCTTTAAACTGAAAAGACGGGAGATCCAATCTGAACCCATCCCTCCCTGCTTATCTCACAGGCGTGCACAGAAAGCAAAACAACAGCAAGCTTCAGCCAAGGTATGCAAGATCAACATATTTGTGAACGCTCCGCATGCAATGTTCAAATTCACACGCTACATGCTGTGGATGGGGATTATGGTTCAAAATACAGATAGTGGAGTTAGCTAACGCTTTCCCCATGCTGACCCGGCTTGGCTGTAATTCAACACAATCCTGTATTTTATCACAATGCTTTCGGTTCTATTTGACAAATAAGATAAAGATGTTATAAATGTGACTTGCATTGGAGGACCAATAAGATTTCCAGCCCTATAAAGACCCTCTGCCTCTAATGCAATTCCTCCACGTTCTTTACGTGCTCTGAAGTCACATGGCCAGCAATGACTAGTTTGATGTAGATCTCTATTTATTGGTTGTGATTTTTTATGATTGAGTGTTCTGAATTATGTCACAATGTGTGGCCTCAAGAGAAGCCAACAGTACCGCAGGGCAAGTTTTTTTCTCCCGCAGCACCTCAGAATAACACCCAAATGAAACATAGGGGAAAGATGACAGATTGACTTGGCCAGTGTTGAGTACAAAAACCTCACCACCCCTGACATCAAACATTAACAATACACCAACCTCAGTAGAATAAGAGAATCATAACTGCAATGCTGACTATAGAATGGGAGAGATTAGCTTTAATGTAGTTATATACTGTCATTACTAATATCATTCCTAAAACAACAAAACCGTATGGTGCACATGTATTTTTTATAAAGATTTATAGTATATTAATAATGTTATATTAATTTGGACAGAAATTCATTGTAACATTACATTCTAGGCAATAAGTGAAGTTTCATGATTTGTATTGTCACTGTTTAGCGAAGCAAAAAGCATAGGAGGCAATGCCAAAAGTAAAACATTTATAGCATTCTCTACTTTTACAAAAATATATAAATATCTACACATGACACATGTTAGTAATACTTTTATATTTGTATGTATGCAGAGTTTCAAACAAATCAATCACTTATTGATATTGGCAGCTAGAAGGGCCTTTATGGTAAGACTTCGTCAAAACATGCCATTTAAAAGAAACATTTCAGTTGTGCAATTTTACTATGAAGTAGAAATGAAACAACCAGCCAAAGGTTAGTCATGACTATGTAGAATGCCAAAGGACTGATACTTATGCAAAGGCACACTGAGTAACACAGCCAGTTCTCTGTTATGAATTCAAGTGGAGGAATGGGTCTTTGCATATTGAAGCATCACTAGGTCCAACACAAGTAACTACACTGAATCCACACTGAATGTCATGTCATGACTTTTAAACTCCTCAGAATCTTTGCTCTGTATCCACGTTTAGAAGCTAACTTCTCCGAAGGGGCTTCTTAGGATAGCATAGAGTGAGCCAACGTCATAATAAATCAAACTGACTGGGGTCGACCTCAGTAACTGCTCAACATTATGAGTCGATGAAAAGTCATGTGGAATGTATCCACTTGGCTAGGTGACATACAAACACCTGGATCCGTGGAGACACTGACGTGTCTGGGTAGGAGCAGTGGTAGACGCCCGTACAGTGATTGATTATATAATGTGTCTGGAGCTGAACACCCCCAATCCTGGCTGGTGTCCCCCAGCTGTACATGCACCCAGGAGGTTTGAGGTAGGAGCAGCATTGCTGTAGTTGGAGTGCTGTACCAACACACTGACCAGCTGTGTTGCGTCCTCCTGCACATTGACTACCAGACAGGCCGTGTCTGAGTTCCCAGCCTTTTCATGACCTCATAGAGAATCCGTCTGATATTTATCGTCCTTAATGTGTCATTACATACCCCTCGTCTTACGAGAATGCTGCTATGTCCGGGCCGGGGTGCTGAACTGGCTCAATGTACTGTGTGGGATTATTCATATTATGACAGCTATTACATGGAATTGGATTACTGTGTATAATAAAACAACTTTGTATGTAACCTAGCAAAAAGTTTCAGATCATATGCTGTTAGTGTATTTGTGTGTGTGTGTGTGTGTGAGTGTGTGCGTGTGTTTGTGTGTGTGTGTGCGACACCGCTGCTCAGCTCCAGGATGCATCCCTTTCGGTCTGTGTTGTGTTTCTGTTTTGCTCCTCCTATAAGTGTGTGTTGTAAGACAGCAGTCTCATCACCAGTGCGTTGTGTGTCCCTAGGGTGGGAGTTATTTACACCCATCATGCCCTGGTAATTACCTGCATGTCTACTCTGTGGAGGGCTCTCAGACAGCCTCTTCATCCCTGCTGATAACCTGCATTAGAAAGTGACAGCACTTTCATAATTTAAGCTTATCGCAATCATGCTACTAATTTTATAGTTGTCTCCCTTTGAGGGTAACCCCCCTCTCCCTTTGTAAAGGCTTATCTCTCCACTTCAAAACAAAAGCTAGACATTTGTCAAACAATGCCTGGCAGAAGCAGGGAGAGGCTGCCCGTGGCTGTGGGTCGAGCTATCAGTTCTCTGCTCAAGTTCTCTGCACGGAATACCAAGTGGCTGCTCGGAAAGTCTGTTGTCCCACGGAGGGGAATAGGGGTATTTGAGTTAGATCTGCTTGATTGCTTGTGGGCTGTGTCTACACATTTTATGGCATTTAGTCCAAGGGGCTTTGATGACTCTCTATGACGTTCTTCTGTAAGTATTTGTTATGCATGGACCAGTCTCACTCTATATTGGCATGTCAATAAGCAATAAGACTGAAATGTTTGATGTCTCACGTATTAGATAATCAAAGATCCTATTTTCTAAAGGTGACTGAAAACAGTGAAGTGTTCAGCGGTGTGATAATCTCTGGTTGTCCTCTTTGAAAAGCAACCCAGGGAACTTGTTAAGCCATCATTAATCAGTGTGCTTAGGCAGAGATCCATGTATGAGTCTGAATTAGAAAATCAAAGATCCTGCAAATATACATTTCCTCTATTTTCTACCATGGTAATACCAAATTATATTTTCTTTATTATTTCTGGGTTCTCATTTTCTCAGCAGTACTGGACCAGTAAAGTGTGTAGTCCTTCTGGCCCCAGGCCTGTACATTCAGATCCAGGCAGACAGCAACACCCTGCATGTGTCTGGTGAGGGGACTGGAGCTTATCACCACTGTGGGAAAGCTGGGAGTCGGAGTCCTCAAAGAGATGCCATCGCATCTGCCTTTTGTTGAAAGGTCTGTGTGTGCCCCACCCACACAGACCTTCTGTCCAGATGGGTCACGCACAAGGTGTAGGCTTCACATGACCTTAGTTGGAAGGCATGAATGTATAGCCATCTTGTCCTTTGTGTTCCAATGATTCTAACCACATTGCTGACCAGGACTGACAGGACTTCAGCCTGGTTTCTAAAATGAAAATATTTTGCTCATATAGAGGAGCCCTCGGACTTGATATGATCAACTGAAGATTGACTTAAGTCATATGCTGTTCTATAGACAGTATGCAAATCACTTGGTTCATAAAATCACACAAAATATGACTAATACCTTTTCAACATGACAGTTAACTTTTTATCTGTTCTAATCTAGGCACCCTAGATGCCTGTTGTTTCTCCACACACAACTGGTTGTACATGATCTGTTAAAAGCCTAGATTGTATCAGGTATCCAACGCAAAATCTGTGGGTTGTTTATCTGTGACTGGACCATGAGGTGAAAATAGAACCAGTATAGGAGATAGAAGCTCTATAATGCATTGTGGAGACATCACTCCTCACAGTAAGATGACTGATGAGGTGAAGGTTCTCTGCAGGGGAATATCACAGCGCTGATGGAAGTGACATGACTCTATGACCAAGTTTGGTGGCTGTGTGGCTATCAGCCTCTTGAGTTGCTGAAAAGAACCTTAAGCTAGATCCTGGAGATTACAACATAGCCCAGCAACACATTCTTGTAGTTTTAAATGCTGTAGGCCTACAACACACACAAAGGAATGAAAAAACATATCAGAATAATAAAGCAATGCAAATAAGTCAGTTTGAATGAATGTATCCACCCTAACTCTTGCTAATCAAGTTATTGTGTATATATCTGGAAGGGAGATACTGTAGGAGGTCCTTCTTTAACCTCCCACATAAAAAAAGCAAGTGTATCTCACACTCCTGACCTTATCATAGATCACACTCTATCTGGACACACTGGTCTTAGAACAACAGGTCACATACACTGTTCCTCTGGGTCAATCCGTCTATTTGGGCAAAAACATTTGGGTCCACTTCATTGGTACTTAGACTTACGACGTCAGCAGCCTAGATAACCCTGACCTGATAAATCTAATGGTGATTGAAAACAGTGAAGTGTTCAGTGCTGTGATCACCTCTGGTTGTTCTCTGGAAAAAGCAACCCAGGGAAATTGTTTAGCTGCCTGTTCCCATCATTAATCAATGTGCTTAGGCAGGGCTCTGTGTATGGTCTGACATGCCATACCAAACACTCTTCCAGAGTTTACCCTTCCTATACTCGGCAGATAATTTCTAATCAATGTCAGCTTCCTAATAGACTGTCTCAGAACACTCCAGATGTGGGCACTGTCCTTTCTCCAACTGACAGCTAGCTAAGCTAACACCAGCTTTGTTGTAACCGCTTCATGGTTCACAAAATAATCACAAAGTCAATGCGTTTAGAGGTATGGCCTGTCATTGTGCATAATATAGGAGGTTTGCATGTTTCTCCCTCTTTGGTTCTATGAGAGACGTTAACAGGTCATAGGAAAGGTTCAAGACAGCATACCATGAACAGCCATAGAAAAATAGACTGCTAGATCAGTTTCTGTTTTTAATTGCTAAACGATGCTTTGCCAGCCTCCCCCATTTTGGCTGCAGGCAGTGCCACCCCCAGTTATGTGCACAGTTATGAAACAGATTCCAAAGATCAGAAGTCAAGCTCTCAGCCACTTCTTTAAGTCTCTCATCCAATAAGGAGTAAAGAGAACAGACTACATATATGTATTTTCTTACTCAATTTACTGGTGTGTAACTCGGAGGCTCCTCCTGTATCTGGTTGCGCTAGATGAAATATATCCCCTTTCTTCTGGTCATTTTCAACACGCCATACTGGGAAAGAAACCGATGATCCCTTTACAACTTCACGCGGAGCTCCGCATCTGCCCTTAGGCCGTCATTGACAGGGTACCGCTCGTCCGGTGTACTGTAATGTGAGAGCTGGCGACTTGGCTCTGCTTGAAGTACATCAGTGGCGGGCTATAATGGGCACTATCGCATCACTCCACAGAGGAGTACGTACAGGGAGAGACTGGGGAGACGCCGTGGAGGCCAGGGCGGCCGTGTGTGAAGGAGCAGCGGCCCGCTGTCTATAAGGAGATCAGGTTTCCCCACAACTTGTTGCCTGGTGCTAAATAAACGCTGGCATGTTGTGTGGAGACACCCGACACCCTGGCTGAAAGGGTCGCTCACCCAGAGTTCACTCCTAACCCTCCCTCTGAACCATAACTCCCCCCACCTTCAGAAGCCAGGCTTGTCCGGTGTGACCAGTCACTAGGGTACCTCATGCCCTCGTCAGCACCCCCCATCAGTAGAAAGACACATGGGGATGGTGGCACATCACTACCCTGCTAACAAGTTTGTGAGTGCAGTACAGAAAAAAGGTATCACTATCTGACAAAAAGCGAAGCAGTCAAAAATATTCAACAAGTCCGTAAACAATTTATAAGGAATATCTGCCTGCAGACGGTGAACACTAGTCAAACTATTGACCCTGCCCCCCTACAGTGCAGCTCAAGGCCTAAGCCCTATTCTCTCTTCATTCAAAATCTCAAGGTTACTGGTTCCCCAATGTTTGCCTCTGCTTGATCAATACAGTCTCACAGAGAACCCTGCACAGCGCAGTCAGCAACAACCTTAGAAACTGCCTTCTGAACAGCACAAAGGGAATTTATCAATAAATAAGCACAACCGCAATCAATATCTCCAACCCCCTGCATGGTAAAGCAAAGGCAAGGCCTCGTAGTGAAGGCTAACATTGGGCACGCAGAGGGAAGAGGGGTACCAGCGGAGCTAATTAGGGAGATACGTCGGCCATCTTGTTAGTCCACATCCAGCTGTGGGAATAGCACTAATGAGACATACTGTACCAACAAATATAGGGTTTTACTGCAACAGAGAGGAACACTACTACTCACCCACATTTGATATGTTCATATAATCATTCTCAGATGCATAATTAACATGCTTATTCCCCTCTGGTGCTGCGTATCGAACTACAAAAGCTGAAGCTCATCTGCTAGTGAGACTCAACAGGCAAAAGCCTGTTGAACATCATGTAGGCGCCAAAATATTGCAGAGTACTCGAGACTCCTCACATACAGTTATCATGTATGTACTGTAAATCTAGTTCTGATATAGTGCTCACTGAGGAATGGCTTGGAATAGTTCAGTCCTGTAGTATGTAAGAGGTACTACGGTGTTAGATATTTCAAAACATCCTAACTTGTGAAGTACAACCCTCCCCTGGAGTAGCTAGCTCCCTATAACTTCTCTCCCTTCCGTATTAGCTTCAGTAATGACGGTCATCAGGGCAGATGGAGCTCATAGCATGTCTGTTTTATCTTCATTAAAGGCAAAGGGCTGCAAGCTCCAAGGCACACTTTGACCCTTCTCTCTAGGGGCGCATCACTTGACAGCGGGGCAGACCTAATGTCAAGCTGAGAGTTATTCCTCCTTTCATGCGTTTTTATGCTCCTCCCCTCTTTTTTCTCTCTATCCGTTTGCTTTGCTCTATTCTTGCCTACTTAAGTGAAGTGCGATTAATTGAATTGTTCGCAAAATTGTCAATGTTATCCCTGTCATATTTATATAAAATACGACCATACATTTTATCCCTTGGATCAAATTGAATTAGGTCTGAGGAAGATGTGTTTCCTGTAAAGACACAGAGCTCAGTGTAAGAAAAGGGGAGAAGTCAGATGTTAAAACATGACAGAATAAAACTGTCAGCTAGAACCCAAAGCTTACAAGCACTCTCTACAAGTCCTGAGGTTGTGCACAAGCATTTTCTAACCACAAACCTTTTACTATTTTGTTCTAAGACCTGGACTATACAACCACCATCTTCAGTACTCTCTAAACCACCTCCTCTAGTCCTCGCTAATAGATTAAATTCACCATGGCTGTGCTATCTATCTGAGGCCTCTGAGATTGAAAACACCAGCCTCCCTGGGTTTCATAGCCTCACTCAGGTAAACATTTACAAATATGCACTCAATAACATCTGCTGGGGTTGGTGCTCCGCAGCAATGTGTTCAGGGGGAGATTAAGCACATCATGAACTCCTGGGAACATGCAAAGCACTCAGGTTCCACTGACTCAATAGGAGGATTGGAGTGCCATGAGCAACTCATCCCAGGTGTACACTCTCTATGACACAGTGTTGCTGAATAAAACTCTCTGGAGAGCTCTTGAATTGTTTTGTTTAACGGATAGAACAGTGGCGATAGACAGACACTCAAATCCAAGTATAATACAGCACAACAGCAGGAACCCACATGGTTTTCTATAGGGGCAATGATGATGTGAATAATGTACAGTGGGGAAAAAAGTATTTAGTCAGCCACCAATTGTGCAAGTTCTCCCACTTAAAAAGATGAGAGAGGCCTGTAATTTTCATCATAGGTACACGTCAACTATGACAGACAAATTGAGAAATAAACTCCAGAAAATCACATTGTAGGATTTTTAATGAATTTATTTGCAAATTATGGTGGAAAATAAGTATTTGGTCACCTACAAACAAGCAAGATTTCTGGCTCTCACAGACCTGTAACTTCTTCTTTAAGAGGCTCCTCTGTCCTCCACTCGTTACCTGTATTAATGGCACCTGTTTGAACTTGTTATCAGTATAAAAGACACCTGTCCACAACCTCAAACAGTCACACTCTAAACTCCACTATGGCCAAGACCAAAGAGCAAAACTGTAGACCTGCACCAGGCTGGGAAGACTGAATTTGCAATAGGTAAGCAGCTTGGTTTGAAGAAATCAACTGTGGGAGCAATTATTAGGAAATGGAAGACATACAAGACCACTGATAATCTCTCTCGATCTGGGGCTCCACGCAAGATCTCACCCCGTGGGGTCAAAATGATTCATTTTGTCTGTCATAGTTGACGTGTACCTATGATGAAAGTTACAGGCCTCTCTCATCTTTGTAAGTGGGAGAACTTGCACAATTGGTGGCTGACTAAATACTTTTTTTCCCCACTGTATATTCCTGGACTCATTCAGTACAGTATAATGTACACAAGGTACATGGGTGGTTATATTAAGGAACTACACCAAATCTCTGGCTGTGCCGATATCTCAATCCCACGTTGACGTTTATTGTCATGAGTCTTGTCCTGGAGAGATTTCCCCTTAGATAGGCCAGTTGCAAAGTCTAAATTGACTAGATTGTAAAAATTCATGAAAACAAAAATGTGCTTCTTGGTCATAATTTAAGGTTAGGGTTAGGCATTCGGGTTAACAGTGTAAGGTTACATTTAAAATCAGATTTTATGACTTTGTGGCTGTGCCAGCTACGGACCACTCTGCAGAGCTGCTTCCAGAACAAGATTCATAACAAAAAACGCTAACCTGTGCAGAAAAGGTTTCCACTCTCCAATGTGAGATATTTTGGTTCAAGTAATCTACACTTTTAATCATAGGATAATATGCCTTTAATATATTTAAATATGTAAATGCAATGAAGTACATGGAGAAGAAACACATATTGTATAACTATTCCACCACACTGTAATGCCACTGTATCAGGATACCTATAAATGCTGCCAAAAAGTATCTAATCCTACACAACTGTACACAACTCAATACATTTATTCCAGACATTTTGAAAAAATTTAGATCTTCTATTTCGGCATTAACACGAGACAGGAGTACACTTCTCAAATGTAGGTCGCTGTTAGGCTTGTTATACAAAGGCGAGGGACCAAAGCAGGTGTTACAATGTCCATATCCAGAACCAAATGTCTCTGAACATCAGTGTCTTCAACAAGTAGTAAAGAGATCCATGCACATCTGCCGTTCAGCATATCACTGTGCACGGCCCAGACCCACGACAGGTGTCAGTGCATGAATGGGAACTCCAACCCCTGCTAAACCTTCACACTAAAACCTCTTTCATACGCTTCCCTGGGATTCTCACTGTATCCATGTAAGGACTTATGTGAGCACAGCAATGTCTGGTCCCTTGTTATGCCTTGATGGAGTGAACATATGGAAATGTTGAGGGGAAGAGAAGCAGTTAACCCTGACAACAGCCAGCCAAGACACCTGCCAGGACATAAGCTGTGTCCCGCCTTAACTACTGTATGGCCAGTCCCTTCCCAGTAGAATCTCTGGCTTGCGTGAGAGGTCGTCAAAAAGCAACAAGCAGCTGTGGGCCCTTTATCCTCTTCTAAAGATCACATCCTCTCCTGTAACAAGCTGGCTATCAGTCAATCAATCAATCAATCAAATGTGTTTATACTAAACTTTTTACATCAACAGTTGTCACAAAGTGCTTTACAGTAACCCGGCCTAGACCCCTCCACGTCAGACACATGCCTTCTACACATTCTTTTGAGGGTGCCATTATTCAATTTCCTACATCACTAATTGGGTAAACATTCTGATTGCAGGCAAAGAATCTCAGTTCTTTTGATTGATTTATCTTTCTCCTTTCCCCCCATAATCAAATTGGTTACGTTACATGTAAGGGCAGCATTATTCATTTAGAGGATCTCAGGAAGACATGGCCTCTAAATACTTAGGTTCTAATACCCACCCTGTCCCAGAGGCCTGCAGTGGAATCACTGTGTCCAATACAATGTTTTGACAGTCTGCCAGTGTGTTAAACTGAAATGGCCAAGGAGCTGTACTGGAGTCAAGGAGTGTTACTAGAGTCAAGGAGTTTTACTGGAGTCAAGGAGTTTTACTGGAGTCAAGGAGTTTTACTGGAGTCAAGGAGTGTTACTGGAGTCAAGGAGTGTTAGTGGGGTCAAGAAGTGTTAATGGAGTCAAGGAGTGTTACTGGAGTCATGGAGTGTTACTGGAGTCCAGGAGTGTTACTGGAGTCCAGGAGTGTTAATGGAGTCAAGGAGTGTTAATGGAGTCAAGGAGTGTTAATGGAGTCAAGGAGTGTTAATGGAGTCAAGGAGTTTTACTGGAGTCAAGGAGTTTTCCTGGTGTCAAGGAGTGTTACTGGTGTCAAGGAGTGTTACTGGAGTCCAGGAGCTGTACTGGAGTCCAGGAGTGTTAATGGAGTCCAGGAGTGTTACTGGAGTCAAGGAGCTGTACTGGAGTCCAGGAGTGTTACTGTGAGGAGAATGGGTTTTGGAATTATGTCATGCCAAAACCCCAAAGCTGCGTGAACAACACACTGCACAGAGTGAGTCACTACTGAGCCCTAGCTGTGTGAGAGACAGGAAGAGAGAGACAGATTCATCTGTGAGATAGGAGACTTCTCTCTAGGGAGAGGAGAGATTCAGAGGGTAAACATCCCAGATGTTGCTGTCACTACATGCCACCCCCAAGTGGCCCCACCACTATGAAAATACACCATTGATTTGGTAATATAATATTATGGTGATTTGATTTGAAACGTTGATTTGTTGGTGAAAGGGAAACGCTGAGGCTGAAATGAGACATACCTCAACTTAACATGTTTACAAGACAGCCAAATGTTTCTATGAAACAATACTAACGTTTATAGTGCTCAGTTTCCCCTTTCATCATCATTAGCATCATCATCATTGCGAAACAACCAGAAAGTTCCTGCTAGTCCCAACAACAGTGGATATGGAGAATGGAGAACAGGAGTGATGGGATCAGTGCCCCACCACACACTACAAGACCTCTTTATCATCCCGACTAATGCACGGGTCACATCAGGCAACCACACACATCCTGCCCCTGGTTCTGTGTAATATACAGGAGAGGGATGAGCAACACAGGACCCACAAGGAGGAAACCCTACCACTTGAATGACTCATTTCCCCTGGGTTTTACATAACAGGGGGGAGACGAGGGGAGTATAGGGGTAACTAATTCCAGGGTCTCCAACCCACCTCCACTCCTGGACAATGCACCGTAAAAACCTCAACACGACCTGATGGTTGAGCTCCTTTCCCACGGTGTAGAGAATCGGGCCCCTGCCCCGAAAGCAAATAAAAAAATGTGCAGGCCGGAGGTGTCCAGTGCGTGTCCCCCCCCCCCCCACCCCCCCCAGCATAAATAATGCCACTGTAAGTGAGCTGTGTGCCCTCCTGCAGCTGCTGCAGCCAGGGTTTATGAGTTGTGCTGTGACATTGTGCCCCAATTGAGCCATAATGAGCGCTCCCCCCTCTCCTTGTTTAATGGATCAGGTAAGGGTGGGAACACTTTGTCTTTATTGGGAAGCAATAAAGTGTTAAGTTACAGTGCCATTAAACTGATAGATGGTGACACCACTGCTGCCTTGCAAAAGAGTTTCAATCAACCAACCTAAATATGATCATCAATATAGATGGTTCAGATTGAAGGGTTTGTACACTGGCTGAGGTATGAAGGGCCTTGGAAGGAGCTTCTCAATCTCAGAAGGCATCCACACAAAGTAGATGCAAATTATACAGTGTGTATATATATATATATACTATTTAAAAGGTTTTATTGTCACATACACTGGACAGGTGCAGTGAAATGTGTTATTTTACAGGGTCAGCCATAGTAGTATGATTTACTGACCACAATGTTTACAGTACTGTATTAAACATCAGCTTGCATAAGACTAAAAAGAATTACGCATATGATAGAACTAAGTAGACATAATTCTAAAAAGAATGAATTGCTCGAACAGTGAGTAATCTATAAAAGTCATTGTTAGCAGAGACTCAGGGGTAATGCTTGGGCGTTTGTGAGAGGTGAGGAAATGTTTGCACGGCCTTGTAAGCCAACACACTGTAAGGTGGAACTTACATTGTCCCTTGGTTCCATAAAATTCACACAAGCAGTCTCCAACTGGTGGTATTGCATTACAGTGAACCCCATGAAAACAGGCTGGCTGTGCATTGACCAATGTCATATGTTTACTGAGCAATGGTCTGCATAGCACAGAGACGTGTTAAAACGCACTTCACTTCAGTATGAAAATGTATGCATTCACTAACTGTAAGTCGCTCTGGATAAGAGCGTCTGCTAAATGACTAAAATGTAAATGTAAAATGTAAATGAGCCTGGGCCAGTGTTTTCTGGGTTATAGGGAGGCATAGAGGACAGGTCCTGATGTGGTTCTGAAAAGTCCTGTCTTGTCCCATTTAAAAGATAAAGGAGGCCTTTCAACAAAACGTCTTAATGATGTACTGGCATACTGTTGCTACTTGCAAATATGTCACAAGTTTTTCACAAGTGTTCAGTGTTACCATGAGCAACCATGTCATTGCAGCATTGCAGTCCCATGTAGCTCAGTTGGTAGAGCATGGCGCTTGCAACGCCAGGGTTGTGGGTTTGATTCCCACGGGGGACCAGTATGGAAGAAAAAAAAAAATGTATGCACTCACTAACGGTAAGTCGCTCTGGATAAAAGTGTCTGCTAAAATGACCAAAAAAAAAGAGATTCAAGTGCACATGGTTGGGTGGAGAAGGAAACGCCTAATGACTTGCCATAGCTTTGTGGGGGGGGCAAAAGGCCACTGATCTGAATCACCCTCTGCTTTCTGTAGGACACAATGTAGAATGGCACAGAATGGAAACCATCCACATGCATGCTCGCTTAACTTGACTCATTACGTTTCTCATGTAACAGAGTTTACAACCGCTACTAATCATGCCCAAGATACACGATAGCTTTTCAAAAGAAACTGTTCAGCGTCTTGTCAACAGTAATTGTGATGTCATGAAATGTTTTACAAATGGGCATGTCAGCAGCATGTGGTACACAGGCATGTGTTTATGTGTTTAGAAATTATTGTTAGACCAATACAAGCTTGAATGCTTCACGAACAATCCTAGATGTTAATGTTGGCTTGCAAAGCTGAAGAACTTGTCAACAGAGAAGTGCATGCAGAACATGTAAGAAAAGGTCTGTTCTGAATCAAAATAACTTTACAGTGTTGTGTCAAACTGAAAGAAGAAACATTCACATTGATGGACAACAGACAAACCTATCTCCTTTGCTTTAATTAATGTAATGACATAGCTAAGATTGATTGACACAGTGCATGTTAATGTTGTGGTTATAAACAGTTAAAGTTATTGCTAAGCTATGTGTGCATTTGAAAATGCAAAAGGGAGGTTTTTCGATGGTCAGAATAAATTGCCATGTTGGAATATGCTTTGTTGATTATAGAAAGGTGGGAGGGAGGTGGTTCTGCTCACCTCACCTCTGGATCTTGAGCTCTTTCAATTACTCCTTGCCTTAGCCCTGTTCCACTCATGCCTCTTCCTCTCAGGCCTGGAGCAGCCTGATGAGACCCAGATAAGAGCCAGTGCTACAGCTCAGACAGAGGAACATTACAACCATGCAGGCCTCTATTCATCCATCAGCAGCTCTGCTCCATCAGGTACAGCCTATTTGTGATTCTATGACAAGAAAGTATGCAAGAACGAATGACAGACAGACAGACAGACAGACAGACAGACAGACAGACAGACAGACAGACAGACAGACAGACAGACAGACAGACAGACAGACAGAGAGAGAGAGAGAGAGAGAGAGAGAGAGAGACTAGACTTGCTATTGAGAGAGGCCACCGTCATAAGACCTGGCTCTCAAGAGAAGACAGGCTATATGCACACTGCCAACAAAATGAGGTAGAAACTGAGCTGCACTTCTTAACCTCCTGCCAAATGTGTGATCATATTAGAGACACATATTTCCCTCAGATTGCACAGACCCACAAAAAAATTGAAAAACAAATCAAATTTTGATAAACTCCCATATCTATTGGGTGAAATACCACAGTGTTCCATCACAGCAACAAGACGTGACCTGTTGCCACAAGAAAAGGGCAACCAGTGAAGAACAAACACCATTGTAAATACAACCCATATTTATGGGAAAGTATTCAGACCCCTTGACTTTTTCCAAATGTTGTTATGTTACAGCCTTATTCTAAAATTGATTAAATTGTTTTTTTCCTATCTATTTTTCAATCTACACACAATCCCCCATAATGACAAAGCAAAAACAGGTTTTTAGAAACATTTTTAGAAACATTTAAAACTAAAATATTACATTTAAGTATTCAGACCCTTTACTCAGTACTTTGTTGAAGCACCTTTGGCAGCAATTACAGCCTTGAGTCTTCTTGGGTATGACGCTACAAGCTTGGCACACCTGTATTTAGGGAGTTTCTTCTATTCTAATCTGCAGATCCACTCAAGCTCTGTCAGGTTGGATGAGGAGCGTTGCTGCACAGCTATTTTCAGGTCTCTCCAGAGATGTTCGATCGGGTTCAAGTCCGGGCTCTGGCTGGGCCACTCAAGGACATTCAGAGACTTGTCCCCAAGCCACTCCCATTGTCTTCGCTGTGTGCTTATGGGTCGTTGTCCTGTTGGAAGGTGAACCTTCGCCCCAGTCTGAGGTCCTGAGCACTCTGGAGCAGGTTTTCATCAAGAATCTCTCTGTACTTTGCTCCGTTCATCTTTCCCTCAATCCTGACTAGTCTTCCAGTCCCTGCCGCTGAAAAACATTCCCACAGCATGATGCTGCCACCATCATGCTTCACCGTAGGGATGGTGCCAGGTTTCCTCCAGACTTGATGCTTGGTATTCAGGCCAAAGAGTTCAATCTTGGTTTCATCAGACCAGAGAATCTTGTTTCTCATGGTCTGAGAGTCCTTTAGATGCCTTTTGGCAAACTCCAAGTGGTCTCTTATGTGACTTTCACTGAGGAGTGACTTCCATCTGGCCACTCTACCTAAAAGGCCTCATTGGTGGAGTGCTGCAGAGATGGTCGTCCTTCTGGAAGGTTCTCCCATCTCCACAGAGGAACTCTGTCAGAGTGACCATCGGGTTCTTGGTCACCTCCCTGACCAAGGCCCTTCTACCCCGATTGCTCAGTTTGTCCGGGCGGCCAGCTCGAGGAAGAGTCTTGGTGGTTCCAAACTTCTTCCATTTAATAATGATGGAGGCCACTGTGTTCTTGGGGACCTTTAATGCTGCAGACATTTTTTGGTACCCTTCCCCAGATCTATGCCTCGACACAATCCTGTCTCGGAGCTCCACGGACAATTCCTTTGACCTCATGGCTTAGTTTTTGCTCTGACATGCACTGTCAACTGTGGGACCTTATATAGACAGATGTGTGCCTTTCCAAATCATGTCCAATTAATTGAATTTAGCACATGTGTACTCCAATCAAGTTGTAGAAACATCTCAAGGATGATCAACGGAAACAGGATGCACCTGAGCTCAATTTCGAGTCTCATAGTAAAGGGTCTGAATACTTATGTAAATAAGGTATTTCTGTTTTTTATTTTGAATACATTTGCAAAAATGTCTACAAACATGTTTTTGCTTTGTCACAATGGGGTATTGTGTGTAGAATGAGGAGGATTTTGTTCAGTTTAATCAATTTTAGAATAAGGCTGTAAAGTAACAAAATGTGGAAAAAGTCAAGGGGTCTGAAGAGTTTCCGAATGCACTGTATATAGCCATAATATGACATTTGATATGTCTCTATTCCTATGGAACTTTTGTGAGTGTAATGTTTACTGTTCATTTTTTGTTGTTTATTTCACTTTTGTTTATTATCTACTTGCTTTGGCAATGTAAACATATGTTTCCCATGCCAATAATGGCCTTTGAATTGAATTGAGAAAGAGAGAGAGAGAGACAAACAGACAGACAGAAAAAAAGGATATAGCTAGCATATTTTTAAAAAGGATTCCATTATCTAGTCACTGGCAGTCTGTCCTTTCCCTGTGACTTCTTTATTCTCTGTATGGATATTCTGCACATACAGTTTGGCAGGAACTGTTCTGCTTTGGTGAGGAGTAGAGCAGGACAGCTTTGAAAGCTCCAACATGTAACTGTCCACAGTGACAGGTTGGTAATCAAAAACAAATAGTCTACAGGCGATTCCTCTCACCAAGTAGACCTTACACTTTGTTTCTGTACAGGCCATGGTTTCCTTTCCCCTATAAGCATCAGTTTAGAGCAGTATCTGTTCCAGGTCATCCTTCCAGAACGTCCTACTGTGGAATTCTGCTCTTCTATTGGACTCTTCTTCCTGTAATGAGAGAATGTTTTGTTATTTTTATCATTATCAGCAATTACCGTTTTGTCCTCCAATTTCCCTCTCCTCTGCTGCGCCTCAGAGAGACGGATAGGTGGGCAGATGAATAAAGGGGTTTGTTCGGGGCAGGTGGTGTAATAATTAGAGACTCTTTGTGTACCTGGTGGAGTGTGAGTGTGACGGAGTCAGACAGCTGAGAGACATACAGGTGGGGCTGAGGAGATGAAGTGGGAAACGTTGACCTGGATGATACCACTCAACCTCTGGGAGGGAAGGGGAGGTCAGGTCATTTATATAGCGCAGGGGTACTCAAATACTATTTGAGAAGGTCCGGTTACACAAATGTCCTAGGTGGCAAAGGTCCGGATGGATATTGTCATTTATCGGCGTAGTAACAAACTCCTACCTCACAACCCATGTGACCCCGAACTCTTCAAACTGTTCACAGCCCTCTTTTTGGCGGAGAGAAAATGTTGCAGTTTTAAAGCTCATTTCCTGCAATTCTACATATTAAGCCATGGTGCAGAGAGAAAAATGTTCCTGCAATTTTTACACGTTTTGCCATTACTTATGTGTGTGTGTTTATAGGATACCAGGGGTCGAGGCCTGACTGAGTTTTTTTTATCGGGACCCGCAGTCCGTATTGACCCCATTCTGGGTCCGGATCCGGCCCACGGTCCGTATTGACCCCATTCTGGGTCCGGATCCGACCCGCGGTCCGTATTGACCCCATTCTGGGTCTGGATCCGACCCGCGGACCGCCTATTGAGTATGGGGGATATAGAGCATATTATCATATACATGGTCCGGGGGATGTAGCATGGCTTGAAAGTTCATTGGAACAACAACCATTCCATGTTTAATTGTTTTATTATCAAATGATCATAATGCTCCATTTGACCATGTTTCAAACTCAACCCTGAGGAGTAGCAGAGTATTCCATCTCCCCTCCTCTCCCCTGTAACTATTCCCCAGGTCGTTGCTGTAAATGAGAATGTGTTCTCAGTCAAATTACCTGGTAAAATAAGGGTAAAATAAAAGTAAAAAGATGCTGAAATTCAACGATATATTGTATTTAGTCTCTTCTCATGAAGAGCGCATGTGCAAATAAAATAAAATACATTTTCTTTGCAGAATACAACAGGTGTAGACTTTACTGTGAAATGCTTACTTACAGGCCCTCTCCCAACAATGCAGAGTAAAAAGTTTGAAAATTAGCTAATAAAAATGGAAAATATATATTTTTAATAGTAACACAATAAATAACAATAATGAGGCTATATACAAAGAGTACCGGTATCTAGACAATGTGCAGGGGTTTGAGGTAGTTGAGGTAACACAGTGAGCTCCAGAAGTATAGGGACAGTGACAAATATGTTGTTGTTTTGGCTCTGTACTCCAGCACTTTGGATTTGAAATGATACAATGACTACGAGATTAAAGTGCAGACTGTCAGCTTTCATTTTCGTTCATATCGGATGAACCGTTGAAAAATTACAACACTCTTTGCACATTGTCGCCCCGTTTTAGGGGACCAAAAGTATTGGGACAAATTCACTTGTATTTGTATTAAAGTTAAGGCATAAATATCATACCCCCCAAAAAATGCTAACCTCCACTGTTAATGTAATGGTTAGAGGTTAGCATATTTGTGCATCTGTAACTTTCTCACTCATCATTATTCATGATGCATTCAGGACTATCCGTAATCATGTTAGCTTCCAAATGAATGTAGAAGTGTTTGAAACGATTCTTATTTACAATATAAGTGACTCCAAAATTACACAATACATTATTTACCATTGATTTCTATTGATTTCTAAAATAATCTGAAACACAACAAAAACAAACAGTATGTGACCAAATACTTAACTTTTGACTACTTTAATACACATACTGTATAACTGAATTTGTCCCAATATGTTAGCTGTAGTCAATGAACAGCATTCTCACATATGTATTACTCTTGTCCAAGTGGGAGAGAGCAGTGTGGAGTGCAATAGAGATTGTGTCATCTGTGGATCTTTTGGGGCAGTATGCGAATTTGAGTGGGTCCAGGGTGTCTGGGAATATGGTCCACTATCAACATGTCCACTATCATCCCCGTGCCCAAGAAAGGGAAAGTAACTGAACGACTACCGACCAGTAGCACACACTTTCGTCATCAAGAAGTGCTTCGAGAGGCTAGTCATTTTTACATTTTACATTTTTAGTCATTTAGCAGATGCTCTTATCCAGAGCGACTTACAGTTTAGTGAGTGCATACATTTTCATACTGGCCCCCCGTGGGAAACGAACCCACAACCCTGGCATTGCAATCGCCATGCTCTACCAACTGAGCTACAGTCAAAGGCCATATCACCTCCTCCCTCCCTGACACACTCGATCCTCTCCAATTTGCCTACCGCCCTGACAGATCAACGGATGACGCAATCGCCATTGCACTGCACACAGCCCTTTCCCACCTGGACAAAAGGAATGCATATGTGAGGATGCTGTTCATCGACTACAGCTCAGCCTTCAATACCAAAGTGCCTTATAAGCTCATTGCAAAGCTAACGGCCCTGGGTCTGAAATCCTCCCTATGCAACTGGGTCCTGGACTTCCTGACGGGCCGCACCCAGGTGGTGAAGGTAGGCAACATTACCTCCTCGACACTGATTCTTAACACGGGGGCCCCACAAGGGTGCGTCCTCAGTCCCCTCCTGTATTCCCTGTATACCCACGACTGTGTGGCCTCACACAGTTCCAACTCCATCATCAAGTTCTCTGACGACACGATTACCAACAACGACGAGACGGGGGACGAGGGACAAGGTAGGCACTCTTACAGTGTAGTGCCAGGTAAACAATCTCTCCCTCAATGTCAGCAAAACAAAGGAGCTGATTGTGGACTTCAGGAGGAACCAGGCTGGCACACCCCCTATGCTCATCAATGGGGCCGCCGTGGAGACGGTCAATAACTTCAAATTCCTCGGCCAGTGTCAGTGTGGTAAAAGATTTGCAGGGAAACAAAATTTTAGGTTACACCAACAGACAAACCACCCTAATCTGTGAGGTGTAAGTCTAGTTGAGAGCTCCATGAACACAGTTATGCCTAACATTTTTAGAAGCATTAGACCAGAACCGTGATACTGTTTGACGTCTAAGTTTGAATATTAGTCATGAAGATTAGGACACCATGGTGAAGAAGACATGACAGCGACTCTTTAACCTCAGGATGCTGAAGAAATTCGGCCTGTCCCTGAGGGCCCTCACAGTGATCTAAAGGAGCACCATCGAGAGCACACTGTCTGGCTGCATCACAGCCTGGTACGGCATCTCCAACACAGCATGGTATGTGCAGCCAAACGCACCATTGGGTGCACACTGCCTGCACTCCAGGACACCTACAATACCAGGTGTCGCAGGAAGGCCAAGAAGATCACCAGGGACCCCAGCCACCCGAGCCATGCCCTGTTCTCCCTGCTTCCATCACTCAGACACTGGCAGTACAGGAGCATCATGGCAAACACTGGAAGACCAATAGTTTCTACCCCCAGATCATCAGGCTGCTCAATAGCCACCACTAGTCAGATACCTGCTCCCCCCAGCCCCCTGCTAGTCAATGGTCAATTACCTTACCTGCTGCTCCCCATATGGACATTTTCCTCCCACCCCCTCAGCAGACTTTTAATCTCATCCCACCCCAATGACATTCATCACTGTTGCAGTTGTTAATATATATATTATTATTTGTATTATTTTATTTCACTTTGTCCCCAAACCCCCTCAATGGTAAATTAGTCTGATTATTGCTCCCCCTATGGTCTAACTGATTAAAGAAGCAATAAAACTGGCCTTCTTGAGACTAGTTGAGTATCTGGAGCATCAGCAATTGTGGGTTCGATTACAGGCTCAAAATGGCCAGAAACAAAGAACTTTCTTCTGAAACTCGTCAGTCTTGTTCTGAGAAATGAAGGCTAATCCCATGCAAGAAATTGCCAAGAAACTGAAGATCTCGTACAACGCTGTGTACTACTCCCTTCACAGAACAGTGCAAACTGGCTCTAACCAGAATAGAAAGAGGAGTGGGAGGCAACAGTGCACCACTGAGCAACAGGACAAATACATTAGAGTGTCTAGTTTGAGAAACAGACGCCTTACAGGTCCTCAACTGGCAGCTTCATTAAATAGTACCCGCAAAACACCAGTCTCAACATCAACAGTGAAGAGGCGACTCCGGGATGCTGACCTTCTAGGCAGAGTTCCAAAGAAAAAGCCATATCTCAGACTGGCCAATAAAAATAAAAGATTAAGATGGGCAAAAGAACACAGACACTGGACAGAGGAAGATTGGAAAAAAGTGTTATGGACAGACAAATCGAAGTTTGAGGTGTTCGGATCACAAAAAAGAACATTTGTGAGACACAGACCAAATGAAAAGATGCTGGAAGAGTGCTTGATGCCATCTGTCAAGCATGGTGGGGCGGTAGGTAGCTTAGTGGTTAAGAGCATTGTGCCAGTAACCGAAAGGTCGCTGGTTCTAATCCCCAAGCCGACTAGGTGAAAAATCTGTCGATGTGCCCTTGAGCAAGGCACTTAACCCTAATTGCTCCTGTAAGTCGCTCTAGATAAGAGCGTCTGATAAATGACCCAAAAAAAAAAAAAAAAAGTGATGGTCTGGGGGTGCTTTGGTGGTGGTACAGTGGGAGATTTGTACAGGGTAAAAGGGATCTTGAAGAAGGAAGGCTATCACTCCATTTTGCAACGCCATGCCATACCCTGAGGATGGCGCATGATTGGAGCCAATTTCCTCCTACAACAGGACAATGACCCAAAGCACAGCTCCAAACTATGTAAGAACTATTTAGGGAAGAAGCAGTCAGCTGGTATTCTGTCTATAATGGAGTGGCCAGAACAGTCACCGGATCTCAACCCCATTGTGCTGTTGTGGGAGCAGCTTGACCGTATGGTACGTAAGAAGAGCCCATCAAGCCAATCCAACTTGTGGGAGGTGCTTCAGGAAGCATGGGGTGAAATCTCTTCAGATTACCTCAACAAATTGAGAACTAGAATGCCAAAGGTCTGCAAGGCTGTAATTGCTGCAAATGGAGGATTCTTTGACGAAAGTAAAGTTTGAAGGACACAATTATTATTTCAATTAAAAATCATTATTTCTAACCTTGTCAATGACTACAGTTCCTATTCATTTTACTATATTTCCTATTCAAACTAATTTCATGTATGTTTTCATGGAAAACAAGGACATTTCTAAGTGACCCCAAACTTTTGAACGGAAGTGTACATAAATAAATGTTTTGAATATAGAGACCCGTTCCGAACAGACCCGAGGACAACTAGACCTGTTCCCTATAGACCTGGTCGGATCCAGACCCGGTCCGATCTGATCAGAGTGAGGGAAGCAGCAAAAAAATATATTTTTTGCTACTTTATTAACCAGAGCTGATAAACCATGAGGGAGAGGAGATAGAGAGGTGACGCTCTCTAGCAGGGGCTGTGCTGTGTGTGTAGGCTACTGTGAATGTCAGTGAGTGACACGGGGAGCAGGGAGTAGGGAGGGAGAGAGAGACAGCAACCAACCAAGCTGACTCGCACTATGGTAGACTAATAGCTGCCATAGCTAGGTTATTTATCATCAAATATGATTACGTAGTACCTGTCTTGACTGCATCAAACCGGGAGAAGCTAGTTAAGCTAGCTAAGATTAGTTAACTAGGCTAATTGAGGCTGCAGTCCATGTGCTTTCTCATCATACAGTTACAAATAACAACAACAGAATATAAAGTAGCAGCCTACCTGTTGGCCCATTGTCGTTGTAGCCTATCCTTCTCCTTTAACTTTTTATTCTGTCATTTTAATTCCATCTTCCATTGATAAGATATCTCCTAACTTTTGCCACACATGGAGACTCTATGACTGTAGCCTATTACTGCTTTGATGACTTATGATTGGCCAACAACAACAAGCTACACGCGCCAAGCACCACTCTCGTGAAAAGCAAGAGCAGCAGCATAAATTATAACATTTCTCTCTCTCTCTCTCTCTCTTCTGCAGCAGTCGTGTTCGGATCTGTACGGAACCTTCCATACAAGTAAGTTAAAATTACAGATACCCGAGACCCGTGACAATCATACCAGATCCGACCCAGACACGTGCCATAATTTAGAATTCTGTATCCGGAACCGCTCAGGTCCCGGATCAGGTCTTGAGTATTCGGGTACAAGTGGATCCGTGAAGACCTGTAATGATCGTGTAGATGTGCGCCATGACCAGCCTTTCAAAGCATTTAATTGTTACAGATGTGAGTGCCACGGGACGATAGTTGTTTAGGCAGGTTACAGTACCTTTTGAGTTCTTAGGAAGTGGGACAATGTCGTGGTCTGCTTGAAACATTACAGACTGGGACAAGGAGTTGTTGAAAATGTCAGTGAAGACACTTGCCAGCTGGTATGTGTGATGAGGTGGTGTTAACGGAGTCAGGCGCAGGAGGGTAAATCACAGAATAACAGGCTTTAATCCGCAAAATACAGGTTTACGCAGAAATGCGTCAAACACACTCCAGGACAAAACTGGAAAATACAAGGCACACAGGAAAATACTCCCGTCGATACAAAATACACGAGCTCCACCGAGCTTCACTAACCTCCAAAATAAACAATCACCCACACAGACAAGGAAGCAGAGGGAACAATTATACAATGACTAATGAGGGAATAAGGACCAGGTGTGTGTGATTGAAGACAAGACAAATTGAGTGATGATAAATGGATCGGCAGTAGCTAGTAAGCCGGTGACGCCGAACGCCGAAACCTGCCCGAACAATAAGGGGAGGCAGCCTCGGCGGAAGTCGTGACAGTATGTGCATGCTCTGAGAACGCGCCCTGGTATTCTGTCGGGCCCAGCGGCCTTGCAAGTGTTAACCTGTTTAAAAGTCTTACTCACATCGGAGAGCGAGATCACGCAGTCTTCCGGGACAGCACTGGCTCTCATGCGCAGTGTTGTAACCTCTAAACGAGCATAGAAGGCATTCAGCTCGTCTAGGAGATTTGCATCACTGGGCAACTCACTGCTGGGTTTCCCTTAGTAATCCGTAATAGTCTGCAAACTCTGCCACATCCAACGAGCACAAGAGCTGGTGTAGTATGATTCTCTCTTAGTCTTATATTCACCTTTTCCATGTTTGATGGCTCGTTTGAGGTAGTAGTAGGCTTTCTTGGAAGCGTCCATGTCCGTGTTCCGTTCCTTGAAAGTGATAGCTCTGGCCTTTAGCCTGACATGGATACTGCCTGTAATCCATGGCTTTTGGTTAGGGTACGTACGTACGGTCACTGTGGGGACGACATCATCGATTAACTTATTGATGAATCCCGTGACTGATGTAGTGAACTCCTCAATGTTACCGGATGAATCCCTGGACATATTCCAGTCTGTGCTAGCAAAGCAGTTTTGTAGCGAAGCAGTTTTGTAGCTTAGAATCCACTTCGTCGGACCACTTCCATACTGAGCGCATCACTGGTACTTCCTGTTTGAGTTTTTTTTGTAAACAGGAAGCAAGAAGATGGAGTCATGGTCTGATTAGCCGAAGAGAGGGCAATAGAGGGTCTTGTATGCGTTTCCGAAAGCAGAGTAAAAGTGGTCCATATTGTTAGCGCCTCTTGTGAAAATTGCTGCCCCACATCTCAAGCACTAAGCCCAGGACAGACCTGTGCTGGAAGTGCCAGAGGAACAACTATCAGGTTTTCAGATCTGCCAATCTGCCAGAAGTTGTTAAGTCAGCCAAGCTGTAGAAGCAAGAGGAGCATCTCCTGCTTGGTCTGTCTACCAGAAGATGGTTGCTGACTGCAAGACCACCTGTCAAGACCTGCAGTTGTCTCTGGGGACCCCTACTGAACCAGCAAGCAAAGACATCAGGATGCATTACAGCTTTGATTTTGCACAACAAGTAAGCAACATTTCCTCCTTTATACTGATTTAAAAAAGTATATATACAGTACCAGTAAAAGGTTTGGACACAACTACTCATTCAAGGGTTTTTCTTTATTTGTCCTATTTTTTACATTGTAGAAAAATAGTGAAGACATCAAAACTATGACATAACACATATCGAATCATGTAGTAACCAAAAAAGTGTTAAACATATCAAAATATATTTTATATTTGAGATTCTTCAAAGTAGCCACCATTTGCCTTGATGACAGCTTTTTACACTCTTGGCATTCTCTCAACCAGCTTCATGAGGTAGTCACTTGGAATGCATTTCAATTAACAGGTGTGCCTTCTTAAAAGTTAATTTGTGGAATTTCTTCCCTTCTTAACGCGTTTGAGACAATCAGTTGTGTTGTGACAAGGTGGGGGGGAGGGGAAGATAGCCCTATTTGGTAAAAGACCAAGTTCATATTATGGCAAGAACAGCTCAAATAAGCAAAGAGAAACGACAGTCCATCATTACTTTAAGACGTGAAGTTCAGTCAATAACGAAAATGTCAAGAACTTTGAAAGTTTCTTCAATTGCAGTCGCCAAAATCATCAAGCGCTATGATGAAACTGGCTCTCATGAGGACCGCCACAGGAATGGAAGACCCAGAGTTACCTCTGCTGCAGAGGATAAGTTCATTAGACTTACCAGCCTCAGAAATTGCAGCCCAAATAAGTGCTTGACAGAGTTCAAGTCACAGACACATCTCAACATCAACTGTTCAGGGAGCACTGTGTGAATCAGGCCTTCATGGTCGAATTGCTGCAAAGAAACCACTACTAAAGGACACCAATAATAATAAGAGACCAGCTTGGGCCAAGAAACACGAGAATTGGACATTAGACCGGTGGAAATGTCTCCTTTGGTCTGGAGTCCAAATTTCAGATTTTGAGTTCCAACCGCGCGTGGGTGAATGGATGATCTCCGCATGTGTAGTTCCCACCGTAAAGCATGGAGGGGGAGGTGTTATGGTGTGGGAGTGCTTTGCTGGTGACACTGTCTGTGACTTATTTAGAATTCAAGGCATACTTAACCAGCATGGCTAACACAGCATTCTGCAGCGATATGCCATCCCATCTGGTTTGGGCTTAGTGGAACTATAATTTGTTTTTAAACATGACAATGACCCAACACACCTCCAGGCTGTGTAAGGGCTATTTTACCAAGAATGAGAGTAATGGAGTGCTGCATCAGATGACCTGGCCTCCACAATCCCCCGACCTCAACCCAATTGAGATGGTTTGGGATGAGTCGGACGGCAGAGTGAAGGAAAAGCAGCCAACAAGTGCTCAGCATATGTGGGAACTCCTTCAAGTCTGTTGGAAAAGCATTCCAGGTGAAGATGGTTGAGAGAATGCCAAGAGTGTGCAAAGCTGTCATCAAAGCAAAGGGTGGCTATTTGAAGAATCTCAAATATAATATATATTTTGTTGGGTTACTACATGATTCCATATGTGTTATTTCATAGTTTTGATGCCTTCAATATTATTCTACAATGTAGAAAATACTAAAAATAAAGAAAAACGCTTGAAAGGTGTAGTTGTGTCCAAACTTTTGACTGGTACTACATATATATGAGAGGCAGGCAAATGCCTTTCACTGAGCTGTGTAAAGACATACTGAAATGGGTGAGACAATTAATCGTAGTTTATCTTAATGTTCTTATGTTGTTTACAGGTGCACTATCCTTCTGACAGTGTGCAGCCAGGTCCCATCTACTTTTCACTTACACTTACACTTACTCCTCGCAAGTGTGGCTTGTTTGGTGTCTGCTGTGAAGGAATACCACAACAAGTAAACTACTTGATTGATGAAGGCATGTCATCCAGCAAAGGCAGCAGCGCAGTCATGAACTACATGCACCATTTCTTCACCAACCACGGAGTTGGGGAAACACATGTGGACCTGAATTGTGATAACTGCAGTGGCCAAAACAAGAACAAGTTTGTGCTCTGGTATTGTGCCTGGCGGACCATGCACAAGCTCCACCACAGTCTGGACCTTCACTTCCTGATCACAGGCCACACCAACTTTGCCCCCGACTGGTGCTTCGGCCTCGTCAAGCAGCGCTTCAGAATGACCAGAGTGAACACTCCGTCTGAGATTGCTGGTGTTGTGAAAGACAGCACTGTGACAGGGGTCAACGTCCCACAACTGGTTGGACTGGAGGATGGTACGGTGCTGGTGGAAAGCTATGGCTGGCAACAACACCTGACTCTGTACTTCAGGCCGCTGCCACAGATCAAGCAGTACCAGCACTTCAGGTGAATATCATTTTCATTGCATTGTATGAGGTTATTCTTCTGATCTAAACTTGGGAGGTGAATTTATGTTGTGTAAGGTTGTAATGTCTTCTATTTTATTTAATTTTTTTCCTGTTTTACAGCTTCAATGCTCTGGAGCCTGGTGTTGTTGTCGCCAAGGAGCATTCGGACTCAGTCTGGACCAGGTTTCAGCTGCTGCAAAACGCTGACATCCTTCCTCCCATAGATGGTCTGCCTGTACAAGCACCACCTGGACTGGACACAGCTAGACAAACATATATTTTTGAGAAGATCAGGGAGTTTTGCGACAAAGAGGCTCTGGACATCACATGCCCTGCACCACAGTCAAGGGCAGGACAGAATCAGGCTCTCTGAATATACTGTAGATTCCCTGTAGGTTCATTCGTGGTTCGGATGGACCAGTCATCAGCACTATCTGCAGTGCCTCTATTCAAATGACTCTCTCCTAACACACATGCCTTAGGTTTCTGCAAATATATATATTTTTTTTATCCTGCTGCTCAGCCACTTTACCCCTGATTGTTTGCATATAACTACCTCATCTATCACTGATATCGTCATCGATATTGTTCTTGTACATACTGTATATTATGTACTGTTTACACCTTCTGTGGAGACCCATCCACTTAGCAAGATGTTGCTGGGGGTTATAGCATTTCTTTCACATGACCCATCAATTTAGACAAGTGTGTCTGGGTAAGCGTCATCTAATATTTATAAAATATTTTTATCTGGACACGTTCTGCTTACCAGGATTTGTTCCTTATTGTAGGCTACTACTTTTAGTCTTAATCTTTACTACACTACTCACTGTTTAGCACATGACCTCACATGTGAATCCTTAAAGAGATGGGTGGGGCTGTCATAAGAGGGTGTGAACAATGCTGAATGGGTGTAGACAAAGAAGAGCTCTCCAGTAGGTACCAAAACATTCAAAGGCCATTTTCTCAAAAGTGAGTTTACAAGTTTATCAACTTTCAAAGCAGAATTACTTTCCCATTGTTCCTCAAATGCAGGGTATGATATACCATTTTGTATCTCTGAGTCTCTACTTTTATCCAATGTAAAAAAACACAATTTCAAATTTTGCTACATAAGACCATTTGAGCCGGTCGGTCACATTTTTGTATCTTTACATGCTATCAGTCATTGCATTACATACTCACAATTATTGATATACTCCTGGCTCAATCTTTGTGGTTCAGAGAAGAAGGCAAAGGGGCCCTGGTCTGGGCCCTCCTTAGAACCAGTAGGCAGGTGTACCACATTGACTTGTCCCAGGTAGGACTTCTGTGCCTGGGGCCATGCTCCCCAGCAGCTCCAGCCTACCCATGCTGGACCTCCAGACTGTCAGAAGCTCTTTGTTCTCCCTGACGTCCCCGCTGTGCCTTGTCCTGCCAGGCAGACACCCACTATTCTGCTCCTCACAAAGTTGCTTCTCTCTGGGAAGAGGCAGAAAAACAACAACCTCTGCTTCGTCTTCTGCTTCTTTTTTCTCACCACATGAAGACACAGCAGCCACTCATGCCATATTGATGAAAGGTTCCACCAAGACCGCATATAGATTTTCTCTGGCTCCTTTGAAGACTATCAGAATCTCTTGTTTTTTTTCAGAGACCTAGCTATCAGTAATAGAGAAAGATGAAAACATATTTCCCCCCATGAGATTTCCATAGAGATCAGAGATATGTGCACTATTTTTCTCTGACTGAGTTGTGCTTTATAACCCTGATATGCTTTCACATGGTGAGGATGTCTCTCGGTCTTGCAGAGGAATACTGCATAAAATGATCAAACAGCGCTGTTTCAACTCTGATGGGAGAGTCTTGCAGTGAGCTGTCCAGTTGTCCAAACTCTGAAGTCTGAGGGAAAGGCAAGAATCATATTGTTTTATATTCTCCTACCGAGACTGACTGACACCAGAGTTCTCTCTCAGTCATCCTTCATCTTTGGCCAAGAGGAATATGTCACAGGTCTCAGACTGGGTTAGAAACACAGTAAGGGATGTGTTGGGAGATGTTATGGAGCAGTGCAGATTCTGTAGAAGTTCTTCAGCTTCTAAACACATTGAACTGTAAAACGTAATAGGCATAGCAACCTTTCCAACACTTTCCAACCTCTACTGTCTTCTCTCCTCTTCTCCTCTCCTCTCTCCCTACTTCTCTCTCTATCCATTATGTATCTGCTCTCCCTTCTATTCTAAACATAAGATGAGGCAGTCACTCTCTAGCTTATAAACCTCACTCTGTGGTAAAGCATCTCTCGCAGCAGACCGCATGTTTTTACCCTCACAACAGTCCATACTTATCCAATTCAGAGGATTGGTCTCTGGAGTCAATAACTTATCTGGGATAGCGGGCTGAGTAAGGAGTGTGGATACTCCTCTCCCTCTCCCTCTTCCCTCTGTGACCACCAGACTTCCAGATCACTTAACCCCAACCACAGCTCCACAAGCACTGACAGTCCACACGCGCACGTCCATACACACGCGCACACATACGCACGCACAAACACACTTTTGTGTACGTCAAGATGGACAAAAAATATATTTTGCTTTTTCACTGAATCTTTCATATTGAGGACGACCATGGGGGAGAAGGTCAGGAACAAGCCAGAGCTGAATGTATGAATACGTGGCACTTTATCAAATGATTATACAGTAATAAGGCATATCAAAACAACAACAATTTCCCAATTCCCACTTGTGTGTTAAGGCACAGAGTTATCTATCATTTATACTCTGCTGTCACTCTGGTGACACTTCCACAGAACAGTCCCTTTAGGGACATACAGTACCGGGCAGGGGAGATTACTGTGTATTTGTCAGGTTGAGTCCCCCCTTAGCATCTGTGGTGAGAGCTGAAAGGTTCATAAGCACATCCACATGCCAAACTTCCTCCACCCTGAGGGCTCTCATCTGGCCTCCACATGGGCTCTGGTTGGGGCACTAAACTATCTCTGACTCACACCCAGGAATGCTTGGGAGGGTCTCCTTGGCAACAACTGTGATTGACAGTATGCTACATTCTTGTAAGACCATTTTGGATGTCGAGGCATTTTTAAGTCTTCCAAGAACAGCTACAGTGGGGGAAAAAAGTATTTAGTCAGCCACCAATTGTGCAAGTTCTCCCACTTAAAAAGATGAGAGAGGCCTGTAATTTTCATCATAGGTACACGTCAACTATGACAGACAAAATGAGAAAAAAATATCCAGAAAATCACATTGTAGGATTTTTTATGAATTTATTTGCAAATTATGGTGGAAAATAAGTATTTGGTCAATAACAAAAGTTTCTCAATACTTTGTTATATACCCTTTGTTGGCAATGAAACAGGTCAAACGTTTTCTGTAAGTCTTCACCAGGTTTTCACACACTGTTGCTGGTATTTTGGCCCATTCCTCCATGCAGATCTCCTCTAGAGCAGTGATGTTTTGGGGCTGTCGCTGGGCAACACGGACTTTAAACTCCCTCCAAAGATTTTCTATGGGGTTGAGATCTGGAGACTGGCTAGGCCACTCCAGGACCTTGATAGGCTTCTTACGAAGCCACTCCTTCGTTGCCTGGGCGGTGTGTTTGGGATCATTGTCATGCTGAAAGACCCAGCCACGTTTCATCTTCAATGCCCTTGCTGATGGAAGGAGGTTTTCACTCAAAATCTCACGATACATGGCCCCATTCATTCTTTCCTTTACACGGATCAGTCGTCCTGGTCCCTTTGCAGAAAAACAGCCCCAAAGCATGATGTTTCCACCCCCATGCTTCACAGTAGGTATGGTGTTCTTTGGATGCAACTCAGCATTCTTTGTCCTCCAAACACGACGAGTTGAGTTTTTACCAAAAAGTTCTATTTTGGTTTCATCTGACCATATGACATTCTCCCAATCCTCTTCTGGATCATCCAAATGCACTCTAGCAAACTTCAGACGGGCCTGGACATGTACTGGCTTAAGCAGGGGGACACGTCTGGCACTGCAGGATTTGAGTCCCTGGCGGCATAGTGTGTTACTGATGGTAGGCTTTGTTACTTTGGTCCCAGCTCTCTGCAGGTCATTCACTAGGTCCCCCCGTGTGGTTCTGGGATTTTTGCTCACCGTTCTTGTGATCATTTTGACCCCACGGGGTGAGATCTTGCGTGGAGCCCCAGATCGAGGGAGATTATCAGTGGTCTTGTATGTCTTCCATTTCCTAATAATTGCTCCCACAGTTGATTTCTTCAAACCAAGCTGCTTACCTATTGCAGATTCAGTCTTCCCAGCCTGGTGCAGGTCTACAATTTTGTTTCTGGTGTCCTTTGACAGCTCTTTGGTCTTGGCCATAGTGTAGTTTGGAGTGTGACTGTTTGAGGTTGTGGACAGGTGTCTTTTATACTGATAACAAGTTCAAACAGGTGCCATTAATACAGGTAACGAGTGGAGGACAGAGGAGCCTCTTAAAGAAGAAGTTACAGGTCTGTGAGAGCCAGAAATCTTGCTTGTTTGTAGGTGACCAAATATTTATTTTCCACCATAATTTGCAAATAAATTCATTAAAAATCCTACAATGTGATTTTCTGGATTTTTTTTTCTCAATTTGTCTGTCATAGTTGACGTGTACCTATGATGAAAATTACAGGCCTCTCTCATCTTTTTAAGTGGGAGAACTTGCACAATTGGTGGCTGACTAAATACTTTTTCCCCCCACTGTAACAGAGAGAAGTTTTGTGCTGTGGGAGCTCTTCATACACACCGCCAGTTTTCCTGCCGCATCCAATGAAACACAGCCCATGGTTCTGCTTTGCTCTATCCTGAACTGAACACTACACACACAGTCCCAGCTGTTTAACAGAGATGTTAAGATGGCGCCGACAGAGAGTGCTGCCTCACTTCTAGTCCTTAGGAAACTTTGCAGTATTTTGTTTTTTTATGTATTATTTCTTACATTGTTAGCCCAGAAAATCTTAAGTGTTATTACATACAGCTGGGAAGAACTATTGGATATTAGAGCGGCGTCAACTTACCAGCACTACGACCAGGAATATGACTTTACCGAAGCGGATCCTTTGTCTGCACTACCCAGGGCATTTGAACTGATTCCTGAGGCCGACCCAAAACAACGCCGCCGGAGGAGAGGGAGCCGGAGCGGTCTCCTAGTCAGACTTAGGAGGCTCTCACACCACCCATCACTTCCGAGTATATTTCTCGCTAATGTCCAGTCCCTAGACAACAAACTTGACGAGATTTTGTTTGAGAGACTCCTGAGTGGCGCAGTGGTCTAAGGCACTGCATCGCAGTGCTAACTGTGCCACTAGAGATCCTGGTTCGAATCCAGGCTCTGTCGCAGCCGGCCGTGACCGGGAGACTCATGGGCGGCGCACAATTGGCCCAGCGTCGTCCAGGGTAGGGGAGGGAATGGCCGGCAGGGATGTAGCTCAGTTTTGTGGGTTTGATTCCCACGGGGGGCCGGTATAAAAAAAAATATATATGTATTCACTAACTGTAAGTCGCTCTGGATAAGAGCGTCTGCTAAATAACTAAAATGTAAATGTAAAATGAGATCAGGGCAAGGGTTGCTTTCCAGAGAGACATCAGGGATTGTAACATACTCTGTTTCACGGAAACATTGTCCCCGTATTATCTCCCAAGAGAATTCTTGCAGCCGTGTATATCCCCCCTCAAGCCGATTCCACGACGGCCCTCAAAGAACTTCACTGGACTTTATGCAAACTGGAAACTATATATCCTGAGGCTGCATTTATTGTAGCTGGGGATTTTAACTAAGCACATTTGAGAAAAAGGCTACCTAAATTCTATCAGCATATTGACTGTAGCACTCGCGCTGGAAAAACAATGGACCATTGTTACGTTAATTTCCGCGATGCATACAAGGCCCTCCCCCGCCCTCCTTTCGGCAAATCTGACCATGACTCCATTTTGCTCCTCCCTTCCTATAGGCAGAAACTCAAACAGGAAGCACCCGTGCTTAGGACTATTCAACGCTGGTCTGACCAATCGGAATCCACGCTTCAAGATTGTTTTGATCACGCGGACTGAAAATAATATAGACATATACGCTGATTTGGTGAGTAGGTTTGTAAGGAAGTATGTAGGAGATGTCGCACCCACTGTGACTATTAAAACCTACCCTAACCAGAAACCATGGATAGATGGCAGCGTTCGCGAAAAACTGAAAGCACGAACCACTGCATTTAACCATGGCAAGGTGACGGGGAATATGGCAGAATACAAACAGAGTGGTCGTTCCCTCCGCAAGGCAATCAAACAGGCAAAACGTCAATATCGAGACAAAGTTTAGTTGCAATTCAACGGCTCAAGCACGAGACGTATGTGGCAGGGTTTACAGACAATCACGGACTACAATGGGAAAACCAGCCACGTCACGGACACCGACGTCTTGCTGCCAGACAAGCTAAACAAGTTCTTTGCCCGCTTTGAGGATAACACAGTGCCACTGACGCAGCCAGTTACCAAGGACTGTGGGCTCTCCTTCTCCCTGGCCGACGTGAGTAAGACATTTAAACGTGTTAACCCTCGCAAAGCTGCCGGCCCAGATGGCGTTCCTAGCCGATTCCTCAGAGCATGCGCAGACCAGCTGGCTGGTGTGTTTACGGACATATTCAATCTCTCCCTTTCCCAGTCTGCTGTCCCCACATGCTTCAAGATGGCCACCATTGTTCCTGTACCCAAGAATACAAAGGTAAATGAACTAAATGACTATCGCCCCGTAGCACTCACTTCTGTCATCATGAAGTGCTTTGAGAGACTAGTCAAGGATCATATCACCTCCACCTTACCTGTCACCCTAGACCCACTTCAATTTGCTTAATGCCCCAATAGGTCCACAGACGATGCAATCGCCATCACACTGCACACTGCCCTATCCCATCTGAACAAGAGGAATACCTATGTAAGAATGCGGTTCATTGACTATAGCTCAGCATTCAACACCATAGGACCCTCCAAGCTCATCATTAAGCTTGAGGCCCTGGGTCTCAACCCCGCCTTGTGCAATTGGGTCCTGGACTTCCTGACGGGCCGCCCCCAGGTGGTGAAGATAGGCAACAACATCTCCACTTCGCTGATCCTCAACACTTGGGCCCCACAAGGGTGTGTGCTCAGCCCCCTCCTGAACTCCCTGTTCACCCACGACTGCGTAGCCACGCACGCCTCCAACTCAATAATCAAGTTTGCAGACAACACAACAGTAGTAGGCTTGATTACCAACAACAATGAGACAGCCTACAGGGAGGAGGTGAGGGCTCTCAGAGTGTGGTATCAGGAAAATAACCTCTCACTCAACGTCAACAAAACAAAGGAGATGATCATGGACTTCAGGAAACAGCAGCGGGAGTACCCCCCTATCCACATCGACGGGACAGCAGTGGAGAAGGTGGTAAGTTTGAAGTTCCTCGGCGTTCATATCATTGACAAACTGAAATGGTCCACCCACACAGACAGTGTGGTGAAGAAGGCGCAACAGCGTCTCTTCAACCTCAGGAGGCTGAAGAAATTTGGCCTGTCACCTAAAACCCTCACAAACTTTTATAGATGCACAATTGAGAGGCCTCCTGTAGCTCAATTGGTAGAGCATGGCACTTGTAACGCCAGGGTAGTGGGTTCGATCCCCGGGACCGCCCATACGAAAAAATGTATGCACACATGACTGTAAATCGCTTTGGATTAAAGCGTCTGCTAAATGGCATATTATTATTATTATTATTATCTTAGCCTATGCCACTCTGATAATGACATTGCTCATCAATATATTTATATATTCTTATTCCATTCCTGTACTTAGAATTGTGTGTATTAGGTTTTTGTTGTAGAACTGTTAGATATTACTTGCTAGATATTGCTGCACTGTCGGAACTAGAAGCACAAGCATTTCGCTACACTCGCAGTAACATCTGCTAAACATGTGCATGTGACCAACACATTTGATTTGATTTTATTTAATTTGAGAAGTCCCGACAACACTGGCCAGTAGAGAACCATCCCACGGGCTCACAGCCAATCACTCAACAGCTGGGTCACTCAGAATGGCTCTTCAAAGTCTCTGATGAGGTCAAAGAGAGACACTACACAGGAATCAATACACTTTCCACAAGTTAACTGAGATATTTCATTAACTAATCCTCATCTGTCTCTAAGACATAGAGGGGTGGTACCATAGCATCTCCATCCATCACTCACTGCATGCTTGAATCCTGTTGTGACGCAACAGTTTAGGCCAAGTTAGGCTCCACCCTACTTCGTCCCATTTTGTGAAAGCTTCTATATAAAATCAGTGAGTCTTTTATATGATGCCAGTAATTGCTGACCATGATGGCAAAGTATCAGAGAATCCATATGAAACTCCCTATTTAGACAGACAAAGCACATTTTCTGTGACCATCCCTGTTTAGTCTAGAACAGTGGTGTACTAAAAAGACATATGAAGGGGTTTGGCGAAGACACTGCTAGCGTCACAGACATGTATATTATAGATTTTTTGGGGGGAGGAACATGGTGCTCAGTCTTGTGTGAGCTGCCTGTGTCTGTGTTGGAGAGTCAGCTCAGCCAGAAGAGACGGGTTTGTTAGCGGACCTGAAAAGCTTTTTGTAGCTAGAAGCTTGTTCTCCCAGGGACTATGGACTTTTACTGCAGATTCCTGTCAGCAGGTAAAGGTCAGTACCCTGAACCCCCTGATGCTGCAGTCTGGAGGCAAGAGACGGAAAGGCAATGAAACAGAGGGATTTGTGGGTAGAAGACAGAGCACAGGCACACAACTATGACACAACACAGACACAGGAGAGAATAAATGATCAACGAAAGGTTTTTTCTCAAAATAAAGTCATACTTCTATCCACAAGGCCAGCAAAACACTTCCACGATTTCATAGAGTAGGGGGGGCAACATTTAAAAAAATCTGATATAATCACCAAATGAAACAGCTTGACAAGGTCAAAGAGATTTTATTTTGTATTGTTCATTTGAAAAGTATCTCACTGATCTTCATTGACTGCTTGTGCGTTCAACCATCTCAAATTATGTTTTCAAAGAAAGGTGTGTGTGTGTGTATCCTACACACTTTGGGATCTCTTCTTAATGGGCCCAACTTAGTCATGCTTGGCACCAGTTCCTCAGTATGAGAGAAATCCAATCCTTTCTCTGCTCTGAGTTTAAGGCTTAATAAAGTAAAATTGCACTGGATGGCCCTCCAGTCTAGAAAAGCCTTACTGAAAACATGTCCTGTTCAATGCTCCACTCCAGAGTGTAATCACAGGTTACAGGGGACAAATAAAGACATATTTCATACACCAATAGCTACAACTACATCCATATGCTTGGTTCACTACAGTACAGTGCTTTCAGAGTTTATTTCTCTATGCTGTGCAGCAATGCTCACCGGGCTCACTCCATGGTCTGTGGAAAAAAATACTGTCTTCCGATACAAATGTATTTAAACAATAATTTAATAACATCATTAAACATCATGCAAGATGATAGAAAAACTATATACTACATAAAACCAAGCCGAGCAGAGTAAGACTTCAATGATAATTGCCTGTAATGGAAGCCAGCACTTCAAAGCAGTTAATCTCTGTTCCAGCCAACTTCAGATGTTGCTAAGATGTTGTTTGGTGCTGAGTAGATTTCATTATCTAACCTGATTCATTAAGAAAATAAGATAGATGTTGGTCAATAATGTAAACACATTTTAAAATGCTAAAACATGGAAACAGCTGGTGTGATTGTCTGCAGAACATGGGTACTTTACCTTTGGTGGCCATGTAACACATACTGAGTAAACAAAGGGAAGAGACAGACAGAGAGACAGACAGACATGCATAATTCAGTCAGAAGACACTGCTGAGACTATTCCAGTTCAACTCTGTCAGAAGAGATCAGTCTCCTCTATAAACCCCAGTCTGTAACAGAGTAGACTCCCATAAACCATAACCAAAATCAACCCCATGGTTTCAGCTAATCTGGAAGGATGTCATATCCAACTCCAGGGAGAACTGACAAATAAATAGGGCAATTTGTTGTAAAGGTCATGGGAAGTGCATGCTGATTTATGGTATATCTTGTTCTAATAAAGACAAACATGTAGTCCATAGTCCCTTGGGGAAAAAACGTAGGCTTCAGCCATCCAGATCATTCTGCTGTCTTGAAGGAACCCATGGCTAAACCCACCAGGAGTTAGCTGAGAGACACATATCAAACTTCAAAACACCCACACATAGAATCAAGGAATTGGGTGGTCTCTCAAAAATGCGTCTGAATCTAGTTTCCTGAGTTCCATGTTATCAAGGAGTCCAGAGCACAGAGAGGTGACAAACAGGGCCAGGCTTCCATGAAGGGCGGCAGGTAGCTTGAATGGGCGGCAGGTAGCTTAGTGGTTAAGAGCGTTGTGCCAGTAACCGAAAGGTCGCTGGTTCTAATCCCCGAGCCGACTAGGTGAAAAATCTGTCGATGTGCCCTTGAGCAAGGCACTTAACCCTAATTGCTCCTGTAAGTTGCTCTTGATAAGAGCGTCTGCTAAATGACTAATTATTATGAACTCAGACAACAGGATATTACTGAGGAGAGGAAAGCCTGCTCCAGTTACTCCTCATGATTTATTTATACCTCAGCAGCTGTCCTGGTGCCATATAGGCCCCACATGAACCCAGTCACAAATAAAGAGCCAACTACCTCTGTTCTGTAACATAACTCTGTGGTAATGAAAACACCCCATGCATTACCTCCAGTTGAACAGGAGGAGGGGGGGGGGGTATCCAACCGGATCACATACTGGAACAGGATACAGTATGGTGTATGTGCCCCCAAGGTCAGATGACCCACGCTCCATCCACCAAAGTTGAAAACCTGATATATCTCTTATTGTATTTATTTATTGACCGATTTTCATCGGAAGACAAAAATAACTTTGTTTTTACATCTTTTTCTGTACATTCTACACACATTTTACATAAATGGCAAAAATATGTTTACACAGTAGTTATATAGCAAGAATATAGTTATTTGATATACTGTACATTACATCTGGATAGATAGTACTTAAACACATTATAGATCATGAGCTTTTAAACCCACCCCTAGCTACTCTCAGTTCATCCCACCTATCTCTGTAAACTACCCTCTTATGATTTCTATGTACCATATATTTTTCTGCTGTGTTGTGATGTTTCACATAAATTCTGAACCTTGCTAATCACATAGTATCTACACATTGTAAGTTAAAGTTATTCAGGGAATGAGTATTATTATATTGTTGATTGATTGACTATTGCTTTCCAAATCAAATCTCACTTAGGGCCCAACCAAATCTTGCTTAGGGCTCCCAAAAGGCTAGGTCCTGTTCTGCTCTAACATAAGACTGACCCTCACGACTTAGCTGAGAGTGCAGGTCCCTGTCCATGTGCCTCCCTTCTAACACACTACATACATAGGCATGCACACACAGGCACACACACACACGCAGGCACGCACGCACACACACACATTACAGAGCCTCACAGCAGAGATACAAACTGTAAAGGGCAGGCAGCTCTAGTACTCAGCATTATGGATACGCTAGCTAGTCAGGCCCTAGGGTCTACTTACTCTCCATGCTACCCTGGTCTGGTTACTTCTCTCCCCATAGTAGCCTTTAGAGACAATAGGCTATTGTTGTCCATGTTCCCCCTGCTGGACCCTCAGCAGCCTCCCAGCACCCACCTCCTGTCCCCCCCCCCCTCCCTCCCTACATCTATTACTCACCTCCCTGACAACCCAGCTTCACTCCCCTGGGGAATTTATGGTTAGCTGTGTTGTGAGGGCACGTGCCTGTCCGAGTGGTTTATGTGGAAACTTTAGAGAAGGGACTGAGGTGCATCAACACACAATTGTGTCACAACACCAGCCTTCTGTGAAACACTTGCGCAACATCTGTCGTTTTTTTCTGTCTCGACAGGACAAAAACATAGCTGAAAAACTGACATTTATTCAGGGTTCAGGCTGAGATGTGAAGAGTGCTACATAAAGAGATGTTTGACAGGGTGAGGTGATGCTACTGACACTAATTAGTTAGAGAAGCTGCAGGATCAGGAGGGGTGGAGTGAAAGTCTGCAGAATTTCAAAGGCATACCTCTGAAAGTGGAGTCAAGGACGACTGAGGGAAAAGCACTACGGCACTGCTCCATTATAACTACTGGAAAAGGGTCTTATTGGAACTAATTCCTTTACTGTCCCACGATTCTCTGTTTTATGTACAATGTGACTCATGGGACTTTCTCTCTCTCTTTCTCTCTAAAATTGGCTTCCATGGCTACTTTACCCTGCTAGATAATTTAGAAAAACGCTTCTGTACTAACACAATTACCTCGATACAGAGAGTAACTCCGAGCCACTTGCAGATTCCCTTCCCCTCTCTCCACTAGTGAGCAGCAGGCTGTTTTTGTGTGTGGAGGTTTTTGGGATGTAGTCCAGTATAGTGAAAATAAAATGAGAATGAGGTCAACCTTCAATGAAGGATGTCTGGTGGGAATTTAAGCAGTGGAAAAAAGATGGCTGACTGTGCATCCACCTCTGGACTAATTAGACAAGTCCAAACCTTCAAATTTACAAATTTACCAGTTTTGCAATGATGGATTTCTTTCTCGTGGAATCATTAGTCTGCTGACATGTTTTCGACTGCAAAGGCCTATCGACACGCTCGATATAGCTCATCGGAGCCCGGCCCTTATGCGAATGCATAAACAGCACTGATATTTTCATAACCCAGCCTCTGTGAGGTAAGAGTCTATAACGGACAGCCTGGGTCGCTCGGCTCGACAGTTCACAGTGATAGCACCCTCGACAGCTGCTGTCAGTACTGTATGACATCGGCCCCAGACCCTGGTATCGTGGCAGCAGGACGGTGCCAAAAATGGACTGCAATACTCTCTTTACTTTTCCCCCTCTATCCCACCCTAGCTCCACCCTTAATAAGTGGTTGAGGAGTGCCAACTTGCAAGCATTATGGTAGTGCCAACCTGTGACCTTTATTAACACTTTAGGTCGTCTGACCTTTGAACCCCTGCCAAAGATATGCTGATGGGAGACACAATTGATTGATTGAGAGAGAGCGAGATAGAGGGGAAAATGGAGAGTGAGAGAAAGACAATGAGAGAGCGAAAGAGTGAGGGCGAGAGAGGAAAATAGAGGGCGACACACATAGACAGAGTATCTCCCTGAGCCCTGAGGCTGTGTAGTAGTATCATAGAGAGGCGGGGTGAGTCATCATTCCTGTCATCATCATCATCTCCGCAGCTAATGACATCCAGTCTGAATGAGGATGATGATGATTCTGACGATGACATGAACAAGATGTCGTCTGAATGATATACTCTTCATTACAGTGTCTCTGCTAAGGAGAAACATGCCTCAGAATGAACATGCTTCTGTTGTGGGAGAGAGAGACTATAGAGAGAGATTTGACAGAAATTCAAGCTCTCATTTCTTCCACAAAACAAATTCCGGTAACATCCACACAAAAAAACACACAATGACAGAAACATTAAATGCTGTACTTTCACCAGAAAGTGCAATCAGATTAATTGCTCATTTAAGAGGAGAATCACTTTGAACTACAGAGGAAAAAGAGAGAATGGACTATTAACCATCAATATAAATAATCAAAATTGACATGCAGTTTAATGATGCAGTTAATTGACTCTTTGATAATAAATAACACACACTATCCAGGAAATCCTCCTATAGCCTCTAGTCAGAGCAAAATCAGTTTTCTAAATATACATGACTCACTAATTTAGTTATAATTAGCTGTTATACATAACAGGAACACAAGAGTTCATACAAAAAAAGAACAAAAAAAGTTGATGAAATCATTTAGCTTTGAAATCCCCTGCCTATACATTCTCCCAACCTGACTCACTGGTGTGCGTGTGTAGGCCTATACTGAACTAAATGACTATCGCCCCGTAGCAGTCACCTCTGTCATCATGAAGTGCTTTGAGAGACTAGTCAAGGATCCACCTCTACCTTACCTGTCACCCTAGACCCACTTAAATTTGCTTACCGCCCCAATAGATCCACAGACGATGCAATCGCCATCACACTGCACACTGCGCTATCCCATCTGAACAAGAGGAATACCTATGTAAGAATGCTGTTCATTGACTATAGCTCAGCATTCAACACCATAGTACCCTCCAAGCTCATCATTAAGCTCGAGACCCTGTGCAACTGGGTCCTGGACTTCCTGACGGGCCGCCCCCAGGTGGTGAAGGTAGGAAACAACATCTCCACTTCGCTGATATTCAACACTGGGGCCCCACAAGGGTGCGTGCTCAGCCCCCTCCTGTACTCCCTGTTCACCTATGACTGCGTGGTCAAGCACGCCTCCAACTCAATCATCAAGTTTGCAGACGACACAGCAGTAATAGGCTTGATTACCAACAATGACGAGACAGCCTACAGGGAGGTGAGGGCTCGTGGAGTGTGGTGCCAGGAAAATAACCTCTCACTCAACATCAACAAAACAAAGGAGATGATCGTGGACTTCAGAAAACAGCAGAGGGTGCACCCCCCTATCCACATCAACGGGACAGCAGTGGAGAAGGTGGAAAGCTTTGAGTTCATTGGAGTACACATCACTGACAAACTGAAATGGTCCACCCACGCAGACAGTGTGGTAAAGAAGGCGCAACAGAGCCTCTTCAACCTCAGGAGGCTGAAGAAATTTGGCTTGGCACCTAAAACCCCCAACTTTTACAGATGCACAATTCAGAGCATCCTGTCGGGATGTATCACCGCCTGGTACGGCAACTGCACTGCCTGCAACCCCAGGGCTCTCCAGAGGGTGGTGCGGTCTGCCGAACGCATTAACGGGGGCAAACTACCCGCCCTCCAGGACACCTACAGCACCTTATGTCACAGGAAGGCCAAAAAGATCATCAAGTACATCAACAACCCGAGCCACTGCCTGTTCACCCCGTTATCATCCAGAAGGCGAGGTCAGTACAGGTGCATCAAAGCTGGGACCGAGAGAATGAAAAACAGCTTCTATCTCAAGGCCATCAGACTGTTAAATAGCCATCACTAGCACAGTAGAGGCTGCTGCTGCCTATTGAAATCACTGGCCTCTTTAAGAAATGGAACACTAGTCACTTTAATAATATTTACATATCTTGCACAACTCATCTCATATGTATATACTGTATTCTATAATATTCTACTGTATCTTAGTCCATGCCGCTCTGTCATTGCTTGTCCATATATGTATATATTCTTAAATTCCATTCCTTACTTAGATTTGTGTGCATTGGGTATATGTTGTGAAATTGTTAGATATTATTTGTTAGATATTACTGCACTGTTGGAGCTAGTAGCATAAGCATTTCGCTACACCCGAAATAACATCTGCTAAACACGTGAATATGACAAATAAAATTTGATTTGATTTGATCTTCCAAGGGGAAGGTGCCTGCCTGTCTTTCTGCATGGCTGTGACAGTTATCAGGCTGTCATTGTTGAATGTAAAGTGGATCACCTGTTGTCTCCTGGCCTGGGCTCCCAGTATGGTAATCTGTGCCACTGAAATGACTGAGAGTCCTGGTGGCTAGGGCCAGACAGTGAGTGATAGGCCATAGGAACAGGTGGTGGTGGCAGTAATCAGGCCCCATGCAGCACACTGTCAGTGTGTCCAGTGGGCAGGGTGTTAACACATTTACAGCTTCTCTAGGCAACATTTGGCCCGTTTGAGGGCCTGTGTAAAAGCTTGTGGTGACAGGTCACCTTGGCAGAGGGTGGCACTGTGGCAGTGGCAGGGCATTCTGCCAGGTTAGATGGGACAGTTTGTGGACAGACACATGAAGACACGACCTCAGTCTCAAGAAGCTGTCGGAGAGAGAATGGTGACAGGTGGTTTGGTTTGTATTGGTGATGATAATTATTTCTGCCCTTTGGCAGTGAACACTGTCATCATGGAGGTGTTACATTATCACAAAACGTTTGTTGGGGAGTGGGTTTATTACCAATGAAGTACATTGTAGCTCAATTGGTAGAGCATGGTGCTTGTAACGCCAGGGTAGTGGGTTTGATCCCCGGACCACCCATACGTAAAAATGTATGCACACATGACTGTAAGTGGCTTTGGATAAAAGCGTCTGCTAAATGGCATATTATTATTATTATTATTATTATTATTATTATTGATAAACACAGAGCATTGATTTATACTAAATATGTGACCCTGAAAGCTACTGTTTTGAGTCCAACTTTGTTCATTATGATCATGGCACAATGCTTTGAAAAAAAAAGAACATGAAAGGTTCTAATCTTGGCTCATTGACATCGAGATTAAAACAGTGTCTCTGAAATGAGAGACAAATGAAAGCAGACACTTTCAAGCTCAAACACATAAAAGAGCCTCAGGCAAATGAATGAACCCTTCGATCCCTTTAGGCGACATCTTAATAAAGCAAATATTTGGCCTGCTTAAAGGGATACTTCCCCGGAGTCAGATGAACTCGTGGATGCCATTTTTATGTCTCTGCGTCCAGTATGAAGGAAGTTAGAGGTTGTTTTGCGTGCCAACGCTAACTAGCGTTAGCGCAATGACTGGAAGTCTATGGTATCTGCTAAACTTCCAGAATTGCGCCAATGCTAGTTAGCAATTTCCCTAGCGCTAGTTAGCAACTTCCTTCAAACTGCATGCAGAGACATAAAAATGATATCCATGTGTTCATCTGACTCTGGGGAAGAAAATAAAGGGCCTCACTGCCAAAATCCCAAAGTATCCCTTCAAAACGTTGTTTCCCCTGGCATAACTGTATCTTAGAATAGATCTGTATATGTAACCTACAGTCCTTTCAAAATATACAGTATCTATAAACATTTGAGTTTCTAAGATGACTAATTGAACCTCTCACATTACTGAATTCGATTGAGTATTAACACACATAATTCCATCCAGTTGAATTTATCCAGCAAAAATCTGCTAATTCAGGCAAAATAAACTTAACATGATAAATTATAATTCTTTGTGAAGCGACATCAAAGGCAAAACCACCTTACCAAAACGTCCTTTGCCACGGAAGTTCAACTTTCAACTTGATTCCTCATCATCATCAGGAGCACATTACTTTCCATAGACAAAGCTATCCAGATGATTTATTATTATGTTATGTCACTGGGGGGCCTCCAGCGCTTCAACATAGGAAAAACAACATTCGTGAGATACAAAGAACTAATGTATAAAACCTACAGCACTCACCCTACTAAAACGACAGTGTTCTTTATTGTGCAAGTCCTCTCTGGGGCAGAGTGGGGACATTTCTCTGCTGTCAACTCAAAATGGAGGTAATAGCTTTCTGAGCTTAATGGACTGGAGTGAGGGGAAGGTTTGCACTTTGCCCCCTGCCAGATTGAAGTGGTCTTTCTGACACCAAAGAGGCAAAGGCATTAACTTGATTTGAATGTCTTTATAAGAAGTAAAATATATTTGATAAGAGCCTCATCAACGTACTATAGACCTTTTTTAATACAAAATTCACACAAGCAACACTGAGATACTACTAATTGTTTCTATGATGAGAAAAATAAAGTGATACACAGTTATATTTATCATAATCACTAAGTCACATTCTTCTAAAGAAGCCCTTTTCATTGTGACTGGGTTTGGTATGACCTCAAACTAACTCTCAGGCTTAATATCCACTGATTTACCCCAGGGCAATTCTCCTCCAATGACACAGCTGCTTATTGTAGAATGGTCCAGTATATCAAAATGATGTGCAATATTGAACTGCCGAAGAGAGATATCATACATCAACAGGAGATATTGCTTTTTCATAAATTCAATTACGGTAACAATTACATGGGCACCAATGGCACATTAATGCTATTGAAGATGGTTATAGAATCAGCAGGCCCATGACCAACTGTCCACGTCTGTTACGGGTTTTCACCTGTACAAAGATAAAATGGACTAAACTAGAGCACACAATCACAATTAGCCCAGCAAACAATTCAGACTTCCATACACAGCACACCCAGAAATTAGAGCATAGTAAATGCATTAACTGTGTGGTTTCTAGATGTTACTGTATTATAGTGGGCCTATATTATAAAAGGTTTAGCTAACTGTTATAATGACGTCATGTCCCTGTTCAGTCGGAGCAGTATGCACAGGAGCACAGGGAACCTACGGTCCAGCAGGCATCACTCAACTCTCAGCTAAATGAAAACAGCTATTCCAATTAAACTAAAAAAGGCACAATTACATTCTTCACACTGTACTAACCCAGTAATAACTACTCTTCCTGGAAAACACAGAGCATCTTTAAACTATGAGCAGCCCTGTCTCTCCCAGTGTACATACTGTACTTCTGCCCCATATACTTACACTTTCCTACTCTCAATCATTCTAGCTCCACCTCCACCCTGACATACATTCTCTGCCAAAGCAGAGCAGGAAGTTACAGTACTGGTGTATGGAAAAGTTTTGTCCCAATGATGTTTTGTGTAACATCTCCACTTTCCTCTTGTGATGATTACAGGAAGTGGATAATTCCTTCTCTCTAGATCTTTCAGTAGCCCAGGACCAGAGAGAGCCCTCATGAATCTCTCCCCTTCAGAGATGACACACTATTGAAAGCATACTGTATGAATCAGGTTAGATAGAGAACATTGCCAAAGAGGAGGCAATAGTTCAGACGCAAACTCTGTCCTGGACTCCATCTCTCTCACAAATATAGTGCATTGACACCCTGACTAACATATCAGTCAGACTGTATGTGGGATAGGGTTTTTGAACAGTTACCAGGGTCTGCTTTGTAATGTGTCACAGGCTTACTGTACTGTATCCTCACCATACTATGCTGTATCTGGCAGAAGCTTAGTACAACCAACTGGCAGAGAGCAGACAACACTGAATAGGACTAATAAAATGAAGTGGGACTAACTCAAGTGTAACCATACTGCCATAATGATTTAGTTGCTTTCAATGGAAGATGCTATTATTGGAAAGCAACAATGAAGCATTTAAGAGGTCCACTTTGCAGCACCTGAATTACCGATGCTCATGCATATTGGATATGTACTGTACTAAACAAGCCTTTTGAAGTCACCTGGCACAATGATTAATGGCACAGCGGTTGTGTTTAAATGCAGTGATCCCTATGTTTATCTCTGCCATGCCTGACTCATCCATATGCACAATTGTATTTATTTATTAGAACAAATATTTTTTACCCCTTTTGGTAGTTACAGTCTTGTCCCATCGCTGCAACTCCCATGCGGACTCGGGAGAGGGGAAGGTCGAGAGCCATGTGTCCTCTAAAACATGACCCCGCCAAGCTTATTAACCCGGAAGCCAGCCGCAGCAATGTATCGGAAGAAACACCGTACAGCTGGCGACCGAAGCCAGCCCCCACAAGGAGTCACTAGAGCGCGATGGGACATCCCAACCGGCCAAACCCTCGCTGGGCCAATTGTGCGCCGCCTCATGGGTCTCCCGGTCGCGGCCGGCTGCGACACAGCTCGGGATTGAACCGGGATTTGTAGTGACGCCTCTAACACTGATCAGTGCCTTAGACCGCTGTACCACTTGGGAGGCCCCATATGCACTCATTTACATGTGAGCAAAATAGCCACTTGAGCATGATGAACTTAGCCTTAAAGGGATACTTCGGGATTTTGGCAATGAGGCCCTTTATTTACTTCCCCAGAGTCATATGACCTTGTGGATACCATTTGTATGTCTCCTTTTCCAGTATGAAGGAAGTAAGAGGTAGCGCAATGTCTGGAAGTCTATGGGTATCTACTTGCATGCTAATAGAAACCCATAGACTTCCAGTCATTGCGCTAATGCTAGTTAGCGTTGGCTCCCAAAACTACCTCTAACTTCCTTCATACTGGAAACAGAGACTATCCACGAGTTCATCTGACTCTGGGGAAGTAGATAAAGGGCCTCATTGTCAAAACACAGAAGTATCCCTTTAAGGTTAAGTTCATCATTGGGACCTTCATAAGAACATCTTTAAATTTCCGACCCATTTCCCAAAACCGTCTTTATTAAAGTTGCACTTCATAACCTAACACCTGCCTCAGATCACTCATAGAACAGCTAAGTGTGGCGTTAGATCACGTTTGCCCTCCCATGTCACTTTACACACAGCAAATCTCTTGCTAAACATAGAATGAAAATGTTTATATGTCTCTCTGTGACCACCAAAACCTTAATAGTTTAATATAAATAGTCTAATGTTATAAACAAGCGAAGCAAGGATACATTTGTTTTTAAATGAAAACTGAGATAACCAAATAATATAATAGATTATTAGGCAAAATATTGACATCACTTTCATGTGACTACCATCTAGAATGAATGCAGGGCCATGTAATGGTGATGGGCCTCTGTGCAGGAGATTTTATTGATTCACATCACTTTCAGAATGCCCAGTTACTGTATGCTGCAATAGGCTTTACTTTTACTCAGAGCAAGCCAAATTCTTCCTCAGATTGATTATATTATGTTGACGCTTAATGCTCCGTTATCAAATCAAACATGATGATAATAAGAGGCATACAAGGGAAATGTGTAAAGATGTTCCCTGAACGTGGACACAGTGCATTCGGAAAGTATTCAGACCCCTTGACTTTTTCCACATTTTGTTACGTTACAGACTTTTCTCAAATTGACTTAATCGTTTTCCCCTCATCAATCTACACACAATACCCCATAATGACAAAGCAAAAACAAGTTTTTAGACATTTTTGCAAATTTATATTTGTAAAAAACCCTGAAATATCACATATACATAAGTATTCAGACCCTTACTCAGTACTTTGTTGAAGCGCCTTTGGCAGCGATTACAGTCTTCTTGGGTATGACGCTACAAGCTTGGCACACCAGTATTTGGGGAGTTCCTCCCATTGTTCTCTGCAGATCCTCTCAAGCTCTGTCAGGTTGGATGGGGAGTGTCGCTGCACAGCTATTTTCAGGTTTCTCCAGAGATGTTTGATGGGGTTCAAGTCCCGGCTCTGGCTGGGCCACTCAAGGACATTCAGAGACTTGTCCCGAAGCCACTACTGCGTTGTTTTGGCTTTGTGCTTAGGGTTGTTGTCCTGTTGGAAGGTGAACCTTCGTCCCAGTCTGAGGTCCTGGGCGCTCTGCTGCAGGTTTTCATCAAGGATCTCTCTGTACTTTGCTCCGTTCATCTTTCCCTCGGTCCTGACTAGTCTTCCAGTCTGTGTCACTGAAAAACATCCCCACAGCATGATGCTGCCACCACCATGCTTCACTGTAGGGATGGTGCCAGTTTTCCTCCAGACGTGACACTTGGCATTCAGGCCAAAGAGTTAAAGCCAAAGAGTCCTTTAGGTGCCTTTTGGCAAACTCCAAGCTGTCATGTGCCTTTTACTGAGGAGTGGCTTCCGTCTGACCACTCTACCATAAAGGCCTGATTGGTGGAGTGCTACAGAGATGGTTGTCCTTCTGGAAGGTTTTCCCATCTCCACAGAGGAACTCTGCAGCTCTTTCAGAGTGACCATTGGGTTCTTGATCACCTCCCTGACCAAGGCCTTTCTCCCCCGATTGCTCAGTTTGGCTGGGCGGCCAGCTCTAGGAAGAGTCTTGGTGGTTCCAAACTTCTTCCATTTAAGAATGATGGAGGCCACTGTGTTCTTGGGATCTTCAGTGCTGCAGAAAAGTTTTGGTACCCTTCACCAGATCTGTGCCTCAATACAATCCTGTCTTGGAGCTCTACTGACAATTCCCTCGACCTCATGGCTTGGTTTTTGCTTTGACATGCAGTTTGACATGTCAACTGTGGGACCTTATATAGACAGGTGTGTGCCTTTCCAAATCACGTCCAATCAATTTAATTTACTACAGGTGGATTCCAATCAAGTTGTAGAAACATCTCAAGAATGATCAATGGAAACAGGATGCAACTGAGGAATACTGTAGGGTCAGGAGAGAATCTTCCCTACAGTTTCATATTTTATGTTGTATGTGAAATATGAAGAATGATGAGAGTATTTTTGTTAAGATAGGAATGCAATTTTAGTTTTCTAACAAGATCATAGTTTTGAGAATGCTTTGCACAAGTAATTAGCCACGCCACGAGGGAGCTCAGAGAGCGTGTCCGCATGACGGAACGCCCCTTTTAACCAGAGTGTATAAAAGGATGAGTTAAGAATGAACATATCAGACCAGGAAGACTCGAGCTGCAGCTCATGTCTATAGTGGTTAGAACCCTGAAAATCAACACAAGGTGAAGACAATAAAGTCACCTCTCTAAAAATCACTGCTACGGCTGATTAGCTGTTCTAAGTACGGTGTCTAGAAAAGTGAATTAAAGTAGGACCATCCTATTACTCTCATTAAACCATTGTCTACTACACTTCTCTCATCATCCCACTGGGGATCATCGACACGGCTGATTAGCCTGTCTTCAGAGGACCAGTCTTCCAGAATGAGTGAAAGGGAACACCACCCTTTAGTTCTGCTTCAGACTACATGACGAGTCATTGAAACCACGGACAACTAAGAAGAAGTACATTGTGAGAAGGCCCAACCGAATCCTTCCCAAGAAGGTTTGAGTCCAGCAGAGATAAACGACGAAGAAAGGCATTCACACGTAAATACATTCATTATTTCTTACTACAAATGGGCGGCGGTTCATGTGCAAAGTATTATGATTACTGTGAGAGTAGTTTCCAAATGTATAAATATTGTTTCTCTCTTTCTTTCTCTCTCTCTACTCCTCCCTCTTTTGGTAAACAAGCAGTCATATTGATGTTAGTCCACTAGGGATCTGTTATCATCGGATTAAGTTTCTAATCAATAACCTATACCGTGTGTGTGTATCCTGTGTTATCATTTAGTTAGCTAGTAAACAAATGATTAAACCAAGTTGTATGGTACGGAATCATCAGTAAGGCTTGTTTTTTTTGCAGATGGAAGGAGTATACGACATTCAGAATGATGATATGATATGAGGTAATGATTAATAAGTGACTGTTATCAATGTAATAGATATACAGTGGGGGAAAAAAGTATTTAGTCAGCCACCAATTGTGCATGTTCTCCCACTTAAAAAGATGAGAGAGGCCTGTAATTTTCATCATAGGTACACGTCAACTATGACAGACAAATTGAGAAAAAAAATCCAGAAAATCACATTGTAGGATTTTTAATGAATTTATTTGCAAATTATGGTGGAAAATAAGTATTTGGTCAATAACAAAAGTTTCTCAATACTTTGTTATACAGTAATCCCTCGTTTATCGCGGGGGTTACGTTCCGAAAATGACCCGCGATAAGTGAAATCCGCGAAATAGAAAACTTTTTTTTTTTTACAATTAGCAACTATTACATGTATACAAATACAGTGACTCACGTGTAGGCCGTTTCACTGCTCTTCAGACTGGGCCGCTGCATCCTGACTGCGCTCTGCAGTGTTCTCTTCTTCTGAAGCCCGCGGTGCAGGTGTGTTTGTTCGGGAGAAGAACATAGTGATAGGCAGCTGTTGTCGCTCTTTTTTCTTCTTTGCAAAAAGATCCTTGTACACCGACATGCCACCATCGATTACGTTGGAGAACTGTAATGAACGGCTCATCAAAGGGTCCCATTCCTCAGCTACTCGCTTAAGTTCAGTGGCCATTCGCACCATGGTTGCTAAGCGACCAAGCGTTAGTCCTTCCTCCTCATTGACTGCTGCTGTCGTCCTTATGTTTTTTTCCTCCTTCTTTATGTAACGAACGGAAGATTCATTGATTCCGTAATGGCGAGCAACGGCTGCATAGCTTTTACCTTCCCTTAGCATGTCCAGAAGTTTAACTTTATCTGAGATAGGTAGCATCTTCCGCCGTTTGGGCCCATCCGCAGGTGCTTTTGTCGGTCCAGGCCGTTTCGTCGACATTATGGGTTTAGGAGATGTTCGAAATTACAAGATAATTTGGCCAACTTAATGTAAATTTGCCAAGCTGTTTTATGTACGTACACATAACTGCACGAGACGACAAAATGATAGCACAATTCGTAGCATGTTTTGATACAAGAAGCGGGAGTGAGTTTTTAGCGAATCAGAATGCAGAGCACAATGCACCAAAAAAAAAAAAATGCATTATGAAAATCCGCGAAATAGCGAATCCGCGATAAGTGAACCGCGAAGTGGCGAGGGATCACTGTATACCCTTTGTTGGCAATGACACAGGTCAAACCTTTTCTGTAAGTCTTCACAAGGTTTTCACACACTGTTGCTGGTATTTTGGCCCATTCCTCCATGCAGATCTCCTCTAGAGCAGTGATGTTTTGGGGCTGTCGCTGGGCAACACAGACTTTCAACTCCCTCCAAAGATTTTCTATGGGGTTGAGATCTGGAGACTGGCTAGGCCACTCCAGGACCTTGAAATGCTTCTTACGAAGCCACTCCTTCGTTGCCCGGGCGGTGTGTTTGGGATCATTGTCATGCTGAAAGACCCAGCCACGTTTCATCTTCAATGCCCTTGCTGGTGGAAGGAGGTTTTCACTCAAAATCTCACGATACATGGCCCCATTCATTCTTTCCTTTACACGGATCAGTCGTTCTGGTCCCTTTGCAGAAAAACAGCCCCAAAGCATGATGTTTCCACCCCCATGCTTCACAGTAGGTATGGTGTTCTTTGGATGCAACTCAGAATTCTTTGTCCTCCAAACACGACAAGTTGAGTTTTTACTATTTTGGTTTCATCTGACCATATGACATTCTCCCAATCCTTTTCTGGATCATCCAAATGCACTCTAGCAAACTTCAGACGGGCCTGGACATGTACTGGCTTAAGCAGGGGGACACGTCTGGCACTGCAGGATTTGAGTCCCTGGCGGCGTAGTGTGTTACTGATGGTAGGCTTTGTTACTTTTGTCCCAGCTCTCTGCAGGTCATTCACTAGGTCCCCCCGTGTGGTTCTGGGATTTTTGCTCACTGTTCTTGTGATCATTTTGACCCCACGGGGTGAGATCTTGCGTGGAGCCCCAGATCGAGGGAGATTATCAGTGGTCTTGTATGTCTTCCATTTCCTAATAATTGCTCCCACAGTTGATTTCTTCAAACCAAGCTGCTTACCTATTGCATATTCAGTCTTCCCAGCCTGGTGCAGGTCTACAATTTTGTTTCTGGTGTCCTTTGACAGCTCTTTGGTCTTGGCCATAGTGGAGTTTGGAGTGTGACTGTTTGAGGTTGTGGACAGGTGTCTTTTATACTGATAACAAGTTCAAACAGGTGCCATTAAAACAGGTAACGAGTGGAGGACAGAGGAGGCTCTTAAAGAAGAAGTTACAGGTCTGTGAGAGCCAGAAATCTTGCTTGTTTGTAGGTGACCAAATACTTATTTTCCACCATAATTTGCAAATAAATTCATTAAAAATCATACAATATGATTTTCTGGAAAAAAAATGCTCAATTTGTCTGTCATAGTTGACGTGTACCTATGATGAAAATTACAGGCCTCTCTCATATTTTTAAGTGGGAAAACTTGCACAATTGGTAGCTGACTAAATACTTTTTTTCCCCACTGTATATACCGTCTAGAGTTTAATTCGGGAGATGGTAACTCTTTAAACAACCTTTAAACAACCATGGTGCTCCTAATCCTAATGAGTTAATTGTTACGTGATTAATTGAATCAGGTAACAATTAAACATAGTTAGTTAATTTGAAAAATAACAGTCATCAGATTAATGTTAGGTCACGTCACGACACTACTGTCATGGTCAAAAGTTTTGAGAATAACACAAACATTTATTTTCACAAAGTCTGCTGCCTCAGTTTTTATAATGGCAATTTGCATATACTCCATAATGTTATGAAGAGTTATCAGATGAATTGCAATTAATTGCAAAGTCCCTCTTTGCCATGAAAATGAACTTAATCCCCAAAAAAACATTTCCACTGCATTTCAGCCCTGCCACAAAAGGACCAGCTGTCATTATGTCAGTGATTCTCTCGTTAACATAGGTGAGAGTGTTGAGTTAGAATAACAGACTGGAAGCTTTAAAATGAGGGTGGTGCTTGAAATCATTGTTCTTCCTCTGTTAACCATGGTTACCTGCAAGGAAACATGTGCCGTCATCATTGCTTTGCACAAAAAGGGCTTCACAGGCAAGGATATTGCTGCTAGTAAGATTGTACCTAAATCAACCATTTATCGATCATCAAGAACTTCAAGGAGAGAGGTTCAATTGTTGTGAAAAAGGCTTCAGGGCGCCAAGAAAGTCCAGCAAGTGCCAGGACCGTCTCCTAAAGTTAATTCAACTGCGGGATCGGGGCACCACCAGTGCAGAGCTTGCTCAGGAATGGCAGCAGGCAGGTGTGAGTGCATCTGCACACACAGTGAGGCGAAGACTTTTGGAGGATGGCCTGGTGTCAAGAAGGGCAGCGAGGAAGCCACTTCTCTCCAGGGAAAAAAAAAGGGACGGACTGATATTCTGCAAAAGGTACAGGGATTGGACTGCTGAGGACTGGGGTAAAGTCATTTTCTCTGATGAATCCCCTTTACGATTGCTTGGGGCATTCGGAAAAAAGCTTGTCTGGAGAAGACAAGGTGAGCGCTACTATCAGTCCTGTGTCATGCCAACAGTAAAGCATCCTGAGACCATTCATGTGTGGGGTTGCTTCTCAGTCAAGGGAGTGGGCTCACTCACAATTTTGCCTAAGAACACAACCATGAATAAAGAATGGTACCAACACATCCTCCGAGAGCAACTTCTCCCAACCATCCAAGAACAGTTTGGTGACGAACAATGCCTTTTCCAGCATGATGGTGCACCTTGCCATAAGGCAAAAGTGATAACTAAGTGTCTCGGGGAACAAAACATCGATATTTTGGGTCCATGGCCAGAAAACTCCCCAGACCTTAATCCCATTGAGAACTTGTGGTCAATCCTCAAGAGGCGGGTGTACAAACAAAAACCCACAAATTCTGACAAACTCCAAGCATTGATTATGCAAGAATGGGCTGCCATCAGTCAGGATGTGGCCCAGAAGTTAATTGACAGCATGCCAGGGCGGATTGCAGAGGTCTTGAAAAAGAAGGGTCAACACTGCAAATATTGACTCTGCATAAACTTAATGTAATTGTCAATAAAAGCCTTTGACACGTATGGAATGATTGTAATTATACTTCAGTATACCATAGTAACATCTGACAAAAATATCGAAAAACACTGAAGCAGCAAACTTTGTGAAGACCAATACTTGTGTCATTCTCAAAACCTTTGACCACGACTGAAGTTATATGTACATATCTACCTCAATTACCTCGTACCCCTGCACATCGACTCAGTACAGGTACCACTTGTATATAGCCAAGTTATCGTTAATCATTGTGTATCTATTATTACTTTTATTATTATGTGTTTTACTTTTCTATTATTTCTATATTTTCTTTCTCTCTGCATTGTTGGGAAGGGCACGTAAGTAAGCATTTCATTGTTAGTCCACACCTGTTTACGAAGCATGTGACAAATAAAACATGTGATTTGACTTGATTAATAAGAAAGACAATTAATCCACAGTCAAAGCTTGGCTAATGTCCCTACATCCACCATGTGTCCCCCACACATAGTCTGGAGCTGGTTACTAACACAACATGGCAACAGAGTGCTCCTAACAACAGGGAATCTAACTCCCAGAGGTGGAGTTGTTTGAGATAGACAATAAGGTCTTCCCCTGGATGGCAGGCAGGCAGGCCGAGGCCTTGGGCGGGTGGTGTGGTGGTGTGACAGAACAGGACAGGACAGGGGGTGGACGAGGTGCCTGGGAACCCTGCTCTGAGAGGATGACAGCTCTATAAGTAGGACCCTGATAACCTAGTCAGGAGTGACAATCTCCGGGCCCCATCCAGCGCACCGTCCGTCCTGCTCAGATAAACCCAGACAGGCCATCCATCAGCCCAGAGAGAGCTGGACACGATGGCCTGAATAGACAGCCTCAATGGCCAACCACTCCAGGAATGCATGGAACCTCTCACTCTCAAGAGGCAGTAGCGGAGGGAACAAAAATGGCAGCGCACTCTGAGGAGAATCACCCATGCAGATTAGTGGAGAGTGGCGGTGTGAGATGAACCCTGTTATGTTAAGAGGACAAAGAGGACAAATGCTGTGTCTCAGGGTGAAGGCTGAGGATGAGGAAGACAATGGCAGAGCCACAACAGGTTTCCTGTGAAAGAGACCACCACCAGCGCAGACAGCAGACAAACCATGTCATAATGAGAAAGTGATAAGCCCTGATAAACCGTTATGGTCACACTAAACATTCCACATGTCAAGCCTACGAAATGACAACAGGCAAAACCAATGTCACACATTTGCCCTGTCTTCATAAATGTGTGATACCCTGCACAGTGATAATTCAGTAAATACTATATATCTCAGCTGTTGAAATGGGAAAGTCAATAGGAACTGGTCTTGTCTGAGAACCATTCCAAGGGAAATACAACTGCTCTAAGAACAGATAATAATTTCCTTCTCAAGGTTTACTTAACATTAGCCCTTTGGAGGTGTATCTGACAATAATTATTTTTGATGCCATCCACCTCTGGTTAGTGGAGAATGAGGTTCAGAGAAGAGGGGTGAATCATTCTCCTCTGTCAGATGGAGAAGTATGATTAAATCATTTAGATATCTAAGGGGGTAAATAAAACAGTTGCTTGGTAAAATATCTCTATGCTTTGCATATTATCTATCGAAATATAAGCCTTCAATATGCAATTTTAAACTATTTCTAATCGGAAATGAATTCATTTGTTGACTTTACATAATGTTGTAATCACATTGACATGTTTACAGTGGTTGGTTAATGTTTCTGATACTGTACAAGGCGGTGTGTTGAGAGCTGCTGGTGCATACAGTAACACTGTCCATCAGAGGTCCTGTAGCTGGCTTCGGCTCTGTTATCATCAGAGGACAGCACTTTGTTTACCCATTTATCCCCGGGGCTGGGGATAGAGAGCTGTACCCTGTGTGGCCTGGCACTAGGTTCACACTCCTCCACAGAAATACATGTGTTGCCCTCAGGCTGTGTGTGCTTAGTGCCTAGACAATAGAATTCCTGTCATGCTTCATCACGGTTACTGTATCCCTTCTGTTGAAAGACACGTAGGCCGGGCACACACACACCCCATAAACACTGATGTCCCAGCCCTTGCTATGACAACCACTGGACAGGTCACATGTCTGCACAGTTCAGTGTATTCGGAAAGTAATCAGACCCCTTGACTTTTTCCACATTTTTTTATGTTACAGCCTTTTTCTAAAATGGATTAAATGCATTTTTTTCATTATCAATCTACACACAATACCCCATAATGACAATGTGAAAGCAGGTTTTTAGAAATGTTAGCAAATCTATAAAAAATAAAAAACAGAAAAACCTTATTTACATAAGTATTCAGACCCTTTGCTATGAGACTCGAAATTGAGCTCAGGTGCGTCCTGTTTCCATTGATCATCCTTGAGCTGTTTCTACAACTTGATTGGAGTCCACCTTTGGTGAATTCATTTGATTGGACATGATTTGGAAAGGCACACACCTGTCTACATAAGGTCCCACAGTTGACCGCCTGGTACGGCAATGCACCGCCCACAACCGCAAGGCTCTCCAGAGAGTGGTGCGGTCTGACCAACGCATTACCGGGGGCAAACTACCCGTCCTCCAGGACACCTACAGCACCCGATGTCACAGGAAGGCCAAAAAGATCATCAAGGACATCAACCACCCGAGCCACTGCCTGTTCATCCCGCTATCATCCAAAAGGCAAGGTCAGTACAGGTGTATCAAACCTGGGACCGAGAGACTGAAAAACAGCTTGTATCTCAAGGCCATCAGACTGTTAAACAGCCATCACTTGCACATTAGAGGCTGCTGCCAATAGACATAGACTAGAAATCACTGGCCACTTTAAGAAATGGAACACTAGCCACATTAATAATGTTTACATATCTTGTATTACTCATCTCATATGTATATACTGTATACTATACGATTCTACTGTATCTTAGTCCATGCCGCTCTGACATCGCTCGTCCATATATGTATATATTCTTAACATTTACATTTACATTTTTACTTAATTCATGCCTTAATTAGATATGTGTGTATTGGGTATACATTTGAAGTCGGAAGTTTACATACACTTAGGTTGGAGTCATTAAAACTCATTTTTCAACCACTCCACAAATTACTTGTTAACAAACTATAGTTTTGGCAAGTCGGTCACATTTCCAGTGGGTCAGAAGTTTACATACACTAAGTTGACTGTGCCTTTAAACAGCTTGGAAAATTCCAGAAAATGATGTCATGGCTTTAGAAGCTTCTGATAGGCTAACTGACATCATTTGAGTCAATTGGTGGTGTACCTGTGGATTTATTTCAAGGCCTACCTTCAAACTCTGTGCCACTTTGCATGACATCATGGGAAAATCAAAAGAAATCAGCCAAGAACTCAGAATAAATATTGTATACCTCCACAAGTCTGGTTCATCCTTGGGAGCAATTTCCAAACGCCTGAAGGTACCACTTTCATCTGTACAAACAATAGTACGCAAGTATAAACACCATGGGACCACGCAGCCGTCATACCGCTCAGGAAGGAGACGCGTTCTGTCTGCTAGAGATGAACGTACTTTGGTGCGAAAAGTGCAAATCAATCCCAGAACAACAGCAAAGGACCTTGTGAAGATGCTGGAGGAAACGGGTACAAAAGTATCTATATCCACAGTAAAACGAGTCCTATATCAACATAACCTGAAAGGCTGCTCAGCAAGGAAGAAGCCACTGCTCCAAAACCACCATAAAAAAAGCTAGACTACGGTTTGCAACTGCACATGGGGACAAAGATCGTACTTTTTGGAGAAATGTCCTCTGGTCTGATGAAACAAAAATATAACTGTTTGGCCATAATGACCATCGTTATGTTTGGAGGAAAAAAGGGACTCTTGCAAGCCGAAGAACACCATCCCAACCGTGAAGCACGGGGGTGGCAGCAGCATGCTGTGAGGGTGCTTTGCTGCAGGAGGGACTGGTGTCCTTCACAAAATAGATGGCATCATGAGGAAGGAAAATTATGTGGATGTATTGAAGCAACATCTCAAGACAGGAAGTTAAAGTTTGGTTGCAAATGGGTCTTCCAAATGGACAATGACCCCAAGCATTCTTCCAAAGTTGTGGCAAAATGGCTTAAGGACAACAGAGTCAAGGTATTGGGGTAGCCATCACAAAGCCCTGACCTCAATCCTATAGAACATTTGTGCAGGAAAACTGAAAAAGCGTGTGCAAGCAAGGATGCCTACAAACCTGACTCAGTTACACCAGCTCTGTCAGGAGGAATGGGCCAAAATTTCCCAACTTATTGTGGGAAGCTTGTGGAAGGCTACCCAAAACATTTGACCCAAGTTAAACAATTTAAAGGCAATGCTACCAAATACTAATTGAGTGTATGTAAACATCTGACCCACTGGGAATGTGATGAAAGAAATTAAAGCTGAAATAAATCATTCTCTCTACTATTATTCTGACATTTCACATTCTTAAAATAAAGTGGTGATCCTAACTGACCTAAAACAGGGAATTCTTTCTTGGATTAAATGTCAGGAATTGTGAAAATCTGAGTTTAAATGTATTTGGCTAAGGTGTATATAAACTTCCGACTTCAACTGTATGTTGTGAAATTGTTAGATATTACTTGTTAGATATTACTGCACTGTCGGCGCTAGAAGCACAAGCATTTCCCTACACCCGCAATAACATCTGCTAAACACGTGTATGAGACAAATACACATTGATTTGATTTGATTTGACAGTGCATGTCAGAGCAAAAACCAAGCCATGAGGTCGAAGGAATTGTCCGTAGAGCTCCGAGACAGGATTTTGTCGAGGCACAGATCTGGGGAAGTGTACCAAAACATTTCTGCAGCATTGAAGGTCTCCAAAAACATTGTGGCCTCCATCACTCTTAATTGGAAGAAGTTTGGAACCACCAAGACTCTTCCTAGAGCTGGCCGCCCGGCCAAACTGAGCAATCGGGGGAGAAGGGCCTTGGCCACTCTGACAGAGCTCCAGAGTTCCTCTGTGGAGATGAGAGAACCTTCCAGAAGGACAACCATCTCTGCAGCACTCCACTAATCAGGACTTTATGGTAGAGTGGCCAGACGGAAGCCACTCCTCAGTAAAAGGCACATGACAGCCCACTTGGAGTTTGCCAAAAGGCACCTAAAGGACCGTCAGACCATACTCTCAAATCATACTTCCGGAAATGCACTGTATACCATTCTCTCCTACGGATTCTACAGAGATACTATATATTCTATCCATCCCATTACATACACTGAACAAAAATCTAAAAGCAACATGCAACAATTTCACAGGAAAATCAGTCAATTGAATTAATTTCATTAGGCCCTAATCTATGGATTTCACATGACTGGGATTATAGACATGCATCTGTTGGTCACAGGTACCTTAAAAAAAGGTAGGGGCGTGGATCAGAAAACCAGTCAGTATCTGGTGTAACCACCATTTGCCTCATGCAGGCTGTTGATTGTGGCCTGTGGAATGTTGTCACACTCCTCTTCAATGGCTGTACGAAGTTTCTAGATTTTGGCGGGAACTGGAACACGTTGTCGTACAGGTCAATCCAGAGCATCCCAAACATGCTCAATGGGAGCCATGTCTGGTGAGTGTGCAGGCCATGGAAAAACTGGGACATTTTCAGCTTCCAGGAATTGTGTACAGATCGTTACAACATGGGGCCGTGCATTATCATGCTAAAACATGAGGTGATGGTGGAGGATGAATGACACGACAATGGGCCTCAGGATCTTGTCACAGTATCTCTGTGCATTCAAATTAACCATAACCCCACCTCTACCATGGGGAACTCTGTTCACAATGTTGACATCAGCAAACCGCTCACCCACACGACGCCATATGCCCGGTACAGTTGAAACCGTGATTAATCTGTGAAGAGCACACTACTCCAGCTTGCCAGTGGCCATCGAAGGTGACCATTTGCCCACTGAAGTCGGTTACTACGCCGAACTGCAGTCAGGTCAAGACCCTGGTGAGGATGATGAGCACGCAGATGAGCTTCCCTGAGACGGTTTCTAACAGTTTGTGCAGAAATCCTTCGGTTATGCAAACCCATAGTTTTATCAGCTGTCCAGGTGGCTGTTAGATGATCCCGCAGGTGAAGAAGTCGGATGTGGAGGTCCTAGGCTGGCCTGGCATGGTTACACGTGATCTGCGTGATTGCCAAATTCTCTAAAACGACGTTGGAAGTGGATTATGGGTAGAGAAATTAACATTCCATTCTCTGGCAACAGCTCTGTTGGACTTTCCTGCACTCAGCATGCCAATTGCACGCTCCTTCAAAACTTGACATCTGTGGCATTGTGTTGTGTGACAAAACTGCACATTTTAGAGTGGCCTTTTATTGTCCCCAGCACAAGGTGCACCTGTGAAATGACCATGCTGTTTAATAAGCTTCTTGATATGCCATACCTGTCAGGTGAATGGATTATCTTGGCAAAGGAGAAATGCTCACTAACAGGGATGTAAACAAATGTGTGCACAACATTTGAGAGAAATAAGCTTTTTGTGCATATGTAAAATCTCTGGGATCTTTTATTTAAGCTCATGAAACATAGGACCATCACTTTACATGTTGCATTTATATTTTTGTTCAGTATATACAGTGCATTCGGAAAGTTTTCAGACCCCTTTACTTTTTCCACATTTTGTTACGTTACAGCCTTATTCCAAAAATGGATGAAATTATTTTTTTTCTCATCAATCTACACACAATATCCCATACTGACAAAGTGAAAACATCCTAATATTTCTTAATTTCTTAATTTCATTATTTTACTTTTTAGATTTGTGTGTATTGTTGTGCATTGTTAGGTATTACTGCACTGTTGGAGCTAGGAACACAAGCATTTAGCTACACCTGCAATAACATCTGCTAAATATGTGATTGTGACCAATAACATTTTATTTTATTTGATGTCAATCTTCACAGGTACACCTACACAGCAAGACACACCTAACCCTTTGGGAAGTAAGTCATCCACAAACATTACTTAGATTGTGTGTACAGCACACACTTTTCATATTGTAGATATAACTTATCCTACACTTTCAAATCTTGTTGAAGTAGTACTCTAATTATTCATTAACTGATGGAGGCAGTTGAATAGGCAATCCTTCATGCAACACTTTGACCACAGAATTAATGACTGGAAAGTGTGCTTTGGAAAAGTCTCAACTTTAACATGCCAAAGAAAAATTGCAGCTTGGAAACCTCTGCCATCACTTAAATGAATGGACCATTTAACTCACACAAAACACGATGGAAAGCATGAATGTGAGTATGAGGTGAGGGGAAAAGAACACACTCAATGAAACTCAATATCTGTCTGTTTAGAATAGCTATGAGTTCACTGTCACTGAGCACACCTCTCTTCCTTTGGGCAGAGCCAGACTCAATATGACAGATTAAACGACCGTTGTGTGTACTCAGAGGGAGAAAGGTGCTTGAGACTGTCGCCAAAGTAGTATTTTCCTATTCCACTGTGGTCTGAGGAACGAGGACAAAGAGATGAAAAACAGCTGTTTCCCATCAGAAAACCTACAGCTACTCGTTATTGAAATTCACAGAAACCACCCCTTGGGGAAAGTGTAGCTCATAGGAGCAACACTATAACAGGTTGGTTGATGCCGTTTAATTGATAGTGTTGCTGATAATGTATTTTCTCCACTGGGAAATACAGTTTCAATGTCTAATTTCAATCAAGCAACTGCAAGTATCTGTAGTAACAATGACTACATATGCAGTCAGCAAAGGGAAAAATGTCCCTCTCTCAACATAAGTGGAATATACAGTATGAGTGTTATTCATTTCTCTTATGGGGGGATTCAGACCCGAGTTATGTGCGCATAAAATTGAACTTATTCCCTCTTTATGCACTTTTCTCTCTACGTGTATTCTGATCTTGAATTTAAGCATGGGGAAATGCATGCGTCAGCCAGGTATTCGTTTGGGGTGGAGATCACAGAAATGGAAGTGTGGCAGATGTGTGTCTACAGATACGCCGCATTCTGACCTTGACTTAATTCCAAAATAATTCCACCACCTTTACACAAGAGGAAACTATGAATAAGCTTGAGCAACCTGTCGGTTCCAAATGTAAAAACATCTCCTTTCTTTTTTCCCCCAAGTAACAACACCATTCTCCATGCACTGTCATTTATATATTGATAAGAGCTAGGTAGTGAGTAAATCTGTTTGGATAAGGGGATTGTAAATATAAATTACAATTGTTTTAGATCTATTTAACCTTATGATCGCTGGAGACAAATGTGAAATCAGTCATATGGCTGGAAACTGTAAAGCATATCAACATGACAGGTATTTATGCCCCTTTCCCACAGTGAAATATGAAGTATGAAATGCTGTGCCATTATGCAGAATGTAATTGTATGACCTTATCACTTTCAGGGATGAATCTCGGAGATGCAAAATGCAAGTCAAATCTGAGCAGAATGACAGTCGCACCAAATGTAACCTTTGTGCGCACTAGAATGTTTTAATTATGTATGTCCCAGACTTTTCCTGTTTCCTACAATTTCCTATTATGTTAAATATTATTAGCTGCTATTGTAGCTAAACAGTGCACCTCTCCGTTTTGGACTGTTTTGTTCCGGAACCTATTTGGTCAGATCCGGTACCCCTCATGGCATGAAAAATAATATTCACTTTTTGCAATGTAAAAATTCAAAATAAAAGCGATAAAAGTTCATTCGAGTTGCCTCTTCGTTAATTCTCCTGCCCCCACAAAAAAACGTAATGTGAAAAAGTAGATTTTCAGCCTGGGCCTAATATTCTATGAGTTGATTTGGGTTGGGTTTATGGTTTGCGCAACATTGTAACCTATGTTTGAGACCAACCCGTGGCTGTGTGAGAAGCGCGCCAGTATCTCTCACATAACTAGAAAGAGATTCACTTTCTATGATCTCTCTCCCTATCTGCTCTGATAGACATGAGCCTGCAACTCTCATCTCTCCAGCGTTGCACTTCATCATGTATTTCCTTATAGAATCATAGCTGCGCGAAGGGTTCTGGACAAACAGCTGCATCCCTGATAAATTGAAATACATTTGCCGTAGTTATAGAAATACTGCTGTCTGTTCAGAAAGAAATGAAATTTCAGAATAGCCTACTACACCATGAGAGGCCCTATAATTTAGCCACAGAGGATCAATAGCTTCTTTTAAAAAATATCCTAGCTGTGGATTGTAGCCCAATAACAAGGAATAGCCTACAATCGGGAACGCCCGGCAAATCTGTCAGGTGAAAAAACAGCACGCAGACAAAACAGGCCTTTCACAATATTTCCAATACAATCGAGGGAAAACAGGTTGGAAAGCAATGACTCCTGCTGAAAAGAGAAGACTATGCTGTAGACTACGAAAATATTTGATCTTCTTCCAAATGTTGTTTTACAAAAGAGAGAGAGATAGGCTTTTGGCACGAGTGCATTGACAATCACCAGCAAGTGAGTGAGTCAGTGAAACTGGGAAGTATTTTTAGAACTATAATTTCCTCCTCATATTGTAGCCTACAATATGTGTCTCCACACACCTAGGCCTAGGTTAGTTTGTCATTGTCAAAGTAGCCTGCCATTTCGATCATTTGTGCAGTATTAAAAAATATTCTGCCAAAGTCTCCAGTAAAATGAGGTAGAATTGCATGAAATGCGTTTTTAAAAGGCCAACATTTTCCCGGACCCTAGGCTACTAAAAATGTTCTCCTTGTGGGCAACTTCTGTAAGTGCCTCTACTCTACTGCTCTATGCCACTACGCAAATGCGATGATATACATCAAATGCTTTATTATAAAGGTGATTTTTCTTCTCATGCGTTCCGGTACCTCAGAACTCCCCAGGTCACCCCCCCTCTAGCGCTCACTTTTTGTTCCGGCACCTCCCGATTTACAAATTAAGCACTTTAGCTAACCGTAAGTAATAACCACACATATTTACTGCCAATTTAGAGTTAGTTCCTGTCTGCCTACCCTACATTTCCTTTCATTCCATTCCATTGTTTGATTTAGCCTACCTTCATTGGTTTCCTCTGTAAACGCTGTCAGTTGTGCAATAATTTGGAACATGTTGGCTATTTGAATAACTATGGAACGAAACAAAACATGGCAGTTTAAACCTGGAGCCTGGTGCACTGTTCACGACAACTGGACCGTTGTCATCACAGTGAGGATTAAGGTAGATTTACAGTTAATGTCTATTGTTCAACCACTATTGAACACTTTTCTACCCTACCAATATTTCATGGATTGAACAACTGAATATGGCAACTTTCAGGATGAATCAAACCATGGTATTTTTGATTCACCAATATATATTGTGTGTAAAGGCTCTCTTTTTATGAAGTAGGTAGAGTCATAAATACTTTCCTAACCCTAAATAATCAGAGTATTTTATAAATCTACTAAACAGAGATGAATATGCATATTTTGATGGCTTTCTTAATTCATCCCTAACACTCAGAACCCTTTCTCTTGATATATTCTAGTGAGTCTGTTGAGAAAATTCTAATTAAAGGTGCACTGCATTTAAATGGAAGGCTTTAGATAAATGTACTGAAAACCCTATTGAATGAAAACTCCATGAGAACAAGTGGGAGGGTTTTCGGCAGTTGAATTACATTTATTCAGTGCGCATATGGGAGCCACACCCAAAGAGTTTGTTGCGCACCTGCATACGGTAAAATCTGAATACCAAATACTGAGAAGTGCTTAAATCGAAATGATTAAAAAAGGTATAGATTTCCCAAGTCTGAATCTGTCACGCCCTGACCTCTAGAACTCTAGTTAGTTTGGTCAGGGTGTGCATGTTTAGTTCTATGTTGTTGTATATCTATGTTTAGAGTCTAGTTGTTATATTTCTATGTTTGGCCGGGTATGATTCCCAATCAGAGGCAGCTGTCGCTCGTTGTCTCTGATTGGGGATCATACTTAGGGAGCCAGTTTTCCTGCCTGGGTTGTGGGATCTTGTTCGTACTCCTGTTTGGCTTGTATGTGTTTTAGCCATAGTGAGTGTCACGTTACGTTGCCTTTTTGTTGTTTTTGTCGAGTGTTTATCCAGTTTAATAAACATGTTCGCATTCCACGCTGCACCTTGGTCTGACCCGTCTCTCAACGATCGTGACAGAATCAGCCCCTTATGGTAAAGAGCAGGCTCTACAATAGCCACAGGATGTGACCTGGCATGGAAGGCTGTTGAAATAACTGGAATATGAGGTGATTTGGTTGGAGCTCACTAACGTTTACAACTACCTGACTGATGAGGCTTTGGAATAATCAAAGGCTGGACCTGAACGGCTTGGCTCTGCAACCACAGCAAGGTTTCTGCCCTCGAGGGAACATGTGTCAATTTCATTGAGGTGATTCCAGGCCTAAATCAAGAAGTCTCTCACAGGGAGATGAAGAGATTGAGAGTTTTAACCATTTCTGGGAGTCAGGCTCAGTGTGACTGCTTTACATGCAATAATGGATGAAAAGACAGCAATGTCTGAGCCATAACAGGTGGTCCAGGTCTTCACAAAGCGTTGTCACATAGCACATGAAAACACATTTCTAGCCTCCCGAGTGGTGCAGTGGTCTAAGGCACTGCATCACAGTGTTTTGCGGCATCGCTACAGCTTGGGGTTCGATCCCAGGCTGTGTCACAACCGGCCGTGACCGGGAGTCCCATAGGGCGGCGCACAATTGGCCCAGCGTCGTCCGGGTTAGGGGAAGGTTTGGCCGGGGGGCTTTACTTGGCTCATCGTGCTCTAGCGACTCCTTGTGGCGGGCCGGGCGCCTGCAGGCTGACTTATGTCGTCAGTTGAACAGTGTTTCCTCCAACACATTGGTGCAGCTGGCTTCCGTGTTAAGCGAGCGGGTGTGAAGAAGTTAAGAAGTGCGGTTTGCGGCCTCCTGAGTGGCGCAGCGGTCTAAGGCACTGCATCGCAGTGCTAGAGGCATCACTAAAGACCCAGGTTCGTTCCTGGGCTGTGTCACAACCGGCCGTGATCGGGAGTCCCATAGGGCGGCACACAATTGGCCCCGGGTTAGGGGAGGGTTTGGCAGAGGGGGCTTTACTTGGCACATCGCGCTCTAGGGAGTCCTTGTGGCGGGCTGGGTGCCTGCAGGCTGACCTCGGTCATCAGTTGAACGGTGTTCCCTCCGACACATTGGTGCGGCTTGCGGACGGGTGTTAAGAAGCGCAGTTTGGCGGGTCATGTTTCGGAGGACACATGACCCGACCTTCGCCTCCTGAGCCCGTTGGGGAGTTGCAGGGATGAGACGAAATTGGGGAGAAAAAGGGGGTAAAATTACAACAAAAAAACATTTTCATTTGAGAATTAGGCCTAACGACACATTTACTACAAATGTTGGTTTCTTCTGCTAATTGTGTCTAAGACTGCTAAAAAAAACATGGCGTAGGCCTAACTGTTTCTGAACGAGACAATACAATTGCAAGGATGACGTTTAATAATTTTGTGTTAGAGGGATGCGTCATTGTTTGCACTACATTATTTTGCACATCTTCTCACAGGCCTCCCTCTATATTGTTAATTATTTTTCAACATTCCAGCCTCATCCACACCATTTCTCCTGTCAGCCTATCAATTCACCAGCCCATTGTCAACCTGTAGCCACGGCGACTGGCAAAGAAAGAAACGCATAAGGCCCCTTCAGATTCTTCTCACATGCTTACCTGATACAATACCCAAACAATGACAGAGATTCCACAGCTCTCTACAAGGAATGCTCCGAGCAGCAAGTACTCTTATTGTAATGGACTACACACCACATTTCTCAGCCAGAGAGTTGGTGACAATCATTTTTTTTTCATTGTCTTGTCCTTAGAGCACAATATCAGTAGGAGTGGAAGTGGGAACGGGTCTGCGTGGTCGACTCAGCCAAGACAGAGAGAGATGGAGATGGTGTGGGAGGGAAGGAGGGTGGAGAGAGCATCCTCTTTAAAGAATGTGGCTGCATTGCCAATGTGTGAATGGATGGTGACCTGAGCCGGGATGACTGACCTAATGGATCCTGCTCTGACTAGCTGCATGCAAGCGCGCGCTCACACACACACACACACAATGACTGACTCATTATGTCAACAACATTCTTTATAGCAGGATAATGGAGCCAGTGGTTTTATTTCCCCCTCCAGGGTTTCTTTTGATGATCCCCATCAGAAACACATACATCAAACATCTAGGGAGATTGGACGGTGACATCAGAGCACTGGAGGTGCCTTGGCAGCCAACATAGGAGGAAAGTCAAGATAGCAGCTAGGACCTGTAATTAGGGAGGTGTATTATAAAGCAAAACACTGCAAACATGGATTTACTGTGTGTGACTCATGATTTCCTCTGATGTCTTTGTCCTTGGCTCCTTCTGATCAAGAGATTGTCTCCAAGAAGCTCTAGACAGAGGTGGACAACCTGATATTTTTATTTTTATTAGATAACCCTCTGGGTGGTTATTGGCTCTCTATTTTAGTTTTCTATACGTGTAGGATACAGGAAACTGATGACAAAAAAATAAGATTCACTCTCTTGGAATTAAGATGATACAAAAATCTAAAATCAGCTATTCCAGAAAGGACATGAAAGTAATTGTGGCACACATCCAAGATTGACAACATCACACTTAATAAAGTTCTAGAATCACTTCAGCAGTTGAGACATCCATGAGCCTGCATTATTATTTGGTCCAACACACCATGTGTACACCAATGTTCAAAGAAGTACACTCCCTACATCACCCTTTCGTTAAATATACATAAATCCATTGTCCAATAAAACGGACTACAGTGAATCTGCTTTAAATGCAGACTCGCTGAGAAATACTCAATCTATATGTAAATATGAGGTACATTGGAACTATGAAAAAGCAGGAAAATGCATTACCTTTCCCATTTGATCAGAGCCCCTGGAGCTAAAGTTATGAGTTTTAATGGAATTTGAGGGGCAGAGAGTCTCCGAAGCAGAGGAGGTGGAAGAGTAAATGCATGCACGTAAGGAGATATCTGAAATAACTATGGATAACAAAATGGCCCTGAAAAGATTACACTTTTCTAAGTCCAAATGGAATTATTGCATTTGGACATCTCAGCAGCTTTCTCTCCAAAACTGGCAAAAACAAAAAAGGAAAATGTCTGTCTAGTGAAGAAATTCAGAGTCAGCTCTTTTGGTTCTCACAAACTATGTTTTCAGTTAGTCACTAACAATAAATCTACCCCATGTAAAACTAATGTAAGTCATGTATTCATTAGCCTATGCACTAGTCAGCACAATGGTTCAAATAGGAACCACATTAGGCCTGTCTGTTGCACGGTGAATGTGCATGCAACCATATGTCTTTTATGGGGTGTAGAGCAGTAAAGAGGATGTGTGTGTGCCATGCGGCTCCATATTAATCATGTGGCATTCCTCACATAGCGATTAGCCCCAAATTACGGCCCATGTCGGGACATGAATGAGGTGTTTGCAGATGCCTGTCAGGGTTGGGATTTGAAACCTCTAATACCAAAACTATAATTTAACAACTCTTGAACAAGTTATTTGCTACTCGTAAAACAGAGGCAATCACTGCCTATTGGATCCTGGCACAAATTACCTCATAATTAGAGCAGCCCCAAACTGATATCATTTCTGTCAAATGTAGCAAAGGTACGTACAGTGAGTAGCTAGCTACCAACAAAACTCTTAAAAATGTAATTTTTAAGAGTTGTTTGGCAAGGATAGGTGATTTGGAAACTGCAGAATCTGCTCTTTCTGATTCTATATAGACATTAAAACATCTTACCTGCTTGTGACTCTGTAGAAGAAATAGCAAAAGTCACTTTTTGCCACGTTTGGTTTCCCTGCCTCTGTGTGAACTCCAAGGCGCGCTGTTCATCAGATTCTTCATATACAATTTAACAATTAATACTATTCTAACCCATCAGACTATTGTCAATTTAATCTTGTCTTTAGGCTAACTTTTATTATATGTGTGAAATTATTTTCTATGTAGTTTAGGTGTAGTTTCGTTGGGTTATTATCAACTGCACAAGCCTGATGGGCACGGGGGAAAAAAGGACGTCCTCTTAAAAAACTGATTATAACACAAATTCTGTTTGTGATATTAAGATTCTAACAACGATAATGTATTATATATACTTATTTAGGAAAAGTCAAGGATGGGGGTGACATAACTTTAAAAATGGCAGAGTAATTAAAAAAGTACATTCGTTTTGAGTCAATATGGTCCTCTGTAGCTCAATTGGTAGAGCATGGCGCTTGTAACGCCAGGGTAGTGGGTTCGATCCCCGGGACCACCCATACGTAAAAATGTATGCGTACATGACTGTAAGTGGCTTTGGATAAAAGCGTCTGCTAAATGGCATATTATTATATATATATATTATATTATATAAGCTCTCAGCTCTCTTACTCTTAAATACAGTAGTTCCATTTGTGGCTGCCTATCCCAGTCTACTATCTCCTGGTCCCTGAGCCAGTGAGAGGTTGCCAAGCCTATTGTGATTATTACTGTTATATCAGGGCCTTATGTTCTAGTCTCATAGGGCTATGTTTTATTATCGGTAGGTCTATGTGAGTCGCATGTTGAATGCAAGAGTCATGGATTTACGTAGGCCCACAAGACTATTTGGTCTGTAATGCGAAATCACATGTTATATGGTTTGTTGTGTGAGATCAATTACAGTGGGGTATAAGATAGGCTTTTATAATAATTATAATAATTTTACGTCACTGATACACTTTTCCCACAAAGACAGCTATGAATCCCCCCCCAAAAAATAAAAATATGAATTGCATAAAATACTATGCCCGCAGAGAAAAACTGAGGGTTCACACTGCACATCACTTCTTCCAAAACATCACATTCTAGGAATTTTTAGGATTGATCGATCTTGATCAGTAGTTTTTTAGAGGAAAGGTTAACTACTTTTCTTGTTCCATGCACCACCCTCCTCAATTTTTTTTCCTTTCAAGAAGTGACCTAAAAATGAACTTGTAATCAATTGTGAAGGTTGTAATGCTCCCTTCCCTTGGGAGGATTCCCTGCTCTCTCATAGTGTGGTTTGGCTGTGTCTTCAAGAGAAAACATGAGTCTGATGAAACATCACACCCCCACTATTTTTCCAAATGAACGAAAAACATGACGAGTAGAGTCCCACTGTTTCCATTCCAGCTGCTTTTTAAACGGCACCACTTCAAGCTCCACCTGCTATGCTCTACGTAGCTGAATGCAGCTGCTCCATCAGTGGACCAAGTCAGGTACAATCTGGACATACAGGTGCCAGAGAACGTAAACCCTCAAACATAGTGTGGGGGCCTCAAACTTATCATTTCATAGAGATTTGATGGACTGCACTATGCAATGTGAGCATTGTGCAATTTATAGTAAGCTAGGTATTTGCAAGTGAGTACCCACAAAACCAGAGCGAGAGAGAAAGTGAGAGCGAGAGAGAGATGTGTTTATGACAGATAAAAGGGAAAGAGATAGATGGATACTGTTGCTGTAAATGCTTCAGAGGGAAGAAGAGACACAGAGGGGGAATTGTCTGATGGTCTGTCCTCACAGGGGAGAATTCAGCTCCATGTTTTAAGTGCATCAAATTGGGACACCGTGTCTGTCTTGGTAAAATAAAATAAAAGCTTTTCTCACTAAAAAGACGAAGAGACGATTCACAGGGAATTTGAGCACTTAGGTTAGAGTTGTGAGACTGACCTCTCCTTTTCACAGAATTGCACAGACTAGGAGTAAAATGAATCAGAAGGCAAAATAAAAAGCTGTGATATACGTATGCTACACTGTCTGGAGGCTGAGTGAAGTAAAGCTTCCCATATTACTGTCTCATATAAGTGTCAAATGATATTGTACAGGGTACTTTGGGGAGAGGGAACTCAACTACAGTGGGGGAAAAAAGTATTTAGTCAGCCACCAATTGTGCAAGTTCTCCCACTTAAAAAGATGAGAGAGGCCTGTAATTTTCATCATAGGTACACGTCAACTATGACAGACAAAATGAGAAAACAAAATCCAGAAAATCACATTGTAATGAATTTATTTGCAAATTATGGTGGAAAATAAGTATTTGGTCAATAACAAAAGTTTCTCAATACTTTGTTATATACCCTTTGTTGGCAATGACTGTCACGGTTTCGGCCGAGGCTGCTCCTCCTCCTTGTTCGGGCAGGCTTCGGCGGTCGTCGTCCCCGGAGTACTAGCTGCCACCGTTCGATGTTTCATGTTTGTTTGGTTTTGTCTGTTTGTACACCTGTCCCTTGTTAGTGTTTGATTTTGTTTCCTATTTAGTTATCGTGTGTTAGGGCAGGTGTTATGTGTGATTGTTATGTCAGCTGTTGCTGTTGATGGTTTTTCTCTCTCGTGTTGTTTGTGTCGAGAGTCCGCACTGCGTGCGCCTTTTCTTGTTTTACGCACTGTTGTGTGTGTGCGTAATTTGTTCATGCCTCCCGGTTGGGTTGGCTATTCACCTGTTTGGAGTTACTATTTTGGATTACTAAAGTCTGTTGACGAACACCCTTGTTCCTGCGCTTGATTCCCTGCACCACATCCACACTCAGCGTTCTGACAGAATCACACATCACACCATGGAATCAGCAGGAGCAACCGCGCCAACAGAGATCATGGAGGACCGTCTTCATGGGCAGGAGGACAGGATCAACCAGATCGGTCACGCCCTGGATCGGGTGATGAACACTCTCCACCGATGGGAAAGCAGCGGGGTACCCACGCCCCCACCTACCGGACCATCCCCATCGGTCAGTCCTCCTGTCCACCTTCCGGAAACCAGTGGGATTCGGCTCTCGCTCCCGAGGGCGTACGACGGCTCCGCTGCCGGGTGTCAAGGGTTCCTGCTGCAAGTGGAGCTCTACCTCGCCACCGTACACCCGGCGCCCTCGGGACACGAGAGCGTCTCCGCCCTCATCTCCTGTCTCACCGGCAAGGCGTTGGAGTGGGCCAACACCGAATGGAGGAGAATGGACGCCGCTACCATTACCTATGCGGAGTTCTCCCGCCGCTTCCGTGCCGTGTTTGACCATCCACCAGAAGGGAAGGCGGCGGGGGAGCGTCTGTTCTACCTCCGACAGGGGATGAGGAGCGCCCAGGATTTTGCTCTGGAGTTCCGGACTCTAGCGGCAGATGCAGGGTGGAATGAGCGGGCCCTCATAGACCACTTCCGCTGCAGCCTCCGGGAGGACGTCCAGAGAGAGTTGGCGTGCAGGGATACCACGTTGTCGTTTGACCAACTGGTCGACATGGCCATTCGGCTGGACACCCTGCTCGCCACCCGTGGACGTCCCGGGTGGGGGTCACCCATTTCACCCTCCAGCACCTCCGAGCCGAGCCCTATGGAGCTCGGGGGTGCTGGCGCTAGAGAACGGAGGAGTAGGAACCCGAGGGGGGCCGTTCCCTGCACTAACTGTGGCCGTGGAGGGCACACCGCGGCTAGGTGTTGGGGAGGGTCCCCCGGTGGGGGGGAAGGCAGGCCACGCATTGGGGAGTCCCCCCAGGTGAGTAGGCGCCCTACTTACCCAGAGCTTTCTGTCGTTCACATAACCTTGCCTGTTTGTTTTCCACAGGTTGCACCTCGTTCCCAGCATAAGGCACTAGTAGATTCAGGCGCAGCTGGGAATTTTGTAGATCGCCAGTTCTGTGTAGAGTTAGGGATTCCTCTCCTTCCCGTTGATAAGCCTTTCCCTGTACATGCCCTAGATAGCCGTCCGTTAGGATCTGGGTTGATTAGGGAGGTCACAGCGCCCCTTAAGATGGTGGCGCAGGGGGGTCATGAGGAGACGATTCAGCTCTATCTGATTGACTCTCCTGCGTATCCGGTGGTGCTGGGGCTTCCCTGGTTGATTACCCATGACCCTACTATTTCGTGGCGAGAGAAAGCTCTTAAAGGGTGGTCTGCTCAGTGTGAGGGGCTGTGTCTGGGTGTTTCCATAGGGGCGACCTTGGTGGAAAGTCCGAATCTAATGCCAGCACTGCATATTCCCCCCGAGTATGAGGATTTGAAACTGGTGTTTAGTAAGACTAGGGCGGCGCAGCTGCCGCCTCATAGACAGGGGGATTGTGCGATAGATCTCCAGTCAGGAGCAGCCCTCCCGCGGAGCCATGTGTATCCCTTGTCTCAAGAGGAGAGGAAGGCAATGGAAACTTACATCGCCGAGTCTCTGAGACAGGGATACATACGGGCCTCCACTTCACCCGCTTCCTCGAGCTTCTTTTTTGTGAAGAAAAAAGATGGAGGTCTGCGCCCGTGTATTGATTACCGCGGTCTCAATCAGATTACGGTGAAGTACAGCTATCCACTCCCTCTGATTGCGACTATGACGGAGTCATTACACGGTGCTCAGTTCTTCACAAAATTGGATCTCAGGAGCGCATATAACTTGGTGCGCATTAGAGAGGGCGATGAATGGAAGACAGCGTTTAGCACGACCTCCGGACATTACGAGTATCTCGTCATGCCATATGGGTTAATGAATGCTCCCTCAGTCTTCCAATCCTTCGTCGATGAGATTTTCCGGGACATGCAGGGACAGGGAGTAGTCGTGTACATAGACGATATTCTGGTGTACAGTTCTACCCGAGCAGAGCATGTAGCCCTGGTGCGCCGAGTGTTGAGGAGGCTGTTGGAGCATGACCTATATGTCAAGGCAGAGAAATGTCTGTTCTTTCAGAAGTCGGTCTCCTTTTTGGGTTATCAGTTGTCTGCGTCAGGGGTGAAGATGGAGGTTGACCGGGTGTCAGCTGTGCGTAATTGGCAAACCCCAACCACTGTGAAAGAGGTGCAACAGTTCTTGGGTTTTGCGAATTATTACCGGAGGTTTATCCGGGGTTTTGGACAGGTGGCAGCTCCCATAACGTCTCTGTTGAAGGGGGGTCCGGTGCGCTTGCGGTGGTCAGCTGAGGCGGACAGGGCTTTTGGGAAACTGAAGGACCTGTTTACCTCAGCGCCGGTGTTGGCGCATCCGGATCCCGCTTTACCTTTCCAGGTAGAGGTAGACGCGTCCGAGGCCGGTATTGGGGCCATTCTCTCACAACGGTCTGGCACACCACCTAAACTCCGCCCCTGTGCTTTTTATTCTAAGAAGCTCAGTCCGGCGGAGCGGAATTATGACATAGGGGACAGGGAGCTGTTAGCCGTGGTACAGGCCCTAAAGGTGTGGAGGCATTGGCTTGAGGGGGCTCAACACCCTTTCCTCATTCTAACTGACCACCGTAACCTGGAATACATCCGGGCAGCTAGGAGACTGAATCCTCGCCAGGCCCGCTGGACTATGTTTCTAGCCCGGTTTGTGTTTAAAATCACTTACATCCCTGGGTCCCAGAACGGGAAGGCAGATGCCCTGTCTCGGCGGTATGACACGGAGGAGAGGTCCGTTGAGCCCACTCCCATACTACCAAAGTCTTGTCTGGTTGCACCGGTGGTATGGGAGGTCGATGCCGAGATCGAGCGGGCGTTACGCACCGACCCAAGTCCTCCACAGTGTCCAGTGGGTCAGACGTACGTTCCGCTCGAGGTACGCGATCGCCTCATTTATTGGGCTCATACGTCCCCCTCCTCTGGACATCCAGGTATCGGCCGGACAGTTCACTGCCTTAGCACTAAGTACTGGTGGCCAACGTTAGCCAGGGATGTGAGGATTTATGTCTTTTCCGGTTCGGTGTGACCAGTGTAAGGCGCCCAGACATTTGCCCAGGGGTAAGCTACAACCCCTGCCCGTTCCACAACGACCCTGGTCCCACCTCTCGGTGGATTTTGTTACAGACCTTCCCCCCTCACAGGGGAATACTACCATCCTGGTCGTTGTGGATCAGTTCTCGAAGGCCTGTCGTCTCCTTCCCATGCCGGGTCTACCTACTGCCCTACAGACCGCTGAGGCTCTGTTTACCCATGTCTTCCGGCATTACGGGGTACCCGAGGATATAGTGTCTGATCGAGGCCCCCAGTTCACCTCCAGAGTGTGGAGAGCGTTTATGGAACGGTTGGGGGTTTCGGTGAGCCTTACCTCGGGTTACCACCCGGAGAGTAATGGGCAGGTTGAACGTGTTAACCAGGATGTGGGTAGGTTTCTGAGGTCTTATTGCCAGGGCCGGCCGGAGGAGTGGGCGAGATACGTTCCTTGGGCCGAGATGGCACAGAACTCTCTCCGCCACTCCTCCACCCAACTAACCCCTTTCCAGTGTGTGTTAGGGTACCAGCCGGTTCTGGCACCTTGGCACGAGAGCCAGATCGAGGCCCCTGCGGTGGATGAGTGGGTGCGGCGCTCGGAGGAGACATGGAACGCTGCCCACGTTCATCTGCAGCGGGCCATCCGTCGGCATAAGACGAGCGCCGATCTCCACCGCAGTGAGGGGCCTGTGTACGCACCTGGAGATCGATTCTGGCTCTCGACCAGAAACCTGCCCCTCCGCCTGCCCTGCCGGAAGCTGGGTCGGCGGTTTGTGGGGCCATTCAAAGTCCTGAGGAGGTTGAACGAGGTGTGTTACAGGTTAGAACTGCCTATTGATTACAGGAATATTAACCCCTCGTTCCATGTGTCTCTCCTCAGGCCGGTGGTAGCTGGTCCACTCCAGGACTATGAGATAGAAGAGACTCCTCCGCCCCCGTTGGACATCGAGGGGGCTCCGGCGTACACTGTGAGGTCCATCCTTGATTCGAGACGCCGGATGGGGGGTCTCCAATATCTCGTGGAGTGGGAGGGGTACGGCCCGGAGGAGCGGTGCTGGGTGCCGAGGAGGGACATATTAGACCAGTCCCTGCTGACCGAGTTCCATCGGGGTCATCCTACGCGCCCTGCTCCGCGTCGTCCTGGTCGTCCCCGAGGCCGGGATCGGCGCACGGCTGGAGCCGGGCGTCAAGGGGGGGGGTACTGTCACGGTTTCGGCCGTGGCTGCTCCTCCTCCTTGTTCGGGCAGGCTTCGGCGGTCGTCGTCCCCGGAGTACTAGCTGCCACCGTTCGATGTTTCATGTTTGTTTGGTTTTGTCTGTTTGTACACCTGTCCCTTGTTAGTGTTTGATTTTGTTTCCTATTTAGTTATCGTGTGTTGGGGCAGGTGTTATGTGTGATTGTTATGTCAGCTGTTGCTGTTGATGGTTTTTCTCTCTCGTGTTGTTTGTGTCGAGAGTCCGCACTGCGTGCGCCTTTTCTTGTTTTACGCACTGTTGTGTGTGTGCGTAATTTGTTCATGCCTCCCGGTTGGGTTGGCTATTCACCTGTTTGGAGTTACTATTTTGGATTACTAAAGTCTGTTGACGAACACCCTTGTTCCTGCGCTTGATTCCCTGCACCACATCCACACTCAGCGTTCTGACAATGACACAGGTCAAACGTTTTCTGTAAGTCTTCACAAGGTTTTCACACACTGTTGCTGGTATTTTGGCCCATTCCTCCATGCAGATCTCCTCTAGAGCAGTGATGTTTTGGGGCTGTCGCTGGGCAACACAGACTTTCAACTCCCTCCAAAAATGTTCTATGGGGTTGAGATCTGGAGACTGGCTAGGCCACTCCAGGACCTTGAAATGCTTCTTACGAAGCCACTCCTTCGTTGCCCGGGCGGTGTGTTTGGGATCATTGTCATGCTGAAAGACCCAGCCACGTTTCATCTTCAATGCCCTTGCTGATGGAAGGAGGTTTTCACTCAAAATCTCATGATACATGGCCCCATTCATTCTTTCCTTTACACGGATCAGTCGTCCTGGTCCCTTTGCAGAAAAACAGCCCCAAAGCATGATGTTTCCACCCCCATGCTTCACAGTAGGTATGGTGTTCTTTGGATGCAACTCAGCATTCTTTGTCCTCCAAACACGACGAGTTGAGTTTTTATCAAAAAGTTATATTTTGGTTTCATCTGACCATATGACATTCTCCCAATCCTCTTCTGGATCCAAATGCACTCTAGCAAACTTCAGAGGGGCCTGGACATGTACTGGCTTAAGCAGGGGGACACATCTGGCACTGCAGGATTTGAGTCCCTGGCGGCGTAGTGTGTTACTGATGGTAGCCTTTGTTACTTTGGTCCCAGCTCTCTGCAGGTCATTCACTAGGTCCCCCCGTGTGGTTCTGGGATTTTTGTGATCATTTTGACCCCACGGGGTGAGATCTTGCGTGGAGCCCCAGATCGAGGGAGATTATCAGTGGTCTTGTATGTCTTCCATTTCCTAATAATTGCTCCCACAGTTGATTTCTTCAAACCAAGCTGCTTACCTATTGCAAATTCAGTCTTCCCAGCCTGGTGCAGGTCTACAATTTTGTTTCTGGTGTCCTTTGACAGCTCTTTGGTCTTGGCCATGGTGTAGTTTGGAGTGTGACTGTTTGAGGTTGTGGACAGGTGTCTTTTATACTGATAACAAGTTCAAACAGGTGCCATTATTACAGGTAACGAGTGGAGGACAGAGGAGCCTCTTAAAGAAGAAGTTACAGGTATGTGAGAGCCAGAAATCTTGCTTGTTTGTAGGTGACCAAATACTTATTTTCCACCATAATTTGCAAATAAATTCATAAAAAATCCTACAATGTGATTTTCTGGATTTTTTTTCCTCAATTTGTTTGTCATAGTTGACGTGTACCTATGATGAAAATTACAGGCCTCTCTCATCTTTTTAAGTGGGAGAACTTGCACAATTGGTGGCTGACTAAATACTTTTTTCCCCACTGTATGTCAGGAGACAGCAGACTTAGGCTATGACAATTATTCTACTGAAAAGCGGACAATTTACGGACAGTAGGCTTAACCCGGAAATGCAATGGTGTATGAATTGGGAAAAGCATCAAACTCTCATCTCCTGGTCATGTTCTAGGTTTATAGGCCAAGTTTGCCCATTCATAAAGGATAGGAGATGTGACTGACTTCCCTCTTATCCAAAACATGATTCACAGAAACCTGTGTATTTAAACAAAGATTCCCTGTCTTTTAAGGATGGGGTTAAGTGATAAGGCCTCTAAACCCTGAGTGTCTTCTCATTCATTGCATGATGAATTGCTCATGTTTTCTCATTATGTGGGGACATGATAGCCATGGCAGGCAGCCCCATGCAGAGCTGATTTATACCAGGTCTGTTCTCTCATTATAACAGAGGCCATCCGTCAGAGTCCTGCCCAATAGCTACTATCTCTCCACTGGAACACATCGCCTGTGATAAAGTACCTGTAAACCTTGACTAACCTCGACTAACCTGTGCCCCCGCACATTGACTCTGAACCGGTACCCCCTGTATATAGCCTCAATACTGTTTTTTTACTTATCTATTTTTTACTTAACACTTATTTTTCTTAAAACTGCATAGTTGGTTAATGGCTTGTAAGTAAGCATTTCACTGTAAGGTCTACACCTGTTGCATTCGGCGCATGTGACAAATACAATTTGATTTGATTTGATTTAAACTACCTGGTTCAGCCCACTTCTAGTCCTAACCTAAAGACGTTTATCAAATGTTCCCTGCAGTTCAGGTGGTATGTGGGCCTTTGCTGACGAAAAGGAACGCATCATTTTCAACTGGACTTACCAATGGACGTCATTCAGTGTGTTCGTTATAATCGTAAAGTTCACACACACACGTACCGTCGCAGGCAGGTACACACAAACACACACACACACACACACACACACACATGGACCTCGTCACCAAACACCTGAATCCACACATTAAGTACTGCTCACACGTACAATAAAACCCAGCAGCTGTTCATTAAAAAGCAGTTTTTAAGAAATGAGATTAATTAAGGCAGGTCTGTTAGCAGACTGGACTACTCTAGGCTTCTCTCTGAGGGGTCTGTATTTTACAGCTGTGAGAACAGGACTCACTTTATTACCTCCTAGTTTGCCCTGCAACCTGCTGCACTTGTCCTCTTATTCCCATTATTAGCTCTGGGAGTTAATTTCAATAATGTATATGACAGTGATTTTCTGCCATGAAAAGCTGAAGATGTTAAAAGTGCATTATGAACTCCACAGGTTGCTGTAGCCTTTCATTGAAATATGCAGCCACGTAACTATCAGCTAAGACAGGATGTTTAGGTTGTGTAGAGCCAATATGTGAGATTGCGAGGTGAAAGCCTGTTACAAAGGCTAACCTTAAAATCAAAATGTGTCTGCTATACCTACGCACATACATTTACCACGGAACACCTGTAAAGTCTGTCTGACCAACAAATACACATTTGGATCTTTAAGAGATGGAGTGTTGAAAATGTAGGGATCATGCTGATAGCCATTAAAGGAATCAGGTTGTGTTGATTATCCAGTGTGATCCAGAGACCACAATACCAATGTTTTCAACAGAATTTCAACTGTGGGGTGAGTGATCATGTTGATCAAGATGGCCCACAGAAAGCATGAGATTCATCCAACAGGCTGCTCCAAAATATTGTGCTGAGAAAACAACCAAATGTTTTGTTTAGAAAAAAGTGTAAAGAAGTTGAGGACTAAAAACGTTTCTAATGCTTAGATAATAGTTCAAGAGGAGGAGAGGAAAGTAGCCTGCACATGTAGGCTATGGTACCCTGACTTGTTCCCTCTCCTATCAGCGTCCACAGCACTTTGCTTCCATCTTGTGGAAAGAAATCTAATGACCACCAACATCAGCAGAGCTTTTTATCTGCTAATGCTTTCCCGGTGCTTCCACCATGCAGAGAAGTAAATAGAATATATATATTTTTATTAAGCAGTCACAGAAAAAATGCTTTACAAATCTTAACTTCTTATTTACAAATTCTGCAGTTGAATCTATCGGTTTTGCACACAGATACAAATTCACATGACGGGGGGAAACGGCAAAGTTTTTTATTCCATATGGTGTCACTCTTCAAATGTCTAGGACAGCAAACAGATGAACAAAGAATGTGAGGTACTGAGGACATCCTCAAGCAAACTAGATGAGGTGCAGAAGACCTAGTACTGTACAAGCAGCAATGCAGTGGTATTTTAGTGTTAAAAGCTCTTCACATTGATTTGGGTGCAGTGAACCATCTATTCATGTTTATTCAAGGGACAGAATAAAATCAATATTTTTTATTTCACCTTTATTTAACCAGGTAAGCCAGTTGAGAACAAGTTCTCATTTACAACTGCGACCTGGCCAAGATAAAGCAAAGCAGTGCGATAAAAACAACAACACAGAGTTACATATGGGGTAAAACAAAACATAAAGTTAAAAATACAACAGAAAATATATATACAGTGTGTGCAAATGTAGCAAGTTATGGAGGTAAGGCAATAAATAGGCCATAGTGCAAAATAATTACAATTAGTATTAACACTGGAATTATAGATGTGCAAGAGATGATGTGCAAATAGAGATACTGGGGTGCAAATGAGCAAAATAAATAACAATATGGGGATGAGGTAGTTGGGTGGGCTAATTTCAGATGGGCTGTGTACAGGTGCAGTGATCGGTAAGGTGCTCTGACAACTGATGCTTAAAGTTAGTGAGTGAGATAAGAGTCTCCAGTTTAAGAGATTTTTGCAGTTCGTTCCAGTCATTGGCAGCAGAGAACTGGAAGAAATGGGGGCCAAAGGAGGTGTTGGCTTTGGGGATGACCAGTGAGATATACCTGCTGGAGCGCATACTACGGGTGGGTGTTGCTATGGTGACCAATGAGCTAAGATAAGGCGGGGATTTGCCTAGCAGTGATTTATAGATGACCTGGAGCCAGTGGGTTTGGCAACGAATATGTAGTGAGGACCAGCCAACAAGAGCGTACAGGTCACAGTGGTGTGTAGTATATGGGGCTTTGGTGACAAAACGGATGGCACTGTGATAGACTACATCCAATTTGCTGAGTAGAGTGTTGGAGGCTATTTTGTAAATGACATGGCCGAAGTCAAGGATCGGTAGGATAGTCAGTTTTACGAGGGCATGTTTGGCAGCATGAGTGAAGGAGGCTTTGTTGCGAAATAGGAAGCTGATTGTCACGTTCGTTGAATGACGGGTCAGACCAAGGCGCAGCGTGATATGCGTACATGTTTATTGAACTTAACAAACATACAACAAAACAACAAAGGAAATGAAACGTGAAGCCCTAAGGTAGAATTCACAACTAACCTTACCAGGAACAAGATCCCACAACTAGACAGTGCCAATAGGCTGCTTAAGTATGGTCCCCAATCAGAGACAACGAGCGACAGCTGCCTCTGATTGGGAACCACACCGGCCAACATAGAACTAGACATACTAGATCCTCATACATAGAACAAGCACAACAAGGAATATACACACCCTGACTCAACATATAAGCGTCCCCTGAGTCAGGGCGTGACACCGATTCTAGATTTAACTTTGGATTGGAGATGCTTAAGGAGAGTTTACAGTCTAACCAGACACCTAGGTATTTGTAGTTGTCCACATACTCTGGGTCAGACCCGTCGAGAGTAGTGATTCTTGTCGGGTGGGCGGGTGCCAGCAGCGTTCGATTGAAGAGCATGCATTTAGTTTGACTAGTGTTTAAGAGCAGTTGGAGGCTACGGAAGGAGTGTTGTATGGCATTGAAGCTCGTTTGGAGGTTTGTTAACACAGTGTCCAAAGAAGGGCCAGATGTATACAAAATGGTGTCGTCTGCGTAGAGGTGGATCTGAGAGTCACCAGCAGCAAGAGCGACATCATTGATATACACAGAGAAAAGAGTAGGCCCAAGAATTGAATCCTGTGGCACCCCCATAGAGACTGCCATAGGTCCAGACAACAGGCCCTCCGAATTGACACATTGAACTCTATCTGAGAAGTAGTTGGTGAACCAGGCGAGGCAGTCATTTGAGAAACCAAGGCTATTTAGTCTGCCAATAAGAACGCGGTGGTTGACAGAGTCGAAAGCCTTGGCCAGGTCGATGAAGACGGCTGCACAGTACTGTCTATTATCGATCGCGGTTATAATATCGTTTAGGACCTTGATCGTGGCTGAGGTGCACCCATGACCAGCTCGGAAACCGGATTGCATAGCGGAGAAGGTACGGTGTGATTCGAAATGGTCGGTGATCTGTTTGTTAACTTTCGAAAGGCAGGGCAGGATGGATATAGGTCTGTAACAGTTTGGATCTAGAGTGTCACCCCCTTTGAAGAGGGGGATGACCGCGGCAGCTTTCCAATCTCTGGGGATCTCAGACGTTACGAAAGAGAGGTTGAACGGGCTAGTAATAGGGGATGCGACAATTTCAGCGGCTATTTTTAGAAAGAAAGCGTCCAGATTGTCTAGCCCAGATGATTTGTAGGGGTCCAGATTTTGCAGCTCATAAGTGTGTCATAAGGTCATGATTTGAGAACATTTCCAGAAATTGTTGTCTATTCGCAGTTAGTAACTGATGATGACTCCTTAATATATCAGCATGTCAAAGTAAGACAGGTGACATCTTGAGGCTTGCAGCATTTTCCTTGGATCAGTAAGGCTTCACGAAATACATCATTATTCAAGCTAAAACTTAGAGATAAGGCATCCATGTTAAACATACAGTCTCAGACAACAGATGAGGGAGACTGATAGTGTCATTCTCCTCACAATGCCTATCTGCCATAATCTCCTCAATAAGTAACACTGGCTGGCTTTCTGATCAATTGAATTAGATGACACTCTGTGGACTTGATATTCAAGATTAGGCTAACCCATGAGAGTGAGACACTCAAAAAGCACTGAGAATATGTTCCTCCTGAACAAAATCTTGAGGACTACTGTGTTTCTGGTTACCCTTCAATCCTTCTCATATTTACATCACTAAACTAACACTTTCTCTTTCGCAATTTTCAATATTAAAGCATATTTACAAAAGTGCATTAAATAACATGTGATTCTACAGAGTTGAATGGTGTCCCAAGACAAATAAGTAAATGACTTGGGTCAAAAGTAAAAATCAATGTTCAGCTTATCTGTATGTGTGACCATCTTCTTGCATGGAAAGCTATATTTCTTTAGAAATTAAAGAGATTTAGCAGAAGGCACTTAAAACTCTACAGCCCCTCATCTGGGCGAGACCCAGATGCAGACACAGTGTTTTTGCCCCCTCGCTGATTTCAACTGCCACCTTAGTCAATTTATCCTGGCACTTGGTCTGATATATGTGTAGGTAGTACATTTTATGTTTTCCGTATATCACAAACTGTTTATGCACATTGATTATTGATTTGGACACTCCAAAACAGTGTTTTGACATTGAGCTATTTGTCAAAAGTTCTTGTCAACAGGAAGCAGTGACAGCATTATTTTCAACTTATGTTTTAGGAATAAAACATTTCAACATAATTTTTCAATAGTATTCTAATGAATCAGGTAAAAACTGCAGAATGAGTCCAAAAACATGTTGTGATTTATTTATTTGTATGATATACCAGAAATTGTGAAAACTGGTTTGTCTTGTCTACTATGCTAGAATTGTAGAACACACAAAAATACTTAAAATGTCATCAAGAAAACATTCCACCACATGAGCTTATCAAAATAATCAATAGCTGAAGAGTTTGTATATTCAGATGTGAGAACTAAAAGAGGAAGAAACTGTAACACACTGTTAAGGTTCAACCAAGTTCCCCCCAAAATTAGGCCTAAGCCTATAACATCTGGTTGTATTACGGTGGCTTCCTGGGGGGTATACTACAAAGCAGGATCAATGAGTTAGCCAGCTAACTTTGAGAAAAAAATAAAAAATAACTAGAGAAGTACATTTCCTGAAGAAAATGTGTGTGCTTGCTAGCTTGTGTTAAAGCAGTGGTCACGAACCGGTCGATTGCGATCCACTAAAGGCATTCCTAGTCAATCAACAAACATTTCTGTAGAAAAGCCAATTCATCGTTCCTATTTTTCTTTTATTCGTCTTACGTTGTTGTTGGTAGGTGCAATTGATTCAGAAGCCCTGTGCCTACAGCTTCCACGACCCCACAGCAAAGTTTGATACTAGCCTACATGAGATTTCATAACTTTTAAAACCATGACCAGATAGAGACTGGTAGCCCTTTCCACTCCACCCTGTCATCCCATATACTGGTTGAAAATGGCAGATTTTGTCATTGATAAGCGCCTAAATTGGAACACAGTGGCTGTACAGTAACATGCTATACATGACGTCAGAGCTCAGGTTCTCCGCTTCACAGCGCTGTATTGGTTTTGACTGACAGACTTTATAAACTCGAGCACCACGCGCGACAAGAAGATGCTCCCATCCCTCCCACTAATTGGGCTACTTCTGCAAATGTTTTGTTGTCTGAGTAATGCTGTAAATCGAGAGGAGTCGATGTGTTCTGAAAGATGAGACTTTGAGGAATATAATAAATACTGCTCTGATGGCATACAACAAAACCACAGACCAATGAGTCTAAATGTGCACTTCATGTTTCCATATTTGAAAACTCATGTCATTTACAGTATCAATGTTTAGGATCGCTATGTTTGATCCACAGTTACAAGGATGACATGCGTTAAACCCTGGGTTGTTCTGAACAGAATTAACATATGTTTGTAGTATTGTGAAGACAATTAGCTGCAGAACACGCACTTGAATGTGTCATAGTTCCACCTGTCACCAGAGGGCGGCAGAGTCCGTCCTACAGACATTAATGACACTCAGGTGTGTCCTATTACTCATTATGATTTCCCTGTTAAAAGAGGTGTGGTTTCTGTTTTCCTTTGCAGAAGCTTGATTTGTTTGCTGTGTGCGTTTGTCTCCTGAGGGAGTTTTTGAGACGTAGTGTTTGTTGTTTTCCCAGTGTTACTGTGATCCTTCTGTTACCGTTTCTCAGTAAAGTATGTACGTTTATCCTTAACCACTGACTCCTCATCTGGTCTCTTCTCTGCTCCTGGGTCCAACCTCACCACGTCACGGCAAGTTTCTGCCTCCAACATGGACCCAGCATAGATCACCCAGATCAAGAATGTTCTAACCCACCAAGGAGCACTGCTGGGGTGGCAGCAAGAACAACTCTCCCAAATATCAGAGACCCTCTGGGCACTTACCGATTCCCTCCAACCACAGTCCAACCCCAACCCAGGAGGAGCCAATGCCCAAGTCTGATCATCCAGTGCTACAGGCGTCGCCGTAGTTCCTCCAGGGAACCTGCACCAGGAACCCAAGATCCCAGCCCCCGAGCGGTATGACGGCCACCCGGGAGGATGCAAGGGGTTCCTCACTCAGTGCTCTCTGGTGTTTAAGCTACAGTTCTCCTTGTTCCACACCGATCGGGCCATGATCGCCAACATCATCTCTCTACTCTCGGGCAAGGCCATGGCGTGGGCAACGGTGGTGTGGGAACAGCAGCCACCATCTTGCAGCTCCATATTAGCCTTCACTGCCGAGCTGCGACGAGTCTTCCACCACCCAGTCGGCGGATGAGAAGCGGCTAGCCGACTGTTCAACATCCGCCAAGGGGAAAGACCCCAAGCCCCCCAAGCCCAGAATTGAGGAGCCCATGCAGCTGGGACGCACACGTCTGATCCCACAGGAACGTGACAGGCGCATGCACGAAGGCTGCTGCCTCTACTGGGGAGGTCTCGGCTATCTCCGTGCTACATGCCCAGAGCTGACGGGAAACACCAGGGCTCGCCAGGACAAGGGGGGATCCTGACGAGCTGTGCAGTTTCAACCCGGCTACCCAGTCACCATCTGTCACTACCCGCAACCCTCAACTGGGACAACCGTCAGCACCAGATTCAATCTTCGTGAACTTCGGGGCTGCGGATAATTTGATCAAGACTTCGCCAGAGAATTACAAATCCCCTGCGTGAAATGTCCCATCCCTCTGCAGATTCAAGCCCTCGATGGATGCCCCATTGGCTCCGGCCAGGTGGAAAATCAGACCAAGACCATTCTACTGCAGGTTGGGGTGAACCACTCAGAGACTCTTAGTTTTCTTTTGATCACTGCTCCCGAGAACCCCCTTATCCTAGGGTACCCCTGGCTAGCGCTACATAACCCACTATTCTCCTGGTCCACGGGACACCTACTAGACTGGGGTAAGAACTGCCAGACTAAATGTCTAAGACCCCCACCAAGAGCCTTGCCGCGTCCCCCTGCTTCCATTGAAGACCAAGACTTCCCCGCTCTCCCTCCCGAATACTTCGACCTTCAGGAGGCCTTCAGTAAGAGGCAAGCCACCACCCTCCCTCCTCATCATCCATACAACTGTGCCATAGAACTCCTACCCGGCTCTACCCCTCCCCGGGGCTGTCTTTACTCCCTCTCGACCCCTGAAGCAGCAGTCATGGACATTTACATCCAGGAGTCGCTGGAGGCAGGTTTCATTCACTCCTCAACATCCCCAGCTGGTGCAGGCTTCTTCTTTGTGGGAAAGAGGGATGGAGGTCTGCGTCCCTGCATCGATTACCGAGGGCTGAACAGGATTATGATTAAGAATCGTTACCCCCTACCCCTGATGTCCGCCGCCTTACAGCTGGCCAAAGGTGCCCAATTCTTCACTAAACTGGACCTCCGCAATGCTTAAAATCTGGTGAGAATCAGGGCGGGAGATTAATGAAAACTGCCTTTAACGCCCTTAGAGGCCACTATGAGTATTTAGTCATGCCATTCGGATTATCGAACTCACCGGCAGTCTTCCAAGTATTGGTTAATGACACTCTTAGGGATATGTTGAATCGGTTCGTCTTTGTTTACCTCGACGACATCCTGATCTTCTCCAAGACCCTTCCGGAACATATCCTGCACATCCGCCAAGTCCTGAGACGCCTCCTGCAGAGTCAACTATACGTAAAGATAGAGAAGTGTGAGTTCCATGCATCCCAAGTCTCTTTCCTAGGCCACATTATCTCTACCGCTGGCATTCAAATGGACCCCGTTAAGGTTAAGGCAATCAACGACTGGCCCCGTCCCGCCTCACTCAAACAAGTCCAGCGGTTCCTCGGGTTTGCCAATTTTTACAGGCGTTTTATACGCAACTTTGGTGCGGTGACAGCGCCTCTCACAGTGTTAACCCACAAGACCCAGACCCGTTTTTGCTGGACCCCAAGGCTGACAGGGTATTCGTGGAGCTCAAGGGACGTTTCACCTCCGGACCCATCCTCGTTCATCCTGATCCTACTCGTCCCTTCATGGTAGAGGTGGATACCTCGGACACCGGAGCAGGGGCAGTCCTTTCACAGCGGAACGAGTGGGACAAGAGACTGCACCCATGTGCCATTCTTTCCAAGTGGTTCTCGCCAGCGGAACGCAACGATGATGTAGGCAACCGGGAGCTCTTGGCAGTCAAGTGGGCCCTCATGTGGGGACACTGGTTGGAGGGGGCACCTCATCCTTTCGTGATCTGGATGGACCATAAGAACTTGGTCTCCATTCAAGAAGCCAAGAGGTTGAACGCTCTCCAGGCTAGGTGGGCTCTGTTTTTTAACAGGTTCAACTTCACTCTAGCCTATTGCTCGGGATCCAAGAATCAGAAAGCAGACGCCGTGTCCAGTCAAAACAATGTCTCTAACAAGGAGAGGGACTCCGAGCCCATCATCACCAGCTCCCGCATTGTGGCTCCTGTGGTATGAAGTATTGAGACCCTGGTACGACAAGTCCAGACCCGAGAACCTGACCCCGGTGGAGGTCCCACTAACAGACTTTATATTCCGCGATCAGCCCGTTCTCGAGTACTACAATGGCGACACTCCTCTAAATTAACTGGGCATCCAGGGGTTAATCGGACACTGGAGTTCCTGAGGCAGAAATTCTGGTGGCCCAATATGTTTGAGGATGTGAGATCCTTCGTTGCGACTTGTTCCACCTGTGCCCAAAGCAAGTCCTCACGACAGCGACCGGCTGGGTTGCTCCAACCTCTGCTCATCCCCAGCTGGCCCTGGTCCCACCTGTCCGTAGACTTTATCACAGCGTTAACTCCATCCTAAGGGCTTACCACTATCCTGGTGGTCGTCGATCGGTTCTCCAAGGCAGCCCATTTCATCGCCTTACCCAAGTTGCCCTCGGCGAAGGAGACAGCTATCTCATGATTACCCATGTCTTTCGACTACACGGACTTCCCCAGGACATTGTCTCAGATTGTGGGCCCCAGTTTGTCGCACGGTATTCGAAAGCCTTCTGCTCCCTGTTGGGGCCGTTGGTGAGTCTTTCCTCGGGGTTCCACCCACAGTCAGATGGGCAAACTGAGCGAGCCAACCAGGAGCTGGAGAAGTTCCTCCGCTGTTTCATCTCCACTCAGGCCATCAACTGGAGCAAGTTCCTTGTCTGGGCGGAATATGCTCATAACACACTGCCGAACTCGTCCGTTGGAATGTCGCTGTTCGAGTGTCAGTTCGGGTTCGACTTCAACCAACTATGTGGTGGTTGCCCTGGCTGCGAGGCTGGAGACGCTCCTAGAAGGGGGGATACTGTCATGGTTCCACCTGTCACCAGAGGGCGGCAGAGACCGTCCTAGAGATATTAATGACACTCAGGTGTGTCCTATTACTCATTATGATTTCCCTGTTAAGGTGTGGTTTCTGTTTTCCTTTTCAGAAGCTTGATTTGTTTGCCATGTCATTTGTCTCCTGAGTGAGTTTTCGAGACGTAGTGTTTGTAGTTTTCCCAGTGTTATTGTGATCCTTCTGTTACCGTTTCTCAGTAAAGTATTTATGTTTATCCTTAACCACTGATTCCTCGTCTGGTCTCCTCTCTGCTCCTGGGTCCAAACTCACCACGTCACAGAATGCACTCATGACTCCATTCTGTGCACACTAAAATGTCTGTCTGTTTGTCTGAAGTGCCTTTTGAAAGCCTAACACTGTAAGATCATATTTTAATATAATAATAATATATGCCATTTAGCAGACACTCTTATCCAAAGCGACTTACGGTCGTGTGCACACATTTTACATATGGGTGGTCCTGGGATTCGAACCCACTACCCTGGCTTTACAAGCACCATGCTCTACCAACTGAGCAACAAAGGACCACATTTGATAATTTAGCTAGCCATTTTATCAATAGAAGAAGCTTTCAAATGATGCACGTCTGACCCAGATTGCGATTTATAATGGAATGTTTTTGGATTGCGTAAACAACAACAGTAATTGTGTGATGTTGGGGACACAGGGCTATGTTCCAAACAAAAAAACTACAAGTGTGCTTGCTTTAGTTCCAAAGCTAGGAGAGCACCTTATAGATGAAGGCTATTTCTTTTGGTCATAAAAGTACATTGAATTACTAAGGAACTGTGCACAGTATGGAAAGGTGTGTGGCCACTTGGAGACACCAGTTAGACCTCTCGACTCACCCGGCTCCAGGATGGATTTTGACTCTTCAAACATACCAAAGTCGCTATATGCGATCCCTGACTCTGCTTCTGGTATGCAAGCTGTTTTAATTAGTTTCCCGCATCCAGTGCAGGCGGGAGGGATTGTTAATTGCGCTACCGAACTGCCCCTAATCAAAACGAAACAAAACGGCCTAAACCCAGCCGTCAGAAAACACAGAAAATTTAATTTTTTTCAATGTGTCAATCACTCTCGAGTCATCTGGGACCCACGAGCTAAGCCCAAGGGACTACTAGGGGGGCACTTGAACATTTGTAGTGTCATTCCAAAAAGTGATCAAATTCAACATCTACTCACAGACTCCAACCTTGACTTTCTCTGCCTCTCAGAGACATGGCTCCATAGAAACTCTCCATCTGCTGCTTTGATTGTGCCTGGCTACAATGTTTTCAGGAGAGACAGGACTGAAGGAAGAGGAGGGGGTGTGATGATTTATATTAAAGAACAAATCCGATGTAAACAAATTGAGTGGTCATGTGATAATGAACTAGAATGTATTGGCCTGAACATTACACTGTCTCCCCAAATGTCTTTTACCCTCATTGGAATGTATAGGCCACCTTCCACCAAAAGTGTGTTTTTTGATCAGTTTAATAGCATGCTTAGGGAATGTGATTTTGGGAAAGAGGTCATCTTAAGGGGAGATTTTAACATTAATTATGAAGACAAGTGTTGTAGGAAAACCCTCAAACGGATCACTAATACCTTTGACCTTACACAGCTAGTTAAAGGGCCAACCAGGGTGACTTGTTGCTCTAAAACACAGATTGATTTGGTGTTCAGTAATAAACCAGAGAGAGTGACTAAATCATTCAATATGGTTACTGGGCTATCTGATCATAATCTGACACTTATAGCCAGAAAGCTGTCTAAGAGCAGGTTTAACCTCTCTACTGTTAGAAAGCCTGATCAACTAAGAATACCTAAGAGTGAATTAAGCTATTTTGAAAATGCAATTAAGGGAATTAACTGGAATGATCTCTTGTCCTATGCAGACGTGGAAGCTGATAGTCAAGTTTTTCTATCCACAATCCAGACTACATTAAATGGTTTCCTAAAGAAAATCAAATCCAAACCTGGCCAAAAGAGCACTCTTCCTTGGCTAAATGGAGAAATCTGGAAATTGATGAAAGAACGAGATTATTATCTAAAAATAGCCCTAAGATCCAAATTAGAGCATGACAGACGTAGGTTTACCATGTTGAGAAATAAGGTGATGAAAGAAATCAGACAGGCCAAGGCAAACTTTTTTTATTAACATAATTGGTGAAGCAAAGGGAAATTCTAAACTGATCTGGGAGAATCTAAAAAAGTTAACAGGGAAAGACCATAGTAACACTGCAAAAAGACTAGAAATCATGGTGAATAACAATCTAACACAGGATGCAGTCGAAATAGCAATAGCCTTCAATTCCTACTTTATTGACTCTGTCAGGGTACTGACACAGAACCCCTCCACTGGTTTCTTGGGCTCAGTGCTAGTAAATGATGCTCAACCTGTCTTCATCATAAGGGAGGTTTCTGAGTCAAAGGTAGACAAGGTGATTAGCTCACTAAAGAACTCTAAAGCCAAAGATGTGTTTGGGATGGACTCTACCTTTCTTAAAAACTACAAAGAGTCACTCATTGGCCCCATTACTAAGGTAACCAACACATCTAGTGGTCTCGGGGTGTTTCCAAGGGTATGGAAGTCGGCCATAATAACGGCCATCTTTAAATCAGGCGACCCTGCTGATGTGAGTAACTACAGGCCCATTAGTATACTACCTGTGGTGTCAAAGATTGTTGAAAAGTGTGTAGCAGAACAACTGATTGCCCACCTCAACAACAGCCCCTTCACATTACATTCCATGCAGTTTGGCTTCAGAGCGAAACACTCCACAGAAATGGCCAACTGCTTTTTTCTGGAAAATGTGAAGTCCAAGATGGACAAAGGGGGCGTTGTTGGGGCTGTGTTTCTGGACCTAAGGAAGGCTTTTGATACTGTTAACCATGAGATTCTCATCACAAAATTGTCCAAGTTCAACTTTTCCCCCGATGCCTTGAGATGGATGAAATCATACCTTGAAGGCAGAACTCAGTGTGTCAGAGTGAGCAATGAGCTGTCGCCCACTCTTAGCTATGATGTGGGTGTGCCCCAAGGGTCAATACTGGGGCCCCTCCTGTTCAGCCTGTACATTAATGATCTGCCTTCTGTCTGTACTGGGTCTGAAGTTCAAATGTATGCAGATGATACAGTGATATATGTGCATGCAAAGAGCAAACAACAAGCTGCACAAGAACTCACTACTGTAATGGTCCAGGTTACAAAGTGGCTCAGTGACTCGTGTTTGCATCTCAATGTGAAAAAAACTGTTTGCATGTTCTTCACAAAGGGGGCAACAGATGCTACTGAGCCAGAAGTCTATGTGTCAGGGGAGAAGCTCCAGGGGGTATCTGATTTTAAGTACCTTGGCATCATACTTGATTCCAACCTCTCTTTTAAAAAGCATGTGAAAAAGGTAATTCAAATAACCAAATTCAACCTAGCTAATTTCCGATTTATACGAAATTGTTTGACTACAGAGGTAGCAAAACTGTACTTCAAATCTATGATACTCCCCCACTTAACATACTGCTTGACTAGTTGGGCCCAAGCTTGCTGTACAACAGTAAGACCTATTCAGTCTGTCTACAAACAGGCTCTCAAAGTGCTTGATAGGAAGCCCAATAGCCATCATCACTGTCACATCCTTAGAAAGCATGAGCTCCTGAGTTGGGAAAATCTTGTGCAATACACCGATGCATGTCTTGTATTCAAGATCCTAAATGGCTTGGCTCCCCCTCCACTCAGTATTTTTGTTAAACAGAAAACCCAAACATATGGCAGCAGATCCACAAGGTCTGCCATGAGAGGTGACTGTGTAGTTCCCCTAAGGAAAAGCACCTTTAGTAAATCCGCTTTTTCTGTGAGAGCTTCCCATGTCTGGAATACACTGCCATCAGACACACATAACTGCACCACATATCACACTTTCACAAAATGCTTGAAGACATGGCTAAAGGTTAATCAGATTTGTGAACATGGTCCCTAGCTGTGTGTTGTCGCTTTCCATGTCTGTTGTCTGTAACTTGTGAGGTGTGGAAACACTTTGTTGCTTTTATGAATTTTGTCTTGCTGCTTTTTGTTCTATGTTGCTCGGTCTGTATGCTACGTCTTGTTTGTCCTATGTTGCTATGTCTGTATGCTATGTCTTGTTCTATGTTGTTATTGTCTATATTGTAATTGTTTTTAATAACCTGCCCAGGGACTGCGGTTGAAAATTAGCCGGCTGGCTAAAACCGGCACTTTTACTGAAACGTTGATTAATGTGCACTGTCCCTGTAAAAAAATTAACTCAAACTCAAACCCTTGTAATTGTTTCTTCTTATCTTGCACCTACTCCAAAATGTCAATGAACATTATTATGTTACTGAATGTATCCAAAGTATTTACACATTTTGTTATTGACAAATGCTGTACATGTGAAAAGTATAGTAAATGTAAAATGCACATAAAATCAACTGTGTAATGTTTGTATTCAGTGTTGTGTAAGGTGAACTGTTGTGCCCTGACCTTTGGTCTGATAATTTCCCCATAATCTCCAAAGTATTTTCTTTCAATTGCTACCATGGTCATGTATATGCTTTTTATAGTTCTTCTGTTAGAAACATTTCAATTTGGCCCTATCCATATAGGCCAATTTCCACGAGTGCAAGGTGTTTAAAGAATACAGTAAAGAGCTGTTTTTATGAGTGAGTTCATGTTTTAAGTTTCTATTCAACACTGTTTTTATTCAACACTTTTACAAAACATAAAACTCGCTTCTCCCTACTTTCACAATCACCACTGCAGCTGCAATGAATAAGTAGCCAAGTGTATTGATAGGCCTGCTAATGGGGAGAAGTATCTAACAAAATAACTACATTATGGCATTCACTAATCATAAACTATTTACATATAAAGAAATGTTGGTACATTTGTGAACAAAATTCTAACTTACTCAACCTTTAATTGCCACAAATGATTGAAACATGTTTATGATGCTTGTGATGCTTAGCTATGTTGTTGGTTGCTCTACCATCTCAGCTGATTCACTGTTTGCTAATGCAATGCTAGCAGAAAGTACAGGGGCTCTGCAATGTCATCACCTTGCTAGCAACATCAGCAACATGACTGGCTAACTTTAGCCATAATAACACTATTCTATGTCACATACTGTATATTATAATGTTAAATCCATTATTTAATTTGTCCAACTTTCAAATAACAAGCAAGCAAGCTTTTAAATGTAGCTGTGGTCAGGTGACCTGGAAATGTGATCTGGAGCTGGACAAAGCTGCACTCTCACCCACCCAATAGCCAACAGTATGAAGGATAGCTGCAGACTGGACAGGGAGTACAACTCCAGCCATACAAATCTTCTGCCATGCTGTTTTCTGTGCATTCTTGAAATCCCACTAATATCTGCCTCTGTAGCTCAGCTGGTAGAGCACGGCGCTTGTAACGCCAAGGTAGTGGGTTCGATCCCCGGGACCACCCATACACAAAAATGTATGCACGCATGACTGTAAGTCGCTTTGGATAAAAGCGTCTGCTAAATGGCATATTATTATTATTATATTATTATTATTATTATTTACTCAAGCGTTTGTACAGACCTTATACTGATGGAAATGGTGGCTGAGGTTCTGGGGTTGTGTGGCTACTGTCATTTGACTTTTGTCCTACTAGAGTTAATTCCTACAGTTCCCATTGGTGCAGACATGGGCCACCCCTCTAAATCTGTTGGTGTAACATTTTTGCAAGATAGTGCCATTGCCCTCCCAAATACAAACTCCTTCCTGCACTAAAAGGGAATGTGTGTCATTTGACCAGGTGGCCAGAGGGGTATACTACAAAGCAGGATCAATGAGTTAGCCAGCTAACTTCCTTAAATATTGTGAAATAATTTCCTATTCTTTGGAAAGATACGCTTAAAATGGGCATGGTCTAATTGACTCAACAACCAAAAACCCATATCTAAGTGTAGCTTTCTTAATTAACCAGAAAATCAATAGTTAATGTTCTTGCTGAAGGCAAGACCACTCTAGATGTCTTACATACTCATTATTATTTTGATTGTTATTATTCCACTCGCTCTAGTTCTTATACCGCTTAAGCTATTAACACTAAACCATCTTTAGAAAGTGCAGACAGACCGTCTTCAGGTTGCTTGAAAAAATCTTTTTGATACTATTTGTAGTTTTTGTACTACAAACATATTTGCATAAAGTTGACATTTGCATACATTTGCATATCAGAGCAAACGCCACAATTCTGTAAGTAATGGCACCAGAGGAGATGGCTGCCGTTTTACGGTCTCCTAACCAATTGTGCTATTCTGTTAGTTTTTTCGCGTTGTTTGTAACTTCTTTTGTACATAATGTTTCTGCCACTGTCTCTTATGACCGAAAAGAGCTTCTGGACATCAGAACAGCAACCTCCGGTAAGACGAGTGGTGCGCGATCTCTAATATTAGGGAGGTCTCAAGGTTTTGCTCGCCTGAAGTAGAGTACGTCATGATAAGCTGTAGACTATAATATTTACCAAGAGAGTTTCATCTATATTTTTCGTAGCTATCTATTTACCACCACAAACTGATTCAGACACTAAGACTGCACTCAACGAGCTGTATAAGGCCATAAGCAAACAAGAATGCTCACCCAGAAGTGGCGCTCTTAGTGGCCAGGGACTTTAATGCAGGAACACTTACATCCGTTTTACCTCATTTCTACCAGCATGTCACATGTGCAACCAGAGGGAAAAAAAACTTTAGACCACCTTTACTACTCACACAGAGACGTGTACAAAGCTCTCCCTCGCCCTCCAGTTGGCAAATCTGACCATAATTATATCCTCCTGATTCCTGCATACAAGCAAAAACTCAAGCAGGAAGTACCAGTGACTCGCTCAACACGGAAGTGGTCTGATGACATGCATGCTAAGCTACAGGACTGTTTTGCTAGCACAGACTGAAATATGTTCCGGGATTCATCCGATGGCATTGAGGAGTATACCACAACAGTCACCGGCACCATCAATAAGTGCATCAACAACGTCTTCCCCACAGTGACCGTACGTACATATCCCAACCAGAAGACATGGATTACAGGCAACATCCTCACTGAGCTAAAGGCTAGAGATGCCGCTTTCAAGGAGCGGGACACTAATCCGGATGCTTATAAGAAATCCCGCTATGCCGTCCGATGAACCATCAAACAGGCAAAGCGTCAATACAGGACTAAGATTGAATCCTACTACACCAGCTCTGACGCTAGTCGGATGTGGCAGTATGAAAAATGTATGCACTCACTAAAAAAACGGTAAGTCGCTCTGGATAAGAGCGTCTGCTAAATGACTCAAATGTAAATGTAATGTAATGTAATGTGGCAGGGCTTGCAAACTATTACGGATTACAAAGGGAAACCCAGCCTCGAGCTGCCCAGTGACGCAAGCCTACCAGACGAGCTAAATGCCTTCTATGCTCGCTTCGAGGCAAGCAACACTGAATCATGCATGAGAGCAACAGCTGTTCCGAACGACTGTGTGATCACGCTCTCCGTAGCCAATATTAGTAAGACCTTTAAACAGGTCAACATCCACAAGGCCGCAGGGTAAGATGGAAAACCAGGATGCGTACTCAGAGCATGCGCTTACAAACTGGTAAGTGTCTTCACAGACATTTTCAACGTGTCCTGAGTTTCAAGCAGACCATAGTCCCTGTCCCCGTAGCAATCACGCATGTAGCAATGAAGTGCTTTGAAAGGCTAGTCATGGCTCACATCAACACCATCATCCCAGTAACCCTAGACCCACTACAATTTGCATACCGCCCCAACAGATCCACATATGACGCAATCTCTTTTGCACTCCACACTGCCCTTTTCCACCTGGACAAAAGGAACACCTACGTGAGAATGCTGTTCGTTGACTACAGCTCAGCGTTCAACACCATAGTGCCCTCAAAGCTCTTCACTAAGCTAAGGACCCTGGGATTAAACACCTCCCTCTGCAACTGGATCCTGGACTTCCTGACGGGCCGCCCCCAGGATGTAAGGGTAGTTAACAACACATCTGCCACACTGATCCTCAACATGGGGGCCCCTCAGGGGGTGTGCTTAGTTCTCTCCTGTATTCGCTGTTCACCCACGACTACATGGCCATGTACAACTCCAATACCATCATTAAATTTGCTGACGACACAACGGTGGTAGGCCTGATCACCAACAATGATGAGACAGCCTACAGGGAGGAGGTCAGAGACCTGGCAGTGTGGTGCCAGGAAAATAACCTCTCCCTCAAAGTGAGCAAGACAAAAGAGCTGATCGTGGACTACAGGAAAAGGGTGGCCGAGCACTCCACCATTCACATTGACGGGGCTGTAGTGGAGCGGGTCGAGAGCTTCAAGTTCCTTGGCGTCCACATCACTAACAAACTATCACGGTCCAAACACACCAAGACAGTCGTGAAGAGGGCCCGCCAACCTCTATTCCCCCTCAGGAGTCTGAAAAGATTTGGCATAGGTCCTCAGATCCTCAAAACGTTCTACAGCTGCACCGTCGAGAGCATCCTGACTGGTTGCATCACCACTTGGTATGGCAACTGCTCAGCATCCGACCGCAAGGCGCTACAGAGGGTAGTGCATAAGGCCCAGTATAAGACTGCTCAACAGATAATTAAAAGACAGATTATTTTCATTGACCCCCTTTTTCACGCTGCTGCTACTTTCTTTTATTTTTATTTTTTAAATGCAAAGATTTTCTTACAATGCAAAGAAATCTGCATTGTTGGTTAAGGGCTTGTAAGTATTCATTTCACAGTAAGGTCTACACCTGTTAGAAATTAGATTTGAACAGTATAAGCCATAAACACGAAACCAACTTTTAAATGTGCAGAAAGCCCCAACTTAGATTGCTTGAGACAATATTTTCATAGCACCTATACTTTTTGTAGTACAACAATATTTAAATGAGCTCCCAATGTGTTTCAATTGCGGTAAAAGGGCCATAGACTTACATCGGGAAAATGTGGTCACGCTACTCCTCTTTCACTGTTTAACTCCAAACCAACATTGAGTTGTAAAGACTGAGCCTACTTAGATTGCTTATCAAAAGCTTTTTGATACAATAAATACCTCTGTAGCTCAGCTGGTAGAGCACGGCGCTTGTAACGCCAAGGTAGTGGGTTCGATCCCCGGGACTACCCATACACAAAAATGTATGCACGCATGACTGTAAGTCGCTTTGGATAAAAGCGTCTGCTAAATGGCATATTATTATTATTATTACTTTTTGAACTATAACCATTTAAAATTTACATTAATTAACATGGGTTTGAAGGAGAACCATAGGAATATAGTGGTAGCTATTCAAAAATGTCCAGCTCCTTGGCCAATTTTCAAAACGTTATAAACTATAACAATTCAAATTAGCATGTAATAACCCACCAACAGTAATAGTAACTCTTGAACCGTTCAAGGCTGTTCAGGCTATCCTATCAATCAATCAACCGATCAATCAATCTTTCCATCTCCCTACTTTTTTTTAACTAGAACCAGAGATTAGTTGTTGTTGGCGCTTGGTTAATCTGTTTAGGGTTTCTGAGACTCCCAGGATGATCAGAAGAGGGTCTGGGTCAATTAACGTCTCCAGAACTTCAGAGAGGATCCTAAAAATGCCACACCAATAACCATGCAGGTTAGATTATAGGGCAAAGCAGTGGAGTACTGTACCCTCCGCAGCATGACATTTATCACACATCGGGGAGGTATCAGGAAATATCCTATGCAGCTTAGTTTTCGAATAGTGTAATCTGTGTAAGATCTTGAATTGTATAAGACAATGTCTGGAGTTAATTGAGCAGGTGTAGATACTGCAAGCCATCTACCCAATCTGCTACAGAAATGTATTGCCTGGTATTTGGAACTGTTCATAATTCCCTCCACCCTGACTAAGGCCCCGGTTCCAGCTGAAGAAAAACAGCCCCAAAGCATGATGCTGCCACCACCATGCTTCACTGTGGGTATGGTGTTCTTTGGGTGATGTGCAGTGTTGTTTTTGCGCCAAACATACCTTTTGGAATTATGGCCAAAAAGTTCAACCTTGGTTTCATCAGACCATAACACATTTTCCCACGTGCTTTTAGGGGACTTGATGTTTGTTTTTGCAAACTTCAGCCGGGCTTGGATGTTTTTCTTTGTAAGAAAAGGCTTCCGTCTTGCCACCATACCCCATAGCCCATTCATATGAAGAATACAGGAGATTGTTGTCACATGTAGCACACAGCCAGTACTTGCCAGACATTCCTGCAGTTCCTTTAATGTTGCTGTAGGCCTCTTGGAAGCCTCCCTGACCAGTTTTCTTCTCATCTTTTCATACATTTTGGAGGGACATCCTGTTCTTGGTAATGTCTCTGTTGTGCCATATTTTTTCCACTTGATGATGACTGTCTTCACTGTGTTCCATGGTATATGTAATGCTTTGGAAATTATTTTGTACCCTTCTCCTGACTGATATCTTTCAACAATGAGATCCCTCTGATGCTTTGGAAGCTCTCTGCGGACCATGGCTTTTGCTCTGAGATTAAACTAAGAAAATGTCAGGAAAATCCTACTAGAACAGCTGAACTTTATTTGTGATTAATCAGAGTCACTTTAAATGATGGCAGGTGTGTAATGACTTCTATTTAACATGAGTTTGAATGTGATTGGTTAATTCTGAACACAGCCACATCCCCAGTTATAAGAGGGTGTGCACACTTATGCAACCAGGTTATTGTAAGGTTTTTATTTTTCATTTTTCCCCCTCAAAGATTTCAGTTTGTTTTTCAATTGAATTGTTCAAATTATAGGTCACATTAACAGTGGAAAAAGTTCTGACATGATTTATCTTTGTCTCATTCTTTTACATCACAAAAACCTGGCATTTTAACAGGGGTGTGTAGACTTTATCTATCCACTGATATCCACTGTATCTGTTTGCCTGAGGTGGCACATTTTTATGCATCCGTCAAACATGGAAGGTTTAGCATTTCCAAATGTAGGAAGATGTTTTCTAGCATAGTCTCTAATCTGTAGGTATCTGAAAAAGTTACTTCTAGGAAAATTATAGGTTTCCCTTAGCAAATCAAAGGAGGCAAAGGTCCCTTCTATATAGTATCTAGCAGCAAGACCAGTCAATTCTATGGTTACTAGATAGCTAGCTACTGTGTTCTATCTGCCTCCAGACAGCTGTTAAGTTCGACAAGCAAAAGTGCAAAAAGACTGTCAGGTAATAGGCTACGAGCTGTCATATGGCCATAACGTATGCGTCTCAATCGTATCTACCTCAGTGGTCTCAATCTACTTCTTTACCTTCCCTTCCTAGCGAGACTCAGACAATATTACATGTAGGTCTTGTTTTTCACCACAAGATGGCGGTCCATTACTGTGATTTAGAAAAAACATTTGCCTGACTTCAAGGGTTGCTTTGGCTCTCCTAATTTACCCTGCGTTCATAACCAAGTGGGAAGGTGGTATTTACAACATCGACTGAGGAAAATCCACTTGAAGGCCCGTCAAACTGGGAATTACTAGTGGGAAACTCGTCTATCATCCCCGAGCTCCGACTTCTCCCACATGCTGACCTCTGAAGTCACCTACTAAACAAATGACCTCAATAACAGCATTTTCATCAGTTAAATGCAACAACAAAACATGATTTATTAAAAGTAATCTATTAATATGTTTTTTGAACCCTATAATTTGTTTGCGAGTATGATGGCTGTGCTTTAAGTTTATGGTTGACTCAGCTTGTTTGCCATTAGCCAATCAGCATTGCTCAACGATTTCAAAGCATGTGAATGCATCCAACTGATATTTACTACATCAGAACTTGAAATTACCACCTTCCCACTTGGTTATGAACACAGCGTTAGAGCCTCGTTTCATTTCTCATTCTCAGGGGGTAGGCTACTGTCTGACCAGCCAGGCCAAGGGTAGTATGGATGATTGTTTTCATTTTGTCAAAGTATTATAAGACAAAAGTACTGACATTTCTGTATTTAAATTATTATAGATTATGTTATATCAGTTTTCGGGTATTTTATTTGGTCCCTATTATTTAGCCTATTAGGCAATATGCACTTAGGCCAATACAGTTTTAAAGCTAGATTTATTTATTGCTACATCCATTTTTGGACTTATAAGTTAATAATATATGCTTACCCATTGATTCTTGAAGAATATAACTTATACAGTAAATGCCTCATGAGCTTAGTTCAACTGTCATATGCCATCAGAACCCAAAATATAAGCTTGTTTTATTCCAATGTTTGTAAACAATGTTACATTAAAAAAAAAATGTATATATATATATCATGGATCGTTAATCTTTGTATCCATAGCTCTGTCTATGAATTCAAGAGTAATTAAATTTTTCCAGGCCGGTCCCTCAGCTTTTTGACAAAACAGAGGCGGGGACTCCCACTTTGTTATTGTTTCAATTAAGGATTCTAGCTTTAATATAGCCACTCATTAATTGTTTGTTGTTGTTTGTACTGTTTTTGGTTGTTTGTAATATTGTATTTTATATGTATATGTATTTTATGTGAAATGTTTGTGATGCTAAATGTTTTTATAAATCTACCCAGGGACTACAGATGAAAACTACTGAACTACTGAACTACTGAAATGTTAATTGATGTGCATTGTCCCTGTCAAATAAATAATTACAGACTATATACAGTATATTGAATAATGTTAATATTATAAATGTTGAATTTACCATTTCAGGCAACTAGGCCATGGAAGGTGCATCTTTCTTGCTGCCACGCCCATGTACAGTTTTTGGCACACGATTGACCGCCAGTTGCATGCCTCATGTTCACAGTGCGGCGGCGCTACTTTCATAGCAGGGGCTTTTGGGATAGCCTACGGTCCTTTTAGCCTATTTCACTATTCAGATTGACCACTACAGTGTATGTGCACTGTAAAGTCGTGCTGCCGATGCAATTAGACTACAAGTATAACAGCCTATAATGTCTAAAAACATTCATATAGATCAGGGGTAGGCTATTCAAACTGGGGTACTGGAGGTAGTTGCGACTCACTGGAGTATCTGACATAAGATTTTTTTTTTAAAGCACCCGCATCGAGTAGTGTATTAGGGGGTAACTAGCAACGTTTGAAGAAATAAATTGTCATGCTTGGGTGAATTAACTATAAAGGGAAATAAATGGCTACAGTTTGCACCTTAACTGGCCCCCGGGGGTGCCAGTTACCCCGGTAGAAGATTATGGCATAGGGTTTCACACAAGTGTGTTAAAATCAATTTAATCCATTTTATTTAGAAATTCTTTAGTAAGTAATACTTAAAGCTAAGTCTAGTTGTCTTATTTTAATTATTTAAATACAATATGGGGGGGAGAGGGGAATGGTTTTGCACATTTCATCATTAATATAATATTATATAATAATATAATATTAATATCTGCACTATGAGGAGATAGTCCCTCTTTTTAACTCACCTGCACATTAATTTTCTGTGTTCTTTTTTTGTTGTTCCTTTTCCATACAATCCATTATGTATAATTGCACTAAATATTATTTGAATAATGCAAGATTAAAAATCCCAGCAGTCTTTAAAATGACATTCAGGAGCAAAAGGTTTCCAATAGTTGTTTTTAATTCATTAAAAAACAAAAATCATTGGAATATAATATTGGAATGAAATATAACTAATAACATTGGACTATAACATTTAATAACAATAACTTCACTAATTAACTCAGTGTAACATTGATGTAGCAACTATCTTATGCTCTGCTATTGCATGATTCTAATTTGTACATAGGTCACAAATAAATAAACTCATGAGTCCACCTCCTGCACTGCTCACACCTAATCCAGTCCCCACCTGTGACTGAAAACAGGGGGAGAAATGCCAATTGAAAAGGTCTCTCTTAAAAATTGCCCCAACACACTAATCCAACATATTACTAGTTTACTCAAAAATGATCTAACATTTTCTCTCTAAACAAATGATTTATTTATCTGAAGGCTTTTCTACAATATATTTAAAAAACAATTATAGATCTAACTTCATTGGAATATATCTACAACTTTTTCAAAATTTCAAAAAAATTAGATCCATTTACCGCGAAATTATTTTGTTAAAATATCTCAAAAGGTTGTGATGACACAGATTACATTTTTTGTTGAGCAAGAGCAGTGGCAGCCAGGGAAAGTGTTGGGGAAATAATTTGGTGACATCTTGTGGTCTTAAGGTCAATTACGGGTTGGGGTAGTTACCCCAGGGGGCTAGTTACCCCCTAGTACCCTACCAGTCATGGCATGTGCTGCAGGCTGCTGGTAAGCTTCATTGACTTGGACATACATTTTTGCGGACACATGGCTAACCTTTGTTTAACCAGCTAAACAATAGTTTTTTTTTAAACGATCCATCTACCAAATATTTTCAATTAAAAATTATTATTGCCAAGATTTTTTATATTTTTTTGCTAACATATGATGGGGTTCCCTGGGTTGCTGGTTTGCCTGGGCGGGGTTCCCTGGGCAAGAAAAAGTAGAACACCCCTGTTATAGATACATCACACTTGTTATGCACATTGTCGTCCAGTTTGGTGCTGGAAGATAGGCTATGCGTTACGCTCCGCTGAGATTATTTGAGGGAGGCTGTGTTTCCTGTCTTTTTGCTTTTAGGAATAGACAGGCTGTAAAAAACTGTAGGCTATAGGATTTGTGAGATAAAGACCTAAAATAGGTATAGGCCTATTGGTTCTGTTCGTTGGCTCTTATTTTCTGACGAATAGGCTATGTAAAACGTTATCAGGGAACTTTTACTGTAACTGATAAAATTTACAATCACTCAAAAATATTATTGAATAATACCCTATCTGTCTGATATTGAATCCCTTAATAATAAAGTTGTTTGTGTTGTTTGGAACATGATACTGTTTAGTTGTTTACAGCAAACTGCTTGAATTAATGTCCTCTTGATTTAGGTCTACACTGGCACTGCTGCCTTATGGGTTGTGTAAGTGAGTTACTATCATGTATGGATGTGTTGTTATGATGAGAACAGTGGAGGCTCCTCAGAGGAGGAAGGGGAGGACCATCCTCCTCAGTGAATTTTATAAAAACAAAAATAGTAAAACATTAAAAAAGTTATCATTTGTAGATAAAACTATACTAAATATATTTAAGTCACCAAATAATTGATTAAAACACACTGTTTTGCAATGAAGGTCTACAGTAGCCTCAACTGCACTCTGTAGGGTAGCACCATGGTGTAGCCGGAGGACAGCTAGCTTCCATGCTCCTCTGGGTACATTGACTTCAATACAAAATTATGACAACTTCCACCCAGTCAAAGGATCAGAGAATGATCTAGTACTGAAAGCATATCTACAGCTTGCTAGTACTGCAGTGCATAAAATGTGGTGAGTAGTTGACTCAAGAAGAGAGAAAGACAATAGTTGAAAGGTTTTGAACAAATTAATTTATTCAAAATTTAAGGAGAAGCAAGAGAGAGAGATTTCGTCCTTTAAAAGAAAAACGAACTTTGCAGCTAGCTAGCTAGTTTAGCCTACCCAAACACCCGTCTCAAACAGAGGGTTGCTATGTTAGCTTGCTGCCTATGACTATCCAACACAAACACTGGAACCCTTCCAAGTAAAGCTAAGCTTTTGGTTTTACTAATTTATTGCCACCGGTGTAACTGCTAAACTGCTTACTGAACTGCTTACTGACTGTACACTAACGTTACTGCATGATTGTAGTGGGTTTACTAACGCGTTATGTTGACTATGACGTTACTTTAGCTAATATGGTGACAATGATGTAGGCTGTGTGTAGCGGTTATGATATGGTTTGGCTTGGAAAGGTTTTTTCGCCTGGTCACATACAGCTGATGTGTTGTGCATTGAAGTCCACAAGCGAAAGGGATAAGGTAAGAGGAGAGTGCATAGATGCGAGAAGGAATACAACATAGCTTCTATGAAAGTGAACTGTGTTAACGTGATCAAGGGTGTATTCATTCCGCCAATTCTGTTGAAAAACTTTTCTTAAACAGAAGCAAATAACTTTATTATTATCTTTTAAAATTGATGTCAACAATACTAGACAAAATATGTACAACAAGCAACCGTCTGTTAGATCCTAAAATACAAATCCAAGTACCTCATCCTATATAAAACTAAAATGTTGCCTTAACGTTACATTCACTCTCCTCTCTTTGTTTCAGACGCAATAATTATTACAAATACAGTTAGACATCCGCCCTAATTGTTGTCTGCTATAAACAAGTAAAGGCAACAGCATAAACTAAGATCAGGACAGAAATTGACCAGACCAGAAATTAATAATGAGCATGATGCAAATCAGGTCTAGCACAATGCTAGGTCCACTGTAGCTCAGTTGGTAGAGCATGGCGCTTGCAACGCCAGGGTTGTGGGTTCGTTTCCCACGGGGGGCCAGTATGAAAATGTATGCACTCACTAACTGTAAGTCGCTCTGGATAAGAGCGTCTGCTAAATGACTAAAATGTAAAATGTACACATTCTCTTGGCATACAGCAAAATGGCCATCTAAAATGCACTCCCTCAAGTCACAATGAAAATACACTCTGTAGGTCATGTATCAAAAATAGATATGTACAAGTAGTATAAACAAAATAATTACAAGACATTACCTCACGAACTACTTGCACGAATGGTAGCGAGTTACAAACTCAAAACAAAAAAAGAACTTCTGTATTTACATCATGAGTGACGCATATCAGGTCTGGTGACACCATCCTGACTTGTTTAAAGAATACAAATACATGTAGCTGCAAGGTACACTTGGTGGGTGAAGAGGGAGCAATGGATTTTGTGACAACCCAGGTCAACATAAACCAGAGACGTATTTTGTAGCGTTCTAGTCTAAAGGACGGTTTGTTTCAGTTTCAGTTTCATCCTCCAGTCACAGGTCTACAACACGTAGAAACTCAAGCAGCATCTACAGGGGTTTTGTTTAAATTCTTACATTCATTACAGACCGATGTGTGCAAAGGGCAGGTCCGAATGGCTGGGGGCTGTGCTGTCTGCGCATCATATACTGGGTTTAACGCTGAGATTAAACACAAGTGCAGAGAAACCATCCCCACAGTAAGTCCCACTCTCAAACACTTTTGTCATGTCCTTGTGTAGACCTCTTTACAGTTTCTCAGAACTTTGCAACAGGTCATATTTGAGCCTCCATAGGGACTGAGCTTCAGTGCTGACTGTCTCCAAGGCTCCTCTCAGTGTATGGGTGCTGGCTTGGAGGGCGGTGGCCACTGAGTTTGTGTGTGACAGTTGCTGTTTGCTCTCAAAGGGAGAATGCGGGCTGAGGGGTGAAACAGCTGCTGCTGGTGCTCTCGTCTTTGTCTTCCCTTCCCTGGATGCCTTCCAGCAGGCAATTTATTCAACACCAAATATTCATAGAGCAGGGTGCAAACACAAAAGTTTATCAGTCTTTGGATTCCAAGTTCATGGGGGGGACTTGCTTTAAAGCTTGGAAGAGAGCTGGTGAATCCATAGGTGTCTGGTGGTGTGCCGGGGATCCTGGCCTGGGAGACATTACCAGGTTTTGGGGTAGTTTCTCTGGAGACAAGCTGGCTGCAGAGCCACTCATGCCTGGGTACAAAAGGGGCATGCCCCCTTGGTACCAGCACTTCTCCAGCATGGGCCATGCTGCAGCCATTTGGGGAATGAGGTAGAAGGGCATGCAGAGTGGGGTCTGGTGTTGGGAGAAGCTCATATAGCTGCCGTGGCTGCTGACCACCTGTCCAGAGGAAGACTCGTCCTCTGAGGAGTCAGCTCTTAACCTCTTGGCCTGGGGCTCGTCACCCTCCTGCTTGATGCCACCTCCTGCCATCCTCTCAGCCCCAGCATACTTGAGCTCCCCCTCCTTGCCGTAGCAGCTTGTGCGTTGGCCTTTGGGGTCCCGTTTCTCGTGTTCCCCTCCATAGCCGCTGTCAGTGTCTGTGTCACTGCCACTCTGCTCCCCATGTCCGTGGGGGTATGTCCTTTGAATGACAGATACAAAGTTCTTGGCGTGACCCTCGTTGCCCTTAGGTGGATGACCAGCAGGCTTCTCCATGCTTTCGACAGGTTTGTGTGTAGACTCTTCTGGCCGGGGTCTGGGTGGACCCTGGAGCACCTCTGATGCTACTTTGTGGAGGTGGCTGATCATGTGGGAGGGGCTCAAGTGGTCTCTGCTGCTCTCCTGGTTAGCCAGGTACTGAAGGACCTCCTTAGCACAGGCGTGGAAGCCAGAGCGGAAGATCTCCTCACTGTTCTCTGAGCTAACACTGCTCTGATCACCTGTGAAAAACAAAGTCATATCAGATATATTCAATAATAATACAGTTTTGGCAATGAAACCAACCGTCTCAATGGTATGGTCTGTCAATAATAAATAATACTATTGATCGGGGAGAATAGGGTGTAGTCCATAATAAACTGAAACATTGTATCAAACTTACTGATTTGAATGCCATTCTGCAATGCAATGATCTTCTGCTGCTGCTGTTCCAGGAGAGTGCTTAGGGCTTTCACATGCTTCAGAGTGAGTTCCAACACCACAGCTTTCTCCAAATGGCCCAAAGTCTAAAACAGGAAGACCTTCCATAAGCATGTTGATCTTTCTTATGTAACACTTTCAGCAGCTGAATAAAGGACAAACCACAACAGGGGGGAAGGCAGGGAATCCGCACACACCAACATTCCAACACAATGCAATAAATATAACTTAAAGGCATAGTTGATGAATGTACTATTTATGTAATATGTATTGTTTTTAAAGAGTTTGGGGCAATATGTGTAGGCAGTTAAATCAATTAATTATAATTAGCCAAACTTTTCAGTATGATAATATGAACAATTATTGATATAATAATAATAATAAAACAAATTTACAAACGGCAACAGTAAACATGTCTACCCCACAAATGATGCAGATTTCAGTTCATTACTATAGCTCCCGCCTTGAGCCAATCAATCAGTGTAATTTTGTAAATGCCGGATCTCTATGTCAAAACGCATAATTCACACAAGTTTTGTCAACATCGGCCCAGTGCTGTCTGAGACATCGCGTCTGACTAACATATGAACGAACGAACCGACAGACGGAGACAGATCCACAGTCCCCTCCCCGATTTCATCGTGGGGGACAATTATGAAAAAAAATCGAATAATACGTTTCCTTTGTCATAACAGGTAAAATGTTTGAATTAAATGTCAGACTAATCAAGGCATTGATTCGGCCAAACAAATCAAACATGAACCAGGTGGCGCTAGACCTTTTGCATTGCTATTACACAGTCAGTACACATGAAATTCGTACTCACTGCAAGTTTGAGATGTTCTGGCAATAAATCCTTCAGTTGGGCAATGCATTCATTGATTCTGTCACGTCTTTTCTTCTCAATCAATCGGTGGGGTAACTTGTATGTCTCCTATGGGAAAACATGCATACATTTGTTAGTCTATGTGTAACATATATTCAAAATGGAATAATAATTAATGAATTACCAACGATGAACATGTTGTTTTAAACTAAATGAACAAAATGTTTAAAGTAAAGAACTGTAGCATACCTTACTGTCTTCCCCGCGCTTCAACCCCCTTCGGGGTTTGTACACGTACATTGGGAAATCCATTCTATAGGGCAATGGGAAGAACATATTGATAAGAAGTCATGTTTAAAGTTATTTATTTATTTACACAACAATACCAGGTTGTTTTACAATGTTATAATGCATACATTACCAGCTGTTTCTGGGGACTTACTCTTGCATGTCTGCCATCTCCAGCAACTGGTGTTTTGCCATACAAGGAGGAGGTTGTGCACTTGTAATCCTCTCCATTTTGCGTCTTTATTAAATCCAAATATTGGTCTTCAAACAATTCAACCTTAAAAATAGGCTTCTTCAGTTGTGTTTCAATAGTCAGCAAATATTGTAATTTAAGAAATAAATATTTTTCTTCTTCTTCTTGCTATTATTGTTATGTTCTTCTTTTCAATAGTTAACACTTTTTCTATAAATAATCATCTTTCAACAGGCTATTGCTTTGCAGACTGTCAATGTGATGTTGTCACTCTGAGATCCAAGCACAGCAATAGTTCCGAAGCTCTACTCCCGGGTAAATGTGTGATAGAGGAGGGTTTGGTCTACGTGTTAAATAAACCCTGTGACAAGACCGTCTCTCGGTTGGAGAGCTGAGCTACCTCCGTCACATGAGCCTCACGTGTTGGACGGCGCTTCCAACCGATCCCCTTTCTGTACGATCTGCACGAGAATGGCCCTCCCTCTTATTCTAGCGGGCGGGGTTTATGCATCATTGGCTGTGTCACGTGTACCACCATGCTACAGCTACGCCACGAGACTATAAAAAAACTCTAGGCGGAACGTGCAGGTCGACTATGTTTACTAGATAGAGAGTAGGGCAGAATTCCTTCCATACACATTCAAGCCCGATCGGTTTGTTCATTATGAAGGCTACTGGCATGTTGTACATTCTGCCAACTGTACTTTCATGTACAACTTCCATATGCAGAATAATGACATAGGCCTATACACTGAGTGTACAAAATAATTGGAACCAGGTTGCTCTTTCCATTACATATACTGACCAGGTGAATCCAGGTTAAAGCTTTGCTCTCTTATTGATGTCACGTGTTAAATCCATTTCAGTCAGTGTAGATGAAATGGAGGAGACAGGTTAAATAAGAATTTTTAAGCCTTGAGAAAATTGACACATTGATTGTGTATGTGTGCCATTCAGAGGGTGAATGGGCAAGACAAAAGCATTGGAGTCAACATGGGCCAGCATCCCTGTGGAACGCTTTCGACTCCTTGTAGAGTCCATGCCCCGACTAATTGAGGGCAAAGGGGGTGCAACTCTATATCAGGAAGGTTTATAACTTATTATAGGACAGTGGGAAATAGGAAAGTGCATAGCCACAGTATGAAAATGTATGCACTCACTAACTGTAAGTCGCTCTGGATAAGAGTGTCTGCTAAATGACTAAAATGTAAAATGTAAGTAGGGGTGCTGAGCCACCCCCTGATACATAAAAATAACAAATAAATAACAAATAAATAAATATAAATATGTGAACTAGGCCTTTATTGTACCTGTATGAGTGAACAAAAATACTCCTCTATTTTTTAAATCTTATTTTAAAAAATGTAAAGAAAGTAGGTCAGCCCTTCTAATTCTTCTTAATTGTATTACAATTGAGAAAATATCCACAGAAAGTAATTTGCAGGGAAGAACACAAGTTTCCATTCTGGTGTAGCCTCATATCCAACTTCAAATCAAATTGTATTTGTCACATACACGTGTTTAGCAGATGTTTTAGCGGGTGTAGCGAAATGCTTGTGCTTCTAGCTTCAACAGTGCAGTAATATCTAACAAGTAATATCTAACAATTTCACAACATATACCCAATACACACAAAACTAGTAAGGAATGGGATTTAAGAACTCACTTGTGTGAGTGTGAAGGTTAAACTTAAAAACTTATGTGAATCTTTTATTAACTTCATGTGAAATTAGTATTTTTTTTGTTTACGCTGTATTATGTTTAGTAGGTTTTCAATTGTAGGTTTAGATAAAGCCTATATAGGCCTATATGTCCATGACAAAAATCCCCAATAAACCATTCCACCCAACCTAATAGTACAGTCAATATTGTATTCTATTATATAATAATAATACAAATGTAATGCCACATGGGAATAATTATTTGGTGGCACATTTCCTGTTTTATTTTCTCCACGATGTTCTGTATTCTTGCATGTGCCAATAGGCTCAGAAAGGACATGGTGTCCACACACTACCCATTTGCGTGTACACCTGAGGAGGGATGAGTCTTGATGCCTCAGATCGGTTTGTTGTTGCCGGCTGCACCAAGGTGTCACGTTGAGCTCCTCATGGCTGCGCGAACCGAGACCAGAGGTGAGTTCAGTTCGCTTGAAAGTTTTGTACGTTGCGGAACAGTTTGTGCTGAACGTCACATTTCCCAAAAAGTTATTGTGCAGAATGAGGTACGTTTTCTCCAGTTTGGTGGGTGTGGCGAGGTGTGGCGAGATGTGGCTTGAAGCAAAGAGTGACGTATTTAAAGAGCAGTGGCCATTCTGACAGCGTTTCCCAACCCACAACCTCCCAGTTTTTCAACTGGTCATTCAGTACAGCATCGTTTCCGTTCAATTGAATGTTCCAGAATGTAAAAACTTACTGAACGAAGCCCTGATCCCTGCCGTCATACACGATAGATAGCAAAAATAGGTTTTTAGAAATGTTTGCAAATGTATTACAAATAAAAACCAGGAATATCATATTTACATAAGTATTCAGACCCTTTACTCAGTACTTTGTTGAAGCACCTTTGGCAGCGATTACAGCCTCGAGTCTTCTTGGGTATGACACTACAAGCTTGGCACACCTGTATTTGGGGAGTTTCTCCCATTCTTCTCTGCAGATCCTCTCAAGCTCTGTCAGGTTGGATGGGGAGCGTCGCTGCACAGCTATTTTCAGGTCTCTTCAGAGATGTTTGATCGCGTTCAAGTCCGGGCTCTGGCTGGGCCACTCAAGGACATTCAGAGACTTGTCCCGAAGCCACTCCTGCGTTGTCTTGGCTGTGTGCTTAGGGTAGTTGTCTGTTGGAAAGTGAACCTTCGCCCCAGTCTGATGTCCTGAGCACTCTGGAGCAGGTTTTCATCAAGGATCTCTCAGTACTTTGCTCCGTTCATCTTTCCCTCGATACTGACAAGTCTCCCAGTCCCTGCCGCTGAAAAACATCCCCACAGCATGATGCTGCCACCACCATGCTTCACCGTAGGGATGGTGCCAGGTTTCCTCCAGACGTGACGCTTGGCATTCAGGCCAAAGAGTTCAATCTTGGTTTCATCAGACAAGAGAATCTTGCTTCTCATGGTCTGAGAGTCTTTTATGTGCCTTTTGGCAAACTCCAAGCAGGCTGTCATGTGCCTTTTACTGAGGAGTGGCTTCCATCTGGCCACTCTACCATAAAGGCCTGATTGGCGGAGTGCTACAGAGATTATTTTCCTTCTGGAAGGTTCTCCCATCTCGACAGAGGAACTCTGGAGCTCTGTCAGAGTGACTAAGGCCCTTCTCCCCCAATTGCTCAGTTTGGCCTGGCGGCCAGCTCTAGGAAGAGTCTTGGTGGTTCCAAACTTCTTCCATTTAAGAATGATGGAGGCCACTGTGTTCTTGAGGACCTTCAATGCTGCAAAATGTTTTGGTACTGTTCCCCAGATCTGTGCCTCGACACAATCCTGTCTCGGAGCTCTACGGACAATTCCTTCGACCTCATGGCTTGGTTTTTGCTCTGATATGCACTGTCAACTGTGGGACCTTATATAGACAGGTGTGTGCCTTTCCAAATCATGTCCAATCAATTGAATTTACCACAGGTGGAGTCCAATCAAGTTGTAGAAACATCTCAAGGATGATCAATGGAATTTAATAATATAAAATATAATAATATACCATTGCACATTTTTAATGGGCTATTAGACTCCAAATTACAGACCTGGTTTGCTCCATATTTCTCGATGTCGGATCTTCTAAACCAGGATACAGTGCATTCGGAAAGGATTCAGACCACTGACTTTTTCCACATTTTGTTACGTTACAGTCTTATTCTAAAATGGATTCAAATATTTTTTTTCCTCATCCATCTACACACAACACCCCATAATGACAAAGCAAAAACAGTTTTTTAGCAATTTTTGCAAATGTATAAAAAAACAAAAACAGATATACCTTATTTACATAAGTATTCAGACCCTTTGCTTTGAGACTCGAAATTGAGCTCAGGTGCATCCTGTTTCCATTGATCATCCTTGAGATGTTTCTACAACTTGATTGTTAAATTTAATTGATGATTGGACATGATTTGGAAAGGCACTCACCTGCCTATAGAAGTTTCCACAGTTGACAGTGCATGTCAGAGCAAAAACCAAGCCATGAGGTCAAAGGAATTGTCCGTAGAGCTCAGAGACAGGATTGTGTCGAGGCACAGATCTGGGGAAGGGTACAAAAAAATTTCTGCATCATTGAAGGTCCCCAAAACTTCCTAGAGCTGGCCGCCCTACCAAACTGAGCAATCGGGGGAGAAGGGCCTTGGTCAGGGAGGTGACCAAGAACCCAATGGTCACTCTGACAGAGCTCCAGAGTCCAGAGTTCCTCTGTGAAGATGGGAGAACCTTCCAGAAGGACAACCATCTCTGTAAAAGGCACATGACAGCCCGCTTGGAGTTTGCCAAAAGGCACCTAAAGGACTCTCAGACTATGAGAAACAAGATTCTCTGTTCTGATGAAACCAAGATTGAATTCTTTGGCCTGAATGCCAAGTGTCACGTCCGGAGGAAACCAGGCACAGCTCATCACCTGGCCAATACCATCCCTACGGTGAAGCATGGTGGTGGCAGCAGCATGCAGTGGGGATGTTTTTCAGCGGCAGGGACTGAGAGACTTGTCAGGATTGAGGGAAAGATGAACGGAGCAAAGTACAGAGAGATCCTTGATGAAAACCTGCTCCAGAGCGCTCAGGACCTCAGACTGGGGCGAAGGTTCACCTTCCAACAGGACAACGACCCTAAGCACACAGCCAAGACAACACATGAGTGGCTTCGGGACAAGTCTCTGAATGTCCTTGAGTGGCCCAGCCAGAGCATGGACTTTAACCCGATCGAACATCGCTGGAGAGACCTGAAAATAGCTGTGCAGCAACGCTCCCCATCCAACCTGACAGAGCTCGAGAGAATCTGCAGAGAAGAATGGGAGAAACTCCCCAAATACAGGTGTGCCAAGCTTGTAGCATCATACCCAAGAAGACTCGGGCTGTAATTGATACCAAAAGGTGCTTCATCAAAGCACTGAGTAAAGGGTCTGAATACTTATGTAAATGTGATATTTCTGTTTTTTATTTGTAATACATTTGCAAAAATGTATAAAAACCTGTTTTTGCTTTGTCATTATGGGGTATTTTGTGTAGATTGATGAGGGGGGGAAAAACAACTTAATCCATATTAGAATAAGGCTGTAACGTAACAAAATGTGGAAAAGGTCAAGGGGTCTGAATACTTTCCGAATGCACTGTAAATAAATATATATCCTACATATTTAGTCACAAGTTCAATAACCCCTAGGTATGTGGGGAATCCTGCAGGAAAGTCCCCTAATTAAGCTTGAAGCACCATTTTAATTCAAGCCAATTACACTCTCATTTTGTGACTGAGGTTGGCTTTTCTGTAAACAAGCTTATGTTTTCGAGTCTACAGACACGCACTAGTCCATTTATCATTCATTTAACATGCTATTTCTCTCTGAATGGCTAAATTTTCACTTTCTCTTTTGATTTGTGCTTGTCTGTGCACCAGAGTGCCCACATACAGATGCAGTCAAAGTACTTGGCACCCTGGCACAATTCACAATTGATATATCTTTTTAAATTAAGAAATAAAAAAGGTGAAAAGATTGTGTTCAGACGTGTATTTGTTTGATTTACAGCCGCACAGGACCAAGAAGAAGAAAAAAAATCTAAACTGAAATTAAGACTCTTCACAAAAATGGACTGGACTACATTATTCACAATTCTAATTCATTTGGTTAGAGGCAAGTGATTCTCGTTTACTAATTTATCTCACCTGTAGTAAATTGCAGGTGCCTACAGGGTTAAAAGTAGCCATACAACCAGTTTTTGAAAAAAACGAACATTCCGCTCCATTGACCTCCCTTGAAAAAGTGCAAGGGTGCCAGTATTTGACTGGAACTGTATACTGTGTATAAATTCCTCAATATTTGTGACAATACTTACAAAGAGTTGAATACAAATTAAGTAATATTTTCTATAACAGAAACAAACACTGTAGAAGTAGGTGAAAAAACTGCGGGGAATTATGTTACCTCTCTGACCTTTGCAGCTGGATTTTGCAATGGACTACAAAACTGGACTACAGCTTTCCTTCAACATTTGATCCAAAGTAACTGATTATCAAGCTAAAGTCAATACCTCTTCAAAACACTGACGAGCTGTGCATATATGGACACATATTTATAAATTCAATAATGACATCCATAATATTCATCTTAACTATTATAAATTAATTTTAATTGTGAAAAGATTGAAGGCCGTTGGGCTCTCTGCTAACTACAAAGCTGACTTGCTCGTTTTCTCGAACATTTCAAAGTAGTCCACCCACAGATAAAAACAACTAACCATGCAAATAAACCCATTACACTGTAACTTGAGGTTAAACGGAGTACACTTCCTATACAGAATTGAGTCACTGTAAAATGTAGAAAAAGGCCTATTGGCCTCATGAATAAAAAGCAGATGTAGGCAGCATCTGTGATTTGTCTCAACCACAACTATTCCTATATGGTAGCCCAGTAGCCTATTGTGTAGTGACAAGATTCAATGGTGGATGTAAAGGAGAATTACATATATTGTATTAAATCATTCTACATTATTTTACAATTCTGACAGTACTTAACTATTTTCAATTAGTCCTTTGAACATTCATTTTCAGTAACACTGCTTTTAAATTCCCTATTACCTTTCTGAAAACGTAGGTCCCTATACAACAACAATGGCTTAAGCGACAATGTAAAAAAAACAAAAACAAGAAATGATTTGAACAAAGTATTAAACAGCAGAATTGAGAACTCAACAGCTGTGCTGAACGATAAAACAAAGAAAAACACAGTGACTTTGTCACAAGTAGTAAATCAGTAGCCAAATATACGTCTTAAAGGGACAAATGGCACACATGATAGGTGTATAATTAAAAGATGACAAACCTGGACGATAATAATATTTAGTGCAATACAATGTGGAAAGATGAACAAATCATGACAGCATGGTCATATTTTAACATATTACATTTGTTTGGATGAAGAATCCTAAACATCCCACTATCCCAGTTATATAAGAGAGCAAATATCATAAAACAAGAAGATAGGTCACAATCTTATTTGCAGAAAGGAAACTGAAAACAAGACCTTGCTCTCAGATAATATACTATCTCTATTAAGCGCATTAAATACTTTTTATGCAACATACTGAAAGTATTAAAACAAGTACAATCAGAAAGGCCAGAACAATACATGTAACTTCATCTGTCCAACCAACTGCTATTCTACATGGAATAATTTCCATATGTGAAGTCTAACAACAGGTCCCGATTTAATTTGAAGCAAAATAATAAAAAATAAAGCTCCCATTTGAAAAAAAAATCTGTCCCTATTAAATAAGGAATGACTTAAAGAACAACTTAAATTCATATTGCATATTTAAGTAGTGATATTGCACAAGTTACAAAAATAAGACATTAAATACTACTTGCTATACCAGTAGTAAATACAAAAATATGTTTCTTTCCATGTCTCTCAGTGCCATCTTCACGTTGGACTACATCTCCCTGTGTCCGGTACAGCGCTGCTGTATTTCAAGTTCACCCAGTACAGGCCATGTAATGAGAATTAACTTGAGTTTCTACATAGAAAACATTTGGCACCAATCCCAACTGGCCTGGGAAAAGGATGGGGTGTCTGGGTGTGGTGAGTGTTCTGATTTGAGTTATACCTTTGTGGGCTAACCTACACATCACAATTATATGACTAGCTATGTCAGTGTGTTCCCTAGTATTACGCTTCACACTCACACTCAGTAGCTACAGTATATATGCGGGAGGGACCACTAAGTGAAGATTCTGCACTCTGTTCCCTATGCAAACACAAAGCAGGAGTAGAAGTGGGTCTTCCTGGGTCTTGTGGCTGGGTTGGGGGCTTCCGTGCCTCAGCTTCACGCAGGTTGCTGGGGGTTGGCGTGTTGAGGATGCTGAGGATGACCCAACAGTCCAATTCTCTGTTTCTGCTTCCTTTGCTCTGTCATCTAGAGGACAACACACGGGACAGGTGCTGGGTTATTTGCTCAACTCTAATTTTCTGTATCTGTACCTCTGCTGCTCTGTCACATCTACTGGTGAGGTAAAGGTTGTCTGTGTCTGACACTAACCTACAAATAAGCTGATGCTGAGTTTCTTGTTCAGATAAAGTAAAAACTCTCCGTGCCTGCAAATGCTGCACAGCAATGAACTGAGAGCTTTTGGTTTTAACAGGAGGGTTTCAGTGTTCCATCTGAAACGTATCCTTCTACCCTTTCAGAATGTAATCTAGTCTAACAACATGTAAACCACAGTAAGCAAACAACCAGCAGTGAAACTCCAGTAAAATACATTTTTACTTTCAAGTCAGGCTCATGAGTAATAATGAAATATGTTGGCTTTCATGACAATAGGGACAATCAGTTTTAAATCAATTGAAGTATTAAAACAAACAAAACGAGTTTCCTAAAAAAGTTTTCGCAATCTTAATATTGCAAACATACAATGGCAAAGGCAATAAAAATACCCTCACAAACGCTGTTGGTCATGAGATGAGCATTATAAAGGAATTCATTATTAGATGTTGGGAAGTGCTAGAAAGAGCAGCATTACATTTTGTGAGAGAGCTATGGGGGTGGCCACTGGCTAAACTCAGTTACAGTAGAATGTGACTCTTTATTTGTGCCACAGCAAACTAATTAAATCAATTTTCGTTGGAATTATGTAACAGATGAAGCTCTTGTTTGGGCCAGTTGTTTTTGAAACAATTTTCTTGTTTGTGCCACTTTTGAGTGCTATGGAGCATGCTTAAGACCCTTCCAGGCAAGGGAGGGGGGAGGAGGCACTGCCCTGACTTCTGGGAAAATAAGACTAAAACAGTCTAATCTAAAAGCACAGTTTAGTCTGAATTTGTCTGTCAACTAAACTCCAAAAGTTAATTTTCCTATTTTGGTCTATGTTTGTGTACGTGTGAAAGGACGTGCAAAACCAAGTAGACATCAACCAATTCAGATCCAAACATCTATTTATGGAGATATTTAGTAATGAATAATCAAGAGAAAATTGTGTTTGTGCCCGAATCCAAACCTTTTAGCCACAGAACAACCATTTCCTTCTGTCTGGGTCAGAGTCTAGATAACACCCACTTCCTCATAGACACTTCTAATTTTAAATACTATTTTGTTTACAAGAAACATTTTCTTGAACCGAACACAACTAATAAAGGTTTTATAATTAATGATAGTCATTGTCATTATAATAATTGTCATTATAATAATATGTTTGATATGTTAATAGGAAATAAAAGGTGTTAAGATCATCATTATCATTTTGCTAATTTACTGTAATCTGACCATGGGCATATCAAGTCTACCAGATTCATGTACATAAATATAATTACTGCATTTAAAGAAGCAGTGCTCTAGCTCTGACTAGGATGTCCACAATACAGTGTGAGCAAAGTCATTGTGGAACTAATCTTTGCTTAATGACGTAAATAAGATCAGGTTGAAGGCCACATGAGCTGCAGCATTGTGAACTATGAGTCATTGTCTTCTGCTTTCAGTAAGCTCTACACCTACAAGGCAAAGAGTTGCCATCAAACAGACCAAAAGCTACACAAAATATCGAAAAATATCGAAATAATGTAATATTTTCATAGCAATATCTATACAGACCATCATCTAGTCACAGGCAAAAGGGTCGACTCACCTGCTCCTTGAGCTCAGTCAGTTGTCCAGAGAGGTTGGAGATCAGCTTCATGGTAGACTCCAGTTTCTCCTGCAGGCTCCTGATTTCATTTTGCTCCCCGTCCGCATCGCTACAGACCAGGGACATGGCCCGCATCCGTGGAAACCAGTCAAGGTTGTGCTCCTGGTGAGCAGAGGGAGAAGAGATGTTATTCAAGCATGACTAGAACATTTGTTGAAGCGCAATACATTAGAATTCTGGTCTCTAATCATGATTATAAAATATAATGTATAGAAAACATTTGGTAACACTTTACTGTGTCCATACACTTTGAAAAAGTAAATATTGTAAAGCGTTAGCATATATATTTAATGTACTGTCCAACATTTATCAAATAACCTACAATTTAAACATCAATAAAACATCTTTACAATTGCTTGTTCAGGGGAAAAATTTATATTTTCATCACATTTTGTCATTCATTTAATGTATACTGAACAAAAATATAAAATGCAACATGCAACAATTTCAAATTTTTTATTGAGTTACAGTTCATATGAGGAAATCAGTCAATTGAAATAAATGCATTAGGCTCTGATCTATGGATTTCACATGACTGCGAATACAGATATGAATCTGTTGTTCACAGATACCTTTAAAAATGGGCCTCACAATAGGCCTCAGGATCTTGTCAAAGTATTTCTGTGCATTCAAATACCCATCGATAAAATGCAATTGTGTTCGTTGTCCGTAGCTTATGCCTGCCCATACCGTAACCCCACCGCCACCATGGGGCACTCTGTTCACAACGTTGACTCAGCAAACCGCTCGCCCACACGACGCTATATAGGCCGGTTGGACTTACTGCCAAATTCTCTAAAATGACATTGGATGCGGCTTATGGTAGAGAAATGAACATTCAATTCTCTGGCAACAGCTCTGGTGGACATTCCTGCAGTCAGCATGCCAATTGCACGCTCCCTCAAATCTGTGGCATTGTGTTGGACATTTTAGAGTGGCTTTTTACTGTCCCCAGCACAAGGGGCACCTGTGTAATGATCATGCTGTTTAATCAGCTTGTTGATATGCCACACCCGTCAGGTGGATGGATTATCTTGGCAAAGGAGAAATACTCACTAACAGGGATGTAAACAAATTTGTGCAAAAAAATGTACGAGAAATATGTTTTTTGTGCGTATGGAAAAATTGTGGGATCATTTCAGCTCATGAAACATGGGACCAATACTTTGCATGTTGCATTTATATTTTTGTTCAGTGTAATTACATTTCTGGTGAACACTTATTTCATAAAATTTCATCAATAACATGCTAATACCCTTTGATTTTCTTTGACAAAGCCTTACACATTAGTGTAAGTCAGAATGACATCAAATGTATTAGTTAGCTGAGGCTCCACTTGGCAAACAGATGCCTCTTTGATTTGTGTTTCTCTCAAATAAATCCCTCTTTGTTTGTCTGTGTGTGTGCACTTATCAAGCCTATAATAAAATGTAATAGAATTAATGTTGGGGACTTTCCATACCAGGGAGTTCAAACTCACCGAGACAACTTCCTTTAAAAAAATGATGGTCTAATTATACAATAACACAGTCATGTTGAATGTGTGAGGGCCGAATAGAGGAACATTTACTCAGACTTAACTAGCAATATAAGGCAGAGTTCCCCATTTCATTAATATGGTATATTGTTGCATGCAAACTTCCTCGTCGGTGGCAATGTTGAGTTTAACACAACACAGCCCTAAAGTGACACAATGAGAATGACTTGAATTTTCAAAATGTCACCAGTGATTAGTTTCATATCTAAATAGTTGAGGTAAGGAAACATCTCAAGTCATCTACAGTGATTTATGACTCTTTGCCTCTTTCCTCATATTTGTAAAAAGTTTCCATGCTCCTCCTCCTCCTACAGCCTACAGTACACATCAAAACACTACAGCTATCAATCAGTCAATACCTCTCAATTAATTTATTATGCTAATCTGCTCTACCAGAGTGGAATCACATGAATAAACTGACGGCTTCTAAAAATAGAAAAGAGAAAACGTTCTGTACAAGGTCTGCCCAGTGCACACAGTGCACAAACGTTTACGCGTGGAGAGTACAGTAAGTGTGACGGCCAGTCACTTCAGAGCCTTGAGACAGTGAAAGGGTTGCTGCGTTCATCCAGGCGAGCAGCAAAGGGCCACTCTGAGCACATTCTTTCAACCCTCTATCTCCTCCAGCACTGGGCCACTACATATCAATGTTATTGTGCACTGTCTGAACCTGCCCTCAAATAATCGGAGGCTGTGTGAATAGGTCTGTCTGGAGTTCCCTTCAACCAAAACACACGTGTAGACACACACCATTAAAAAACAGTCACCCATTTAGCTACATGTATGTGCACTCCCAGACCCTACAAAATAGCATTACAGTTAGCTTAACTACAGACCGAACAGTAGACTGTGTGCTTGAATAGGAGCGTGCTGGGGAGCACCTGCACTGTAGCCTGTGTCTGTTGTGAGCACAGCTGCATGGCTGCAAAAGTCCCTGGGTTTCAGTGGTGTAGTCTGAGATGCGGGGGCGAGAGTGGCGGCTGCATGGGCCACAGGCTGGTCCTAGGTCAGACAAACAGCAGGACAGGGGAATCACACAGAGACATGTACTCATTCTGAGAGGAGGAAAGGAGAGCTGTGTGCATGCTCAACGCCCCACCCCCCTCGCAGCACAATGCTGCTTTCCCGCATTTGATCATGTACATGCATACTCTGTATTGGACATCTACCTACTATAATAGACTAGAGATGCACCGACACAGTATACTAGATTCCTCTGCTAGTGTATTGCTGAATGTAGAAACAGACCCTTCAAGGGGGTCCAAGACTGTACAGCTCAGACATAATGACATTAGTAAAATCGTGTCAACATTGTTTGTCTGAAATCCATTTCTAATCAAAGTGCCCGGCTTATCTTGGATGAGAGAGGAGCAGAGATGTACAGTACAGCAAGATTGATAATCCTGCCCTTTGCCCTCTGTGTCAAGAGTCAGTTTGACAGCCCAACCCCCAGCCCCCCAAAACCCATTTTCCTTTCTCAGTGTTTACAAGTGAAAACACTTCCAGTAAGTCTCAGACCGCTGTCACCGCTGACATTAAATTCATCTTCACAGTAGCTCAATGGAAATGACGGAAATTCATTTTCCATTATTAAAACCACAAGGCCCATGACAGAGAAACAGGATGCTGTGTGGTTTTGACAGCAACAGAAACGTCACAGGCAAGCCACAGGCCACCTGACATACTGACAACCCACCACATCTACTACTCTTCCATACAAATTAAAGAAACAGATCACATTTCAAAATAAACCTAACAAACAAATAGAAACAATGTGCAAAACACAACGGGAAAGCTCCTTCTCACTGCCCTTCTTCTGAAATGCCTCTAAAGCATTCTCTTATCAATGCGATTCAAAGTTCAAATCACGATGTGGATGCATCTTGGAGCAGCGAGCATGGGCCGCAATAATAATGAGGGCAACAGATTCTGGCATACCCAAGTCAAGCACTATAAATGTAAGCCTTCAACCTGACACTTCAGCCAAAGCTTTCTGCAATTGACGTCAATCCCAGTCATTGTCAGACTTCTATCTACACCCCCTGATCTCTCAAATCCCCTCTATGCATATGAGGTGTCTTCACCACTATAGGCAGAATCATCATGAGACACTGTTATGCTTGTTAGGGTAACCAGGCAAGAAAGAAGGGGAAATGTATCAATAGAACTATTATACAATATTAAGCCTATTACACCAACATAGGGAGCCTTTTCCCCTACCATGTCAAATGAAGAAGAAAGATCTAATGTGTTGCGTTCATAGGACATAATAGGAGACTAACTAATAGGGATGTGACCGATTCCTCCACTTCTCAGATTATAAACTCAAAATTGTGTATTTTTTTATGAACCCATCCCCCTCTTCGGAGGACAACAATAACTTTTGTTTTTTACAGCTTTTTTGCTACACACATTTTACATATACGTTTGACTTACAGTGCATTCGGAAAGTATTCAGACCCCTTGACTTTTTCAACATTTTGTTATGTTACAGCCTTATTCTAAAATTGATTAAATTGTTAGTTTTTTCTCATCAATCTACACACAATACCGAATAATGACAAAGCAAAAACAGGTTTTTAGAATTTTTTGCAAATGTATTAATAATAAAAGTATAAGTATTCAGACCTTTTGTTATGAGACTCGAAATTTAGCTCAGGTGCATCCTGTTTCCATTGATAATCCTTGAGATGTTTCTACAACTTGATTGGAGTCCACCTGTGGTCAATTCAATTGATTGGACATGATTTGTAAAGGAACACACCTGTCTATTTAAGGTCCCACAGTTGACAATTAATGTCAGAGCATAATCCAAGCCATGAGGTGGAAGGAATTGTCCGTAGAGCTCCAAGACAGGATTGTGTCGAGGTACAGATCTGGGGAAGGGTACCAAAACATGTCTGCAGCATTGAAGGTCCCCAAGAACACAGTGGCCTCCATCATTCTTAAATGGAAGAAGTTTGGAACCAGCAAGACTCTTCCTAGAGCTGGCAGCCCGGCCAGACTGAGCAATCGGGGGAGAAGGGCCCTGGTCATGGAGGTGACCAAGAACCCGATGGTCACTCTGACAGAGCTCCCGAGTTCCTCTGTGGAGATAGGAGAACCTTCCAGAATGACAACCATCTCTGCAGCACTCCACCAATCAGGCCTTTATGGTAGAGTGTCCAGACGGAAGCCACTTCTCAGTTAAAGACACATGACAGCCCGCTTGGAGTTTGCCAAAAGGCACCTAAAGGACTCTCAGACCATGAGAAACAAGATTCTCTGGTCTGATGAAACCAAGATTGAACTCTTTGGCCTGAATGCCAAGCGTCACGTCTGGAGGAAACCTGGCACCATCCCTATGGTGAAGCATGGCAGTGGCAGCATCATGCCCTTGGGATGTTTTTCAGCGGGAGGGACTGGGAGACTAGTCAGGATCGAGGGAAAATTGAAAGGAGCAAAGTACAAAGAGATCCTTGATAAAAACTAGCTCGAGAGCACCCAGGACCTCAGACTGGGGCGAAGGTTCACCTTCCAACAGGACAACGACCCTAAGCACACATCCAAGACAACGCAGGAGTGGCCCATCCAGACCTCAGACTTGAACCCGATCGAACATCTCTGGAGAGACCTGAAATAGCTTTGCAGCGATGCTCCACATCCAACCAGACAGAGCTTGAGAGGATCTGCAGAGAAGAATGGGAGAAACTCCCCAAATACAGGTGTGCCAAGCTTGTAGCGTCATACCCAAGAAGACTTGAGGCTGTAATTGCTGTCTCAGAGCTCTACGGACAATTCCTTCGACCTCTGCTTGGTTTTTGCTCTGACATGCACTGTCAAATGTGGGACCTTATGTAGACAGGTCTGTGCCTTTCCAAATCATGTCCAATCAATTGAATTTACCACAGGTGGACTCCAATGAAGTTGTAGAAATCAAGGATGATCAATGGAAACAGGATGCACCTGAGCTCAATTTCGAGTCTCATAGCAAAGTGTCTGAATACTTATGTAAATAAGGTATTTATGTTTTTCATTTTTTATTATACCTGTTTTTGCTTTGTCATTATGATATATTGTGTGTAGATTGATGAGGACATTTTTGTATTTAATTAATTTTAGAATAAGGCTGTAACGTAACAAAATGTGGAAAAAGATAAGGGTTCTGAATACTTCCTGAATGCACTGTACATGCATGGCACTTTTTTACACAGTGTTCACATAACAAAAATATGTATTTGATGTCTTTTTTTTATACATATATCTATATATATAAACACATATATCCACACATATACACACATACAAGCTCTTAACTTAGTTTTTGGTAAAAGTGTTGATCCATTGATAGCCCAGAGCCTGCATGCAGACGTGCATCAACTTCTTGATGCTGGAGGGCTAACATCTAAGCTGTGAGTTCTCTAAACTCAGCTTCTTGCAGTAAATTACCATGTCTGAGCTCTGCAGAGAGCCGTGCTTCAGACACCTAATTTAGCTCCCAATCCAGAGCAAGAGGCCCCACATGATCAAATGTGTTGCATGGGTCCAGTTGTGGTTGACTGGGTCAGCTGACGGGTCAGTGGATTCTAACACACCATGTGCCCTCTCTCTAGTAGAGGTCACCTTAAATCCTCCTGTGGGCCACAATGTGTCCCTGAAAAGCTCTGTTTGGCTCAGTAGGGTCTAAGGCTAAGAGGGGGTTAGTTGATCCCAAATCAGATGACTCCTCACAAGACCTCACAGCGCAAAAGTCTACAATGTATTGGTGCTTGTGGTTTTCTGTTTCCGAAGATGTTTTTAGATTTATTCTCACCATGGGACAGAGATATTTTACTGCATGAGAAAATATATCTCTTTATCTAGTATAGTGTAGGAGCTAACCTGCATTCTCAGCACACATTTGATCAAAGCTCAGATATGTGAGCCTCTCTGATGAAGTGATGCAGAACTGCCAACTCCCTGTTCAATATCTATTTATGACCACATCCCTGCCTATCTTGATGTGTATAATCAAGAATCTCCTTAGTAATAAGCTGGCTGGTACTTTAATATGCATAGTAGTCTAGTCGTACCCTGATCATCTCAGCAACGTAGCTCTCTGGTCCCGTGTACTCTGTGGAGTCCTTCACCTTCACCAGCACTATGAAGAACAGGTAGTGCCACATGTTGTGCTCCACCTTGATGTGCTCTTCAAATGTCACTGTCTTGTTGTCAAACTTGTCCCTTTCCAGGCCTGCACACGAGGGGACACACAAAAAACTAAATTGTCAAACATGCAGACACAAATGCATGGCAGTTACGGCATTCTTCATCTGTAAACAAACAATGCATGTGTGGCAATAATGAGTCAATCATTATGAATCTGGTGATTGTCATGACCTCAGTTGGAATGACTGACTGCACAACAATAGCACGGGGAAGCACTTCAGAAGGAGAATAGAATAGGACAAGGGTTTTAACGCTCAACAGGTTCTCAACGTCTCACATAAACTCGTTTTTTTACATGCCCCTTTATCCTACGGGGCCAACCATACATATAATGTTTGCACACATGACTGTAGGTCGCTTTCTACATAAAAGCGCCTGCAAATGGTGATTCCAAGCTCAGATTGCATCAGATGGTATCTCAGATTGTTCTGGCAATTCTCACATAGGATCTTCATCTGGAGGATGGATGTTTGAAATGCTTTTTACATTTGCATCACAAACCATTTTTGAGAAAATCATGATGAAAGTGTACATTTTAGGCCTCATGTAAGACTCTATGATCTGTGAACCATACATGATACAGACAAAATCTTGGTGTCAATATACAGTGGGGAAAAAAGTATTTAGTCAGCCACCAATTGTGCAAGTTCTCCCACTTAAAAAGATGAGAGAGGCCTGTAATTTTCATCATAGGTACACGTCAACTATGACAGACAAATTGAGAAAAAAAAATCCAGAAAATCACATTGTAGGATTTTTAATGAATATATTTGCAAATTATGGTGGAAAATAAGTATTTGGTCACCTACAAACAAGCAAGATTTCTGGCTCTCACAGACCTGTAACTTCTTATTTAAGAGGCTCCTCTGTCCTCCACTCGTTACCTGTATTAATGGCACCTGTTTGAACTTGTTATCAGTATAAAAGACACCTGTTCACAACCTCAAACAGTCACACTCCAAACTCCACTATGGCCAATACCAAAGAGCTGTCAAAGGACACCAGAAACACAATTGTAGACCTGCACCAGGCTGGGAAGACTGAATCTGCAATAGGTAAGCAGCTTGGTTTGAAGAAATCAACTGTGGGAGCAATTATTAGGAAATGGAAGACATACAAGACCACTAATAATCTCCCTCGATCTGGGGCTCCACGCAAGATCTCACCCCGTGGGGTCAAAATGATCACACGAACGGTGAGCAAAAATCCCAGAACCACACGGGCGGACCTAGTGAATGACCTGCAGAGAGCTGGGACCAAAGTAACAAAGCCTACCATCAGTAACACACTACGCCGCCAGGGACTCAAATCCTGCAGTGCCAGACGTGTCCCCCTGCTTAAGCCAGTACATGTCCAGGCCCGTCTGAAGTTTGCTAGAGTGCATTTGGATGATCCAGAAGAGGATTGGGAGAATGTCATATGGTCAGATGAAACCAAAATAGAACTTTTTGGTAAAAACTCAACTCGTCGTGTTTGGAGGACAAAGAATGCTGAGTTGCATCCAAAGAACACCATACCTACTGTGAAGCATGGGGGTGGAAACATCATGCTTTGGGGCTGTTTTTCTGCAAAGGGACCAGGACGACTGATCCGTGTAAAGGAAAGAATGAATGGGGCCATGTATCGTGAGATTTTGAGTGAAAACCTCCTTCCATCAGCAAGGGCATTGAAGATGAAACGTGGCTGGGTCTTTCAGCATGACAATGATCCCAAACACACCGCCCGGGCAATGAAAGGAGTGGCTTCGTAAGAAGCATCCTGGAGTGGCCTAGCCAGTCTCCAGATCTCAACCCCATAGAAAATCTTTGGAGGGAGTTGAAAGTCTGTGTTGCCCAGCGACAGCCCCAAAACATCACTGCTCTAGAGGAGATCTGCATGGAGGAATGGGCCAAAATACCAGCAACAGTGTGTGAAAACCTTGTGAAGACTTACCGAAAACGTTTGACCTGTGTCATTGCCAACAAAGGGTATATAACAAAGTATTGAGAAACGTTTGTTATTGACCAAATACTTATTTTCCACCATAATTTGCAAATAAATTCATTAAAAATCCTACAATGTGATTTTCTGGATTTTTTCCCCTCATTTTGTCTGTCATAGTTGACGTGTACCTATGATGAAAATTACAGGCCTCTCTCATCTTTTTAAGTGGGAGAACTTGCACAATTGGTGGCTGACTAAATACTTTTTTTCCCCACTGTACTCATTATAGTGTGCTCTAAAATATGGATTATGTATCAATTGAAAAAAAAAATCACATTAATTTATTAAACATGAAAACATATTAATATCTCCAAACTACACTTTTTGATTTAGTAAATTTTAAGACACAGGGTTCTATTTTAACAAACCAATGGTCAAAAGCAATGGTCAATCTTAGGGCTGGCGGTAGCGCTATAGGTCTGGGGGTGTTTCAGAAATATTCTTGCCATTTTCACTGCGGGAATTATGAGTGCAATAGCTGGTGGTGGCACGAAAGGGCTGGGTTTTGATGAATAAATAAATTATAGGTGTGTCGAGGGCTTGGCCACTCACTGGCCAAATCAATCAATTCATGGCTTAAAGGGAAATATATAAAAAATTCAACTTCATATTCATCATCTCCAGCACCACCCCAACATCAACATATGTGCAAATGGTGCGTTTCTATGTTTTGTAATAAAAAAGATAAGAGGAAGATAAGTGTTTCCAATGACATTATTAACCAATTAGTAGGCAATTGGTAGGCAATGCCTACTCATAATTGGTTAAAATCACATGATGCACACCGATGATGTCATTGGAAATACTGATCTTCCTCTATCTTTTTTACTACAAAACATAGAAACGTGTGACCCGTTTCAGGAAGCTAGGCGTATGTCACAAGTCACTACTTCACAAGAGAGGCATTTGAATGTCTTTGCAGCAATGCCTTCTGGAACATCTGAACTTTCTTGTGCCTTACTAACAAACTTGTATTCCATCTGTAAATACGAATAAAATTATAAAATTACGAGCCTAGTTGGTTTAGCCACGGAAAAAGACAGGAACCTTCCTGCTAGCCATGATTGGCTGAGATAATGGATGTGCTGGACATGCCGGGAGATGACTTTGGATTGGTCTGCGATGTAGCATGCTTCTGTCTATAATGTGAGCTGTTCAGTATGTGTTGATAATCCTTTCTACCGCAGCTTTTTTGAAAGATATAACGTTAGCCATCGTGAACTACAAAAGTTTTGCTACTTTTCTCAACAACATTGATGCCCTGAATTTAGCAGGTACTAATGACAAATCAGTTGGAAAAAGTTGTGATGGGCTACTTTCTGGACACGACACAGTCAGTGTTAACCGGAGTGACTTGACACAACGCTGGACAAACAAGATATAGCTACAAACAAAATTAAGTTAAATGGTTCCATTCTGCTGTGAAACTTTCATCCATGTATACGGGTAAGAGTCCAGCTACATTTTCAGATATTATATGTTTCTAATTTTGTCAGAAGGTCGTTTTCATTGCAAGGTAAAGCGTACTGTTCGCTAGCTAGCGAACGTTAGCTTGCTGGATCGCTAGCTAACGTTCCGCTAATGTTACGTGTATGATCTGTGTAGTAATATTATTTGAATCAGAAATCTATTTGCATTGCTAATTATAGCCTAATGTTAGCTAGCTAACATTTAACCTAGTTGGTTAGCTTTAGCTACCTGCAGATTCATACTACAGCAGCTGTATGACAATCTGTTTGTATTGGTAGCAGTATGAGTTGGGATTATGCCGGTTCATTGTTTAGCTAGCTAGCTAGCTACATGTCTAAACAAAAAACTCCACTTCGCCAGATGATTACATGATCCATCAAGTTAGCCAGGAGTGTCTGGGGGTGATTAAGGCCATCTATTGTATTTAATGAACATGTGTACATGTCTAGACATTTCTTTCACATAATCCATCAATTTAGACAAGTGTGTCTGGGTAAGCGATATCTAATAATTATAAAAAATGTATAAAATATTTTTATCTTGACACTTTCTGTTTTTGATATTGCTACTATGCAAATATGTAAGTAACCATTTCACTGTATCATTTACACCTTCTGTATCCTGTACATGTGACAAATAAACATATATTTTATTTGATATAGTGTGTGTTTACCAGAGACAGTAATGTGATGAACAACATGACCTGCACCAAAGTCAGATTAGGATATAGGCCAAGTACCGTAATTTTCGGACTATAAGCCGCGCCTTTTTTCCAATTTTTCGACCCTGCGGCTTATATAACGGTGCGGCTAATCTATGGATTTTTACAGCTAACGGTCACTAGAAGACCTCCTAAATCTATGGATTTTACAGGTTACAGTCCACCAACTTTAACTCTATGGGCTCTATGACCGGTCCGCGCCCCCCACCTTTAAGCGGCGGGCTCCAGCAGGAAAAGCTGGAGGCCGGAAAAGAGTGAGACCGGTAGCGCGCAAAAGTGGAACCGAGAGTGGTACGAGAGACAGAACGAGAGACAGAACGAGAGCAAGACAGACAGACATTACGAGAGCGAGACAGTTTGTCTCTTTCCTGACAATCCCCTCTGTGCACGAACCCTTACATATGGTAATTAAACATTAAAACACCTGCGGCTTATAGTCCAGTGCGGCTTATATATGTACACATAATTCAATATCATTCAATTTAGCTGCTGCGGCTTATACTCCGGTGCGCCTTATAGTGCGGAAAATACGGTACTAGAAAAGTGTATTTTTACCTGGAGTTTCCTTATTGTAGGCTACTACTTTTACCACTTTTAGTCTTGAAATCGTTCGTTGTTTAGTACTATACTCACTCTGTTTAGCACATGGCCTCACATGTGAATCCTTAAAGAGATGGGTGGGGCTAAGGCTTAAGAGGGTGTGAAAGATGCTGAATGGGTGTAGACAAAGAAGAGCTCTCCTGTAGGCATACCAAAACATTCAAAGGCCATTTTCTCAAAAGTGGGGTTACAAGTTTATCAACTTTCGAAGCATAAATACTTTTCCAATGTTCCTCAACTGCAGAGTATGATATACCATTTTCTAGCTCTGAGTCTCTACTTTTATCCAATGTAAAAAAAATAACAGGACCGAATCCAGGTGGTGGGTTACATATGTTGATGTTGGGGTGGTGCTGGAGATGATGAATATGAAGTTTAACATTTTTGAAATATCCCTTTAATACTGTATTCCATTGTCTCAAGTTCTGTATGTTGTTGACAATATTTGCGTTGTCATCAACTCCAATTCGTCTTGGGGTACAGAATATTATCTTCCTAGTCCATTGTGGATTGATACAGTTTATAAACGAGCATAGGCTACAGTAACGAGTAATAGCAACAGTAAAACAAAATCATCCAGTGTTTGCTGAATATGTTTGGAGTGTTGACAGTCAACGTTGATGTAATTGGCTTCAACTAGTATAGTCCTTTACGCATCACACTTCTCAAATAAAAAATACTAGGCTCCCGTATGTGTGAGGCACTTTATCAATAAGCAAGATATAGCCTAGGCCTACCGTTGATATGGTGTTATAGGACTGAATCATTTGAATATGTTTGGAGAAGCGCATCTTTGGAAATAGGGATGATACAAGATGAATGGAGTCACCTATGCACTGCAGGTAGGCCTATGTGAATAGTGAACAATGCAAAAGCATGACGGCAAAAGCCTCACGAGTAGACCATTTAGAAACCTTTTATGGATGGGCTACTATGCTAATGCATGGCCAGGATAAGAAAGATACCAGATGCATTGCTGTTGAACCAGCTTTTGTTATAGTAGGGTAAGGGTAGCCTATAAGGGCTTCTTTTTTTAATCAAATTAAACAGAAAACAAGCAATTGTTACAGGGAAATAACAAATGTTTCTAAATATGAGTGTCACCGGATCATATCAACTCTCGTTTCATGATGGGCATATAACCTACTTGGAGGGTTTTTTATGCACATCCAAAATAACAACAGGAGCTGGCTAAAATAATGTACAATAGCCTACATAGATAAAAAGGGGATGCTCCCAGACTTGATATTTTAATCAAGCGTTGGTGATTAAGATGTATTTCAAAGCAGTCTCACAAGCCAAACCCTTTATTGATAGTCTTGACTACTTGGCGAATGCATTTGGCAGGACAAAAAAAAACTGCCTTCATTGAGAGGGGAAGCTATGCTTGGTTTTTAATTAAATGAAAGAAAATGGGAAAAAACATTAGTTTTTTATGTTTCTAAATACAAGGTTTACGACTCTTGTTCCATGTGTATATGGGCACTGTGCATCACGGCTGGATTGGCTGCGCTTCCGCTGTCAAAATCCATGCCATAACCAACCGTTTTACCTGCTAAGACTAGCTTTTGGTTGGTCTTAAATATCCTCACCAGTGCTTCCTGAAATTGGCACTTTGGCGCACATTTGTAAGGACACACCTCAGATATTTCCAACCCTCCCACCTCAGAACAAGCGAGCTCATTTAAGACTGGTAAATTACCAATCCTGGCACTAGGGAAATAGAAGAGTGCCAGCTTTAACAGGTCAGTTGCAAATTAGTGTGTGTTTGACCATTGCGCTGGCTTAATGGCAGCCGAAAATAGAGCCCATATTGTTTGGAACTATATAAATCTACAAGTACATCACGTTTCCAGAATGGGCTCTCTGCTAATTCTGAAGGTATGATCAATTTAGCGTTATATGTTGTATGTGTTGTAAATTAAAAATTAAATAAAAAAAAGTATGATCAATTATTTGAGCACCACCAACACAGTGAATGGGAAAATGGATTCAAAGGGAACTCCCTCTGCTGGTGACTTGCTGAATGTGCAATCCTAAAGGAGGTCTGTGATTGGTTAATGACATATCATGTCAATTTCTATGTATAAAATGAATCATATGATAAAAGTACCACTCTGGAAATTGTAGTTGTTTGAAGAGTATATTGTTACAAACAATATGTCTAAAAATAAGCTAAATAAAAAATTGTAGTTTTGAGATATTAATATTTTTAATGTTGAATAAATGAATGTGAAAATGTGTATTTCAGAATCTAGGCATATTCCATATTTGAGAGAACACTATAAGGAGTATAATGCACCAAGATGTTTTATGTCTGTATCATGTACGGTTCACAGATAATAGGGTCTTACAGGAGGCATGTATGTATAGGTCTAAAAAGGGCCTAAGATGGCCAATTTCATAATGATTTTCTCCCAAAAATGGTTTGTGATACAAATGTAAAAAGCATGTTAAACATCCTTCCTCCTAATGAAGTTCCTATTTGAGAATTGCCAGAACAATCTGAGATGACAAACATATTTTCTGCTCCCACTGGCTTGGAATCATCCTATAGTATTACTCTGATGTGCTTTTAATCCATCTTTATGTCATAACACCAACCAGTTACAATCATGCTTGCAATATCTAACATTGAATGGAAAATGTCTAAAATGGATAGGCTACAGTAACTAAGGCTACAGTTATAGCTTGTGTATGGTGATGTGATCCAGTACATTGCCATTGCATTGCACAGCACACCAACATGGTCAAGAACCTGCATTGGCAACAGGAGGAAGTTACTCCTCCACATCAGCCATGACTAACCATTCAGGTTCTGGGAAGAGGAGGCGTTGTGTTGTTTACACTGCTGAGCAAAACAGCCCCCATTCTTCCACCGGCCAGCTGTGAGGCATGCAACATTAACAGCCTCAGACAGACTTAAAGTGCAGGTTGAGACCACTCATCTGCAGTGTCTGTTCATCCTCCTCCAACGCTCACTGCACTGCAAGCCTAATGTGAAATAGCACTGCTTCTGACTCTACAGACCACAACCACTAGTCATTCCAACCCTAGCTCAAATGGTAGCTTAGCAGACAGTCTCATGCCGAGCGTCAGCCCACTGATCACTAGCTTTGGACACAGGCCAGAAGAACCGAGCCAGGTCCAGGTAGGGCCACTCACCGCAGATGAAGCATGTCGTCTTCAGGACTTCCTCTTTTTTTTGCTTTTCACTCCTGAGGTCGGCGAAGGTGTCGATGATGACTCCGAAGATGAGGTTGAGGACGATGATGATGACCAGGAAGAAGAAGAGCAGGTCGTAGATCACCCTGCCAGCAAACAGAGGCTCCTACCAAAGACACAGAAGATAGAAAACCATTTGATAACACACACCAAAACATTTCAACTAGTCAACTATCAAAGACGACTGCAGCTAAGAAACATGACTGCAGCAAAATTGTCCCCTGTTGATTAGCAATAGCAATAATTGAGATTGAGATTGTAGTGAAGCTAAAATGTTGTTTCTTCCCAAGTCTGGACCTGTGGGACATGTAAATTGTTTTGGTGTTGTTAGGGCTGTGACGATTATGGAATTTTGGGTAACGATTATTTGTCATGCAAATGGTCACAATTACTGTCATAATTGTCATTTTTGTTGAAAAATGTTTTGAGCTTGTAATGTATCTTTGAAAACAAGCTACGAATACAACACAGCTTTGGTGACACCCCTGTCTTAAACACCAATGGTTTTGACCGCTTGGAACCTTTGGAAATGAAGCTTCTCCTCCCGACCGTACCGTTCTGCTCGTAAAACAATTACCAACTTTACCCACTTCATGTAAAAACTGCTATTGGGGAAACTAGTATATCTACTTCAATATAAAGTTGAATCCACACTTCTCCTAAAATGAATGTAATAAGACGATTATTATTATTATTATTATTATTACTTCACGGTTATTGTCCATAATTGTCAGTTACACAATTATCCTATAATTGCCAGCCCTAGGTGTTGTGTTCAACATGGGCATTTGTGTACCTCTTTGGATGGCTTCCGCAGGACGTCCCCCACACCACCTCCACTCCTCAGGCCGTGACTCAAGACAGTGACAATACACATGAGCAGAGAGTCACATGACCGCTCCTTGTCCTCGATCACTACCGCCGACGGCTGGGTGGCTATGGCAGCTACAGAGGGACATCAGGGACATGTATTGCACATAGTGTATATCCACAACAAATTCACAAAACCTTTTTATCCACATCCTCTAATTCACATCCACATTTCTCATATACCAGACCTCATAGCAAATTCTGTCTTAATTAGGAAAATGTTGTGCAAACAAAACATTTCACTCAAAATAAACTTGTAAAACAACCCTCCCAATACCAGCCTCTTCCCAGCACAGGAACCACTGACAATACCAATGTGACCCTACCAAACTGTTCTCACAAAACAACAAGTCACCAGACTAGCATCATTAATTTGGGTGGTGGTGATGGTGGCGAAAGCCTACATGAGGTCTGAACCCAGATGCCCCAGAGCCTGACAAGGTTCATACAAGGTTGTCTGAGCACATTAAGGCAGCATGTAGGTCGTCTTTGATTTGGGAGCTTTTTCTAAAGAAGTCTTACAAGGTCCGTTAGAATGCCTGGATCCCAACTTGCTGCCCCCTGCACCCTCTCAGAGCAAACCCGTCGACCTGCCCTGTGCCTGATGGCAATTAACCCCTGACCTCTCCTCCCCTTCCCTTCCTCTGGAACCTGGTCCTCCAGCATCAGACACACACGGCAGGGCCTAAGTCCCTGTGTGCTTCCCCTAGCCCGGCCAGGCCCAGGCTAGCCCAGGCTAGGGATTGGCATTTTAAATGTGTTGAATGTTTAAGTGCTCGCATTATTAATTTTTCAGAGTACTCAAATTGAGAAAAATATACTATTTTTAGAACACACGGCCTGCACTGAAAAAAAAGATGTGTGCATTTATCTACATTTACATTTTAGTCGATGCTCTTATCCAGAGCAACTTACAGGAACAATTAGGGTTAAGTGCCTTGCTCAAGGGCACAGACAGATTTTTCACCTAGTAGGCTCGGGGATTCGAACCAGCAACCTTTTGGATACTGGCCCAGCACTCCTAACTGCTAGGCTACATGCCATTTATCTAAATTATATGCCAACTGTGCACAACAATGCCTAATTTATCATAACCATTACAGATAACAAATCCTAATTGCAAAAATGTCCCCATATGTGACTCGTTTCAGGAAACTAGGCATATGTCGCGCGTCACTGCTTCACAGGAGCGCCATTTGAACGTAAACCTTTTTTTTAAGCAAAATGCGTTTTTTGGCAGAAATGCCTTCTGGAACATGTGAACTTTCATGTGCCTTAATAACACATTTGTATGCCATCTGTAAATATGAATAAAATGGTTAAATTACGAGCATAGTTTGTTTAGCCATGGAAAAAGACAGCAACCTTCCCGCTAGCCATGATTGGTTGAGATAATGAGTGGGCTGGACATGTCGAGAGATGAGTTCAGATTGGTCTGCCATGTAGCACACTTCTGTCTATAATATGAGCTGGTCAGTATGTGTAGGTAATCCTTTCTAACTCTGCTTTTTTGAAAGATATCACGTAGTAGAACTGCATAAGTGTTGCTCTCCACTTTCTGGAGGACCGAGTTTTGAAATCAGTGGAATTAGAGTATGATAGCTAAGGAGATGGAGAAAATTCTGGCATTTGATTGCAAATATGCAGACGGAGGCGAAAAGAGAACACACAGAAGGCTGTTGTATAAAACACCTGTCTCTGGGTTACACCTTCAAACTAAGGGCAACCATGGCATCCGTGACAGAGAGGGAGAAGCGTCCATCCATGTATACGGGTAAGAGAGTCTAGCTAGCTACATTTTCAGATATTACACGTTTCTAATTTAGTCAGAAAGTCGTTTTCATTTCGAGTTAAAGTGTACTGTTAGCTAGCTAGCTAACGTTAGCTGGCTGGCTAGCTAGCTAACGTTACGTGTATGATCTGTGTAGTAATATTATTTGTATCTCAGAGCCATTTGCATTACTAGTTTTAGCCTAATGTTAGCTAGCTAACATTGAACCTGGTTGGTTAGCTACCTGCAGATTCATGCAGGGTAGTAACGTTATGAGTTGGGATTATGGCTCATTATTTAGCTAGCTAGCTACATGTCTAAACAAAATACTCCACTATGCAAGTAACTATTTCAATAGAATGTTTATGATGTCACTGTGACAACTGTCGATAGACGTAGCTGGTAAATTCGCTCTGGCTATCTACTCCAATTTCAGAGCACTCTCGTCTGAGTGTGCCAGAGCGCAGATTAACTGACAAATTTACAAACGCTCAACACTCGTTGAATATGGCCGGTGTCAGTAAACGTTGGCAAAAAAACGTAATTAAATTGTTGCCAGCAGCACAGTTGCAGTCACCAACGCTCTGGATAACATAAAAACAGCTTAACCAGCTCTGCTAGGGCGAGTAAAATGGTCAGAGTGAGCTGCTCTCTCATTTGTGTCTGGAAGTAGCTAGCCAACGTTAGCCAGTTAGCTTGGGTGCTTGACTGCTGTTGTTAGGTCAGAATGCTTGGATCAACTCTACTTTTTGGCCAGAGCGTCCAGTGTGCGCTCTGAACGCTCAGAGAGCGAAACGCTCAGAATTTAAAAACGGCCAATCTGACAACGCTCTGAGTTTTACGAACGCCCAGAGCACACTCTAGCACTCCATATAAAATGTACGAACACACCCGTAGTATAAACCAGCCTTTAGTCTTGAAATCTGTGGTTGTTTAGTACATAGCCTCACATGTGAATACTTAAAGAGATGGGTGGGGGCTAAAGCTTAAAAGGGTGTGAACGATGCTGAATGGGTGTAGACAAAGAAGAGCTCTCCAGTAGGTACCAAAACAAACAAGGGCCATTTTCTAAAAAGTGACGTTACAAGTTTATCAACTTTCAAAGCAGAATTACTTTCCCATTGTTCCTCAACTGTAGTGTATGATATACCATTTTCTAGCTCTGAGTCTCTATTTTTATCCAATGTAAAAAACACAATTTCAAATGTTGCTACCTATCAACGAATCGAGCCGGTCGGTCACATATATATTGAGTCAATAAAAAAAACAAGTGCCATTTAAGATACATTTATTGAAACCGTAATATCAACTGGTTATATTATATCGTGGAACACAATCTTCAAAAAGGCAGTAACCTCAGCTGTGGCGCTTGCTTGTAGAAGCCTTATGTTTGGAATCAAAAGGACTATGTAAAAGGTAGGTTAAGTAAGGGATCACAGCGGCGCTTTGCAGTGGCAAAAGAAGTGATGTGAGATTGCTGCTGCTTGGCCCCCTTCTTTGAACGTTTCTTTGTGCTTAATAAGCATATGATTTCTCATGGAGCTAGTTGTGCTGTGATATGAGAGATTGATATTGCATAGTTTGCATTGCACATGGGTCCGGTTTCATCAGTTTGATCAAAATACTTCCAAACCTCGCTGCATTTGGCGGCATGCTGATAGTGCCCACTTCTCGCTATGAGCCTTAAACAGCCCTCACACAGCCAATCAGAAGCACTTGCCATCAAATATTTGCCATTTATATTTTTCAATCTTAAATATTTAAAAATCTTAATTAAAGAAGTCGTAATGTGTTAGTTAACCCCGCTCTATCTCAATATAACACGTTTAATTTTGACAAGAGTTATTAAATAAATAAGACATGTTATGGAAAAAAAAAAGATCTCTGGTTAAAGATCGAGTTTTGATGTCCGTTCGAGTACTCATGCCCTTCCCTAAGCAGGCCTAATCCCATGACTGCCCGGCCGCACACATTTACGTCTCAGTGTAACTCTGGGAAGCGTCTCCTCTGGAGGAGGACATAGAAGCCCACGCACACACATTTCATTTTCTCTTGAGCACATACCATCCACAACAGCTTCCGTGGAGCAGTTCTCCCCGCTGTCCTTCCGACACACTCCTGCTGACAGGAACTCTCCCACCATACTGGCCCCACTCTCTGCCAAACAGGAAAACAAAGGGTCAGGAGAAACTCTTGTGCCTTTTTTGTCTCAATATTGTCTATTGCAAACGAGGGACCATATTAGGCCTTACAGACTTAATTCACAGCAGGAAATCTGGTGCAAGTTTTAAATGTGACAATCAGCGTGGGGAGGATAGACAGAGGAAGCCATTCTGTTTGGGAATTTTAAGTGACATAGGGAGCGCCTGCTCTTTGACCTTACCAAGTGTTTTATTAGGTATCCTGTCAATGTTAAGGAGAAAGTCATCCTGGAAGAAGATGTAGCCCACGATGGAGAAGAGGTAGACCAGGATGAGAGCCAGCACGGCTGTCAGCAGGATGGAGCGGCCATTACGGGTTACACTCTTGATCACATTCAGCAGCGTCTCCTCCCTGTACACCAGGTCAAAGAGCTGCAGGAGAGACAAGAGAAAAACACACCTTAGTGGGAGGCGGGGGGGGGGTGAGTGATTGAGTGAGTGAGTGAGTGAGTCCAGTTCTTACCAGCAGACTGTAGAAGAAGACATGGACGAAGACGCCCAGACTACAGATGATCAGGTAGAGGAGGTGGTAGAGGAACTCTACATCCATGATCATGGCCTTGTAGCCCCGCGTGAACGTCCCTCTGTTCCCCACAAAACTCATCAAGAATATCATCTTATTGCCCACCTGAGGAACAGTGGAAAACATGGAGGGATTGAGTCAAAGAGCAGCAACTTTGCCAGGTTAATTTAAAAGGTAAATACTGGTATCTGCAAAAGCAAAGTAGAGATATTCAGAAACAACCAGACATAGCAGACACAACCAGGCAACACAACAAACTTACAGAGAGACTGGCATAGATAGAGGTCAACAAGAGGTAGACTTGCACCCAGTAAAGTTGACATCAGTTTGAGGGCACAGGGGCTACTGTAACCTAACGTAGCAGGCATAAAAGCAAGGACCCAGCGACCAGAAACCCACCCAGTCACAGAGGCACACACTCACACGCATTAAAGAAACTTCTGAGCGAGGTCGGCAGAAACCGGAAGCATCCAACAGGACCCAGTGACCAGAAACCCACCCAGTCACACACACTTGCAGACACACTTACGTTGAAGGCCCCTAGGAGGAAGAGGGTTGGCTCCAGGCCCACAGAGAAGATGAGGCGGAGGATGGTGGAGGCGATGAGGACCCGGACGCCGTGGGGCTGGGGCAGGATGATGACGATGGCCAGGGACACCAGCATGGCGATCCACAGCAGGGCTGACAGGTGACCATCCAGGGTACCTGGAGAGAGGAAGGGGGAGAGGATAGAGGCAAGAAGTAGGGTTAAAAGGTGGGAGGGATGGGACATGGATAGTGTTGTCCATGTAAGATGCCTACTTGGAATATTCCTACAGTAACACATAGGCTTACTGTAGATTACATCACTTTTAAAAGTAGATCCAGTTAAAGATTTGTTTACATTGAATGTTGAATCAAAAGAGAAAAGCAGCCAACACTACAAGCACTGGCTCATCCAACTGCTGTAATGATAGATGGCAAAGCATTGGGTGCTATTAACAGGCAAACAATAATATGTTCTTGGCCTCCAGTGCGGGATATCCTTCTGCAGTAATTTCACCTGTTGGACATGCTCAGGCACATTCTTCTCCCCAGGGAGATGAGGCAGAGCTCTAAAACATTACAGTACTAAATGTTACATAATATACAGTGGGGAAAAAAAGTATTTAGTCAGCCACCAATTGTGCAAGTTCTCCCACTTAAAAAGATGAGAGAGGCCTGTAATTTTCATCATAGGTACACGTCAACTATTTTTTTTCTCCAGAAAATCACATTGTAGGATTTTTAATGAATTTATTTGCAAATTATGGTGGAAAATAAGTATTTGGTCACCTACAAACAAGCAAGATTTCTGGCTCTCAGAGACCTGTAACTTCTTCTTTAAGAGGCTCCTCTGTCCTCCACTCGTTACCTGTATTAATGGCACCTGTTTGAACTTGTTATCAGTATAAAAGACACCTGTCCACAACCTCAAACAGTCACACTCCAAACTCCACTATGGCCAAGACCAAAGAGCTGTCAAAGGACACCAGAAACAAAATTGTAGACCTGCACCAGGCTGGGAAGACTGAATCTGCAATAGGTAAGCAGCTTGGTTTGAAGAAATCAACTGTGGGAGCAATTATTAGGAAATGGAAGACATACAAGACCACTGATAATCTCCCTCGATCTGGGGCTCCACGCAAGATCTCACCCCGTGGGGTCAAAATGATCACAAGAACGGTGAGCAAAAATCCCAGAACCACACGGGGGGACCTAGTGAATGACCTGCAGAGAGCTGGGACCAAAGTAACAAAGCCTACCATCAGTAACACACTACGCCGCCAGGGACTCAAATCCTGCAGTGCCAGACGTGTCCCCCTGCTTAAGCCAGTACATGTCCAGGCCCGTCTGGAGTTTGCTAGAGTGCATTTGGATGATCCAGAAGAGGATTGGGAGAATGTCATATGGTCAGATGAAACCAAAATAGAACTTTTTGGTAAAAACTCAACTCGTCGTGTTTGGAGGACAAAGAATGCTGAGTTGCATCCAAAGATCACCATACCTACTGTGAAGCATGCTTTGGGGCTGTTTTTCTGCAAAGGGACCAGGACGACTGATCCGTGTAAAGGAAAGAATGAATGGGGCCATGTATCGTGAGATTTTGAGTGAAAACCTCCTTCCATCAGCAAGGGCATTGAAGATGAAACATGGCTGGGTCTTTCAGCATGACAATGATCACAAACACACCGCCCGGGCAACGAAGGAGTGGCTTCGTAAGAAGCATTTCAAGGTCCTGGAGTGGCCTAGCCAGTCTCCAGATCTCAACCCCATAGAAAATCTTTGGAGGGAGTTGAAAGTCTGTGTTGCCCAGCGACAGCCCCAAAACATCACTGCTCTAGAGGAGATCTGCATGGAGGAATGGGCCAAAATACCAGCAACAGTGTGTGAAAACCTTGTGAAGACTTACAGAAAACGTTTGACCTGTGTCATTGCCAACAAAGGGTATATAACAAAGTATTGAGAAACGTTTGTTCTTGACCAAATACTTATTTTCCACTATAATTTGCAAATAAATTCATTAAAAATCCTACAATGTGATTTTCTGGAATTCTTTTTCTCATTTTGTCTGTCATAGTTGACGTGTACCTATGATGAAAATTACAGGCCTCTCTCATCTTTTTAAGTGGGAGAACATGCACAATTGGTGGCTGACTAAATACTTTTTTTCCCCACTGTAGAAAGTGTGACATCAGAATGTTGTGGCTCAGTGAAGCTTTATAATGAGCTTACCTGGCACTAACTTCGTGGCTTAGTCCCAGCTCTGTTCTGTGCAACACAAGGACAAAGTCAGACGGTGAACTGTTTGTATGTGTGTGTGTGTGTGTGTGTGTGTGTGCGTGCGTACGTACATGTGTGCGTGTGTGTGTGTGTGTTCAGCTGAAAACGAGGTCAGTCGTCTTTGCCGGATTCACTTCCAGGCCCCAGCCAGAGGCGAGTTTAGAGCTTCCTCCCACTCCCTCCCTGTCTGCCCCCTCTCTTCTCCTCTCCGTGCAGAGATCACATGACAGGTGCTCGTTACATAACTGGGGCCGCTAAAAATACCCCTGGCTCCTGAGAAATTCATGAGGGATGGTCTGGGAGGGATCCCAGGTCCGCCGGCTGCCAGCACACCAGGGAGCTGGACTCCACAGCCAAGCCGCCACGGAGGTAGGAATGGACGTCACAGGACTCCTCTCCAAACCCCATTCCTTTCTCTCCAAAAAGTCCAAAAGATTCCACTACCACAGCACAGCAGGATGAGAGCAGGATGCAGCCATTGCTCAACTCCTCCTCTACACCCAGTGTCTGATATCAACAGATACCATGTCTTCCTGGGTTGAAAGGCCAAACAGGTAGGTCTGTGGGAACAGACTTCAAAGCAAATTCTCAGAGTGGACAAGAGAGGAGTTTAATATGTTAACATGGCTAAATTAGGCCAAAATACCCTCCCTCCCGACAGGCAACTGCTATGCCAGCCATGCCACACTGACCCACCTCCGGAAGAGTGGGGAGCCACAAAACATAGAGCTCAACCAGGTCCTCTCTAGACAAACACTTCCCTGGGAAGTCTAGAGCAGACTGGGACGAGCAGCACACTATGGAATGACTGCTAGGCTTTTTATGACTTGTTTTATAGGAGAGTGCATCAGCTGAGCTCTGGGCAAGGCTCAATACTGTAAAGTACAGGACCTTTAGAGAAGCCACCTCTCAGAGATACACACTGTCTTACAGGTGAGTCATTTCTCACTCCTAGCTATTCTTATTATTCCTACTTGTTTACCTAACTCTACACCTGCATACTGAATGCCCAAGTCTTTGCATGTATTTCTCATGCTCTCAAAAATGTCTTTCAATAAAAGCTTTGTTTAAAGTCGTAAAAGTCTACCAGGCCAATGAAGTTCACTTCCCTTTTACAAGCAGCTGGATTGAACATTAACAACGAGCAGCATCAGAGCTGGCATACATCCGGACAGACATTATTATGGACCAATTAATTGTATGTGCATTTAAGATTTACTACTGAGCAATAATGATTCGCAAGCCGAGCTTTTATGCACATGATGGCTGGCTACATCGTTAAGCCGACATAATTTCCCCCATTGCCCATGTCCTGAGCTGAACCCTACAGTCTGATGCTAATCTCTCTGAAGACACTGGAATCCACATGAATGTATTCTAGCTCTAAGCTAAAAGTGTTTTCGGTTCTCTCTCTCTCTCTGAGGAAGTTGAAAACAAAAGGGACTGCGCCGCTTGACCCCAGTCAGACAGAACAATGTAAAGTTTATGCGAGTCACAATGTGGGTCTTCTCTCTGCAACTCTGCCCTGGAACAATAAAGGCCTTAATGACTGGGGCTTTGCTTTACACATCACCACAGACTAACACTGCGGTCAGGCATGGCGAGGGAGACACAGAGAGAGAGAGAGAGAGAGAGAGAGAGAGAGAGAGAGAGAGAGAGAGAGAGAGAGAGAGAGAGAGAGAGAGAGAGAGAGAGAGAGAGAGAGAGAGAGAGAGATGGAGAGAGAGAGAGAGAGAGAGAGAGAGAGAGATGGAGAGAGAGAGCTGGAGAGAAAAGGCAGTTAAGTGAACATGTCTCTAAAATAACAACAATTTATTCAATACTTGATATTGCACAGGGGCAGCAGTTTCCCCCTGCACACTGGCATACAGTGAAGGTAAAATATAGGATTTAAAAGCTTGAATTCTAAGCTCCGCCCGGGCCAACCACTAGAGCAGCTCCTTTATGCCTTGTGAGTTTGCACAAGACCAATGTTCAACACCTAAGCCTGATGAGTGGCTATGTTCCTAAGGAAAGGTCAAATGTCACGGTCTGGGGCACAGTGAAATGCACTTCTCGCATCCTCTCTCCTCGTCTCCTTCTCAAAACATATTGGAGGAGAAGGTTAGAGGGGAGGGACCTCTGGCTTTCTCATCCAATGGGTTTTGAGAAGGAGAAACAGAGAGGATGCAATTGAGATCTTCCTCAATGAGCTACTTATATTGTGTATTCATTGTTTTCTTTATCTTTATTTCATTTACATTTTAGTCATTTAGCAGACGCTCTTATCCAGAGCGACTTACAGGAGCAATTAGGGTTAAGTGCCTTGCTCAAGGGCACATCGACAGATTTTTCACCTAGTCGGCTCCACAGATACATTGATTTTCAAGCACATTCAAATTTCTTCTGCTTTGTTGCTGCTTATCAAACAGTAGTTATTTGAAGAGAGGGAGTGTTGGGAATTCTGTAAGAGCTGACAGGGACACACCCCAGGCCTTATCGGGTAGGTGTCACTTTTCAGGGTAGCCCAAATAGCAGGGTAGCCCCCCCTGCGTTCAGGGCGTAATATTTCCTGCCAGGCTCAGGGTGACCAGACCACATGGAGGCACACACAGTAAACAAACACAGCACGAATTACCAATTTTATAATATTATAATACAATTATTATTACCATTAGTGTTTATCCTGCTACCTGCCACTTTAACCCGTTTACATGTACATTCCTTCCTCAATCCCTCCAGTACCCCTGCATATTGTAAAAACGATCCTGGCACTGCACTGACCTTAATATAAGACCTGTATATAAGACCTGTACATAAGACCTGTATATACAGTGGGGGAAAAAAATATTTAGTCAGCCACCAATTGTGCAAGTTCTCCCACTTAAAAAGATGAGAGAGGCCTGAAATTTGCATCATAGGTACACGTCAACTATGACAGACAAATTGAGGAAAAAAATCCAGAAAATCACATTGTAGGATTTTTAATGAATTTATTTGCAAATTATGGTGGAAAATAAGTATTTGGTCACCTACAAACAAGCAATATTTCTGGCTCTCACATACCTGTAACTTCTTCTTTAAGAGGCTCCTCTGTCCTCCACTCGTTACCTGTATTAATGGCACATGTTTGAACTTGTTATCAATATAAAAGACACCTGTCCACAACCTCAAACAGTCACACTCCAAACTACACTATGGCCAAGACCAAAGACCTGTCAAAGGACACCAGAAACAAAATTGTAGACCTGCACCAGGCTGGGAAGACTGAATCTGCAATAGGTAAGCAGCTTGGTTTGAAGAAATCTACTGTGGGAGCAATTATTAGGAAATGGAAGACATACAAGACCACTGATAATCTCCCTCGATCTGGGGCTCCACGCAAGATCTCACCCCGTGGGGTCAAAATGATCACAAGAACGGTGAGCAAAAATTCCAGAACCACACGGGGGGACCTAGTGAATGACCTGCAGAGAGCTGGGACCAAAGTAACAAAGCCTACCATCAGTAACACACTACGCCGCCAGGGACTCAAATCCTGCAGTGCCAGATGTGTCCCCCTGCTTAAGCCAGTACATGTCCAGGCCCGTCTGAAGTTTGCTAGAGTGCATTTGGATGATCCAGAAGAGGATTGGGAGAATGTCATATGGTCAGATGAAACCAAAATAGAACTTTTTGGTAAAAACTCAACTCGTCGTGTTTGGAGGACAAAGAATGCTGAGTTGCATCCAAAGAACACCACACCTACTGTGAAGCATGGGGGTGGAAACATCATGCTTTGGGGCTGTTATTCTGCAAAGGGACCAGGACGACTGATCCGTGTAAAGGAAAGAATGAATGGGGCCATGTATCGTGAGATTTTGAGTGAAAACCTCCTTCCATCAGCAAGGGCATTGAAGATGAAACGTGGCTGGGTCTTTCAGCATGACAATGATCCCAAACACACCGCCCGGGCAACGAAGGAGTGGCTTCGTAAGAAGCATCCTGGAGTGGCCTAGCCAGTCTCCAGATCTCAACCCCATAGAAAATCTTTGGAGGGAGTTGAAAGTCTGTGTTGCCCCTAAACAGCCCCAAAACATCATTGCTCTAGAGGAGATCTGCATGGAGAAATGGGCCAACAGTGTGTGAAAACCTTGTGAAGACTTACAGAAAACGTTTGACCTGTGTCATTGCCAACAAAGGGTATATAACAAAGTATTGAGAAACTTTTGTTATTGACCAAATACTTATTTTCCACCATAATCTGCAAATAAATTCATAAAAAATCCTACAATGTGATTTTCTGGATTTTTTTTCTCATTTTGTCTGTCATAGTTGACGTGTACCTATGATGAAAATTACAGGCCTCTCTCATCTTTTTAAGTGGGAGAACTTGCACAATTGGTGGCTGACTAAATACTTTTTTCCCCCACTGTAACTGCATTCTCGTGTTTTTCTTTTTTTCTTCTGTTACATTTCATATGTTTTATTTCTTATCTACACTACCGTTCAAAGGTTTGGGGAAAAGGCGCCTCACAGGTCCTCAACTGGCAGCTTCATTAAATAGTACCCGCAAAACACCAGTCTCAACGTCAACAGTGACGAGGCGACACCGGGATGCTGACCTTCTAGGCAGAGTTGCAAAGAAAAAGCCATATCTCAGACTGGCCAATAAAAAGAAAATATTAAGTTTGGCAGTCTGAGATATGGCTTTTTCTTTGCAACTCTGCCAAGAAGGTCAGCATCCAGGAGTCGCCTCGTCACTGTTGACGTTGAGACTGGTGTTTTGCGGGTACTATTTAATGAAGCTGCCAGTTGAGGACCTGTGAGGCGCCTTTCTCAAACTAGACACTCTAATGTATTTGTCCTCTTGCTCAGTTGTGCACCGGGGCCTCCCACTCCTCTTTCTATTCTGGTTAGAGCCAGTTTGCGCTGTTCTGTGAAGGGAGTAGTACACAACGTTGTACGAGATCTTCAGTTTCTTGGCAATTTCTCGTATGGAATAGCCTTCATTTCTCAGAACAAGAATAGACTGACGAGTTTCAGAAGAAAGTAATTTGTTTCTGGCCATTTTGAGCCTGTAATCGAACCCACAATTGCTGATGCTCCAGACACTCAACTAGTCTCAAGAAGGCCAGTTTTATTGCTTCTTTAATCAGCACAACAGTTTTCAGCTGTGCTAACATAATTGCAAAAGGGTTTTCTAATGATCAATTAGCCTTTTAAAATGATCAATTTGGATTAGCAAACACAACATGCCATTGGAACACAGGACTGATGGTTGCTGATAATGGACCTGTGTACGCCTATGTAGATATTCCATTAAAAATCTGCCATTTACAACATTAACAATGTCTACAATGTATTTCTGATCAATTTGATGTTATTTTAATGGACAAAACAATTGCTTTTCTTTCGAAAAAGGACATTTCTAAGTGACCCCAAACTTTTGAATGGTAGTGTATATTACTACCTTTATTGCACATTATTGGGAAAGAGCTCACAAGTTAAGCATTTCACTGTACTGTTTTACACCTGCTGTATTCTGTGCATGTGACAATAAAATGTGAAACTTGAGAGACAGAGACATGGCAATGGATCCTGACTGCAGACTCGTCAGCATCAGAGTGAAGACAGGAGTCTGGTAACAGGTTAATTAAGTTAATGTGTGTGTGTGTATGTTTAGCTCAAACCCCATATCAATAATCAGGTCAGGGCCTGATTCAGAGGACCTGACATTAATAAGTGATGCCAGTGATCGAGGTTTACATAAGTTAGAATGGTGTGATGCTACACCAAAACCACAGGCATGAGACAGGAATCCAGCCTTGTATCACAGATCAGAGGTAAAGGTTACCTTCATAAATGTATGAAAGGAATTGTTTTTAATATCCAAATAATTATTTCAAAGACATTGTGTGGAGTAGGTAGTCACATAACCTTGATTCACTCATAATAGAGTTTTATAAACATGCTTGTTTCAAACTGTAAGCTAAGTCATCCTGAGCGTGACTAAATAAGCATAAATTACTGTTGAAATGTACCGTTTGGCAAAGTGAAATCACAATATTTTCAGAGAACAGTTTGAAAACAGTGGTGACCCAGTTCACGCTCCATTCACCTTCCCAAACAGTGTTTGTGTGTAATGTGCGTTGTAATGCAGTTCCCCTGCTTTAATGGTATGTGCTTGACATTCGCTCCAATATCCAGTTTGGTAACAGTCACACTTGTAGAATTAAACAGAGAACCTCTAGCTACACATACAGAGATCAGCCATCGTTTGGCACAGATACCCTGCATATTATTTAGCTGAGCGAGAGAGCGATTGAGGAGGTAGGGGAGAAGGAGGAGGAGAGAACTCACTGACCTCCGCGGATTCCTTCCAGAGGGTAGAAGAAGGCCACCAGCAGGTTCATGAGCACGGCCAGGTTGAAGGAGATGCTGCTCCAGAAGGACATGTTGCGGGAGCACCAGTACAGAATGGGCTGGGCTGGAGAGGGGACGAAGAGGGCCAACACACACGGTCAATACATAGTCAATAGGACCACCTCTACACCAGAAAACAACGCAGTGCATTCACTACTACAACTACACCACCATCACAATACCGCTGCACTCGCCAAACTTATACAAGATTCACAGAACACATCACAGGAGATGCACATACAGTATCTATGGCACATGTAAACACATTTGACAAAGCATTCATTGGAGGATTGTCCACTTACGCACTTTGAGATTATTCTGAATAATGAAAAGCACTTTACAAATGTAATAAATTATTATTATTATTATTATTATTATTATTATTATTATTATTATTATTTTGCACAATGCAGAGGTTCTTAAAGGGATACTTCCGGAGTCAGATGAACTCGTGGATAACATTTTTATGTCTCTGCGTGCAGTTTGAAGGAAGTTGCTAACTAGCGCTAGCACAACTGCTAACTAGTGTTAGTACAATGACTGGAAGTCTATGGTATCTGCTAGTAGATACCCATAGACTTCCAGTCGTCATTGCGCAAACACTAGTTACCATTTGCTCACGAAACTACCTCCAACTTCCCTTCATACTGGACACAGAGACATACAAATGATATCTACAAGTTTACCTGACTCTGGGGGAAATCCCAAAGTATCCCTTTTTTTTCTCCCTAATTCTGATCTTGTCTCATCGCTGCAACTCCCCAACGGGCTCGGGAGGCGAAGGTCGAGTCATGCGTCCTCCGAAACATGACCCGCCAAACCGCGCTTCTTAACACCCACCCGCTTCACCCGGAAGCCAGCCGCACCAATGTGTCGGAGGAAACACTGTTCAACTAACGGCCAAGGTCAGCCTGCAGGCGCCCGGCCCGCCACAAGGAGTCGGTAGAGCGCGATGAGCGAAGTAATGCCCCCCCCCCCCCAGCCAAACCCTCACGATGCTGGGCCAAATGTGCGCCGCCCTATGGGACTCCCGATCACGGACGGTTGTGATACAGCCCGGGATCGAACCCGGGTCTGTAGTGATGCCTCTAGCACTGCGATGCAGTGCATTAGACATTTTTAACAATCACAATTGCATCTAGAGCTAAATCTCAAATATAAGACATATACCACTAGGGGTTAGAATTATGTCTAGTATGACATTTTTTAAAGGGGGGAAGGGGTGGCAATTTTGTATTTGGTTACAGTTGTATGAAGGTTACTGTTAGCTGGTACCAAAACATCATGGGTGATTGGGCGATTCACTTATCAGTTTTTCTCGCAGCAAATAATACACCCCAGTGGCACAGGTCTTCACTATCCTGCAACTGTTCCAGGAAATGACTGAAGTGTTTGCGTTGTTTGTGTCAGCTGAAGCATTCAACCCAATAGGGGTGCACATTTTGGTTTTTGCACTAGACAGTTGATTCAAATAATCAAAGTGTGATGATGATAGTACATAGAACTACATACAATGGTTACATAAGCTAACACATTTTCACACCAGAGCAGTTTTTCAAACTGAGGGTTAGTTCTACATTAAACTAGAATTACGTCCAGGCTAAGGTTCACAATCTGTTTATTTTCAAACAGCGTAAGGGTAGGGTCAGATAGGCAATTTGCAAGGGTCAAATACACACTAAACAGCAAAGCAAAAACTTCACCTAAACATCGAAAGGGTGCAAAGCCAATTAGCATGCTTTTTTGGTGTACATAAATACTACGGGCTGATTTTGGAGTGTGTTCAGTACTGTCCAGCCCTTGACCCAAGGATTTGAACATCCAACTTGGACACTCATGACCGCCAACCACTTCCCCGGCCAACATAAGCCACGCTCGCCTCGCCTTCTGCCCACATGGTCTTTGCTCAGAGAGTCGGTCGGTTGCGTGGCCGCTGCTATTTTGGAGGCAGCTTTTTCATTTGAAAAGAGGAACTGAGGGTGGGGCCTTTTATAAACAGAAGCCACCGCACTCATGACTTGAGATTAGCACTAACGGAACAACATGGCCTCTCAGTCCCTGTGCTGCTGTTTCATTCAGATAAGACAGAGGCGTGTGTCACGTGTGTCAGAGTGCAGACCCTTCCTACAGTACAGGGCTCACAGAGGGACAGACAGGCAGAAACACGCTCCCATTGAGGAAACAAAGAGTGCAGTCATACAGCGATCACAGCCTGAGAGGGGGGATGGAGGAATCAGGAACTAGGCATCAGTAGGGAGACGCCCTACTGAATGTGTAACATGGGGGATGTTTGGCGGGTGGACTTGGGATGAGGGCATCAACAATCACACCAAGAGTTACTGTAGGACTTTTTTTCCCCTTTTTTTAACCTCCCTTGAGGCTTAGGGTGTTATACTGTCTGCAAACAGATTCTGATAACGCTAATCTTATTCTCTAAATGTCTAACCCTCTACCTCCACAAAAAATCCTTTCTTCTCACTCTATTGAATCACTCTATCCCCCAGTCCCTCTCATGGCATCTGGATCCCATTCATCAAGTAGGCCTAATCTGGTCCTGTCCTCCACCACACTCTCCAGCAGTCCTATAGATGGCTCATGCCAGGGGACTTCCTGATCGCTCTCAGTCTGTGCTGCCTCAACCCTTGTGGGCCTGGGGCTAGCAGTTGTGTCTGAAGGGAGTATTGACTGCTGCTGTACTGATGGTCTGCTGGATCCTGGACTGACTCTCCATGGAAGAGACCCACCCAGACTGACCTCCAATCCCATTACACCCTATTCTCAGAGCAGCTCAGCCTCTTGTCTAGCTATCTATTCTCTCCCTCCGAGACAGGGCCATGGCATGTACTCAGTGTAGTAAACAATCCAAATATATCCCATGTGATTATGTGTGGGAACATAAACAAATGTACAGTACTGTAGCTGCTTGTGAAAACAGTGGTATGTGTGGGGCGTGAACATGTGTCAATCAAGAATTTCACAATTCTTTATGAGACCTGGCAGTAAGTCACACCCACATTCTCAACAATTCCCCCTCTGTCATGTAAACATTTCACTCCAACCTTACACTGTAAATATCTTAGCCTTTATCCACTTTATGTTAGCTGCTCTAACTTAATGTACAACCTTTACATGCCCTCTCCCCTCCCTCCCTTCCCTCCAGGGTTCAGGGTGGGTCTCTGGCCCAGGCAGGGAGAACCCGACCCAGCCTGGGGTGTCTCCTGAGGGACCCGGAGGGGTCAGGGAGGGCTGAGGGCATGTAAAGCAGGTACCTAGTATAGAGAGGTAGGGAGAGGGACGCACAGGGAACCGTGTTTGCGTTACCAGTGGTTGGCTCTTGAGTACCTCGCAGCTTCTTCTGCCAGTTCATCTCGTTGAAGAGGTCCTCGGAGCGCAGGAAGAAGTCGTTGATCTTGCTGCCCTGCTCATCGCGCTCCGTGGTGTAGTACACCCGCAGCTTTGACTCGTTGGTGAGGAACTCACAGATGTTGGGCACGGGGAAGACTATCTGCTCCATGGTGCGATCCAGCCGCACAATCTGGACACAACCACATGCAGCCAACGCTGCCTGTCACAGACCTTCTCTCTCAGGGGGGGTACGGGCAACTCTAGGCCCTGTATTGGGTAGGCCCCAAACTTTATGGTTAGATAGTGGCATGTCGGTTCCTATTCTTCCCCTTGGAAAAATGGCTAATACATTTTCTGGCTATAATAATGTTATACACTTGAAGAGGAGTAGAGAGTGTGTATAAGTGGCTGTGTGTATAAAAGCACTGTGCAACACCTTACACTAATTTGATAAGCTCTTCCTCATTTGAGGTTTTGTGCATTGTCAACAGACAGCATTCTTTCCCCTTGCTGAGCACACAGTGGAACACGTGCAAACATACCAAAGCTGCTAGTCATATTCATATGCTAACAAAATACTGACAGTATGAAAATTAGGCCAAGAAAAATAACATGACTGTCACATGAGTAGGGTAACAAAAGTCAAAACATATTTTTGCCAGAATACATGTTGCAATCCACCATAGTGAACACAGGGGTAATAAAACGGAAAATCACATAGTAAAAACACAGTGGACAAAATGCATCTTCAATTTCAGTGCAGGGAGAGGACACTGGCAGTGGCAGAGCCACAATGGCTGACTCTCCTGAATCATGAGTAAAATGACTGACCTCAATCTGAGCTGTGTGCTTGGCATAGAACTCCAGGGCTTCATCTCCCTCCCCATAGGTCTTCAACATAGCCTGCAGCTCCTTGTTGTGGCGGGCCAACTGAAACAACAACATTGTATGAATGTACCTATGTCGTCAGTACCACATTATAGTTGTGAATTTTCATTGTACATTGGTCAAAATTGACGATCAGGGTTTTCTAAGTCACCAACTTCATGGAACGTGTTAGGTGTGTGTACAGGTGACTGACACTGACATTACATTTACATTTTAGTCATTTAGCAGACGCTCTTATCCAGAGCGACTTACAGTTATTGAGAGCATACATTATTATTTATTATTATTATTATTATTATATATATTTTTTAAAATCATACTGGCCCCCCGTGGGAATTGAACCCACAACCCTGGCGTTGCAAACGCCATGCTCTACCAACTGAGCTACATCCCTGCCGGCCTTTCCCTCCCCTACCCTGGACGACGCTGGGCCGGTCGCGGTCGGTTACGACAGAGCCTGGATTCGAACCAGGATCTCTAGTGGCACAGCTAGCACTGCGATGCAGATAAGTGGAGTGTCTGACAGTACATGCCACTGTTTGTCTTTGTGCTCCAAGTACAGGATGCAGACTCTGTTCAGTGTTCACCCACTAGCCTGCAGGGCATCATGACTTGGGATCAACATTTTCACCTACATAACTGAAACTGTCGGTGTTGTTCACCCACATAACTACGTGAATAGACACAGTCGTGCATAGAGCTGTATTGATCTGTATTGTGCCTTAGGGGGGTTACGGTGGAAGCAAGGAGGGTAGTGCTCTGATGTAATATGCCTATAGGTTGTTTAGCTGTTACAGGGGTAAAGGAAAGGAAAGGGGGATACCTAGTCAGTTGTACAACTGAATGCATTCAACTGAAATGTGTCTTCCTCATTTAACCCAACCCCTCTGAATCGGGCTGCCTTAATCGACATCCACGTCATCGGAGCCCGGGGAACAGTGGGTTAACTGCCTTACTCAGGGGCAGAATGACAGATTTTTTACCTTGTCAGCTTGGGTACTGTATGGGGGTGTAAAGTTGCATGCAGCCAGTCAGTGATCTGCAGTACCTGATGAGCCAGGATGTAGATGTTATGGCCCACGTTTCTTGGAGAGGCTGCATGCTCTTCCTCACCATCTTCATCTTCCTCAGCAGGCTCCTCTGGCTCCACCTCCCCTTGCATGTAGGCCTTCTTTATCACCTCCACCTGCACATGAACGTCACAAACCAGACCGTCAGATAACTTCGCCTTAACATTGTCCTCTGTGCCATGCTGTGCTGCATGTGCATCTGGCAACCAACACTGTATATGCCACTCACCAGTTCTTTGGGCCTCATGTTGTATAGTATCCTCTCTGCGTTCTCACTGTCATGGCGACTCTCCATGATGGCCAAGAGGAGCTTGGAGGCATTATTCTGGAACAGAAAGAGAGAGGGGCAAGGGAGACAGAACATCAGGAGTATGGATAACATTCAGGTTGTCATGAGTACTGAAGGTAAAAAAATGCATTGAAACGAAGACTTAAGCCTACTAGAAAGTGTGTGCCCTCAGGCCCAGAGGGAAGCAAAGGTTATTCCGCTACCTAAGAATAGTAATGCCCCCTTTACTGGCTCAAATAGCCTACCAATCAGCCTGTTACCAACCCTTAGTAAACTTTTGGAAAAAATGGTGTTTGACCAGATACAATGCTATTTTACAGTAAACAAATTGACAACAGACTTTCAGCACGCTTATAGGGAAGGACATTCTACAAGCACAGCACTTACACAAATTACTGATGATTGGCTGAGAGAAATTGATGATAAAAATATTTGGGGGGCTGTTTTGTGAGAATTCAGTGCGGCTTTTGACATTATCGATCATAGTCTGCTGCTGGAAAAACGTATGTGTTATGGCTTTACACCCCCTGCTATATTGTGGATAAAGAGTTACCTGTCTAACAGAACACAGAGGGTATTCTTTAATGGAAGCCTCTCCAACACAATCCAGGTAGAATCAGGAATTCCTCAGGGCAGCTGTCTAGGCCCCTTACTTTTATCAATCTTTACTAACAACATGCCACTGGCTTTGAGTAAAGCCAGTGTGTCTATGTATGCAGATGACTCAACACTATACACGTCAGCTACTACAGCAACTGAAAAGACTGCAACACTTAACAAAGAGCTGCAGTTAGTTTCCGAATGGGTGGCAAGGAATATGTTAGTGCTAACTATTTCAAAAACGAAAAGCATTGTATTCGAGACAAATCATTCACTAAACCCTATACCTCAACTATATCTTGTAATAAATAATGTAGAAATTGAGCAAGTTGAGGTGACTAAACTGCTTGGAGTAACCCTGGATTGTAAACTGTCATGGTGAAAACATATTGATACAACAGTAGCTAAGATGGGGAGAAGTCTTTCCATAATAAAGCGCTACTCTGCCTTTTTAACAGCACTATCAACAAGGCAGGTCCTTACAGGCCCTAGTTTTGTCGCACCTGGACTACTGTTCAGTCGTGTGGTCAGGTGCCACAAAGAGGGACTTAGGAAAATTGCAATTGGCTCAGAACAGGGCAGCACGGCTGGCCCTTGGATGTACACAGAGAGCTAACATTAATAATATGTCAATCTCTCCTGGCTCAAAGTGGAGGAGAGATTGACTTCATCACTACTTGTATTTGTGAGAGGTATTGACATGTTGAATGAACCGAGCTGTCTGTTTGAACTACTGGCACACAGCTGGGACACCCATGCATACCCCACAAGACATGCCACCAGAGGTTTCTTCACAGTCCCCAAGTCCAGAACAGGCTATGGGAGGCGCACAGTACTACATAGAGCCATGACTACATGAAACTCTATTCCACATCAAGTAACTCAAGCAAGCAGTAAAATTTAATTTAAAAAACTGATAAAAATACACTTTAGGAAACAGAGGGGACTGTGAAGCAACACAAACATAGGCACAGACACATGCATACACACACACAATAACATACGCACTATACACATACGTACACATGGATTTTGTGTTGTAGATTTGTGGTAGTAGAGTAGGGGCCTGAGGGCTCACACTTAATGTGTTGTGAAATCTGTTGTGAATGTATTGTAATGTTTTAGAATTGTATAACTGCCTTAATTTTGCTGGACCCCAGGAAGAGTAGCTGCTGCCTTGGCAGCAGCTAAGTGGGATCCATAATAAATACAAATACAAATACAGAACAAAGAAATATGCCAAATGGATAATGAAGGAAAACGATATAGGGTGCAACATGACTACTAAACCAAGACAGGGTGTCCTTACCTTGAGCTCCAGCACCAGGTCCATCCTCTTCTTGCCCAGGGGGTTGATGTCGTTGAGGATCAGAGCAATGATGATGTCGATACCGTTGCATTCATGAGTGGCGATGCAGTTCTGACAGAGAAACATACATACAGGAAACGTTTGAATCCCTCTCTGGGACTGATGTGACATTGTGTTGATGGTTGAGTCAAAATATTGGCAGATTTACCAGAAAACAATATTACAAAGGGTTTAGTTTAGTCTAACATGATCCTGCAAAGAAAAGCCATGCAAGGAAAGCCTTCTAGAAGTATGCAGCTGTGTACTGGGACCTAGCTGGGCTTGTAAAGAGAATGTAAAAGCCAAATAAAGCACTGCCAAATAAGACCAACCCTGCAATTACTGAAATAGAACCATCAGTTATATGCAATCACTGGGTAATTTGACTACAACGTTTCATGATACTGCATGTGTCACACCCTGATCAGTTTCACCTGTCTTTGTGATTGTCTCTACCCCCCTCCAGGTGTGGCCCATCTTCCCCATTATCCCCAGTGTATATATACCTGTGTTTATCTGTTGCCAGTTCGTTTTGTATCGTCAAGCCTACCATCGTTTTCCCCCTTGCTCCTGTCTTTCTCAAGTGCCTGTTTTCTAGTTTTGACCATTCTGCCTGCCCTAACCCTGAGCCTGCCTACCGTTCTGTCCCTTTTGGACTCTGATCTGGATTACTGACCTCTGCCTGCCCTTGACCTGTCGTTTGCCTGCCCCCTGTTTTTGTAATAAATGTTTGTTACTTCGACACTGTCTGCATCTGGGTCTTCTCCTGAAACGTGATAGTAAGAACTGGCCATGACTGAGCCAGCAGACTCGGACCAGGTCCACAACGTCATCTCCTCCCAAGGAGCCACCATTGGAAGGAACGAGGAGTTTCTTCATGGTCTCATGGAAGGGTTCCAGACCTTGGCCAAACGCCTTGACCGAGTGTTTAACACATTGCTGGAGCAATTCCGCGGGTTGTCTGTTAGGCAGCCTACCATGATTGTAACCTCCCAGCCCCTCAGTAACCCGGCTGTTAGCAGCGTGCTCTCCCCAGCCACCCTGGTTTCCCGAGAACCCTGCTTACCTCCCACGGAACACTTCGCTGGAGAGTCGGGAACCTGTCGGGCATTTCTCGCTCAGTGTTCGCTCATCATCGAGCTGCAGCCCTCCTCCTTCCCCTCGGACAGCTCTAAGATAGCGTACCTCATCAGGTTGATGTCCGGGAGGGCTCTCGCCTGGGCTACGGAAGTGTGGGAACAACAGTCGGCCGTATGCTTCAGTCTGGAGGAGTTCATGCAGGAGGTAAAGAAGGTTTTCGACGCTCCATTGTCAGGGAGTGTTACTCCGGGCAGCCAATGCAGTGTATTTCCGCACGTTGGCAGCTGAGTGTGCCTGGAACCCGGAAGCGCTGTTCGACATGTTCCTGCACGGAGTATCAGAGGAAGTAAAGGACGAGCTTGCAGCCCGGGAACTACCGACGGATATCAACTCGCTCATCACCTTGACCATTCGGATCGATGGGCGACTTTGGGAACGAAGGAAGGAGAGGAAGTCCGATTCCAATCGCACCCCCCCCCCCCCAACCAGGATTCCACTTCACCTCCGAGGAATCCCAGAAGTCCCCGATAGCTCAGTTGCAGAGAGAACCCAATGCTACCCGAGTTCCCTCGAGAGTCTCCGAAGTCTGCCGATTCACCTCTTCCCGAGCTGATGCAACTAGGCAGAACTAGGCTGTCTCCAGCTGAACAGCAAGAGTTGCCTGTATTGCGGAACAACTGGTCATTTTGTGACCACCTGTCCACGAAAAGACCAGGCTCACCGTAAAAGCGAGTACTCTGGTGGGTCATACGGATAACTTTTCCTCTCCCCTTACTCGCACCCCCTTTCATGCCATCTTGCTGTGGGGGAACCAGTCGAAATCTCTCTGTGTACTCATCGACTCTGGGGCCGATGAGAGCTTTATGGATGCTACCCTGGCAACCGAGCTGGGCATCCCCACTCAGCCCCTCTCCATTCCCATGGACGTTAGCGCGCTGGACGGGCGCTCTATAGGCCGGGTCACCCACAATACCACCCTTATCAAACTATGAGTATCAGGGAACCACAGCGAGAAGATCCATTTCCTGCTAGTTAAGTCTCCTCAGATTCCCGTGGTATTGGGTTTCTCTTGGCTCCAGCTACACAACCCCTTTATTGACTGGTCAACTGGTACCGTCATGGGCTGGAGCCCGTTCTGCCAGGCTCATTGCCTGAAGTCAGCGCAGCCTGCCCCGGGACGTCTTCCTGGGGGCTCGGAAGTTGCCTCGGACCTCTCCGCCAGGACCTCCGGGAGGTTTTCAGTAAGGCCCGGGCCACTTTGCTTCCGCCGCACTGACCCTACGACTGCAGAATCAACTTTCTCCCAGGCACCACTCCGCCTCGGGGACGAAATGACATCACGGTGAAGAACCGCTACCCACTACCACTCATCTCCTCGGCCTTTGAGCTGCTCCAGTGGGCCAACGTGTTCTCCAAGCTGGACCTACGGAACGCCTGCCACCTGGTGCGGATTTGGGAGGGGGACGAGTGGAAGACTGCCTTCAACACAGCCAGCGGTCACTACGAGTATCTGGTCATGCCATTTGGCCTTACCAATGTTCCAGCTGTGTTCCAGGTCCTGGTTAAGGATGTTCTCCGCGACATGTTGAACTGGTTCGTCTTCGTCTACCTCGATGAGATCCTTGTCATCTCCCGCTCCACCCAAGAACACATGCTCCACGTCCGACAGGTCCTCCAACGCCTCCTGGAGAACCAGCTTTTTGTGAAACCGGAGAAATACGAATTCCATCGCTCTACCATCCCCTTCCTGGGCTACATCATCGCTGCAGGGAGTGTACAGGTGGATCCCGGGAACGTGAGAGCGGTGGTGGATTGGCCCCAGCCTACGTCCAGAGTGCAGCTGCAATGTTTCCTGGGATTCGCCAACTTTTATTGCCGCTTTATCCGGGGTTACATCACCCTGGCTTCCCCCCTGTCTGCACTCACCTCTCCCAAGGTTCCGTTCACATGGTCCCCAGCTGCTGACCGGGCGTTCTGGGACCTCAAACACTGTTTCACCACTGCTCCCATCTTGGTTCATCCTGACCCGTCCCGTCAGTTCGTGGTGGAGGCCGATGCTTCGGATGTCAGAGTGGGGCGGTCCTGTCCCAGCGTTCCGCCCTGGACCTCAAGTTACATCCCTGCACCTTCTTCTCCCATTGCCTCAACACCACGGAGAGGAATTAAGATGTGGGGAATCGTGAGCTTCTCGTGGTGAAGATGGCATTGGAGGTGTGAAGGCACTGGCTGGAGGGGCCAGAACATCCATTCATTGTGTGGACAGACCACAAGGACATGGAATATCTCTGCACTGCCAAGCGTCTCAATTCCAGGCAAGCTAGGTGGGCCCTGCTTTTCACCCGGTTCAACTTCTCCCTCTCATACCGACCGGGATCTAAGAATGTCAAGCCAGATGTGCTGTCACGCCGCTACAGCCCCGCGCCTACACCCCCGGAATCCAAGACCGTCCTTCCCACCTTGTGCTTGGCGACTGCACTCAGTTGGGGAATAGAGAAGCAGGTCTGGGAGGCGCAGCGTTCCCAGCCAAACCCCGGGGGGGGGGGGGGGGGGGGGGGGGCAGATAACCATATGTTTTTTCCTGACGCTGTCCGCTCCTCGGTTATGGAGTGGGCCCACTCCCCCAGGCTTGCTTGCCACACGGCCTTTGTGCGACAACGCTTTTGGTGGCCTACCATGGTTCCTGACGTCTCCTGGTTCGTCGCCGCCTGCACGATCTGTGCGCAGCACAAGACTCCTCTGCAAGCTCCGGCTGGTCTCCTCCAACTTATGCCTGTTCCTCACCGTCCCTGGTCTCACATATCCCTGGACTTTGTCACAGGTCTTCCCCCGTCTGATGGCAACACCGCCATCCTGACAGTTGTGGACCGGTTTTACAAAGCCACACACTTCATTCCTCTCCCCAAGCTAACCACCGCCAAAGAGATGGCCCAGCTCATGGTGCAGCACGTCTTCCGGATCCATGGACTCCCAGTGGACATGGTCTCCGACCGGGGTCCTCCGTTCTGCACACTCATTGGGTCGTCGGCCAGCCTGTCCTTCGGTTTCCACCCTCAGTCCAACGGCCAGTCGGAGCGAGCCAACCAAGACCTGGAGACGACTCTGCGCTGCCTGGTCTCCGCCAACCCCACCACCTGGAGCCAGCAACTAGTGTGGGTCGAAAAATGCCCGCAACACCCTTCCCTGCTCTGCCACGGGTCTTTCGCCCTTTGAGTATGGGTTAACAGCCCCCACTCTTCCCGGAGCAAGAGGAAGAGGTCGGCATACCCTCGGCCCAAATGTTTGTCCGCCGCTGTCGTCGTACCTGGAGGAGAGCCCAGTCGGCTCTTCTCAAGACCACCTCCAGGTATCGACAACAAGCGGCTCGCCACCGGACCCCGGCTCCCCGGTATCGTCTCGGGCAGAAGGTATGGCTGTCCACCCGAGATCTGCCCCTCCGGGTGGAGTCCTGCAAACTTTCCCCCCGATTTATCGGCCCTTTCCCCATCTCCAAGATCATTAGCCCCTCTGCTGTTCGTCTTCTGTTGCCCCGTACCCTCCGTATACATCCCACTTTTCATGTGTCTAGGATCAAACCCATGTCTCACAGCCCTTTGTCTCCTGTTTCCTGTTACCGACCTCTGCATGCCCTTGACCTGTCGTTTGCCTGCCCCCTGTTTTTGTAATAAACGTTTGTTACTTCGATACTGTCTGCATCTGGGTCTTCTCCTGAAACGTGATAGCATGTGCACATATAAAACAATACTTTTGATCTAGACAGTAGGAGGAACCTCAAAACACAACATTTGTAAAATCGGTGTGTCTGTGAGTGTGTGTGTGTGTGTGTATGCCCACCTGATTCTCATGGCAGGGTCCCTGGCAGTACTCTGTGAGGCTCTCTACTGTCTGGTTGATGAGGCCTACGTTCTTCTCATTGATGTAGAGTCCCAGTAGACCCAGGCCTCCCGTGGTGCTGCCACAGATACAGTCCAGGAACTGCAGCGTCTCACACACCAGATTATAGTTGTTCTTGTTGTTCTGACACCGTAGGAAGTTCTGGAGGAAAGAGACACACAACTCAAAGTTAGAGACACACTAATTCATATGTTCTTTCTAAACATTGGCAATATGAACAATGCGCTCAGATCTCTCTATGAACAAATTGGTTTATTCCACTGAAAACTAATAATAATAGGCTATTTAGCAGACGCTTTTATCCAAAGCGACTTATAGTCATGTGTGCATACATTTTTACGTATGGGTGGTCCCGGGGATCGAACCCACTACCCTGGCGTTACAAGCGCCATGCTCTACCAATTGAGCTACAGAGGACCACTGGCTTTTGAGTATAATATAATCAGAAATGACCAATTATCAATGCTTCATTTGCTGTGTTAAAAAGGCTACCTGTTACAGTTGCTTTCTGCCTAAGAGTTTAATTAAATGGCTGGTTTATCTAATGATGAGACGCATGTTTAATTTGTGAGTCTAAACATCTCAATGAGATTAAATCATGATTATCTTAGCCCGCTGTGTGTTTGGCTCAGGATCAATCCAGCCACGCCATATACACTGCACAACTGATTACGAGCCACGGTGATTCAGCATCCAGCTATCTGTCAATGATGTGGAGCCTTGACCTTACTGCACAGAGGATGTTATTGGGGGAAGTTCACTGTCTGTCTGAGGTATTGGACGTCCCCATTTCTAAACACAATCGTCCTCATAGTGAAACCAGACCGAGCGCTACCAGATATGGAAACAGTTGCATCACGTTGTTCCAACGGATGTCTATTTTCACCATATGGTTTCATTTCTGTATAAAGATCTGGTGACGGAAATTTACCAGCACTGAAACGGTAAGTGCGCCATGGGGCCTGAGCAACCATCGGAGCCTCCCTTTTATTACTAAATTGTGTAATGTAAACCAGACTAGTGCCCCCTGGTGGTGTGGCTGACCAACCTGCAGCTCCCTGTTGTGGTTTTCACACAGCAGCTGCATGAGGCGCAGGATGGGCTGCATGATGGTGATAATGACGCTCATCTCCCCTTCCTGGTCGTCTGGAGTGCTGGCGGGGCCCTGACCCTCAGAGGCAGCCAGGTGCTCCTCTGCCTCGGCCTCGCGCCGGTACCTTGTGAACGCCTTCTTAGTGACCGTGGACGCCTCCACAAGTTGCTCCTTGACCTCCTCCGTCACTATGGTAACCGCCACCGTAGACACCACTGCCACCTCCATTCCTGTAGAGAGAGGAGCAGGAGAATTCAGAGACACACACAGCGAAGGGCAACAGAGTAAGACATGGGAGAGTCTCACTGCACAGTGCACACAGGAGCAGAGCTGTAGCTGTCACAGAACGTGAGCTTGTTTGTGAATGACTGATGTATGATTTGTGACATGTTCTGAGTGCAGTAAATTCACTGCATTGACTGTCTCAGTAGACAGGAACAGGATGTTGTTCACACCAGGCCCGCTATCCTGACCCCTGACCTTTCTTTCCTTTAGCAGTGGGCGTGTCCTTGTCCGGGGGCTCCTCGTCTTTCTTCTTGCTGCCCAGGTCGCTGGTGTTGACGGTCACAGTGGCCTTGATCTCCTGCTGGGCTAGCTTCATCCTCTCATAGAACACCTTGAAGAACATCTCCGACTTGTTTTCCCCCGTCAGGCGCATGAAGAAGGATTTCTGGACACGGACAAGAATAACAAGTAAATGTGGATGTAAGAGGTTTTGTTTGAGTTCATTCTGTGTTTGTATGGGAAGCGGTAGCTAGAGGGATTCATAGTGAGGTATTATGATAATGTTGTCAGATAATCTACATGTTTCCCATTGTAAGCGATACAAGGTAAACAGCTCAAAGGTCTGTTATATTTGTTGTTCCGTTTGTTGGCAGTTTGACCACGTCTCTCCGTCTGTCTGTCTGTCTGTCTGTCTGGCTGCTATGCACCCAGAGGCTCTCTCTCTCTCTGAAGCTCTGTTAAATAACCCTCAGCTCTCAGCCCTATGCCAAGGAAATAACCTGGAGTGCCTCCATGTGCTCACCTGTTTTCACACAATCTGCTCTCTGCCCAAAGGGCACAACTCTACTGGCACCGTGCAGGGCAGGCTGCACTGTACACAAAGTCATACAGCAAACACAGCCAGGTACACAGCAATCACAGGAGGTTTTTCAACTCAAACAACGGTGGCTTTAAGCAAATTCAGCATCAAGTACTTTAGTAATATCACCAAAACAAAACTCTTCAAGTGAAAGTCTAGGACTTTATGTCTATAGTCTAACACTGCAAAACCTATAAAACAAATGTATTTTTTTGCAACCTAATTTGAAAACGTTTTATTCCATGCGTGGGACTTTGCTTTTTCCAGCTAGTATCAACCGGTCCCATTTTCCCCTCATTATCCCTCCAGTCCTTACATAAGGCTTGTAATCAGCTGAGTGGTTGAAGGGAGGGAGCCACTGCAACCGAGCCTCAGCTCAAACACTGTTACATCAGAGAAAAAGGGGGAAAATGGAGGGAAAGAAGAGGTGGAAAATCCTTCCCTGCTTTTTGAGCGCCAGAGTGGCACGAAGTGTGTGCGTGGTGTGAGAGGGAAGAGGGAGGGGGAGGGAGGGGAGACCAGAGGCGGGTGGGAGTTATCGCATGAATTCTGGAGCAGTTTGAAAACCTCTTACATAACCAGCCTTCTTTCCAGGTTGAGACTCAACTCATTGAAGTCCCTCTGTCAGAGATAAGGGAACATCAGTATACAAAAGTTGAAGGAAAAACTGAAATATTATAGTAAAACTGTGCATGCATTCAACAGTACTCATAGAATTCCACCAGTAACCGTGACCTGGGAGTAAGCACTCAAAGTTCAACTTAAGTTAATTGAAGCACTTTGTACCCCTTTAAAATAACTTTCCAATAAACAACAAAAATGTAAAAAGAAAGAATGCTAGTTAAGTCAATCTTGTTGACAAGACCAGAGTCATTCATTGATAGTGATCAGCAGTGGTTATGTAAGCAGGCAAACCTCCACCCATTGCCACACAGAGGGGACAACTGCCAGAAAGCAACTTTATAACAACATTACCCAGTTCAAATGGGAAGCCCTCATGACTGTGACCATAAACAAGTAATTTCATCTCCAATCGCTTGGATGACAATAATTATGTCAACACCTGACTGCCTTATGACAATGTCCAAGAAAACAACAACAACAACAGCAGCAGGAATAGAGCTGGCTAAGGAAAAACATACAGAACCAGTCAAAAGTTTGGACACGCCTACTCATTCCAGGGTTTTTCTTTATTTTTATTATTTTCTACATTGTAGAATAATAGTGAAGACATCAATACTATGAATAAACACATATGGAATCATGTAGTGACCAAAAAAAAGTGTTAAACTGTCTCCCGAGTGGCGCAGTGGTCTAAGGCACTGCATCGCAGTGCAAGCTGTGCCACTAGAGATCCTGGTTCGAAACCAGGCTCTGTCGTAGCCGGCCGCGACCGGGAGACCCATGGGGCGGCGCACAATTGGCCCAGCGTCGTACAGGGTAGGGGAGGGAATGGCCGGCAGGGATGTAGCTCAGTTGGTAGAGCATGGTGTTTGCAACGCCAGGGTTGTGGGTTTGTTTCCCACAGGGGGGCCAGTATAAAAAACTAAAAAAGGTTCAAATGTAAAAAATTAAACATTGTATGCACTCACTAACTGTAAGTCACTCTGGATAAGAGTGTCTGCTAAATGACTAAAATGTTAAACAAATCAAAATATATTTGAGATTCTTCAAATAGCCACCCTTTGCCTTGATGACAGCTTTGCACACTCTTGGCATTCTCTCAACCAGCTTCACCTGGAATGCTTTTCCAGCAGTCTTGAAGGAGTTCCCACATATGCTGAGCGCTTGTTGGCTGCTTTTCCTTCACTCTGCCGTCCGACTCATCCCAAACCATCTCAATTGGGTTGAGGTCGGGGGATTGTGGAGGCCAGGTCATCTGATGCAGCACTCCATCACTCTCCTTCTTGGTAAAATAGCCCTTACACAGCCTGGAGGTGTGTTGGGTCATTGTCCTGTTGAAAAACAAATGATAGTCCCACTAAGCCCAAACCAGATGGGATGGTGTACTGCTGCAAAATGCTGTGGTAGCCATGCTGGTTAAGTGTGCCTTGAATTCTAAATAAATCACAGACAGTGTCACCCCACACCATAACACCTCCTCCTCCATGCTTTACGGTGGGAACTACACATGCAGAGATAATCAGTTCAACCACACCGCGTCTCACAAAGACACGGCGGTTGCAACCAAAAATCTCAAATTTGGACTCCAGACCAAAGGACAAATTTCCACCAGTCTAATGTCCATTGCTCGTGTTTCTTGGCCCAAGCAGGTCTCTTCTTATTATTGGTGTCCTTTAGTAGTGGTTTCTTTGCAGCAATTCGACCATGAAGGCCTGATTCACACAGTACCCTCTGAACAGTTGATGTTGAGATGTGCCTGTGACTTAAACTCTGTGAAGCATTTATTTGGGCTGCAATTTCTGTGGGTGGTAACTCTAATGAACTTATCCTATTTAGCAGAGGTAACTCTGGGTCTTCCATTCCTGTGGTGGTCCTCATGAGAGCCAGTTTCATCATAGCGCTTGATGGTTTTTGCGACTGCACTTTTCCAAATTGACTGACCTTCATGTCTTAAAGTAATGATGGACTGTCGTTTCTCTTTGCTTATTTGAGCTGTTCTTGCCATAATATGGACTTGGTCTTTTACCAAATAGGGCTATCTTCTGTATACCCCCCCTACCTTGTCACAACACAACTGATTGGCTCAAACGCATTAAGAAGGAAATAAATTCCACAAATTAACTTTTAAGTAGGCACACCTGTTAATTGAAATGAATTCCAGGTGACTACCTCATGAAGCTGGTTGAGAGAATGCCAAGAGTGTGCAAAGCTGTCATCAAGGCAAAGGGTGGCTATTTGAAGAATTTCAAATATTAAATATATTTTGATTTGTTTAAACACTTTTTTGGTTACTACATGCTTCCATATGTGGTATTTCATAGTTTTGATGTCTTCACTATTATTCTACAATGTAAAAAATTGTAAAAATTAAGAATGAGTAGGTGTGTCCAAACTTTTGACTGGTAGTATAGTTCCAAATCATTTTTAGATTGCAAATTAACCACAAGATGCCCAAACAAATATAATGTTTGACTAAAACAATCATTTCAAACCTTGCTTACATTTGTATATGATCATGTGTCGTGTCTCTCTATTATGTGTGGGAATACTTGGGAAGAGATTTCTTAAATTAAAATCACTTGGAGCTGATTTCCTGGTGTTTTTTACAGTCTTTTATGTCCAACATAAAAAATATATAAATATATATATAAAGAAAAAAATATATATATTTTTTGGCTCTGAAAACTTTGTGGGACAAATAAAACCACCCGCCGGCCGCCAGTTGGGGAACCCTGGCCTAGGCATTAAGGTGCCATTACTAGGTGATACTCAATAGTACTTGGGCATTGCCAAGTGACATTTAATCCCCTCCCTCACCCAACCACAGGCCTGTGGCCCGCCTTTTACCACATGCATGACAGATGGCAAACAAGGATACTGTTCATGTGTACAATACATGCCCATGGCATGAGGGCAGTGACCTTTCCTGCAGCGGGAATGTCCCACAATGCATCACAGCTAGGATAGATGGGGAAACAGAACAGAGTAGAACAATAACCTTTTCCTTTACCATCTGAAGCAGAGTGCAGCAGAGCCACACACACACCTGTTGCATCTGCACTCTAGCCCTCTAGATTCTAATAACCAGCATGGCTGTGGTGGTAAGCTTATTTATCCCTGGGCCCTGGGCATGCACCATCAACCTGGTGATTCATTCTTCCAGGAAACCACCAGCTTGTGCTCTGCAGCAGCTTAGACCCTGCCTGCAAGGCCCACTGGGTGCACTAAGCCCTCTGTATCAAAAGCCCCCGAGGCCCCTGTCGACCCTGGCGCTCACCGTCACGTACAGTAGGCTGGGCCCCGCCCCCAGGTCTCTCTTTACAACAAACAAGGTCATTATGCATTCCTATCTTTCTCTTTTTTATGTTCCTCCTCTTCACTGCTGTCCCGGCTCTTGGCATCAACAAGGGGCAGTTATGTAAGCTCTATTTATATCACTGGCTCCCTCGCTCCCTCTCTCTCCCTTGCCTCCTCTCTCCTAAAGCTTCAGTAAGCAAAATTGCTGTGGCTGTAATCACTGGGGGGCACCGTACCGTACCCACCCAGCCGGTAACCACGGCGACCCGCTCTGGGAGGGGAGCATGCTGGGAGGGAGCAAGCTGCGGCACTTCACTTCACTGAGTTCTACAGAGGCCCGGTCATATAATTATAAGAGGATAGAAAAACAAACAAATCAACCAACCAACCAACCAGTATCTAATCACAACCCCTGCCAGCCACTGCCATCAGCATGGTGGAACTGTAGGGGGGAGTTAAGGAGTGCTTGGAACACTGTGTGGTAGTGAGAAGCGAGATCATTGATTACTAATAAGAGAACAGTTTATGAAGGTGGAGAAAATACCCTGATTGCTGAAGAGTGTTGTAACTCAAGAAACTAACGAAAAAGGGCAGACCGACAAATGACCAAGAATCCCACCCCATAAGAATATACACATACATACACTACCGGTCAAAAGTTTTAGAACACCTACTCATTCAAGGGTTTTTCTTTATTTTTACTATTTTCTACATTGTAGAATAATAGTGAAGACATCAAAACTATGAAATAACACATATGGAATCATGTAGTAACCAAAAAAGTGTTAAACAAATCTAAATATATTTTATATTTGTGATTCTTCAAATAGCCACCTTTTGCCTTGATGACAGCTTTGCACAATCTTGGCGGTTAGCTCTAGGAAGAGTCTTGGTGGTTCCAAACTTCTTCCATTTAAGAATGATGGAGGCCACTGTGTTCTTGGGGACCTTCAATGCTGCAGACATTTTTTGGGACCCTTCTCCAGATCTGTGCCTCAACACAATCCTGTCTCGGAGCTCTACGGACAATTCCTTCGACCTCATGGCTTGGTTTTTGCTCTGACATGCAACTGTGGGACCTTATATAGACAGGTATGTACTTTTCCAAATCATGTCCAATCAATTGAATTTACCACAGGTGGACTCTAACCTCGCTTTGTGCACGGGGGCATTGTCATGCTGAAACAGGAAAGGGCTTTCCCCAAACTGTTGCCACAACAGAATAATCTAGAATGGCATTTTATGCTGTAGGGTTAACATTTCCCTTCACTGGAACTAAGGGGCCTAGCCCGAACCATGAAAAACAGCCCCAGACCATTATTCCTCCTCCACCAAACTTAGCAGTTGGCACTATGCTTTGGGGCAGGTAGCTTTCTCCTGGCATCCGCCAAACCCAGATTTGTCCGTCGGACTGCCAGATGGTGAAGCGTTATTCATCACTCCAGAGAATGCGTTTCCACTGCTCCAGAGTCCAATGGTAGCGAGCTTTACACAACTCCAACCGACACTTGGCTGGAGTTGTGTAAAGCTCGGCCATTGAAACCCATTTCATGAAGCTCCAGACAAACAGTTGTTGTGCTGATGTTGCTTCAAGAGGCAGTTTGGAACTCGGTAGTCAGTGTTGCAACCGAGGACAGACGATTTCATCACGCTACACGCTTCCGCACTCTGCAGTCCCGTTCTGTGAGGTTGTGTGGCATACCTTTTCGCGACTGAGCAGTTGTTGCTCCTAGATGTTTCTACTTCACAATAACAGCACTTACAGTTGACCGGGGCAGATCTAGCAGGGCAGAAGGTTGAAGAACTGACTTGTTGGAAAGGTGGCATCCTATGATGGTGCCACGTTGAAAGTCACTGAGCTTTTCAGTAAGGCCATTCTACTGCCAATGTTTGTTTATGGAAATTACATAGCTGTGTACTCGATTTTATACACCTGTCAGCAACGGCTGTGGCTGAAATAGCCAGATTTACTAATTTGTAGGGGTGTCCACATACTTTTGTATACATAGTTTATATACATACATATATACATACAGTGCATTAGGAAAGTATTCAGACCTCTTTATTTTTTCCACATTTTGTTACATTACAGCCTTATTCTATTAATTTTTTTTATCCTCATCAATCTACACACAATACCCCATAATGACAAAGCGAAAACAGGTTTTTAGAAATGTTTGCAAATGTATAAAAATTAACTTGAAATTGAGCTCAGTTGCATCCTGTTTCCATTGATCATCTTTGAGATGTTTCTACAACTTGATTAGAGTCCACCTGCGGTAAATTCAATTGATTGGACATGATTTGGAAAGGTACATACCTGTCTATATAAGGTCCCACAGTTGACAGTGCATGTCAGAGCAAAAACCAAGCCATGACATCGAAGGAATTGTCCGTAGAGCTCCGAGACAGGATTGTGTCGAGGCACAGATCTGGAGAAGGGTACCCAAACATTTCTGCAGCATTGAAGGTCGCCAAGAACACAGTGGCCTCCATCATTCTTAAATGGAAAAGGTTTGGAACCACCAAGACTCTTCCTAGAGCAGGCCGCCCAGGCAAACTGAGAAATCGGGGGAGAAGGGCCTTGGTCATGGAGGTGACCAAGAACCCGATGGTCACTCTGACAGAGCTCTAGAGTTCCTCTGTGGAGATGGGAGAACCTTCCAGAAGGACAACCATCTCTGCAGCACTCCACCAATCAGGACTTTATGGTAGAGTGGCCAGACGGAAGCCACTCCTCAGTAAAAGGCACATGACAGCCCGCTTCGAGTTTGACAAAAGGCACAAAAAGACTCTCAGAACATGAGAAACAAGATTCTCTGGTCTGATGAAACCAAGATTGAACTCTTCGGCCTGAATGCCAAGCATAACGTCTAGAGGAAACCTGGCACCATTCCTACAGTGAAGCCTGGTGGTGGCAGCATCTGTAGTGTCCTCATGTAAATAGCCTGTTTTTTTTTGTATTTTTTGTATATATTTCTCAATCTCACTTTCCATCCTTTAACTAAATATACTTTCCTGCAACCCGCCTCACCCAATGTGGAACGGATTCTATAATTTTTTATACCTTCGCCATAGCATATTGGATTTTCTGCCGGAATCACTGAATCACTGGACCTTAACACTGGATCATCGCAACTAGCTAGCTGCAACCGAATGGCTGTTGTTGTTGTTGGCTAATCACCGCTGTCCAGTAGCAAGCCCCAGTTAGCCTTGAGCTAGCCTCGAGCCCATCTCCTATAGCTATCTACCTCTCTGTCAACCGGACGGGACCTCCTAGTATTGACACGGAGCCCCGCCGATCCATCATGACTGGTCTGCCGACATAATCGTCTGATGTGGTTTCAACAGGCTTCCCGTTGCAATGACCACGAAGATCCATCTGCTAGACCCAGCCCGCTAGCACACGCAATCAACTGCCGTGCCTCCCACTCGCCTGTGCCGTAGCAGCCACTGAACTGAACTGCTCCCGGACTCACCTATTGCTGTTCACTGGACCTTATGATCACTCAGCTACACAGCTGATGCCTGCTGGACTGTTCCTTTATACGGTACCCCATCCTGTTTATCTGTTTAGCCTCAGCTCAAACTTTTGTCACCATTACCAGCTGTTGTCTTAGCTCCCTCGAATTACACGGTTAGTTCTTACTGTACTTTTTCACTGTAGAGCCCCCAGTGCCACTCAACCTGCCTCAGACAGCTCCTTTGTCCCACCCCCCACACACGTGGAGACCGGCTCAATCGGTGCCTCCAGTGATGCTATCTCTTTCATCGTTACCCAACGCTTTGGTTTACCTCCACTGTACTCATATCCTTCCATATCCTTGTCTGTACATACTGCCCTGAATTTATTCTACAACGACCGTAAATCTGCCTCTTTTATTCTCTGTACCCAACGCACTAGAAGACCAGTTCTTAAAGCCTTTAGCCGTATCCTTATTCTATTCCTCCTCTGTTCCTCTGGTGATGTAGAGGTTAACCAAGGCCCTGTAGCCCCCAGTATCACTCCTACTCCCCAGGCGCTATCATTTGTTGACTTCTGTAACCGCAAAAGCCTTGGTTTCTTGCATGTTAACATCAGAAGCCTCCTCCCTAAGTTTGAGTTATTCACTGCGTTAGCACACTCAGCCAACCCTGATGTTCTAGCAGTGTCTGAATCCTGGCTTAGGAAGGCCACCAAAGATTCAGAAATGTCCATTCCCAACTACAACATTTTCCGTCTAGATAGAACTGCCAAAGGGGGCGGAGTTGCAATCTACTGTAGAGATGCCTGCAGAGCTCTATCATACTATCCAGGTCTGTGCCCAAACAGTTTGAGCTTCTACTTCTAAAAATCCACCTTTCCAGAAATAAGTCTCTCACTGTTGCCACTTGCTACAGACCCCCCTCAGCCCCCAGCTGTGCACTGGACACCATATGTGAATTGATTGCCCCCCATCTATCCTCAGAGTTCGTATTGCTTGGTGAACTAAACTGGGACATGCTTAACATCCCGGCCATTCTACAATCTAAACTAGATGCCCTCAATCTCACACAAATTATCAAGGAACCTACCAGGTTCAACCCTAAATCCGTTAACATGGGCACCCTCATAGATATCATCCTGACTAATTTTCCCTCTAAATACACCTCTGCTGTCTTCAACCAGGATCTCAGCGATCACTGCCTCATCGCCTGCGTCCGTAATGGGTCCGCGGTCAAACGACCACCCCTCATCACTGTCAAACGCTCCCTAAAACGAGCAGGCCTTTCAAATTGACCTGGCCCGGGTATCCTGGATGGATATTGACCTCATTCCGTCAGTAGAGGATGCCTGGTTGTTCTTTAAAAGTGCTTTCCTCTCCATCTTAAATAAGCATGCGCCATTCCAAAAATTCAGAACTAAGAACAGATATAGGCCCTGGTTCACCCTAGACTTGACTGCCCTTGACCAGCACAAAAACATCCTGTGGCGTACTGCATTAGCATCGAACAGCCCCTGCGATATACAACTTTTCAGGGAAGTCAGGAACCAATATACACAATCAGTTAGGAAAGCAAAGGCTAGCTTTTTCAAACAGAAATTTGCATCCTGTAGCACTAACTCCAAAAAGTTTTGGGACACTGTAAAGTCCATGGAGAATAAGACCACCTCCTCCCAGCTGCCCACTGCACTGAGGCTAGGAAACACTGTCACTACCGATAAATCTACGATAATCTGCCCCTCCCCGCTTCTACTTCACCAAAATTCAGATAGCTAATGTTCTGAAAGAGCTGCAAAATCTGGACCCCTACAAATCAGCTGGGCTAGACAATCTGGACCCTTTCTTTATAAAATTAGCCGCCAAAATTGTCACAACCCCTATTACCAGACTGTTCAACCTCTCTTTCGTATCGTCTGAGATCCCCAGAGATTAGAAAGCTGCCGCGGTCATCCCCCTCTTCAAAGGGGGTGACACTCTAGATCCAAACTGTTTCAGACCTATATCCATCCTGCCCTGCCTTTCGAAAGTATTTGAAAGCCAAGTTAACAAACAGATCACCGACCATTTCGAATCACACCGTACCTTCTCCGCTATGGAATCTGGTTTCCGAGCTGGTCATGGGTGCACCTCAGCCACGCTCAATGTCCTAAACGATATTATAACCACGATCGATAAAAGACAGTACTGTGCAGCCGTCTTCATCGACCTGGCCAAGGCTTTCGACTCCGTCAATCACCACATTGTTATTGGTAGATTAAATAGCCTTGGTTTCTCAAATGACTGCCTCGGCTGGTTCACCAATTACTTCTCAGATAGAGTTCAATGTGTCAAATCGGAGGGCCTGTGGTCTGGACCTCTGGCAGTCTCTATGGGGGTGCCACAGGGTTCAATTCTCGGGCTGACTATTCTCTGTGTATATCAATGATGTCGCTCTTGCTGCTGGTGACTCTCAGATCCACCTCTATGCAGACGACACCATTTTGTATACATCTGGCCCTTCATTGGACACTGTGTTAACAAACCTCCAAACGAGCTTCAATGCCATACAGCACTCCTTCCGTAGCCTCCAACTGCTCTTAAACGCTAGTAAAACTAAATGCATGCTCTTCAATCGAATGCTGCTTGCACCCGCCCGCCCGACTAGAATCACTACTCTCGGCGGGTCTGACTTAGAATATGTGGACAACTACAAATACCTAGGTGTCTGGTTAGACCGTAAACTCTCCTTCCAGACTCACATTAAGCATCTCCAATCCAAAGTTAAATCTAGAATCGGCTTCCTATTTTGCAACAAAGCCTCCTTCACTCATGCTGCCAAACATGCCCTCGTAAAACTGACTATCCTACCGATCCTTGACTTCGGCGATGTCATTTACAAAATAGCCTCCAACACTTTACTCAGCAAATTGGATGTAGTCTATCACAGTGCCATCCGTTTTGTCACCAAAGCCCCATATACTACCCACCATTGTGACCTGTACGCTCTCGTTGGCTGGCCCTCACTACATATTCGTCGCCAAACCCACTGGCTCCAGGTCACCTATAAATCACTGCTAGGCAAATCCCTACCTTATCTTAGCTCATTGGTCACCACAGCAACACCCACCCGTAGTATGCGCTCCAGCAGGTATATCTCACTGGTCATCCCCAAAGCCAACACCTCCTTTGGCCGCCATTCCTTCCAGTTCTCTGCTGCCAATGACTGGAACGAACTGCAAAAATCTCTGAAGCTGGAGACTCTTATCTCCCTCACTAACTTAACGCATCAGTTGTCAGAGCAGCTTACCGAACACTGCACCTGTACACAGCCCATCTGTAATTAGCCCACCCAACTACCTCATCCCCATATTGTTATTTATTTTGCTCATTTGTGCCCCAGTATCTCTATTTGCACATCATCTTCTGCACATCTATCATTCCAGTGTTAATACTAAATTGTAGCTATTTTGCACTATGGCCTATTTATTGCCTTACCTCCCTAACCTACTACATTTGCACACACTGTATATAGATTTTCTATTGTGTTATTGACTTTATGTTTTGTTTTACCCCATATGTAACTCTGTGTTGTTGTTGTTTTTAATCGCACTGCTTTGCTTTATCTTGGCCAGGTCGCAGTTGTAAACGAGAACTTATTCTCAACTGGCTTCCTTGGTTAAATAAAGGTTAAATAAATAAATAAATATTTTAAAATGCTGTGGGGATGTTTTTCAGTGGCAGGGACTGGGAGACTAGTCTGGATCGAGGCAAAGATGAACGGAGCTAAGTACAGAGAGATCCTTGATGAAAACCTGCTCCAGAGCGCTCAGGACCTCAGACTGGGGCGAAGGTTCACCTTCCAACAGGACAACGACCCTAAGCACACAGCCAAGACAAAGCAGGAGTGGCTTTGGGACAAGTCTCTGAATGTCCTTGAGCGGCCAAGCCAGAGCCCGGACTTGAACCCGATCGAACATCTCTGGAGAGACCTGAAAATAGCTGTGAAGCGACGCTCCCCATCCAACATGACAGAGCTTGAGAGGGTCTGCAGAGAAGAATGGGAGAAACTCCCCAAATACAGATGTGCCAAGCTTATAGCGTCATACCCAAGAAAACTCAAGGCTGTAATCGCTGCCAAAGGTGCTTCAACAAAATACTGAGTAAAGGGTCTGAATACTTATGTAAATGTTATTTCAGTATTTTAAAAAATATAAATGTGCTAGAATTTATACAAATCTGTTTTTGCTTTGTCATTATGGGGTATTGTGTGTAGATTGATGAGGGGGAAAATAAACAATTTAATCAATTTTAGAATAAGGCTGTAATGTAACAAAATGTGGAAAAAGTCAAGGGGTCTGAATACTAAGTAAATGTTTAACCTCTTAAGGATCTGACCATTTTTTTCCAATTTCCGCCTAAAATGACATCCCCAAATCTAACTGCCTGTAGCTCAGGACCTGAAGCAAGGATATGCATATTATTGATACCATTTGAAAGGAAACACTTTGACGTTTGAGGGAATGTGAAATTAATGTAGGAGAATATAACACATTAGATCTGGTAAAAGATAATACAAACAATAAAACATGCGTTTTCAATTTTTTTGTTTTGTTCTATCATCTTTGAAATGCAAGAGAAAGGCCACAATATAATATTGCAGTTTAGGCGCAATTTAGATTCTGGCCACTAGATGGCAGCCGTGTGTGTGCAAAGGTTAAGATTGATCCAGTGAAGCATTGCAATACTGTACCATTTTGTATCAAGTCTGCCCAAATGTGCCAAATTGGTCAATTGATACATTTTCATGTACATAACTATAGAGAACATACAAACATGATATGGTAATACAAAATGTAAGTTTACACACTACCAGGAATGTCATACATGATGGATCATTAGCTTACGCACTAACTTTCACACATCTAGATGGCCGGGCGGGGTGGGTGTGGAGACAGAGACCGCAAGGGTTCAAACTGTAGAACCCAGTTCCTACATTTGAATATAAAAATGGTTTTATAAAAAAAAAAGACGTTACATTTTATCTCTGGGACCCTTAGGATGACAAATCAGAGCAAGATTACTGAATGTAAGTACATTATTTACCTTCAGAGGTGAATGTATCAAACCAGTTGCCGTGATACGTTTTTTGTTGTTGTGCACTCTCCTCAAACAATAGCATGGTATTTTTTCACTGTAATAGCTACTGTAAATTGGACAGTGCAGTTAGATTAACAAGAATTTAAGCTTTCTGCCCATATAAGACATTTGTATTTGTATTTATTAAGGATCCCCATTAGCTGCTGCCAATGCAGCAGCTACTCTTCCTGGGGTCCTGCAACATTAAGGCAGTTATATACAATTAAAAAAATTACATGACATTATATTTCATAACACTTTACCCAATACATTTAGTGTGTTCCCTAAGGCCACTACTCCACTTTCACATATTTACAATACAACATCCATGTGTACGTGTGTGTAGAGTGAGTGTATATATATGTATGTGTGTATGTGCCTGTGTGTGTGTCTCTTCACAGTCCCCGCTGTTCCACAAGGTGTATTTTTACCAGTTTTTTAAATCTGATTCTACTGCTTGCATCAGTTACCTGATGTGGAATAGAGTTCCATGTAGTCATGGCTCTATGTAGTACTGTGCGCCTCCAATAGTCCGTTCTGGACTTGGGGACTGTGAAGAGACCTCTGGTGGCATGTCTTGTGGGGTATGCATGGGTGTCTGAGCTGTGTGCCAGTATTCCAAACAGATAGCTCGGTTCATTCAGCTTGTCGACACCTCTCACAAAAACAAGCAGTGATGAAGTCAATCTCTCTTCCACTCTGAGCCAGGAGAGACTGACATACATGTCATCAATGTTAGCTCTCCGTGTACTTTTAAGGGCTAGCCGTGCTGCCCTGTTCTGAGCCAACTGCAATTTTCCCAAGTCCCTCTTTGTGGCACCTGACCACACGACTGAACAGTAGTCCAGGTGCGACAAAACTAGGGCCTGTAGGACCTGCCTTGTTGATAGTGCTGTTAAGAAGGAAGAGCAGCGCTTAATTATGGACATACTTCTCCCCATCTTAGCTACTGTTGTATCAATATGCTTTGACCATGACAGTCTACAATCCAGGGTTACTCCAAGCAGTTTAGTCACCTCAACTTGCAGTTGTAGTTGAGGTTTAGGGTTTAGTGAATGATTTGACCCAAATACAATGCTTTTAGTTTGGAAATATTCAGGACTAACTTATTCCTTTCCACCCATTCCGAAACTAACTGCAACTCTTTGTTAAGTGTTGCAGTTATTTCAGTTGCTGTAGTAGCTGATGTGTATAGTGTTGAGTCATCCGCATACATAGACACACTGGCTTTACTCAAAGCCAGTGGCATGTCGTTAGTAAAGATGGAAAAAAGCAAGGGGCCTAGACAGCTGCCCTGGGGAATTCCTGATTCTACCTGGATTATGTTTGAGAGGCTTCCATTAAAGAACACACTCTGTGTTCTGTTAGACAAGTAACTCTTTATCCACATTATAGCAGGGGGTGTAAAGCCATAATACATATGTTTTTCCAGCAGCAGACTATGATCGATAATGTCAAAAGCCGCACTGAAGTCTAACATGACATGTCTATGTCCTGAAAAGTTTGCTGTTACTTACAACAGTCATGCTAATCACATTAGCGCATGTTAGCTCAACCGTCCCGTATACGGGACACCGGTCCCGTAGAGGTTAACAGTGTTGCGTGCTCTGTCAGAGATAGGCTTAGTAGACAGGTGCGCAGAGTGACCTGACAGCTCTGTGAAATGATAGGCCAGTCAGAAGGAAGTTCAATCATTACACTGTATAATTGTTCTTCTAATTACAGGCAACCAAACACATCCTCAGAATACAGTCCAGAAATGAGTTCACACATCCATTTGTCAATTAGTTCAACCATCTGGTAGCATGCCCATGTATAGTAAACAAAATGACCCTTCACTCCTCCCTCCTCCTAGCCTGTAAGCAGAGCATTTACAGTATGTGGCTCTGACAGACTGACTCAAAATGAGATGTCAGTTTCCAGCCTCCTGTCTCCCTCTGACATTTATATTGACACTTTTCTCTAGAAGCTCCGGGCTTGAAGGGATGGATTTTCTAAGAAGTTTATTTTTTTTATATCACTCACACAAGACGAAGATGAAAATAGAACATAAGCGGTTTGGTGTTTGAGCACTGATAATATCTGATAGTGAACCAGGAAGCTTGTTCAAGGCAATGTTCCATCATGCAAAGGACAAACAATTCAGGCTAAATTAAAAAGAGTCAAATACTGAACAATTACCTAATTTCAGGTTCTACAGAGAAGGAATGAAGTTATCCCTTGAAACATTACAATGACCTCACCATAGCCTGCAGGCTGTTCTGCCCACTGCCAGTGTTGTAGTAGCCAATAGTGTGAGCATCAGCATGGGCCAGAAAGCTTTCCAGACAGAGCAAGCAGCTTTGTAATCTAATTGGCACTAGTCACTACTGTCTGACCTATTTGGATGGCTACTTTTTTATTTTTTTAACCTTTATTTAACCAGGTTAGTCTCTTTGAGATAAACATCTATTTTTCAAGAGAGACCTGGATCAGTAATGGAGCAGAGACTTACATTAGGACTATAAGGCTCTGGACTGGAGTAGCCATAAGTGATGGGTATCTCCATACAGATGACAACCAAGAGCCAACATACAGCCTTTGTTTTATTACTCCTGGGCATTGGTTGGCTCAATGTTACAGCCTTAGCCTGCCTGGGTAATAAAACAAAAGTGGGGTCCTCTTATATCTGGAGACCTGCAAAAACAGGAATCTGACTTTCTTATGACACTTCTTCCATGTTTGATTTGATATCCCAGGAGAAAGCTTGAGAACGGCATCAATGTGTTCAAACACCATCTCACAGAACATGTTTAATGTTCACAAAATGGTGTGACTGACTACCCACAACATTTCTAAAAGGGGAGTCAAATGGATTACAAACAATGAAAGCCATAATTACAGCTGGGAATGAATCCCAATTACACAAGCCGTGTCAGTGACAGCCATCTTGTCAGAAATCTGAGTAATGTTCAAGCAGGAGCCTTCATTGGAAAGTCTTTCATTAGTATGGTGAGAATATAATCAGTGGGCATGTTAAGAGAGTTAATGTCCCCAGACGGGGGAAGCATGCAGAGGAGAGGGCTGCAGAGGACCTGGCCCACTTCTCTTTATGTTCACTAAAACAATTCCCCTTTTCCCCATCATGGCTGCCACACACAGCTCAGTGCTACAGCTCAGCTCCCAACGCTGCCTTCACTTTGGCCCTTCATACGACCCCTCCCTCCTTCCCTCCCTCCCTCTTTCCCGAAGCAAATCCCGTTGGCCTGGTGACGGCCCCAGATTACCACAAAAACAAACAAACAAACAAACTGCATGGATAAATCTGTGGCATGTTTTTGTCCTGCTTTTCATTTGGACAACAAGAGCCCTTCTGTCCAAGAAGAGGGGCAGCGGGCCCAGCATTATGCAAGAGGCAGAAATGTGATGCGTCTGCTGATATGTTTTAGATTGACTCAGCACCATATGTGACCCCGCAACAAAGCTCACTTGTCCCCTGCAAAACGAGAAGGAAAAAACAAACTGGCATTATGAAACAAGACGCAGTGTTTGAAGTTGAGCAGGCTCCTTGACTACAATGACAGAACCCCCCCCCCCCCCAAATAAAACTATCCTGCCAATCGCTTACCCTGGCAGCTACCTGCAATTCTTTCCTGAAGGGAGGGCTTTTCCAAGGCCCAAGTGGGAGTGCAGGAAAGCATAATGGTGTTTAAGAGTGGGAGGAAATAAGTTCCAACAAAATTGTTCTATAAACTAATACGCTTTACCTACAAAAAAAGGCAGGCAGGAGGACCAGCGATTGATTCCCTTACGACAGAAGTATCACACTGAGTAATTGCAGTAATTCCCCTGCTCAACTCTCGCCCACACTGCAGTGAGAAACTCTTCAGAATTAACACTCTCGCATGGGGTTAGCAACCACCAAACACACACGACACAGATGACTTTGCAAACATTAACCCAAACTTCAAAAGGACGCATTGCCACAAAGCCAAAAGGAAGATACACCCATGGCACACACTGCTGACTGCTCTTAGCACAAGAGAAAGGCAAGTAACTCACCGGCGTTCTATCACTCCATAGATCTACATAAAAACACCTGCCCTGGGTGTGCATGCTTGTAATATGTGGATCTATGTGAGTGTAGCCAGTGGGATGGAGGAATACTACCTAGGGAATGGCTGTTCTACAGGTGTCTGCTCTGTCTGCAACATTGGGGCTCCCATGGCTGCTCCACTTCCCTTGTTCTGACAGCACAGTGCGACCCAGTTTAAAGCCAAGTCCGAATGTTTTGAGGCCCTGTGTATTAATAAGCCAGGGACATGCTGTGATTATGTAACAGGAGTCATGCGAGTGCCTTTGAGTACATTGCCTGTGCTGTGGGAAGCCAAGCCAGCGCTAATCAGGTAGAACCACTATGCAAATACAAGCCCACACACACACAAACGTGGGCGGAAAGCAGGGAAATGTAATTGGCCTACAAATCAGCAGCACCTCCTCCCCCCACCATCCCCTGTTCCTCTCTCAATCTTGCTGTGAGGTTAGAGAAGTGAAGGGCTGTGTTGCTGTAGCAACCCCTGGCTGACTGGCTGAGAGGAGGGGAGGTGGTGACACCAAAGACAGTACAGTATGAAGATAGGCTAAAACTACTTCTCCAATACAAATCTCGATCACACTTGTAGGTGATGCCATTGCGAAGTTGGCTAGCTAAGCTCCTGCATAGAAACACGTTATCAGGACTAACGGTTGACTCGTGCCGGACTGAGCATGTGCAGGCTGTCAAATCAAAGGCACTCCTTTAATGTAAAGTTATTTTTGACAAAAATTAAAACGTGTCAGTTTGTCACTTTCACAAGGTTGTAATAATAACATGGTCAACTACTTAAAACATTGGCACTAATCTAGGTTGTGCCTTCAGATTTAGAAAAAAGTAACAACTAAAGAATCTTTCACTTTTCTCATTGACTTCTCAAACCCCAAACCCTGTTTTGCAAGCGTTCATGGAAGTCTTGCGAAGTTGCGCCTCTGGGTTTATAAACTCTGTGGTGACACATTAGGGAGCTACCCAGAGCCTGGACCTCTCCGAGCAGACAGACCATTCGTTCCAGCTCTGCCTCCACTTCCTGCTCTCCTCCTCTGGGCCTAGTCTCTTTCCCTCTACCGCCTCTCTAGCATGTTCTATTCATATTACATTACGCAGCTGGCACAGGTTCATTCTCACCTGGATGACCGTGTTACCGCCTTCCAGCAGGGCGATGGCCAATAGGATGCTCTCCTGGAAGATACGATCGCTGGTGGCATTCATGATGAGGTCGATTACCAGGTCGGATGCGCCTTCTTTATCCAGGCGGCACTGGACCTCATGCAGGGTCAGCTCCCCTTGGGCCGCGGCCGCCCCTGAACTCACCACTGGGGAGGGACAGAGAGAGAGGCAGAAAGAGAGGGACAAGCAGAGGGGGACAAGGAGTCAGGAAGAAAGAGAGGGTCAAGGAGAAAGGGACAGGGAGAGGGAGAGAGGGACAGGGAAAGAGGGACAGGAGGAGTGGGATGGGGAGAGTGGGACGGGGAGAGTGGGACGGGGAGAGAGATACAGGGAGAGAGGGACAGGGAGAGAGGGACAGGGAGAGAGGGACAGGGAGAGAGGGACAGGGAGAGAGGGACAGGGAGAGAGAGACAGGGAGAAAGGGACAGGGAGAGAGGGACAGGGAGAGAGGGACAGGGAGAGAGGGACAGGGAGATAGGGACAGGGAGAGAGGGACAGGGAGAGAGGGACAGGGAGAGAGAGACAGGGAGAGAGAGACAGGGAGAAAGGGACAGGGAAAGAGAGAGACAGGGAGAGAGAGGCAGGGAAAGAGGGACAGGGAGAGAGGGACAGGGAGAAAGTGACAGGGAGAACGGGACAGGGAGAGAGGGACAGGGAGAGAGGGACAGGGAGAGAGAGACAGGGAGAACGGGACAGGGAGAACGAGACAGGGAGAGAGAGGCAGGGAGAGAGAGGCAGGGAGAGAGAGGCAGGGAGAGAGAGGCAGGGAGAGAGAGATAGGGAGAGAGAGACAGGGAGAAAGGGACAGGGAGAGAGGGACAGGGAGAGAGAGACAGGGAGAGAGGGACAGGGAGAGAGGGACAGGGAGAGAGGGACAGGGAGAGAGGGACAGGGAGAGAGAGACAGGGAGAGAGGGACAGGGAGAGAGAGACAGGGAGAGAGGGACAGGGAGAGAGAGACAGGGAGAGAGAGACAGGGAGAGAGAGACAGGGAGAGAGGGACAGGGAGAGAGGGACAGGGAGAGAGGGACAGGGAGAGAGAGACAGTGAGAGAGAGGCAGGGAGAGAGGGACAGGGAGAGAGAGACAGGGAGAGAGAGACAGGGAGAGAGGGACAGGGAGAGAGGGACAGGGAGAGAGAGACAGGGAGAGAGAGACAGGGAGAGAGGGACAGGGAGAGAGGGACAGGGAGAGAGGGACAGGGAGAAAGGGACAGGGAGAGAGAGACAGGGAAAGAGAGAGACAGGGAGAGAGGGACAGGGAGAGAGGGACAGGGAGAGAGGGACAGGGAGAGAGAGACAGGGAGAGAAGGACAGGGAGAGAGAGACAGGGAGAGAGGGACAGGGAGAGAGAGACAGGGAGAGAGGGACAGGGAGAGAGAGACAGGGAGAGAGGGACAGGGAGAGAGGGACAGGGAGAGAGGGACAGGGAGAGAGCCATCAAGAGCCTGAACAAGGAGGAAGGACACAGTATACAGGATAACCTGTCACTCTAAATGAGAGTAAAACGACTATTCCACCACTCAAGATAATTTTTATTTTTATTTATTAGGATCATTAGCTGATGCCAATGGCGACAGCTAGTCTTACTGGGGTCCGACACATAACAAAAAAGACATTACAAACAAAATACTTTACAATGTACATACATCAAGAGGATTGTCAGATGGGCAGATTGAAGAGATCCATCTGTCTCTTTCCTGTTCATTGATTCATTGCAACATTTGCTTATTATATCATTTAATGAGATGAATCTTGATGGAAAACTAAACCAAAATTGGGATGCCAAAACTATAGTGATGATCATTCAGTCTCTTGAAAATAGCTGTATTTCCTAGCTAAAACGAGCTAGCCTCATCCAGTCATGATGCCTGCTCCAGCCACACGAGGAAGCAGATGTGTGATAATGTTACCCAGAGGGCCACTCTCTGGATGTGGGAGCAGGTGTCCACACTCCACAGGCCATTCTAATCTAGAGCCCGTCTCTCTGGTAACCTGGCAACAGCACGGCCCGGCTCAGCCAGAGGAGAGAGTTCGTATGCTGAGGGACAGAGCCCGGGTCTAAAGGCTTAATGGAGGACAGGGGCAGGCAGGCATAATTAAGATGGCACTGCAGTTGATAGCAGCCGTTTTACGGGCTCCTGACCTATTTTGGGTGTGTTTTTTACGCTGATCTGAACTTTTTTTGTACATGTCTCCGCCATCATTTCCTATGACTGAAAACAACTTCTGGAGATCAGAACAGCGGTCAACGAGTCGGCAGCTCTGGACGTTCTGATTACTCCGGACCAGGCCCTAATCCCCGGGACTCGAAAGAAGAAGCAACTGCGCAAAAGAGGCAGATGAGCTGGCATCCTGACTAGACTACGTTGGCATGCAAATAAACCGCATCTACCCTCCGTTCTGTTTTCAGTCACTAGAAAAAAACCTGGACGAGCTCCGTTCGAGACTATCCTATCAACGGGACCTGTAGAACTGTAATATTCTATGTTTCACGGAGTCGTGGCTGAACAAGAACATGGATAAAATACATATCTCTGACTTTTCCATACATAGTCAAGACCGTCGGCAGACCGTCGGCAGCCACGGGTAAGATGAGGGGGGAGGGGTGTTCCTCTTTGTTAACAACAGCTGGTGCGCAATCTCTAATGTTAGGGAAGTCTCGAGTTTTTGCTCACTTGAGTTAGAATGCCTATTTTTTGTAGATGTCTATTTACCACCACAAACTGATGCTGGCACTAAGACCACACTCAACGGGCTGTATAGGGCCATAAGCTAACAAGAAAATGAGGCAGCACTTCTCGTGGCCGGTGATTTTAAAGAAGGGAAACTGAAATTGGTTTTACCTCATTTTACCAGCATGTCACCTGTGCAACTAGAGGCGACAACATTTTAGATAACCTTTACTCTACACACAGAAATGCACACGAGGCTTCCTTTGGAAAATCTGACCACAACACTATACTCCTGATTCCTGCTTACAAGCAAAATCTCAAACAGGAAATACCAGTGACGCGCTAAATACAGAAGTGGTCCTTTGAAGTGGATGCTAAGCTACTGGACTGTTTCGCTAGCAAAGACTGGAATTGTCTGGGATACATCCGATAACATTGAGGAGTTTAACACATCAGTCACCCCGGCTTCATTAATAAGTGCATCGACAGAAGCCATGGATTACAAGGCAACATTCGCACTGAGCTAAAGCTGCCGCTTTCAAGAAGCGGGACACTAATCCGGACGCTTTTAAGAAATCCCACTATGACCTCCAACGAGTAGTCAAACAGGCAAAGCATAAATACAGGACTAAGATTGAATCCTACTACGCTGGCTATAACGCTCATCGGATGTGGCAGGGCCTGCAAACTATCATGGATTACAAAGGGAAACACAGCCGCGAACTGCCAAGTGACGCCAGCCTACCAGATGAGCTAAATGCCTTCTATGCTCGCTTCAAGGCAAGCAACACTGAACCATGCATGAAAGCACGAGCTGTTCCGGACGACTGTGTGATCTCGCGCTCCATAGCCGATGTGAGTAAGACCTTTAAACAGGTTAACATTAACAAGGCCACGGGGGCCAGATGGATTACCAGTTCTCGTACTCAGAGCATACACTGACCAGCTGGCAAGTGTCTTCACTGACATTTTCATCCTCTCCCTGACCAGTCTGTAATACCTATATGTCTCAAGCAGACTACTATAGTCTCTGTGCCCAAGAATGCCAATGTAACCTATCTAAATGACTATCACCCCGTAGCACTCACATCTGTAGCCATGAAATGCTTTGAAAGGCTGGACATGGCTCACATCAACACCATCATCCCAGACACCCTGGACTCACTCCAATTCGCATATCGCCCCAACAGATCCACAGATTACGTAATCTCTATTGCACTCCACACTGCCCTCTCCCACCTGGACAAGAGGAACACCTATATAAGAATGTTGTTCATCGACTACAGCTCAGCGTTCAATACCATAGTGCCCTCCAAGCTCATCACTAAGCTCATGACCCTGGGATTGAACTCCTCCCTCTGCAACTGGATCCTGGACTTCCTGACGGGCCATCCCCAGGTTGTGAGGGTAGGCAACAACACATCCGCCACGCTGACCCTCAACAAGGGGGCCCCTCAGGGTTGCGTGCTTAGTCCTCTCCTATAATCCTTGTTCAACCACAACTACGTGGCCATGCACGACTCCAACACCGTCATTCAATTTGATGACGACACAACAGTGGTCGGCCTGAGCACCGACGACTATGAGACAGCCTATAAGGAGGAGGTCAGTGAACTGGCAGTGTTGTGCCTGGACAACAACCTCTCCCTCAATGTCAGCAAGACAAAGGAGCTGATCGGGGACTACAGGAAACGGAGGGCCGAGCACGCCCCCATCCACATCGACGGGGCTGTAGTGGAGCGGGTCGAGAGCTTCAAGTTCCTTGGTGTCCACATCACTAAGGAAATAAAATGGTCCACACACAACAACACAGTCGTGAAGAAGGCACGACAACGCCTTTGGCATGAGCCCTCAGATCCTCAAAAAGGTATACAGCTGCACCAATGAGAGCATCTTGACTGGCTCACTTGGTATAGCAACTGCTTGGCATTCGACCGCAAGGTGCGTACCATGGCTCTGTGCCATCCAGGACCTCTATACCAGGTGGTGTCAGAGGAAGGCCATAAAAATTGTCAAAGACTCCAGCCACCCAAGTCATAGACTGTCCTCTCTACCGCACGGCAAGTGGTACCGATGCACCAAGGCTGGAATCAACAGGACCCTGAACAGCTTCTACTCCCAAGCCATAAGACTGCTAAATAGTAAACCAAATACCTACCCGGACTATCTGTATTGACCCTGTTTGCACTAACTCTTTTGACTCATCACATATGCTGCTGCTAGTGTTTATTATCTATCCTGTTGCCTAGTCACTTTACCCCTACCTATATGTACATATCTACCTCAATAACCTCGTACCCCTGCACATAGACTTGGTACTGGTACCCCGTGTATATAGCCACGTTATCATTACTCATTGTGTATTTATTCCTTGTGTTTTATTATTTTTTTCTATAATTTTTCAAAATGTCTCTCTGCATTGTTGGGAAGGGCACGTAAGTAAGCATTTCACTGTTAGTCTACACTTGTTGTTTACAAAGCATGCAACAAATTACATTTGATTTGATTTGAGGCAGGAGCGTGAACAGGAAGGAACTCATTCCTTCCAGGCATGGAGAAGAGACCAACCATGACTCATCACCCTAATTTGAAACTTTGAGGTATTGAGATACTCAGCCAGTCCAGACAAACGTATACAGAGAGACAGAGATACAGAGACAGACAGGTACCTGCTCGAGGTTTCCCTTCTGTTCCAGGGGGGACAGGACCATTGCTGAACGTCGTCACACTGTCTCTTCTGGCCCCAGGCTTGATGTTCCCATAGTAACGATTCACCAGAATCTGCCTCAGAGCTTCACCCTATTGGAGAGAGGTGATGTCAGAGGATGGAGCCTACATCATCATCATGAGATAAGGACTCCCAACATCAGTGTTATCAGCTTAGAATACCTCAACTCTGATTGGGCCTGGCACCTCATACAGTGAGTCTCAAAAGACAGTCTCCCTCCATCGCCCTGCTGAGCGGGCCTGTTCAAAGGACATCCACTAGCCCAAAGAACTGACCCCTCTCATAACTCATATCTCACAGCACCCAGATGCTTAGAGGCCTCATACCTGGACCCTCCCTTGGGTGTACTACAGCCCAACCTCCTGTTACCTAGATATTTACACTGTTGCACCATCATTCATCCAAACTGCAGTATTGCATGAGCCTCTGAATGGATCAACTCATATACAGTACATATAATTTCCCTATATTCCTCCTGAAACCCATTGACACCCACACCCAGTGGCCAGTTAGTTAGTAGGGAGATAACTCTGTGAGTAGGTGGGCATGCTGTGGAAACAGAATGGCTGCAGGGCAGAGTGGTGCATCAGTGCATCAGGACAGCCAGCCGTGGTGGGCCAGAGAGAGCAGGGTGGCGGACACCGGAACGGACGGGATCAGACCGTACTTGACTGTACCTACCCTTCTCTGGTCCTCCAGTTGCTTCTGGGGCTGGTTGGGATCAAGCTCCTGAGGGTGAGGTGAGTTAGCAGAAGTAAATCAAAGACATTTTAAAAAGTAAATTAGGGAGAAAAAAAAAGAGGGGTGTTAATACTGTGCACATCAGTCACTTTCATTACATGCAGGGAACTGAGCCAAATGACATCATGCAGTTAACATAGGAAGGTGGGTGGTGTGTTGGGGTGGATGTGGGGTAGCAACTGAATCATGCAAGGCTTAGTGAAAATAAAGTTTTAAGCACCTGTTAGAGAAGTCTGAAAAAATGCAATAACAAGGTGGCTTGCTGCCAGAAATAAAAGGCAATTTATTTAAAACCCTCCCATTAACTTTACCATCTCATAATCACTTCTCATTTTAAACTTTTATGTTAACAATTTTAAAACAAGGCTTAAACTTTGCTGCTCACACCTTTGATATTGGGTTATTTCAACTGAAAAACTGTATGGCTCAGAGTGACACCCTTGTTACTTTGCAGTTGCAGCACAAATGAAACCATGTTAATTACATAAGGGAGCAACCGGCTGCAAGGGGCAAAAAACGCAACTCAAACCATGAGAAAAACCCAGCCCTTTCTAGATGGCATAATGGAGTCAGTGCAGTGTGCTTCTACCGCTACTGACACAGTGTAAACCCATGTTCCCATCTGCCATGTAAAAACACCCAGCACACTGTTCCAAAACCCAGCAGAAAGAAGGTCAGGAAACTGGACTTCACTCAAAAACCTACAGAGGGATGAATGGAGGGAGGGAAACGGGACAAACATGGGTCGGTTCACATCATAATTAAAAATCCACAGTGGGAAACATTGTGTTTTGGTGAGTGGGCCCTGATAAGGGGAAGACGTGGGGAAGGATTTGACTTTCCATCTAGATGAGTGGGGAGGATGGATGACTCAGTTGATCTATATTTTACAACAACCCATATTAGAGTGATGAGGCCTAGGCCAATATGGGTGTTGAACTCACATCTGCAGCGGGGACTTCAGGCTCAGCCGGCAGAGGGGCCAGCTGATTGGATAGATAGATAGATAGATAAAAGGTCTGGTTAGTCAAGGTCTGGGTTAGACCACAGTCAGTGGGCAAATTAACCTCAGGCAGCTCTCAGGTCACTTGCCTCACAGTGCAAACAGATCAATGCAAGGCCATGCCCGCTTCACCAAGGACCTCCTTGTATGTCTGGCTGGTTACAGTTGATCGGTTGGCCCGTCATGTGCCCGACAGCAATAAAAGTGCATGACTCAAAGCCAGCCACGGAGAAGAAAGGGGACAACAAACACACCCTTATCTGAAGTCTCTATGCTGTTGGAGCATTTGTCTGTGTTATATAATCAAACATCACTATTATACGCTCTCTGTGTTCACATGCCTTCATGGGGTTGCCCATGCTTTCTCACAGTTGCTTACATAGCAAAATGAACACCTTGACATAGGACAATGAATTGACTGTTTAGTTGTTCATGTGAGCAGATTAGAAATTGCAGGTCCTAAAATGAAGGACTAAGGAGTTTCAAGGGACAAACCAGACTACTACAAGTAGGCCTATTAGTGATACAGTGCCTAATAATACATGCAAATAAAAACAAAAATGTATGAATACATTAAAAAACCTCAGCTGACACTGACTTGTTTGATGTTGCTCATACTCAATGTTTGGCAAAATGCCCCAAAAGAAAAGAGAGACATTTTATTTTCTGCTGAAATGAAACACTTGCCTGAACACCTTGTTAAAAATGACCTTTAGGAAGAGAGACAGACAGACGGATGTGATACATTTAAATGGTGCAAAGTGAAATGGCAGAGAGACACACAGACAGACCACAGTGGAGTTGACTCTGCCTCAGTAACGCAGTCACGCTGACTCTGAGTGATTGTGAGACTAGACAAGAATCTCACCTTATCTGGCCCGTTTACGTAAAACATCAATTTCCACAGGAAAAAGGATGCATGCAAACAAGGCTCAAAGGTTTTAACCCTGATTCACTTGTCTAATTCAATTAAGGCACAACATCATAAAATTACTTTTCTGTGGGTTTCCTATCTGTCAACATTTCAGTGGTGGAGCATGACAATCATTATGGGCCTTATCTGACCTGATTTGTCTTCCATGTGTCCCAGGGATCTGAACGCTGGGGTCACCCATGCTTTTCCCATGGAACTGCTGGCATCAGCCCTGGACACAGCTGGACCCATGACTGCCAACATTGGTTCCACTTGTACGTTTTCTCAGACTGTATGACGTCAACTATATAGTGAATCACTACTCCACTGCGATACAGGGCCAAACATAAGGTCATCTTTATGGAAGTTACCACCACATTTCAGCAGTGGAAAGATGAGACGACTCCCCCATGGAGGTTCCACCTGTCTCTGCACTTATTTTAGGGTGTGCCTCATGGGTCTGGAGTCAGAATCACAGCACCCCTTCCTTCTCCTTATTATATAACCTGCCTGGCCTCTCTCCTAGTGACAGTGACTGTCATAGGCACCCCAGCAACAGCAGAGGAAGATAATCATAGGAGATAAAGGGGGATAAAGGTGGGAGGACAGAGAGATGATGTATTTATTTTGTTCTTGTCTGACACCATTACATCAGTGGCAGGCCTGAAACAGTTAACAGGCTGTGCAGTGCCTCCCCCCCACCCTGGCTCCACTGCCCTCCCCCACTCCCTTGCCCGCCCCAGCGCCGCCCAACACGAGGCGCTGCCAGTCTCTCAGTAAACAGCTTCGACACACTTTTATTGCCAATTACTTCTGAAGGACACATCAGTGGAGAGTGAATTTCAGGGGGGGAAAAATTTGCTAGCTCTTACGTAACCGCTGCCTGAGAGCTGGCGGGAGCCCAAGTACCGTGCAGGACGAAGGCAGGCTGCAGGGAACCTGGGACAGAGCTGCATGGCCAGCAAAAATGCCTATAGTTTCCCCTGTTGGAGGGGATCAGAGAAACAATCAGGGTACCCTGAAATTGCCTCACTCACACTGCAGCAGCTCTGAGTATAGCTGAGGACAAGCAGGGAAACGCTGAGGCAGAGGACACCAGCACTGTGGGATGCAGAACGGCCATGAGAGGAGAGAACAGGGAGAGACTAACAGGGAGGAAAAAGATTGGTAGAGAGATATAAATAGAGAGAGGGAGAGAGAGAGTTTGCCAGGGATAATGAGATGATACAGATCTGCTGGCACGGACACACACAGCGAGGCGAAGAAGCAAGAGAGAGACATGCTGCAGACAAACAGACTGTCGTGCTCTCTCCTGCATAGAAATAATCTCTATTGCATAACCCTCCCCCTCCCACAGGTCAGCACACAACATATCGGCAACCTAAAGCCATATTATCTCTGCTTTCTGCTGACCCTATTACATTATCCCGCCCACCCCCGACACAAACGCACACACACCGACACCAACACACACGGTCAGACCTACAGCACCCTGTGCTTCCCATATTAATAGGGAGAGTACTGTACTGTATGGCAGAGCTCTCCTGTAGTGATGGGACGCCACAGAGGAGCTGGCATGCCGAGCAGTGCAGCAGGCTTAACACAGGGCTAACTGACAGACAGCTCAGTGCTGCTGCTGCTGCTGTTTCTGCCGCAGAGGGGAAGTGTGGGCTTTGGATCAGCCTGGGGTCTGGGACACTGCATCCCACAGTAGGGCCCTCCTGGGTCCATGCACGTGCCGGATGTGTGGGTGGGGTGTGTGTGTACATTCTTCAGACACTATAACGGGGAGGGGGCGTTGAAGCAACAAAGAAGCAGTCTATCTGTTCACTCCCATTTTAGGAGGGAGTGTCAGGGATTGTTTTTGGGAGGGGAAGCAGCTGGGGATTTCCAACACTGGATACCACATGGAGGGAGGGAAGGAGGAGTAGAGGGAGGAATGGAGAGAGAGAGAGAGAGAGAGAGAGAGAGAGAGAGAGAGAGAGAGAGAGAGAGAGAGAGAGAGAGAGAGAGAGAGAGAGAGAACGAGAGAGAACAGGGCCTTCTATGCCATCAAAAGAAACATAACATTTGACATACCAATTAGGATCTGGCTAAAAATACTTGAATCAGTTATAGAACCCATTGCCCTTTATGGTTATGAGGTCTGGGGTCCACTCACCAACCAAGAATTCTCAAAATGGGACAAACACCAAATTGAGCCTCTGCATGCAGAATTCTGCAAAAATATCCTCAGTGTACAACGAAAAACACAAAATAATGCATGAAGAGCAGAAGTAGGCCAATACCTGCTAATTATCAACATCCAGAAAATCCAATTCTATAACCACTTAAAATGAAGCGATTCCCAAACCTTCCATAACAAAGCCATCACCTACAGAGAGATGAACTTGGAGAACAGTCCCCTAAGTAAGCTGGTCCTGGGGCTCTGTTCACAAAAACAAACAGACCCCACAGAGCCCCAGGACAACAACAACAACACAATTAGACCCAACCGAATCATGAGAAAACAAAAAGAGAATTACTTGACACATTGGAAAGAATTAACAAAAAAAATGAGCAAACTAGAATTCTATTTGGCCCTAAACAGAGAGTACACAGTGGCAGAATACCTGACCACTGTGACTGACCCAAACTTAAGGAAAGCTTTGACTATGTACAGACTCAGGGAGCATAGCCTTGCTATTGAGAAAGACCACCGTAGGCAGACCTGGCTCTCAAGAGACAGGCTATGTGCACACTGCCCACAAAATGAGGTGGAAACTGAGCTACACTTCCTAACCTCCTGCCAAATGTATGACCATATTAGAGACACATACAGTTGAAGTCGGAAGTTTACATACAACATAGCCAAATACATTTAAACAATGTTTTTCACAATTCCTGACATTTAATCCTAGTAAAAATTCCATCTTAGGTCAGTTAGGATCACCACTTCATTTTAAGAATGTGAAATGTCAGAATAATAGTAGAGAATGATTTATTTCAGCTTTTATTTCTTTCATAACATTCCCAGTTGGTCAGAAGTTTACATATACTCAATTAGTATTTGGTAGCATTGCCTTTAAATTGTTTAACTTGGATCAAACGTTTCAGGTAGCCTTCCACCAGCTTCCCACAATAAGTTGGGTGAATTTTGGCCCATTCCTCCTGACAGACATGGTGTAACTGAGTCAGGTTTGTAGACCCATTTGCAACCAAGCTTTAACTTCCTGACTGATGTCTTGAGATGTTGCTTCAATATATCCACATAATTTTCCTTCCTCATAATAATATGCCATTTAGCAGACGCTTTTATCCAAAGCGACTTACAGTCATGCGTGCATACATTTTTGTGTATGGGTGGTCCCGGGGATCGAACCCACTACCTTGGCGTTACAAGCGCCGTGCTCTACCTTCCTCATGATGCCATCTATTTTGTGAAGTGCACCAGTCCCTCCTGCAGCAAAGCACCCTCACAGCATGATGCTGCCACCTCCGTGCTTCATGGTTGGGATGGTGTTCTTCGGCTTGCAAGCACCCCTTTTTCCTCCAAACATAACGATGGTCATTATGGCCAAACAGTTCTATTTTTGTTTCATCAGACCAGAGGACATTTCTCCATAAAGTATGATCTTTGTCCCCATGTGCAGTTGCTTTTTTATGGCGGTTTTGGAGCAGTGGCTTCTTCCTTGCTGAGCGGCCTTTCAGGTTATATCGATATAGGACTCGTTTTACTGTGGATATAGATACTTTATACTTGTTTCCTCCAGCTTCTTCACAAGGTCCTTTATTGTTTTTCTGGGATTGATTTGCACTTTTCGCATTAAAGTACATTCATTTCTAGGAGACAAAACGTGTCGCCTTCCTGAGCGGTATGATGGCTGCGTGGTCCCAAGGTGTTTATACTTGCGTACTATTGTTTATACAGATGAACGTGGTACATTCAGACGTTTGGAAATTGCTCCCAAGGATGAACCAGATTTGTGGAGGTCTACAATTTGTTTTCTGAGGTCTTGGCTGATTTCTTTTGATTTTCCCATGATGTCAAGCAAAGAAGCACTGGGTTTGAAGGTAGGCCTTGAAATACATCCACAGGTACACCTCCAATTGACTCAAATGATATCAATTAGCCTATCAGAAGCTTCTAAAGTCATGACATCATTGTCTGGAATTTTCCAAGCTGTTTAAAGGCACAGTCAACTTAGTGTATGTAAACTTCTGACCCACTGGAATTGTGATACAGTGAATTATAAGCAAAATAATCTGTTTGTAAACAATTGTTGGAAAAATTACTTGTGTCATGCACAAAGTAGATGTCCTAACCGACTTGCCAAAACTATAGTTTGTTAACAAGAAATTTGTGGAGTGGTTGAAAAATGAGTTTTAATGACTCCAACCTAAGTGTATGTAAACTTCCGACTTCAACTGTATTTCTCTCAGATTACAGAGATCCACAAAGAATTTGAAAACAAACCCAATTTTGATAAACTCCCTTATCTACTGGGTAAAAAACCACAGTGTGTCATCACAGCAGCAAGATGTGTGACCTGTTGCCACAAGAAAAGGACAACCAGTGAAGAACAAACAGCCACTCAGTCTGATATCTATGTTCACATTTTCTTCTTATCTCAATTCAATTATCTCCCTCTTGTTTTCATTCCTTTTTTCAGAAATGAAGTTTCACACCCTAAAGTAACTCATTACTTTCTTGTGCTCATTTACTGTAAAATAAATCAAGTGCTTGAAGTTGTGAGTAGATAATGTTGTTGTGACCAAAACGTTAACTACAGTAATACTGAAACGTATACTAAATTATATTTTCCAAAGGTTAAAAAAACGATACAATCTATGGTTGAAAGCTGTGCTCTTATATGCCATACCCTCTCAATGTATGCTTTAGAATGGGGTGTACTGTAGTCTGGTGCTTTGACATTGATAAGGGTAATATTAACTGTTGCGCAACATCCAGGAACTATAAACACTTCTAAGTAAGAAGTTAGCCCCTCCCATATGGCACTGGCCCCAACCTCTCTGAAAGTCCCTTAACAGACGGATAAAGTACAAGATGAAAGGTAAAAAAGAGGATATATGCAGGGTCCACTTCCTCTAGGGCAGACACAGACATACAAACACAGTCCTGAATGTACATATACAGTTGCAAGCACACCTGCACACACCAACCCCCTTACCCTCTATGGATGATGGTATGATCTGGTTTCTGCCACTACATTTAAGGGATAGCTCCATGTGTATAAATACTCACACACCTGCTGTGGTAATGGTGGTGGGGAATTTAGGGGGAACCACCCGTCCCTGTCCCTCTGACCACCATCCAAATAGAGTCTGGGTATGATCAACACCCTGACACCTCCTCCCCTCCCCCCTTGTGGTCTGCCATCATGGTCTGTGTGCACTGTTTCCAAAAATACCAGATTCCTAATATGCAATTCCAGTCTGAAATAACAGTTTCACTAACCAGCTACATCTGTTCTGACTCGTATAATAGATCATGTGGATCTATGTACACAAAGACCAGCAATTCAACTTCAAGCAGACGACTACAATCAGACCTGCATTCAAATACATGTGCATTTCTGTATCTGGGTCGTTCCACTAATTGGGTGCCTTTTGAGTAGTCTAACTTAAAATAAAGAAAATGATTTCACCTAATGTTTATGTCCTGTTTACCTAATTTTTACATGTTAAACTTAATAAAAAACACTTTCCATCTCAAGAGGTTAAATAAAAAAAATTACTATAGTAAGTGTCAAATAAAGTAACAGGGTTGACGATTTCATTTTAAATCATCCATAAATCCCCTTGTGACAGGGTGAATGGAAGCTTGTTGTGTACAACAGAGAGGGGCAATTGAATGCAAACTTCACACACTTTTTTTTATTGTTAAAACATCTGTAGCCTATCTATCGGTAACAGGGTTGATGTGTTATGCTCGACCCCACTCACATTTCTACCTCAAAACACCAGAAAACCTGCTTCTACACTATGATTTGATTGTTATATGTTCAGTGTTTCTTTTGTAAAAAAAAAAAAAAAAAGGAATAGTTTCATCATATTAAAACGAGAGTTCAGTTCACGTGACAGTGTTTACCGTAAAATGAGGGACAGACGTAAATTAATCACTAATCACATGAAATAAATAATAATTCTTCAGATATGACTTTGTCAAAGCAACAAAATAATTAAGGCTTTACAATGATGGTGAAAACTTGGAGACATTTTGGGGTTAAGTGGGTTAAAATCCTAGAAATCACAGAGGGTGCACAGAGGGGCATGTCAAAATGTAGAATTTTGGCACTTCAGCAAATCTTTTTCATATTAACTATCAGATTTATTGAATTCTCCATGTGGTCTATATTAAAAAGGGCACTTCATTTAATATAACAGGCTTTTAAATTGCAATATTGGTGCACAAGTACTACTTAAAATATCGAAGGGACACAAAAGGCACTTTTTTCTTGGAACGAACCATCTGGCATTTAAAATACTTTTTCGGTGTATTTGATTATTTTCAAATACACAGCCCAAAACAAGTACTTTTATTTGAGTATTTGTATGGTTAGTTGTAAAAACCAAATAGTCTGCCAAATTGTATTTGACAGTATTTTCAAATACTTGTTTCAAATACTATTTTCCAATACCTGGGTTAAATGCATGGAAGTGTATTTGAGTCAGAGTATTTTGAACCCAGATCTGACGATAATACAGACACATAGGAGTATGCCAAGTGGGCGACACCAGAAAGTGCTTAGCATGCTAGTGGCACAGTAACACACACGGAAACTAGCAGCTACTCTGAAGTCAGCAGCACATAACAAGACAGCAAAACTACTAGCACAGGCACATCTATCTACACCACACGACTAGTACGAGGCAGAAACCAAACGAAAGAAGGAAAATGATCAACCTCAGCCACATCCATCTCATCATCAAAGGCAATGTGCTGGAAGAGAAGAGTACACAGGCAGAGTTAGTAGAGCTGGGTTAGGAGGAGGGGAGGTAGCTGAAACCAGACAAACAGTTGGTAAGAAACACAGACCATGTCAGTCAGTCAGTTAGTAAAAACACACAGGTTACTGCATTTCAAAGCAATGGATTGGTCTGTAACAACAGAACAGAAAGCAGAGAGAACCAAGGCCATTAATCAGAGATTAGCACAGACAGTCATTGACAGCTCATACAGTAAATGCTGTATTAGTGTTAATGGTGTATTAGTGTTTAAGTTCAATTACAGCATGCTGGTTAATGTATACCGGAACTGTCCCCAACCACCAAACATAGACAAGTCATTTTCAGATGGACATTAATCCGTTGTGGTTTATTTGTGTGTCTGAGTGTGCGATTATGAATAGCACTGAGGATACCATATACACACACCCTTGGAATCTTATTCCTGCAGAAGGGCAGCTGCTACTGTAGGTTTTAAACCAAACCAAAAGACTCATCCCATCCATCACAGACATAATGTACTACCAGTATCATCTGAGGGGAAGGCAAAGGGCAGCATAGGAAAACAACCTCCAGCTCCATCTTTGCTCTTAACCTCTGACATCTGCACTGACCTCTGTAAAGAGCTACAGAATACCAGGCCTCCCAGCAGCACTCGGTTTTTCCTCATGATAAAACCCAGTGTAGAGAGAACCAGGGGAGTATTGTGAGAAGGTGGTGAAGAGGGCCACATTACCTTCTCCCCATAGCCACGGTCTTTGGTCATCATCTCCCTCAGAGTCTGAAGCACCTTGATACACAGCCGCTCCTCATTCTCCTCCAGTAGCTGCTTGGTGTGTTTAATCAGCCTGGGCAGAGGACAGGGACAGGAGGAGAGGTGGATCACACATACTGCACTGTACAGAACTGTACACCCCCCAAAAAACACTTCAGTGGTAACAAACCCTGATTTCAGAGAGCCTCCCCTACAGTATTTACTGTTAAGCTTGTGTAGTTAAGAGATCATATTATGTCTGCTTGACATATCCTAATTGATTGGCTTAATTCATTATTGGGTATAAATGTTTGGGGTAGAGATTGACCTCACATGAGTCTTAGAGGTGCTGTCAATCAGCTCAGATCAGGTGCTGTGTTTTACTTGTATTCATTGATAGGAGCGTTTCAGTCCAAATGATCAATCATGTGTATGACTCAAGTGCTGAACGCTTCAATGAAAACCATTAGACCCAATCTCTTCCCAGCATACAGGCTTTCCATAAAGGTCCCATTGTATTCTACATATTGCAGTTAGTACTGTACTGTATTGTATTACCTTTGAACTGTAAGTCATTGTCCTGAATCAGTGTGAACTTGTGGTGTCTCACGTGCTACTCCACACATGAATCCCCCCTGCCTGCGGTCCTTTACAGTAGGCTAATCCCTGACCCGTCACCTGTTCAAAGAGCCCAGACGCCCGCCCTCATGCCCTGTAATCCAATGTCAGGCCTTATCAAACACAACAGACACAGGAGTGGCCTGGCCTGTGTAAAACAGGGAGGGAGGGAGCCCTGTGTGAGGGAGCCAGAGCTCCATTAGGCTCAGGGTAGGACATGTGAAAACAAAGCCCTGGGTCACTACAGTAGCATGTTTTGAGCAGCACGCCCTGCTCAATGACGGATTCTGTTACTGTACACTTGTAGGGGATAAGTGTCCCAACTCTAGTTACAGTACAGCAGGTATAGTATGAAAGAGCTGCATCAAGTTAACGCAATGCATTCCTCAACACTGAGACAGTATCAGGAGTCTGTGCAGCATTCCTAGTTAAACCACAGCTAGATCATTTTCTAGTGGCTAAAACCTCATTTGGTTTACAACTGCTGTGGAAAGAAATTGCTCCATTTCTAAGAAGATTGCAGACTGTGGTTCATCACTGGACATGGCAAGAGTCACTTCCATTGTTAGTCAACGTGTCAAGGGGGTGGGTGGGTACTGGAGTCATACTTGGAAATGAAGCCACCGCTCTCACACTTCCTGCGGGCGTCTGTGTTCTCAGGAAAGAGTAGCTCTGGGCGATGCAGCACGTCCACCAAGACAGACAGCTCAGCCTGGACCAAAGGACGCAGACGGTCCTCTAGAGCCGACACTATGTCCTAAAATATAGAGCAATGCAGAGGACAGGCATGGTTAGAGAGGTAACAGAACAGAGATATGTCACAGACAGGGCACAGGCACACTCAGAGCATTGGCACACTGAGTGTTACACTAGGGGTAGGTCTAGATTAAGCCCAACTGAACTGTATGAGATTGGGGCCTGGATGCCAGCCCCTACAGTTGAAGTCACGCCCAAACAGGGCACAGGGAAGCTGACAAAACTGAAAAACAGTATGGTGAACTTTGTGACCTTATTGTCTCAGACTGCTCACTGGGAAAATGTATAAAAGCAGAAGTAGACCATGGTTTACCAAAAACCTCCAAAACAGACCAGTCCAATCCAACTCCCCTCACCCCCGCTCAATATCCCCATGAGTCAGAGTCATGATAAATTCAATGGAAATATGCAAACTGCTGCGGTTGCGTCATACTGTGTGTTGATGTAGACATTGTCTTGTGTAGGAGGGAAGGAGGGAGGGATTCTGGTAGAGTTACTGTATACAGTGTGGTGGGTGCAAAGAAATTGCAACACACACTACGTTAGCTTTCTTTAATAATATAATAATATGCCATTTAGCAGACGCTTTTATCCAAAGCGACTTACAGTCATGTGTGCATACATTTTTACATATGGGTGGTCCCGGGGATCGAACCCACTACCCTGGCGTTACAAGCACCATGCTCTACCAATTGAGCTACAGAGGACCACAGGTTCTTGGAGGATTACAGGTCATTCCTTACTAATACAGTTCCATTAATTATGTTTCTGGGAACTGGTCAATTCATCACAGCTATTTTCAATTCTTGCCATAATTATTCAAGCCGATTTAAGTCAAAACTGTAACTAGGCCACTCAGGAACATTCAATGTCATCTTGGTAAGCAACTCTAGTGAATATTTGGCCTTGTGTTTTAGGTTATTGTCCTGGTGAAAGGTGAATTTGTCTCCCAGGTTTTCCTCTAGGATTTTGCCTGTGCTTAGCTCTATTCCGTTTATTTTCATCCTAGAAAAAAGTCCCTAGCCCTTGCCGATGACAATCATACCCATAACATGATGCAGCCACCACAATTCTTGAAAATATGAAGTGCGGTACTCAGTGATGTGTTGTGTTGGATTTGCCCCAAACATAATGTTTTGTATTCAGGACATAAAGTTAATTGCTTTGCCAAATTTTTTGAAGTTTTACTTTAGTGCCTTATTACAAACAGGATACATGTTTTGGAATATGTTTATTCTATACAGGCTTCCTTCTTTTCACTCTGTCATTTAGGTCAGTATTGTGGAGTAACTACAATGTTGTTGATCCATCCTCAGTTTTCTCCTATCACATCCATTAAACTCTGACACTGTTTTAAAGTCAACATTGGCCTCATGGTGAAATCCCTGAGCAGTTTCCTTCCTCTCCAGCAACTGAGTTAGGAAGGACGCCTGTATCTTTGTAGTGACTGGGTGTATTGATACACCTTCCAAAGTGTAATTAATAACTTCACCATGCTCAAAGGGATATTCAATGTCTGAAGGTGCCCTTCTTTGCGAGGCATTGGAAAACCTCGCTGGTTTTTGTGGTTAAATCTGTGTTTGAAATTCACTGCTCGACTGAGGGACCTTAAAGATAATTGTGTGTGTGGGGTACAGAGAGGAGAAAGTCATAAAAAAATTATTGTTAAACACTATTATTACACACAGAGTGACTCCATGCAACATATTATGTGACTTGTTAAGCAAATTTCTGCTCCTGAACCTATTTAGGCTTGCCATAACAAAGGGGTTGAATACATACAGTGAGGAAATTAAGTATTTGATCCCCTGCTGATTTTGTAAGTTTGCCCACTGACAAAGACATGATCAGTCTATAATTTTAATGGTAGGTTTATTTGAACAATGAGAGACAGAATAACAACAAAAAAATCCAGAAAAAACGCATGTCAAAAATGTTATAAATTGATTTGCATTTTAATGAAGGAAATAAGTATTTGACCCCTCTGCAAAACATGACTTAGTACTTGGTGGCAAAACCCTTGTTGGCAATCACAGAGGTCAGACGTTTCTTGTAGTTGGCCACCAGGTTTGCACACATCTCAGGAGGGATTTTGTCCCACTCCTCTTTGCAGATCTTCTCCAAGTCATTAAGGTTTCGAGGCTGACGTTTGGCAACGCGAACCTTCAGCTCCCTCCACAGATTTTCTATGGGATTAAGGTCTGGAGACTGGCTAGGCCACTCCATGACCTTCATGTGCTTCTTCTTTAGCCACTCCTTTGTTGCCTTGGCCATGTGTTTTGGGTCATTGTCATGCTGGAATACCCATCCACGACCCATTTTCAATGCTCTGGCTGAGGGAAGGAGGTTTTCAACTAAGATTTGACGGTACATGGCCCCGTCCATCGTCCCTTTGATGCGGTGAAGTTGTCCTGTCCCCTTAGCAGAAAAACACCCCCAAAGCATAATGTTTCCACCTCCATGTTTGACGGTGGGGATGGTGTTCTTGGGGTCATAGGCAGCATTCCTCCTCCTCCAAACACGATGAGTGGAGTTGATGCCAAAGAGCTCGATTTTGGTCTCATCTGACCACAACAGTTTCACCAAGTTCTCCTATGAATCATTCAGATATTCATTGGCAAACTTCGGACGGGCCTGTATATGTGGTTTCTTGAGCAGGGGGACCTTGCTGGCGCTGCAGGATTTCAGTCCTTCACGGCGTAGTGTGTTACCAATTGTTTTCTTGGTGACTATGGTCCCAGTTCTGGGCTGATTCCTCACCGTTCTCATGATCATTGCAACTCCACAAGGTGAGATCTTGCATGGAGCCCCAGGCCGAGGGAGATTGACAGTTATTTTGTGTTTCTTCCATTTGCGAATAATCACACCAACTGTTGTCACCTTCTCACCAAGCTGCTTGACGATGGTCTTGTAGCCCATTCCAGCCTTGTGTAGGTCTACAATCTTGGCCCTGACATCCTTGGAGAGCTCTTTGGTCTTGGCCATGGTGGAGAGTTTGGAATCTGATTGATTGCTTCTGTGGACAGGTGTCTTTTATACAGGTAACAAACTGAGATTAGGAGCACTCCCTTTAAGATTGTGCTCCTAATCTCAGCTCGTTACCTGTATAAAAGACACCTGGGAGACAGAAATCTTTCTGATTGAGACGGGGTCAAATACTTATTTCCCTCATTAAAATGCATATCAATTTATAACATTTTTTAAATGCGTTTTTTTTTTTTTGTTATTCGTTCTCTCACTGTTCAAATAAACCTACCATAAAAATTATAGACTGATCATTTCTTTCTCAGTGGGCAAATGTCCAAAATCAGCAGGGGATCAAATACTTTTTTCTCTGACTGTATTGACTCAAGACATTTCAGCTTTTCATTTTTTATTAATTTGTAAAATGTTCTAAAAACATAATTCCACTTTGACATTATGGGGTATTGTGTGTAGGCCAGTGACAAAAATATAAATTTAATCAATTTTAAATTGAGGCTGTAACACAACAAAATATGGAAAAAGTCAAGGGGTGTGAATACTTTCTGAAGGCACTGTATTCCTGAATCCTCACCTGCAGCCTTTCTATAATGTTTCTGTAGCTAACGGACACGGTGGTGTTGGAGTCCCTCCTGGGGGCGTTCTTGGCGGAGAGTCTCCAGCTCAGGATGGACTTGGTGACCACGTTGTTGGACTTGACAAACAGGTTGTTCACCTGGCTGTCCAGGTCCACTGGGATCGCGATGGCTCTGCTCTTGGCTGTGTGAAATGAAATAGTAGGAAACAAACCTAAGAGGGATGCTTGTTTCCAATAGTTTAAAAACTTTTTGAAAGATGTTTATTTTTTTCTTGTAGATGACAGATAAAATGAGCTCTTTGGCTTGTGACTACAAAGAAGATGTATTTCTCTGACTTTATCAAGACAGTGTTTATTATTTTATTTTGTATTTATTTATTTTTTAGGGGTAGATGAGCTTTAATATTGCAGATAGATTGAAACTTCCATCAGTGTAATTGTCTGCATCACTTCCAATCCCCCATATGTTATTATTATTATTTTTCTCGCATATATATATATATATATATATATATATATATATATATATATATATATACACATACACATATATATACACATACATACATACATACATACATATCCTTTAAAAAAAAATATATATATATATTTACCTTTATTACTTTCCAACCCCACCATCCCCTCCCTAATTGGAATAAACTAGAGAACAACAATGCTTAGGCCTCTACTTCATGCTTATACTAACTATATACATTTTATGGACACAGTCAATAATTATATTTTGTTTGTTTTTACTCCTGAACTTCCTCCCATCATTTTCATGATGTCCATCTGGTATGCTTCTATATGCCATATCTTTCTAACTGTGCTCTTTCACAAAAGCTCACAATATATAACCTATATCCTTATTATGGACACAGCATGTCTTACACTAGTTATCTTGTTGTTATTAGTTGTTGTTATTAGTCCCATCCTTCGGCTCCATTCAACACCTCCCATCTATCTCTTAACACCATCCATATTGGATTTCTATTTGCCACATATTTTTCAACTGTACTGTGATGTTTTACAAAAGTTCTGAACCTTTCTATCATCATTGTTTCTACAGTTTGTGAATTGAAAATAAACATATTTGCTAAAAGTATTATTATATTATTGATCGATTGACTATGACTTTTCAGATCACCCAGTAGTGCTATCTGCAGGGTCAGCTCCATGCAAATATTGCAAACAAGACAGTGTTTGGGCAACAGGTTGAGGCCAATTGCAGGTATCTTACCCACGTCAGACAGCACCTTGATACAGGCCTCAACGGAGGCCTTCTGAGTGGGGTTGAGCCAGTTACAATGGTATACCCTGAACACCCCCTGCAGGAGCTGTACAAACACCGGCTGACGAGTCTAAGAGAAAGCGAGAGAGAGAGAGAGAGAGAGAGAGAGACAGGCAGACAGGAAGTAAAGACAGTAGATATGAGAGGAGAAAAGACGTCAAAAGACAAGTCAGAGGCTGCACATTAACCAAAGCTAAAATCCCCAGCAGTGATCAACAAAGGCTTTTGTGGTTTATCACAGACCATATTCCTAGAACCCAGTTTCCCCAACAGACACAAACTGAGTCATGTTCAGCATGAAGAAACCAGAGAAAACCTTTGAAACCGAGAAAGTATTATCTGAACGTTTATTTACGTTTCAAAGCGTTTTCTCCTGTTTGCCCGTACAATCCTCTAACCTTTAACTGTATGTACTGTAAAGGTGCTGTAACATACACCTACAGTACGTAAGAGGGTCTAACACTTCTAGTACGCCTGTTGGTTATCACCAGAATCAGCTCACGTCCCAACCAGGCCTACTAGACCAGTGTCTAATACATACAGTATCACAGCTACCACCAGGACCAAACAACACCCTGTGAACCAGCTGCACACAAAACTACAGCACAACATACTGTATACCTCAGTTATCTTTCCCAAAATGCTTGCCTGTCATGGGAGAGAAGGGAATGAATATCATTAGGCGGTTCACATCAATTGGTGTATTGAGTCTAATGGGATGTGGGATTGTGGAGGAAGGGGTTGGAAAGGATGTGGAAATGACTACAAGAGAAACTAAACCTAATAAAGTCTAAACAACAAACCCAGTTCCTTACAGGAATTGGTATTACTAGACAACTCCAGGAGTGATTGCAAAACCCAGAAAAACAAGTCTTCCAAGAAAAGTGGACAAGTCTTCCAAGAAAAGCAGTGGGGCACTCCTCCACACGTCATACATCCCAACCATTTATAGTAGGCTACAGAGTGATTGCCATCCGTTACGTGACGTTTGCAACCACATCCCAGCAACCACATCCCAGGTATCTTGCGAAAAGAAGCCTAAAGATCTAGGAAGGAACTGAGGAGAGGATTCTAAAGCATTTGAGCACACCAGCATTTGTGAATAATTCTTGGAAGGTGCTGACTCAGTTCTGTGAAGACCAGTCAGTGAGGAAATGTCTGGCTACTCTATGACTCCTGGTAAGGAACACACCCAGGGGATGGGAAACCAACCACAGTGGGATTTTTACCCATACTTACATACAACTGACGTGCCACCTATTTGAAGCAAAATGTTGTATATTACGTTAACTGACAGTGTAGAGCCTTTGGGGATAATGTTTCTTCCACACAGACGAGGAATTAATTAATGCACAATAGAAAACGATAAGTTAACACAGATCACTATCAACAGAAAGTGATTGATGACCATATTTCACCCAACAGCGTAGAATATCCACCATTCAACTGCTTAGATTTAGCCATGTTGTGTATTATGATGGTAATAGTTACCTGCAGACTGGTGCTCTGGTCAGAGAAGGGCGAGCTGAAGAAGGTGGTGACGATGCTCATGACGGTCTCTGTCACATAACCCTCCAGAACCGTGTCTGCATGCTTCCTGTCACTGGTGTTGTTGCACACCTACAGACAGCAGACATGGATAACCAAGGTTAGCCTGACTCATTTACCAGACAGATGTGGATAATGGGTGAGCATTCACTGGATCACACTTCCTGCATCCTCACAGGAAGGAGGATAGAATATCATTAATCCACGCTGTGATCGTACACTGCCTCTCAGCAGAACACTCCCAGGAGAACATACAAGGCTAACTTTGTTTTGAGAGTCTCCCTGTAGAATGCTCAGTAGTCTATCAACAAGGTCTCAGTAACATGTCACCTGCATGTCTGTTGACTAGCCATCAGATATGGAAGAGAGGTGATGCGTGTTTGTTTACCCTGCATATGTCCACCAGGAAGTTCTCAAAGAGCTTCCACATGTGGTTGCTAGTGTAGATCTCCTTCATCTCCACCTCTGTGTCCACATAGCAGTGGTTCAGGAAGTTGATGTAGGCTATCTTCACCTGGAGAAAAAGTTAGGAATTAACAACTTCATAGGTGCCTAAGTACATAACTATCTCAAGAGCCCAGAATGGCCATTTAACTTGCTTCAAGAAGCAAATGTTCAAATGAGTCACATGAATACAACATGTACACCAGGGTCTTTATCAATTCAATAGACTACCACTGTTTGCCTTTAAGCTCTTCGGTCAATCACTCACCTCAGGGATGCAGTCCTCGTGGGTGACCACCCTCACTATGTCGTCCAGAGGCAGCAGAGAGTTACACTTGATCTCAGTGTAGACGTTCTTTCCCTCGGTGCAGACAGCCAGTAGCTCTACCAGGTGGATGTGGTACCTCAGAGCGCTGTTCTCATCCATACGGTCCCGCTCCGACCGCATCATCGTGACCAGGGTCTGGAAGGACGCACGGTCATTGTAGAACACCAGCACATCCTCGCCCGAGTTCACCAGCTGAGCAGGAGGAAGACAGACACACTTATCAGATGCTGCTGACACATGATATAGATATTGCGTGTTTATATTACGGAAATGCATAGTTTCATTTGCATTAGAATCATGTGTGCCCTGTAATTATTATGGTATCCCACCTCAGCCATGACGGTGTCCTGACACTTCTTGATGAACTTGTTCTCGGCTTTGACGATGGTTTGAAGGAATTTGAGATACTGGACATGGCGGCCGTGCGTCTCGGTGCAGTGGATAAAGTGCTGCACCACGCGCTCGTTGATCTCACTGCACAGCTGGAAGTTATTCATGAAAATGTGTTGCATGGTGACTGCCTCCAGAATCTGAAGAGAACGAGAAATAGAAGCATCAAACTAGTGGACTTATTGGTATGGGTAGGATGGAGTACCACTGGTCCCTCCCAGCCCTAACCCTTTCCCCAGGAAGGTCCACTCACCCCTGGGTTGAGGAATAGGTTGATGTGCTTGTGCAGCAGGATCTGGTTCTGCTGATTCCCTGCACAGAAGTTCTGGAGGAACTCATGAGCCAGCTTCATGATCTCCTGCATGCGGACGTCCTCGCCCTGGAGTGTTCATCACAAGTACAGGCAGCCACACAACCCAAGAGCTGCAGTTTTCATTCAAACCTTCCACAAATGAAATTGTTGACCAAGCCTATGTACAACTATATAGCATAAATGCTCTAGTGTTTGCTTCATGCCTTTTTGGTCAGTCTATAAAGGGATATGTTGAGAGTATAGGTCTAACCCATCATATTCTCCAGTACCTTCTCATAGGGGATCTGCAGTAGCTCCAGCACCACACTGTGGGCCCCCATGTTCCTCAGTAGTCTCTGCTGCTGCTTCTTACTCTTCTTCCCTGATGCGCCCTCCTGGACACACAGCTTACTGAGCCGCAGCAGGATCTGAACACACAGGGGAAGAGAGAAGGGGCTCAGAGACTGTCTGCCTTATACATATCTAATGACTGACAGCATCTTAAAAAAGAGTGAAGGCAATGACTCCTTACACCGCCAACTCAAAGATTAGAGAAAATGAAGAAGAAGATGGTACCTCCTTCATAACCCTGTAGTTGTAACTGCTGTTGCTTTCCTCCTTCTTTTTGTCTGAGCTGCCTGAATCCCCCTGCACATGGACAGAGTTCGAATGAGAGCTTGTTCATATTCATATGAAGCATTCAAAAAAAGCCTTCAGATGTACTATAACCGTTGGGAAGTTTTGAAGCAATACCTTCTTTTTATGGTCGGACTCTGAGGGTCCGTCCCCTCCGTCATCGTCCCCCTGCCTCTTGTACACCCACAGCTCCGACTTCTCCACGATGGAGCGCAGCTGGTCCAAGTCTGACTTGATCTGCTTGTAGTTATCCACATCTTGGCTGGTCACCAAGAGCTGGACCTAAGGGAAGAGGAAGGGATATACCTCAGTTTAGACTTAAGTTTAATCTTCACAGCAAGCTAGGACTTTAATTGCCTTGTAATCAAATGACTTTAATGCTCATTCATTTAATGACTTTCTAACTGAAGATACGATTCTTGAGTGTGAGGAGAAATGATACAGTGGACCTGTGTGTTCTTGTGGCTGTGGGACCTGTGGGTTTGGTTGGAGGCCTACCTGTTTGAAGGCCATGAGGACTTCCTGTCTCTGGCTGAAGTGTCTGAAGAGCAGGTGGAGGGCCCCTGACACCAGGGGAGGGTAGTCATGCATCGTGAGGTGCAGTAGCACCCTCAGGAAGGTCCTCCCTCCATGGTCATCCAGGTCCAGAGGGGTGATCTTCTCACTGCAGAACAACACACCAGGCTCAGACACTGGGGACTGAGTATTCCAGTATTAAACAGTCATTTTATGGAGACTGACACTGCATTGTTTTAAAATGAGAGGTTTACCTTCCTCCAAAGATTGCCTCTGCCTGCTCTTCTATGTTCTCAAAATCTAGAGCACCTAACAAAACAAACGAAGCATTTACATTCTTGTGAAGCCCGTTTGAAGGCTATACTTCAGAAACCTTCGACACCACAAACGAACTTGATAAATATCAGATTTTTTTTTAAAAATACAAATACTAAGGGTATAAGGACATGTGGCATCTGTTATGTCTGTAGTGTCTGTTATTTCTGTAGTGTCTGTAGCTTGAGGGTAAAAGCAGTAAGACAAAAAGGCAAGGCTTCGGTTTTCAGTATGCTGACCTGTCATATTATTTCCATCCTGACTAGCACTAGATGGTGTATTATCACCCTGAGGGTTACTCTCATCAAACTCCCGCTTGAAGATACAGAGCAGGCAGGAGATCCTGTAGTCCAGCCGCACATTCAGAATGAACTAGTGGGCAGGAACAGAGCACATCAGTTAGTTAAAACAACAGGCTTTAGAGCTCACCACTAAGAATAATCATACTGAGAAAAATATGTCCTCATTCTAGATTTTGTATACATTTGTATTTGATACTATGGGAAATCAAAGCCAAGATATTTGGATACAACAACGGACAATCTATATGAAAGGCCAGATGACAGGGGCAGGAGTTACCTGGAGGATCTCGATGATCTTGAGCTTGGTGTCCATCACCATGATGTCCTCCCTCTCCGGCTCTGTCTGGGTCTTGACCACACCCTCCTCCGGCTGGTGGGTGGGGGTGACTGGGAGGAAGCCCCCCCCTCGGAGGACCACCTGGGTCATCAGCTCCCCCACCCCGTGGATAGACTTCATCACATTACTGCCTGTGGACACGCCCACACAAACACACAAAAATACACACACACCTCAGAGTTGAACTGGGGTGCTTACTCACACACAACACATTAACCAAACCTAATGAACTCCAACATGATTCCTCATATAAGGGAAGGGTATTGAGAGCGAGAGAGCGCACCTCAATTACAGTACATCAGTAACAGCCAATACCAATTGACAGACAGGAAGAAGTCGGGTGTTCACCTTGTTTTTCCTCTCCCTTCTCCAGCTTGGTAATGGGGTAAATGGTGCTGACATGAACACAGTCCAATATGTTCAATAAGATCTTAGTCAGTCGCAGCAGGTCACTGAAGTTGTAGAAGCCAAAGTAAATGAGGTTCCTTGCCAGGTTCACTACCTTTTAATAGAGAAAAGTGAAAACAGAGGTGAGATAATTCTCCATATTATACATTTTCTCTGTTTGACACTTTGTTATGTTTCCAGGGAAACCTACCTCAAAGGTGAGCTTGTTTTTCTCTCTGTCGTCAAAGGGGATGTTCTGAGACACCACAGACATCAGGTAGTTCTCCACAAACTCCATGGTCAGGCAGAACCTCTCTTTGATCTCATCTCTGGTGGTCCCATCATTGTCGTAGCTTAGAAAGTGAGAGAACATTCTTGTGAAAAGGCTCAGGTAACGCAGAATATCTCTGATAGGACTCTAATAACCCGTAAACCCCACTCACTCGTCGATGGCGATCTGGGAGGGGATCTCGGACCAGAGGCGGGCGTACTTGACTGGCGTGACCTGTTCCTGGGGGTCGCGGTCCACATGCATGTGCAGCATCATGCGGCAGAAGGATGCCCTGAGGTCGTAGGGCAAGTCCTCGTCAGACATGCAACGCAGGATCAGGTCCACGTCCAGCTGGCCAGAGATCTTATTGATGGCCAGGTACTGACGGTCCAGACACATCCGCGCAAACAGATTCAGCTGGTACCTGCAGAGGGGAGAGGAGCATACTTTAACATCTGGACAGGGTTTTAGTCTGAAAGCAGGCTACGTACATAGACAATCAAACTGTCCCATATGCTTTTACATACTGTATATCCAAACATTTCATAGCACCCACTATCCAACTTTAACTCATTCTGAAGCCTTTAAGGCACTTATCCCTGACCTGTAGTAGCTGACCACCTCCTGGTCCTCCTTCTGGCCCTCCTTGGCATCCTGGGCCAGCTCTCTGACACTCTTGCTCCTGATCTCCTTGCAGTTGTCCCTCCAGAAGAGCCACACCTCCTCCTCGTCCTCCTCCGTCTCTATGGGAGTCTCCCCCATTGTTACAGCCTCAATCTCAAAGCGTGACAGCACTAGCCTGGTCGGCGGCAAATAAAACAGACAGTCAACATAGTGCAAAGTAACTGCAGAAAATAATGAATAATGAAACACACATCAGTCTTTGTTTTCATAATCAACAGCATTTCTAATAACACTATTTGAGCCAATCTAATTGGAAAGCATCAGTATTATGTTCAAACACATGCACACACCCACGCTCATGTTTTTAGTGCTAGGGTTAAAACAAGTGATGATCATCACATTGGGGGGAGGGAGGGGGGGGGTTACTTAGTCTCGATGAGGATGTCGGCGTTGGAAGGGTCCAGCACGGCATTACAGATGAGCTCCTGAGTCACTGGGATGGACTTGTTCATGGACACGCACAGGTCAGACAGGTAGTCCAGAAACCTGGAGATAAGGGTCAAATACAAGGGGATGGTCAACATACAGGCCCAGCTGCCAGGGAGGAGGCCTACACCACTGCACTGGATTAACACAGAGGTTGGCACTAAACTGAAGAAAAGGGCTTCCGCACACAGAGCTATCGTAGACAACCCTGATGCTACGGCCGAAGACAGGAATAAGTAGTCCCACTATGACCTCCACAGAGTCATCAAATGAGCAAAAGGACAATATAGGAATAAGGTCGAATCTTAATACAAAGGCGCCGCCGCCCGCTGCATGTGGCAGGGGCTACAGTCCATTACGGATTACAAAGGAAGATCCAACCGGGATCTGCCCAACAATGCCTCTCTACCAGATAAACTCAATGCATTTAATGCACCTTTGACAACAACAACATTGAGCCGGGTGTGAGGGCCGTCACAGACCCAGAGGATTGGGTGATCTCGCTCTCTGAGGCCGACGTGAGAAGGGTCTTTAATCAGGTCAACACCTGCAAGGCAGCGGGCCCCGATGGTATTCCAGGGCACGTACTCAGCAACTCTAAGGCTTCATGTCACAATGACAAACGCCCTGTAGCACTCACTTCTGTAATCATGAAGTGCTTAGAGAGGCTGGTTATGGTATACATTAACTCCACCATCCCAGCCACCCTAGACCCACTCCAATTTGCATACCACCCCAACAGATCCATAGACGACACAATCTCAATTTCTCCACACTGCCCTCATCCACCTAGATAAGAGGAAAACCTATGTGAGAATGTTGTTCATTGACTACAGCTCAGTGTTCAACACCATTGTCCCCTCCAAGCTCGTCATCAAGCTTAGGACTCTGGGTCTGAACACCTCCCTCTGCAACTGGAGCCTGGACTTCCTGATGGGCCGACCCCAGGTGGTGAGGGTAGGCAACATCTCCTCCGCCACGCTGACCCTTAACACAGTGGCCCCACAGGGTGTGTGTTTAGTCCCCTCCTGTACTCCCTTGTTCGCCCACGACTGTGTGCCCACGAACAACTCCAACATCATTATCAAGTTCGCTCATGAAACAACGGTGCTAGGCCTGATCACTGGCGACGATGAGTCAGCCTACAGGGAGGAGGTCAGTGACCTGGCAGTGTGGTGCCGGAGCAACAACCTCTCCCTCAACGTCAGCAAGACCAAGGAGCTTATCGTGGACTACAGGAAATGGGTGGGCGGAAAAGGTAGACAGCTTCAAGTTCCTCGGTATCCAAATCACTAAACACTTAATATGGTCCAAACACACATGCACTGTCGTGAAGAAAGCGTGACAGTGACTCTTTTCCCCCAGGAGGTTGAAAAAGTTTGGCATGGGCCCTCAAATCCTCAAAACGTTCTACAGCTGTACCATTGTGAGCATATTGACTGGCTGCATCACAGCTTGGTATGGCAATAGCATTGCCCTCGATCGCATGGCGCTACAGAGAGTTGTGCGGACAGCCCAGTACATCACTGGGCCGAGCTCCCTGCCATCCAGTGACCTCTATATCAGGCGGTGTGAAAAGAAGGCCCTGAAAATCATCAAAGACTCCAACCACCCAAGCCATAGACTATTTTCTCTGCTGCCGCAAAGGCAAGAGGTACCGGTGCATCAAGCCTGACACCAACAGGCTCTTGAACAGCTTCTATCCCCAAGAAACACGACTGATAAATAGCTAACAAAATAGCTACACAGACTATATGAGTTAACCTTTTATCTTTATTTACCTTTTATTTCAATCTTTGCACTTTCTCTATGCACACTAACAGGGCTCTACACACACTGTCCTCCAACACACACACAAACACTCACTCCATAATTTTCTCACTCACACATAATATGCACATACATTTATACTGACTCTACACACCCGCACACCCACTCACATACAAGCTGCTGCTACTCTGTTTATGTTATATCCTGCTGCCTAGTCCCCTTACCCCTATACATATCTACCTCCATCACTCCAGTATCCCTGCACATGTAAATATGGTTTTGGAACTGACTTTTAAATATTTCCTGTATATAGTATGCTTACTTACTTATTTCATTGTGTATTTCATATTTCTTATTCTATTTTTTTTTCTAGTAATACATTGTTCTTGATTATTGCATTGTTGGGTTTAGAAAGGCATTTCACTGTACTTGTGCATGTGACATTGAAACTTGAAACTACAGGGCCTACAACAGTGCACTAGCCAGTAGCCACACTACAGGCTCCCAGAGTAGGCTTATTCAGGCTCAGTGACCTGCTACAGCCCTGTGCTGCTGGAAACAGAAGGCTCCAGTCCCAGTCCCCCTCCCAGCTCCATCAGACCCCAGTAAAAGCCCCCTTTATCCAGACCCTTGGATCAGCATGGTTCTCATATCACCAGCAGCACAAGACTGGAGCTTGACAGCACTAATGACAGCAATTACCTCCAGTGCCAGGGTCCAACACAATCCCATCCTCTGATACCCTCATGCATACATTTGAATACATCTACATCTACTACATTCCCTGGCTGGTGCTGTACAAACAAACCTCCATCCACAGACGACCTTCTGAATCAGGCCCATGGCATGCCCCCATCCTATCGCCCCGTTCTCTTGGTCTCACCTGGGTTCCCGGTTCTTCCTGACAAGGGTGACAAAGGTGTCGATCTCTGCGGCCGTGATGTGTTTTTCCAGAAGCTTGCGGTTGTTGTGGAGCAGGGCCGTTATCGTGTCCTCAGCCAGAACGTCGTAGCCTATCTGCTTCTGCATGAAGCGGAACTGCTTGGCTATGTACTCCTGTAGAGGAGGAGTTAGTGAGGGTCAGGAACATTCTAATATACAACTAACAGGTTAAGTACATTTAGCCTTTTAGCTAGCACATTTCTGCATCTGTGTGTCTGAGTTGATCGATGCAATCAATCAGTTCTGCCCACCAACCTGGTTCTTCCTGTAGTCTTGTTGGGAGTGCCGTAATACCCGGTAGCAGAGCCTGCAGATGTGCCTGAAGGGGGCGTGGCGCTGGTCACCAAGCTCTTCCAATCGCAGCATGGGACCATCCCCACTGTCTGTGAACGGGGCTTGGAGAAGTTTGAAAATCTAAAGAGGGATATGGATTTCATATATAATTTAAATTGTGACACTCAAATTGACAATGTGGAGAGGTCAACTTAACATTGACCCTCATAAGTACCCCAGGCCCAAAGTATATGATACTACTGCTGAGTACTACCACATATCTACAGTACAAAATCCATGTGTACGTATGTGTATAGTGCGTATATGCATGTTTCTGCGCCTATGTTTGTGTTTCTTCACAGTCCCCGCTGTTCCATAAGGTGTTTTTTTAATCAGTTTTTTTAATCTAATTTTACTACTTGCATCAGTTACTTGATTTGGAATAGAGTTCCATGTAGTCATGGCTCTATGTAGTACTGTGCGCCTCCCATAGTCTGTTCTTGACTTGGGGACTGTGAAGAGACCTCTGGTGGCATGTCTTGTGGGGTATGCATGGGTGACCGAGCTGTGCACCATTAGTTCAAACAGATAGCTCGGTGCATTCAACATGTCAATACCTCTCATAAATACAAGTAGTGATTAAGTCAATATCTCCTCCACTTTGAGCCAGGAGAGATTGACATGCATATTATTAATATTATCTCTCTGTGTACATCCAAGGGCCAGCCGTGCTGCCCTGGTCTGAGTCCTTTTTTGTGGCACCTGACCACACGACTGTACAGTAGTCCAGGTGTGACAAAACTAGAGCATGTAGGACCTGCCTTGTTGATAGTGCTGTTAAAAAGGTAGAGCAGCGCTTTATTATGGACATACTTCTCCCCATCTTAACTACTGTTGTATCAATATGTTTTGACCATGACAGTTTACAATCCAGGGTTACTCCAAGCAGTTTAGTCACCTCAACTTGCTCAATTTCCACATTATTTATTACATGATATAGTTGAGGTATAGGGTTTAGTGAATGATTTGTCCCAAATACAATGCTTTTAGTTTTAGAAATATTTAGGACTAACTTATTCCTTGCCACCCACTCTGAAACTAACTACAACTTTGGTTAAGTGTTGCAGTCATTTCAGTCGCTGTAGTAGCTGACATGTATAGTGTTGAGTCATCCATATACATAGACACTGGCTTTACTCAAAGCCAGCGGCAAGTCATTAGTAAAGATTGAAAATAGTAATGGGCCTAGACAGCTGCCCTGGGGAATTCCTGATTCTACCTGGATTATGTTGGAGAGGCTTCCATTAAAGAACACCCTCTGTGTTCTGTTAGACAGGTAACTCTGTATCCACAATATAGCAGGTGGAGTAAAGCCATAACACATACGTTTTTCCAGTAGCAGACTATGATCGATAATGTAAAAAGCCACACTGAAGTCTAACAAAACAGCCCCCACAATATTTTATCATCAATTTCTCTCAGTCAATCATCAGTAATTTGTGTAAGTGCTGTGCTTGTTGAATGTCCTTCTCTATAAGCATGCTGAAAGTTTGTTGTCAATTTGTTTAATGTAAAATAGCATTGTATCTGGTCAAACACCATTTTTTCCAATAGTTTACTAAGGGTTGGTAACAGGCTGATTGGTCGGCTATTTGAGCCAGTAAAGGGGGCTTTACTATTCTTAGGTAGCGGAATGACTTTTGCTTCCCTCCAGGCCTGAGGGCACACACATTCTAGTAGGCTTAAATTGAAAATATGGCAAATAGGAGTGGCAATATCGTCTGCTATTATTCTCAGTAATTTTCCATCCAAGTTGTCAGACCCCGGTGGCTTGTCATTGTTGATAGACAACAATAATTTGTTCACCTCTTCCACACTCACTTTACGGAATTCAAAATTACAATACTTATCTTTCATAATTTGGTCAGATATACTTGGATGTGTAGTGTCAGCGATTGTTGATGGCATGTCTTTCCTAAGTTTGCTAATCTTGCCGAAAAATAATTAAAGTAGTTGAAAATATCAGTTGGGTTGGTGATGAATGAGCCATCTGATTCAATGAATGATGGAGCTGAGTTTACCTTTTTCCCAAAATGTAATCTAAGGTAATCCAAAGCATTTTAATTTCATTCTTTATGTCATTTATCTTTGTTTCATAGTGTAGTTCCTTCTTCTTTTTATTCAGTTTAGTATCATGATTTCTCAATTTGCAATAAGTTTGCCAATCGGTTGTGCAGCCAGACTTATTTTCCATTCCTTTTGCCTCACACCTCTCAACCATACAATTTTTCAATTCCTCATCAATCCACAGGGATTTAACCGTTTTTACAGTCATTTTCTTAATGGGTGCATGCTTATTAGTAACTGGAATAAGCAATTTCATAAATGTGTCAAGTGCAGTGTCTGTTTGCTCCTCATTACACACCACGGACCAACATATATTCCTTACATCAACAACATAGGAATCACTACAAAACTGACTGTATACACAATATTAGGCCCAGCCTTTGGAATTTGGTTTTCCTAGATATGGCTACTATATTGTGATCACTACATCCAATGGATATGGATACTGCTTTCAAACAAATTTCTGCAGCATTAGTAAAGATATGATCAATACATATTGATGATTTAATTCCTGTATTGTTTGTAACTACCCTGGTAGGTTGACTGATAACCTGAACCAGGTTGCAGGCACTGGTTACAGTTTGAAGCTTTCTCTTTAGTGGGCAGCCTGATGAAAGCCAGTCAATATTTAAATCACCCAGAATGTATACCTCTCTATTGATATCACATACATTATCAAGCATTTCACACATGTTATCCAGATACTGACTGTTAGCACTTGGTGGTCTATAGCAGCTTCCCACCAGAATGGGCTTTAGGTGAGAGAGTATTTAACATGAGATCCTCTCTAATCTTCACAGGAATGTGGTTCTGAATATAAACAGCAACACCTCCACCATTGGCATTTCTATCTTTTCTGTAAATGTTATAACCTTGCTATCACTGTATCATCAAAGGTATTATCTAAGTGAGTTTCAGAGATAGTCAAAATATCAATGTCATCTGTTACTAGCAAATTATTGATTTCATTAACCTTGTTCCTTAAACTACATATGTTAACGTGGGCTATTTCGAGCACTTTTCTTCTGGGATGCTTACTTGTTTTTATTGCTTTACTGGGAAGCTTAGCAGCAGTAGATGTGCTCATGTTCTTTATGTTAGTGCAGGGTGAGCTGCACACAGCGGACTTCCTCCTCGGGCACACTGGCTCAGTGCTAACAATATAAATCTGGTTCTTAGGCACATGATTACTGCATACAATAGCTGAGTACAATGAGCTGTACCTGTTTGAGGATGTTCTGCTCCCTCATGAGTTTCTGTCTCTCTCGGTTGGGCTTGTTGACCATGATCTCCAGTACATCCTGGCCAGTGTTGGGGATGTCACACACAAAGAAGACCAGGTCCTCCAGAAGCTTAGTGACAAACCTGGAGACCAGAGATACAGGGCCAAGGAGGAATGAATGGTTCCACCAGGATCCCAGATAACACCAACTCCTACAGCCAGCCTCTCCAGAGAGAGGAGCCAGCAACAATAGCTAAAAAGAGAAAAACTATGGAATACCTGGTGGACCTTAAATGATGACACTTCTCAACATGAAAAATAATAGTTCTACCAAATGTTAACAGCAATCTTCTTAAATTACTTTCAATCTACCAGATATTTACGACAATGTAATACAGTAGGTCAAAGGTTACTGCCGGCATCTGTTTCAAACACACACTTTACCTCCTCTCATTCTGTGTTATAGTGCCCTTCTCCAGTTTGCCAGCAATGGATGCCAACACTTTACTGGCATCGTTGGCCAAGTCTAAGTCTCTGACTTCCGCTGGGGGGACAGGCACTATGGCAAAGGCCTCTTTGTCTTCTTTAACCGCTGATGTGCCAATCTAAAAGAACGACGTGTAAAACATACTTTCAATAAATAGATTTTACAAGTCCGACCAAAGGTCACACACTAGTATCCTTCCCAACCACTCACCCGTAACATGACAGGCTTCTCCTCCTCCTTGTCAATGGGGTTGTTGGTACTGTGGACCCATGTGTTGGTGCAGAGGTGCCGGAGCCTCACGAAAGAGTTCCTGAGGGAACAGGACAGAGCAACTCAGAGGACTGCACCAATACAGAAAACAACAACAGTCCACTATACTAGTTACCTCTATGAGAATTCTTCTAAGAGGCCTTTTATAATGCTAAATCATGTTTGTGGATTGTAATTCTTCAGATTATTTTTTCCAGTGTCAACCTTACAGTAGCCTAGAAAAGTGAGCTTTATTTAAATATTTATATTGTTTGCAGAAGTATTTGGGATTACTGGGGAATACCAGCTGTGTTTACTCTGTTATGCTCTGTCAACTTGGATGGGCAAATATTGCTGTCCTATTACAGTGGGGGGGAAAAGTATTTAGTCAGCCACCAATTGTGCAAGTTCTCCCACTTAAAAAGATGAGAGAGGCCTGTAATTTTCATCATAGGTACACGTCAACTATGACAGACAAAATGAGATTTTTTTTCTTTTGATGGAAAATAAGTATTTGGTCACCTACAAACAAGCAAGATTTCTGGCTCTCACAGACCTGTAACTTCTTCTTTAAGAGGCTCCTCTGTCCTCCACTCGTTACCTGTATTAATGGCACCTGTTTGAACGTGTTATCAGTATAAAAGACACCTGTCCACAACCTCAAACAGTCACACTCCAAACTCCAATATGGCCAAGACCAAAGAGCTGTCAAAGGACACCAGAAACAAAATTGTGGACCTGCACCAGGCTGGGAAGACTGAATCTGCAATAGGTAAGCAGCTTGGTTTGAAGAAATCAACTGTGGGAGCAATTATTAGGAAATGGAAGACATACAAGACCACTGATAATCTCCCTCGATCTGGGGCTATTTTTGTTTCATCAGACCGTCTCCTTCCTGAGCGGTATGACAGCTGCGTGGTCCCATGGTGTTTATACTTGCATACTATTGTTTGTACAGATGAACGTGGTACCTTCAGGCATTTGGAAATTGCTCCCAATGATGAACCAGACTTGTGGAGGTCTACAAATATTTTTCTGAGGTCTTGGCTGATTTCCTTTGATTTTCCCATGATGTCAAGCAAAGAGGCACTTAGTTTGAAGGTAGGCCTTGAAATTCATCCACAGGTACACCTCCAATTGACTCAAATGATGTCAATTAGCCTATCAGAAGCTTCTAAAGCCATGACATCATTTTCTGGAATTTTCCAAGCTGTTTAAAGGCACAGTCAACTTAGTGTATGTAAACTTCTGACCCACTGGAATTGTGATACAGTGAATTATAAGTGAAATAATCTGTCTCTAAACAATTGTTGGAAAATTACTTGTGTCATGCACAAAGTAGATGTCCTAACCGACTTGCCAAAACTATATATTGTTAACAAGACATTTGTGGAGTGGTTGAAAAACAAGTTTTAATGACTCCAACCTAAGTGTATGTAAACTTCCGACTTCAACTGTACAAGCATGCATGGTCACTCTGCATGGTCATAGATGGCTGAGTCAGTACAGTAGTGACCCCCTAGTAGTGACCCCTACAATAACAACAACACTGTCATTGCTCTAACATGAGGAGTTATCCAATACAAAAGAGAGAAGACAGCACTGTGTGCCTCTCCCCCAAACGATGCTCGCTCACTCGCTATGAGCATATATATATATATATATATGATAATGGTAATGATGTTTAGAGTGGTCTCTCACCGCTAGTGGGTGTGATGACTTGCTGTAACGTCCTCAAACAAGATGTATGAAAATCTAGTTCCAAAATACAAATACTTTTATGTTTTGTGTGCCAAAACAGCAGTGCCAGCTAATCAGCTTCTTTGTTGTTCAACACGATGTGCTGTTGCTACTGCTACCTAGCACGGGGACGAAAAGGGCAGTTTTCTGGAAAAAATAGCAGTATTTCAATCTTCCCGGTGTATCAGTTTGGATAAAGGTAACATTTGGAGTACAGTGGTATATCCCATCCCTGCATTGAGGTAGTTTTTCCGACCCATATTTTGCGCCGGCTCTGCTGTGTCTTAATCTAACCATGATGGCGTTCCGACCCCAGTGCAGGTCTGGGTAAACAAGCGTAACGGTAGGGTCGGAATCTTCTGGCTACTCTGTTCTCTTCCCTGAAGCACATGCAGATTTGAAACCAGGCTAGGTCTGTAGAAGGTTTTTGCATCCTATTTATCGAATTACGTTGGAATTATATATCGGTAAAATGCCAATAAGGCCTGATTATATTGGTGAAACAATATATTGGTCGGGCTCTATGTGTGTCCACCAGAGTATGTGAGCGGAGTTGAGCAGTCGGAAATCCTGCACATCGCTCATGGAGCGGTGTTTCCAACCGCTCCGCTAAAAACTGCTCTGCGCTCACAGGGGGAAAAATTCTACTTCAAATTCGCTCCTTTCATTGAAATCACAATTTAACCAACACCCATCTATTTTTGTGACTACCTGGACCTACCATTTGGTATTGAAGTATTGAAACCAAACCATATGATTTTAATTAAAAGCTCAAAATTTCAAATATGCTACATGTCATATTAAACAGCATATAAGAAATGAATTATTTCAATTATTTCAAGGCTATAGCCTACAAAGAAATACATTGTGAAGTATTTGCGAGTACGACACACTAGGCTGGTAGGGAGTCAGGCACATTAGGAGCGCAGCATTTAAACAACATTTTGTTGTGTTAAATCATTATAGTCTATAAATTGCACATATAGCCTGTGACTTACTTAGAATTAAATACAAATTAAGCTCAGTCTACAGTGCCTTTGAATTCATTTTTAGAAACAACAGTTTGGCCAGAGTCTGTGGCTTCAGGCTCATGTGATGGTGCAGGGAGAGCAGGCCAGCAGCGGAGAATATCCTCTCCACACTTGCAGAGCTACTGGGGATGCTAAACACCCTTTTGGCCACTCTTGCCAGGCTGGGCAGGGATGCAGAGCTTTTCTTATATACAGTGCCTTCGGAAAGTACTCAGACCCCTTGACTTTTTACACATGTTGTTCCATTACAAACGTATTCTAAAATTGATGAAATAAAAAAAGATCCTCAGAAATATACACACAATACCCCATAATGACAAAGCAAAAACAGGTTTTTAGTAAATTTTGCAAATGTATTAAAAATAAATAACAGAAATACCTTATTTACATAAGTATTCAGACCCTTTGCTATGAGAATCGAAATTGAGCTCAGCTGCATCCTGTTTCCATTGATCATCCTTGAGATGTTTCTTCAACTTGATTGGAGTCCATCTTTGGTAAATTAAATTGATTGGACATGATTTGGAAAGGCACACACCTGTCTATATAAGATCCCACAGTTGACAGTGCATGTCAGAGCAAAAACCAAGCCATGAGGTCGAAGGAATTGTCTGTAGAGCTCTGAGAGGATTGTGTGCGGCACAGATCTGGGGAACAGTATCAAAAAATGTCTGCAGCATTGAAGGTCCCCAAGAACACAGTGGCCTCCATCATTCTTAAATGGAAGAAGTTTGGAACCACCAAGACTCTTCCTAGAGCTGGCCGCCCGGACAAACTGAGAAATCGGGAGAGAAGGGCCTTGGTCAGGGAGGTGACCAAAAACCCGATGGTCACTTTGACAGAACTTTAGAGTTCCTCTGTGTAGATGGGAGAACCTTCCAAAAGGAAAACCATCTCTGCAGCACTCCACCAATCAGGCCTTTATGGTAGAGTGGCCAGATGGAAGCCACTCCTCAGTAAAAGGCACATGACAGCCCGCTTGGAGTTTGCCAAAAGGCACCTAAAGCACTCTCAGACCATGAGAAACAAGATTCTCTGGTCTGATGAAACCAAGATTCAACTCTTTGGCCTGAATGCCAAGCGCCACATCTGGAGGAAACCTGGCACCATCCCTACGGTGAAGCATGGTGGTGGCAGCATCATGCTGTGGGGATGTTTTTCATCAACAGGGACTGGGAGACTATTCAGGATCGAGGAAAATATGAATGGAGCAAAGTACAGAGAGATCCTTGATGAAAACCTGCTAGAGAGCGCTCAGGACCTCAGACTGGGGCGAAGGATCACCTTCCAACAGGACAGCGACCCTAAGCACACAGCCAAGACAACGCAGGAGTGGCTTCGGGACAAGTCTCTGAATGTCCTTGAGTGGCCCAGCCAGAGCCCGGACTTGAACCCGATCGAACATCTCTGGAGAGACCTGAAAATAGCTGTGCAGCAATGCTCCCCATCCAACCTGACAGAGCTTGAGAGGATCAGCAGAGAAGAATGGGAGAAACTCCCCAAATACAGATGTGCCAAGCTTGTAGCGTCATACCCAAGAAGACTCAATGCTGTAATCGCTGCCAAAGGTGCTTCAACAGAGTACTGAGTAAAGGGTCTGAAAACTTACATAAATGTAATATTTCCGTTTTTAATTTGGAATAAATTAGCAAAAATGTCTAAAAACCTGTTTTTGCTTTGTCATTATGGGGTATTGTGTGTAGATTGATGAGGGAAAAAAACAATTTCATCAATTTCAGAACAAGGCTGTAACATAACAACATGTGGAAAAGGTCAAGGGGTCTGAATACTTTCCAAAGGCACTGTGTGTATATATATATATATATATATATATATATATATATATATATATATATATGCCTAACCCAATGAAAACAGAAAGCTCCTTGAAAGTTGGAATATGCCAGGCCTATTGGGCCAAAATCACTGATGGCCTATTGTATAGATAATAGAACAAAAATGAAAGAAACTTTTAAGAGATGTGATTTTTGGTTGATAAATGACACTTAATTAGCTACCCACCTCGTTCCTTTCTTTTAGCATGTGCACGTAGTAAGTAGGCTACACCATCATGATTTCGGGATATGTGTCTTTTCAGATTCCACAATGATTATTTAGTTGTGGACACTACATCACCGCACTCCCTCCCTTGCTCTTGGTCCTCATCTTTGTAAGTCACCTTGATGTTGCACTTGTGTGTTTTATCAATCTCTTTATGAAAATATTTAGCAAACTTCATGACAGTAGCTTAAGCAAGGGGCTATAGCAGCACACAAGTAGACTGCAAATGCATGCTGGGCCGGTCATGCCCTGAGCTGGTGAAGTGAGCACTACTGGAGCACTATTGGAGTGAAATTGGAGCGGGGGCGAGAAGGCCGACACTCCAGCCTTTGGGAATCTCGCTCCGTGCTCCAGTCAAATTGAGCACTCTCCGCTCCTCGCTCCCTTCAGCTCCGCTCACATACTCTGGTGTCCACCTTCTCTGGCCGTAGGCACAGACAGTACACCAGACACTGGCTGTATTCTTGGCCTGGTTGCGTAATGACCCATTAGACTAACAGGCTTACCTTTGTGTAGACCATCCACCATGCTCACTCTAATGACTCACACCTAAAGCCCAGCCTGCCTGCCCGTATCCTGGAAAACATGGGTTATTTCAGGTAAGGAGGGATGGGAGGAGGAGCCGAGGGCGAGGTTGCAGCCAATAGTAGCCAGAAGGCAGGCACGCACCTGACAACGTTACACAATGCAAGCTTTGACACTATGGGGAGAGGCGCTGGCCTTATCTGATGTGATGCTGGTGGCAGAAACAACCACACTATTGTTATTTTAGCAAACACCCCCATTGCACATGATACAGTCAGTAAAGGTGAAGAGGAAGGAACCCAGCAAAGGTAAATATAGACATATGGTATGTCAGCAATCTATGCCTTGTTGCGCACATGAGAGAGCTAGTCATCTTTACTCACACTAGTGTGTGTGTGTCTCAGTCAATAGAGTTCCAGAATCTATGTCAAGGTGCATTGAAGCTGTTCTGGCTCGTGGTGGCCCAACGTCCTATTAAGACACTTTATGTTGGTGTTTCCTTTAATTTAGCAGTATATAACATGAGAAAACATGTGGTTCTAGGCTGGATTTCTTTATAAACACTTTGTGACATCTGCTGATGCAAAAAGGGCTTTATAAATACATTCGATCGAGCACACCTTAATATCACATTGTCTGATGTCCATACATGCAGTAGTATATGGACAGGACCTGATAATTCCGATGTATTTGGAAGTAGGCGTCTGAAAGAGCAGTTTACTTCATGGGAAATATGATGGTGTGTTTTCTGTGTGGGGGCGGATGGATGGCTATTCAACATCTGGCTTCTGTATTTAGTTAGGGGACGGGAACGTGGCTAGATCAAGACATGTTGCAACTAGCCTGCAGTGCTGCAGTCTGCCCCATCACCATGGTTTCCTGCTTCAAATCATACCGGGACTTTCCTGACTATTATTAGCTAGTAGAAAACAAACTTGACTCCCTCCTACAACACACACACACAGAAAGTGAATGGCCAATGTCCGGTATCACCTCAGCAAGGTCAGAGTTCTGATTGATTTTGTGAACACATAACAGCACATTTCTGTGGTAGATGGTGAGATATCTTAGAAATATGAATCACTTTGAAAACAAAAAATTGCATCATGTGCACCACTGAGCTAAGCTGTCCTGCAAACCTTCTATTCAGATCAAAGAACAAACAATTTGACATTTCTTTTGCTATCCCACAATAGCCCTGAAATGGTCTTCTCTGAACTGTAAAAGCTGCTCTTTGGTTTCTCAGACTAACTAGGCTGCATGATTAGACAACCCTGAGGTCCCTTCTCTGTCTCTATGAAGATGCGAAGAGCAGTTTCATATGTCACGGTGGGTGCCCCATCCAGTCAACAACACGTGACTGTCAGCAGCAGCAGCCTGTAACATGGCCGCTACAGGAGGAAGCAGAGTCCTGCCCACTCCTTCCACTGACCCCAACTAACCCTGGACCACTCCCTAATAACCTGACGGCACAAGACAGGAGACAAAATCGTCCCTGTGGGGGTGATCACGTGGGGATAAAGAGGGCACCAGACAGATTTGCATCAAGCATTGCCTGTGCTATTTAGACCAGGTTGTTTGAACATGTGATTAAAGACAGATCATAGCATGTATAGCATGTGTGGATAGGTGTGATATTTGGCTGTGTACCTGGGCACTAGGGAGTCCCCCCCTCTCAGGGTGGTAGGGTCCAGCTCAAAGATGGAGGAGATGTCCATGCCATCAGGAACGGACACCAGTTGGTACATGACCCTTTCCTGGGGGGTTCGCAAACGCGCTCTCAGGGCCTCATGGTCCGAGTCCAACTGGAGGTACAGTATAGAGAGGACACTGTTAGTTCATATTGAAGTCCCAACACAGCAGTTCAGTTCATCATTTCAATAATGCTGCGATATTACTTTGACTGTGTGTAACACTGATGAGGCTGAGAGGCATGAAGATGTTTCAGATATGTTTCCTCTAATCGGTTTATACAGTAGTTAGACTTATGCATGGCAACAATAACTTCATCAGTGCTATATCAGTGGATCACATTAAGATGTTAAAGCATTGCAACATTGTTTGGGTTACTGCAGTCAAAGAGATTTTCTAATTTCCAGCTTTACAGTCCAGTAAGGAAAGTTAATCATTATTCTTTCCATCCTTCCCCCAAGACAAATACACCCACCCACACATCTCTCCTTGTATTAGCTGTACTCATCAGTACCATTCAGAGGACTGAGCAAGAAGTTATATTGAGATGGGAGTTACGCCAACTCAGAGACCTTTTCCACTTTTAGAAGAGCTAATGTGTTGTTGACTCATCCTGTCAAGTTGACTGATCTAAAGGCTAATTCAATTCAGAATGCATCTAGATTTACATGATCTATAAATCTATAAATAAAAACATTTGCATGATGTTCCCCAATGATGGAAGGAGGGCCCCCCCCGATGGAAAAAGTTTGGGAACCACTCATCTTTTATTTAACCTTTATTTAACTAGGCAAGTCAGTTAAGAACAAATTCTTATTTACAATGACGGCCTACTTGTAAAGCCCCCCCGGCCAAACTCTCCCCTAACGACGTTGGGCCAATTGTGCGCCGCCCTATGGGACTCCCGATCACGGCCGGTTGTGATACAGCCTGGGATCGAACCCGGGTCTGTAGTGATGTCTCTAGTGACGTCTCAGTGCCTTAGACCGCTGTGCCACTCGGCTAGGCTAAGGGCTTATATAATAAGTGAGTTTTTATGAATGTAATACAATAAGTGAAGGAAACTGAATCAAACTATGGAAAGAAGACAGACCCTGGATTCTACCCCAGAAGATCATGTTCTTTGGCATATTCCCCTTCATAGACACACTCCACACAGAGTAATAGATGGTGTTCTACTGCCATCTATGGCTGAGCTCCAGTAACATACACAGAGAATATGGTATGATTACATCCAGTGGCGATCTACCACAACTGCCAATGCCATTGCATTTGTAAACCTATTACAAGTAGACACTCTCCTTTCAGAATATACAGAAATAGCTTCAAATGTTATGGTAATAGAGAATGGTTTTCATAAGAACTACTCAAACACACTACACACAAACAGTGGCTTGAATGGAGAGACCCGAATTAAGGAAGTCAGACAGAGATTTCGTTTAGTTCTCTTCAAGAGGGTGAATTGGCTATTAAATCATAGTTAAAGAATCCCTCAATTCATCAATGAAGTATTTGAGAGGATGAAACACACAAGGACAGACACAGTACCTGGAAGTTAAAGGGAACAAAATCCACCACCTGGAGAGGAAAACAAGATCCACCACAGAGTTGAAAGTTTAGATCAGCAGCAGTAGATAGGGCCAGACAGAGCAAACACAGCTCAGACATGAAACACAGACATAGAGGAGTCTCTGGTTGACTTACTGAGGATCTGGGCTCAGGACATTCTTCCTCATAGTCGGGATTCACCTGAAAAAATATCAAGAACCAGAATGGGATACTTAACTCCAACATGTGAGGAAGCAAGAGGCAATACATATTCCTCTTATAAGTGAATATAAAGTAGATCAGGTCCAACTTAAACTTAATCAAGACACGTCGTTAGGACTTTCAGATCGCATAATGAAGCACTGCAAGATGATTGTACACATTATACTCCCAGGCAGTGGCGACCCGTCATTCAGGGCCCCAGAGCCCCACCTGTTTTGAGGCCCACATTTTTTGCACAAAGAAAAATATATATATAATCATAATAATAATAATAATTTGGGGGGTTTGCCTGTTTCGCATGTTATTTTGGCATTAATACGTGTCACATATCAGTTTGTAACAATGTAAAAAAATATATAAATTAATAAAGCCGCATACAAACATGGTCTCTTTTTTTTGCTTTCTTGAGTAAGGCAGCTCCAAAATGCAGGTGTTTCAGCCTAGCTCAGTGCTTTCTGTGGTGGTGGGGCAGCCAGCGGAAAATACTGAGCGTAGGTGTTGGTAATGTTCTCTAGTTGCGCCGTGATTGGCTCAGTGTTCTGTCACTCATGGGGACACTACGTCACCGCCAAGTCTACGGGTAGAGCTCATAAATTCAAGCTGGATGGGTGCTGCCATAGAGTTACATTAGAAGTGCCCATCCAAGAAGGCTCAAGGTCATTGGCCACGGATAAAATGACCTCAAATCACGTTATATCTACAGTAGCTTTGATTGGACTGATCATGTCAACATCATACTTTCAAAATCTTAGCTAGCAGTCATCATCATGAATCAAGTCGACAATCTACTGGCAAATCCTTTTTAATCCTTGTCATATGAAAATATATAATGAAGAGAAATTATAGATAAAACGTATCGGTGCTCATCGGCCATTTGCCATAAACATTACACAACAAGTCGGAAATCGCAAATTCAACAATGAGTGATTTGGAAGGAATCAGTGGCTAACTGCAAGCATTGCAAAACAATCACTAGCCTGCTATTCAGTGGAGTGGCTGTGTGGTCTCAAGTCTGGGAATATGGGTCTCCTTTCCAAATTTAAAATGATAAACATTCAACATTGACCATGCTGTCAATTAAGCATGATTTGTGCCGCGCTCAAAAGAACATAACTCGGAACTGCGAAAACTTGACTTTAGTGAGTTCAAGACAACTGGGAACTCTGGAAAAAATTAGGTCCGACTGGGAAAATATGTTTTGAACGATCATCCAACTCGGAATTGTAAATCCGGAACTCGGGCCTCTTACTAGAGCTACGACCTGAAGATCACTGACGTCATCATGATTCGACTTTGTTTTTTTCAGAGTTCCCAGTTATCTTGAAAGCACCATAAATACAGAGAATGCCAGACTTTGATGACAAAATTTCCCCACGAAGGACCATCGCGCCACCTTCCTGTTCAAGTGAGCACAGCACAAGGTGAGTCCAAAAAGGTATTGTATGCTGCTGCATAAATGATGTAATATGCCAGGGAGATATGTATACTGTAGCTAAGAAAGTAATACTAAGTGTATGTTGTGTAGTAAACTGTTAGTAGCCCATGTGCCTCACCCTAATAATTTGATCTATTTTCCCCTCTCAATTTCAGCCACTGTTCTGACTTGGTGGTGCACATGCAGCCTGCTTATATGCCCCCTTTATTTATCCTACGGTTCTGACTTGGTGTACAGGGAGAACACCTGTAAAAACGGACCATGTTCTGAATTCTGTCGCTGTATATTTCAAAAGTGCTAAACAAATAGTTATATTGCCTGTCCGTCCTAGCTCGCTCATTAATGTCTTAATCAAAATTACGGATTGCCTCTTTTCCGCTTGTCGTCCCCTTATGCCATAGCTTGTACATATCAATTGTCATTAGAAACCACATTTGTTTAAGCAAGTCAGCCATATCAGCTATGTTTTTTTAAAAGGCAGTAAATGAGGCTGAATGAACTGTTTCGCTGCCAGACAAGGCTCCACTGATCGCCAGGTGTAGCAGTGGTAAGATGTTGGGACTGCTGTTTGGACTCTGCTGTTGGGACAGCTTTATGTAGGCCCTAACAGTTTGTGGGCACAATTTGTCACTGTTAAAGAACAATTAATGTATTGTTTAGTGTTGTGTTGTGGCTTTGCTGGAATGCATCCAACTTTTTTTTGTTTGTTTGCCCCACCAAGATTTACATGCAAAAATCGCCACTGCTCCCAGGTATGAATCAATTGAGCCATGCAAGTGCTTGGTTGGTAGACTACCATGTAATATGATTCCAGTCGGTGTGAGAGGACTCACCTCAGCAGCCAGGTATGATCCTGTGGCAAGGTGTTTGAACCTGAACAGGCTGTTCCAGTAGCCAGCCCCGCCCCGACAAGGGTCATGGTGGACCACCTGATAGAAGAATGAAAAACCTGACAGCATGAGAAACAGCTGTCTGGACAACGTCTGGACTGATAACATACAAGTAAAAACATCTTATAAGATGCAGGACGACCCACATGGTTTCACCTGGTTCTCTCCATCCCAGGGGCCTCATTTATCAATCATGCGTAGGCACAAACATGTGCGTAAACCATGCGTGGGATCATTTCCACACAAAGTGTGAGATTAAAAAATAGGAACTTTTGCTTGAGAGTGTGTGTAAATTTACGCACAGCCATGACCATGTGTACGCACAGTGCCAAGTGGTGGAATGAGGGAACTGCTTGTCAAGCGTAACCTAGAGAATGGGGAAATTATATGTTGAAAATGTGTGAAATTGTGAGAGTAATAATTCAATCATTCTTCGATTTCATTGTATTTCCATTGTGAATTCATGCAACATAGTATCTTGACAGGCTATATCATATACACGACATATACAAAAGTATGTGGACACCCCTTCAATTTAGTGGATTCGGCTATTTTAGCCACAACCGTTGCTGACAGGTGTATAACATCGAGCTCACAGCCATGCAATCTCCATAGACAAACATTGGCAGAAGAATGGCCTTATTGAAGAGCTCAGTGACTTTCAACGTGGCACAGTCAAATTTCTGCACTGCTAGAGCTGCCCCGGACAACTGTAAGTTATGTTACTGTGAAATGGAAAAGTCTAGGAGCAACAACGGCTCAGCCGCAAAGTGGTAGGCCACACAAGCTCACAGAACGGGACCGCCGGGTGCTGAAGCACGTAAAAATCATCTGTCCTCGGTTGCAACACTCACTATCGAGTTCCAAACTGCCTCTGGAAGCAATGTCAGCACAATAACTGTTTGTCGGGAGCTTCATGAAAAGGGTTTCCATGGCCGAGCAGCTGCACACAAGCCTAACACCAAGCGTCGGCTGGAGTTGTGTAAAGCTCGCCGCAATTGGACTCTGGAGCAGCGGAAACGCGTTCTGCTTCACCATCTGGCAGTCCAACGGATGAATCTGGGTTTGGCGGATGCCAGAAAAACGCTACCTGCCCGAATGCATAGTGCCAACTGTAAAGTTTGGTGGAGGAGAAATATTGGTCTGGGGCTGTTTTTCATGGTTCGGGCTAGGTCGTTTAGTTCCAGTGAAGGGAAATCTTAACGCTACAGCATACAATTACATTTTAGATGATTCTGTGCTTCCAACTTTGTGGCAACAGTTTGGGGAAGGCCCTTTCCTGTTTCAGCATGACAGTGCCCCTTTGCACAAAGCGAGGTCCATACACAAATGGTTTATCGAGATCGGTGTGGAAGAACTTGACTGGCCTGCACAGAGCCCTGACCTCAACCCCATCGAACACCTTTGGGATGAATTGGAACTCCAACTGCGAGCCAGGCCTAATCATCCAACATCAGTGCCCGACCTCACTAATGCTCTTGTGGCTGAATGGAAGCATGTCCCCGCAGCAATGTTCCAACATCTAGTAGAAAGCCTTCCCAGAAGAGTTGAGGCTGTTATAGCAGCAAAGGGTGGACCAACTCCATATTAATGCCCATGATTTTGGAATGTTCGACGAGCAGGTGTCCACATACTCTTGGTCATGTAGTGTAATTTGACCACATCAGTGCATTTTGTTAAGATAATAATCCATATAAAGTACAGTAGTTTGTTTAATTACCGGCACATTAATTTCGCAGAGAGCACGTTTTTAGTGACAGGTGGGATCTTTTTGCAGAAAGTACAGATTGGCTCATCAGATATCGTTTCCCACAACAGATCTTATTGGATTTTTGCAAGGACCCTCAGGTTTTTGGGAACAGGCACTTTTCAGCAGGGAGCTTGCCGATCAGCATCTCACAGCTCACGATGAACCAATGTTTTGAATGCATACACCATCGCACAACAGTTTAAAGTCAAGAGGGGTTTCATTGCAATCAATGGGCTCCCAAATACCAACAGAGCAATAAAAGCCCCATCCCAAAATGAGTTCAACTATGGAAAAGGCTTCCACTCTCTTAATGTGCAGGTGATAGGTTATGTGATGCGCGAAAGACACTGCTGAATGTGGTGGCCAGGTGGAACGCACAACTCGCTCATTCTTCAGAACAGCAATGTTGGCCTATACACCTACAGGAGGGAGCTGTTGAGGATAGATGGCTTATCGGTGAGTGTTGCCTACTCATTTGAAGTATATTTGCCATTGCTAAAGCAACTTCAATTATCCTAATGGTCCTCTCTTTGTCGCTACTGTATGTTTGTATTTTTACTGATCAAGCCACAACTGAGCGAGCCTAATAAAACCTTTTGGTTGTACTCAACCTCTGACACTAACACCTCTATTTCAGTATCGAAAAAGTATAATTTTTCGTAGCTTTTTTTTGGTTGCACCATTGTATATCATGGCAGGGTGTTGTATATTTCCCATAGGCTTTAAAGGGATGATTTTGACCATATATGGTTAATTAGGGGCGTTTCGTAATGAAAATAGCCAAGGTTGTGCACGAGCACTGAGGCTGAGAACAATATTGGTATTTATCAATGGTGATCTCCTACCGATGTGCGTATGATGCTCGTAGGATTGTTTGATAAATCACACTTTCTTTGCGTATGAACATTCTAAATTATGTTTGTAAGTAGTATTTTAGAATAGTTTCTCCGCAAAATTGATAAATTAGGCCCCAGGAGTTATTCAGGGTAATTAGCTTTGGAACAACCTACAGAATGTCATGGCAATGCAAAGTTATCGCGTAACCATGTCCTTAAATATCAGTGTCATATGTGATTGTGTACCATGAATTACACCATGTATCTAATATCTCATTGTCCTATGCTCACCTCCACTTCCCACAAGGCCTTGCTGCTTGTGGCGGAGGTGGCGGACTGGCGTCCTGTAGTCCTGAGAAAGACGTACTCCTTCTTCTTGAAGTCGTCACATGTCAGGAACTTCTCCTGCTCTGCATGGAACAGCCGAACAACGTCACCCTGGCAACACAAACACAGACACCAGTCCGTAAAATGAGGGCAGGAGAGCCATCTACCCTGTTTAATGTGTTATTATGTCCAATACATTTCAATCAACTAATCAGAGTACCTACCCCTTTAAGAATGGTTTCCTTGTTGTCACTCCATTTCATGAACAAAACTACTTTCCAACTTGTGTTGCAGTTTACAGAGTTCACCTGAAAAACAAAAGGATAAGCATGTGTGAGTTGTGTCAGGAAAGACTTGGTTTAATTCTCGGTTATACGGTTGACATAAAGACGTTTATTCACATCATCAAGTTTGTCTTAAAGTGACATCAAAAAGTTTTTGTGCATGTGGGTTTGTACAGGCTTGCAGGGATGGAGGAGCACAGTAATTATGCACTGAATGTACAAAACATTAGGAACACCTGCTCTTTCCATGACAGATTAACCAGGTGAAGCCAGGTGAAAGATATGATCCCTTATTGATGTCACTTGTTAAATCTACTTCAATCCGTGTATATGAAGGGGAGGAGACAGGTTAAAGAAGGATTTTTAAGTCTTGAGACAATTGAGACATGGATTGTGTATATATGTTATTCAGATGGTGAATGGGCAAGACAACATATTTAAGTGTCTTTGAACGGGGAGATTTAAAAATAGGAACTTTTGCTTGAGAGTGTGTGTAAATTTACGCACAGCCATGACCATGTGTACGCACAGTGCCAAGTGGTGGAATGAGGGAACTGCTTGTCAAGCGTAGCCTAGAGAATGGGGAAATTATATGTTGAAAATGTGTGAAATTGTGAGAGTAATAATTCAGTAATTCTTCAATTTCATTGTATTTCCATTGTGAATTCATGCAACATATAATCTTGACAGGCTATATCATATACACTACATATACAAAAGTATGGAGGAGCACAGTAATTATGCACTGAATGTACAAAACATTAGGGACACCTGCTCTTTCCATGACAGATTAACCAGGTGAAACCAGGTGAAAGCTATAATCCCTTATTGATGTCACTTGTTAAATCTACTTCAATCAGTATAGATGAAGGGGAGGAGACAGGTTAAAGAAGGATTTTTAAGCCTTGAGACAATTGAGACATGGATTGTGTTTGTGTGCCATTCAGATGGTGAATGGGCTAGACAACAAATGTAAGTGCCTTTGAACGGGGTATGGTAGTAGGTGCCAGGAGCACCGGTTTGAGCATTTTAAGAACTGCAATGCTGCTGGGTTTTTCAAGCTCAATAGTTTCCCGTGTGTCTCAAGACTGGTCCACCAACCAAAGGAAATCCAGCCAACTAAACACAACTGTGGGAAGCATTGGAGTCAACATGGGCCAGCATCCCTGTGGAACGCTTTTGACACCTTGTAGAGTCCACGCCCTGACGGATTCAGGCTGTTCTGAGGGCAGAAGGGAGTGCAACTCAATAATAGGATGGTGTTCCTAATGTTTTTACACTGCCCTTTATCGCAGTCATTTGTCTTTACGGCTGTTGAGCTTTAAGAGTGGAGTAGGGACTAGCATAAATAACCATCACTTCATTAATTTGAGACAATATGGCCGTTTTACACTCCAATCTTCACATATAGCAAGGATGATTAGTAAATACAGTATGCAACAAGAATAAGACAGGAACTAATGAATGTGTTTCCTCATCTTAGAGAGGACAGAATGAACAATTACAAAGCACAGTTCTCAGCATGGTTAAAACCTGCACTACTCGAGGAAGTGAAATGTGCAGGGACACCTTGATTAATTAAACAATAGAGACTTTCCCAATATGGATTCTGTTCCACAAGATGAAACATGTACTCTACCTCATTGCATCCTGGGTTGTCCACCAGTTGATGGCTGCTGGCATGAAGGGGCTGTCCAGCGTTCACAGGGTTAAGGACCACCTTGTCTCCAATCACCACCTAGACAGACCGGGGAGCAATCAATAGCATTATTATACACACAGAGTATAATCAACTACACAGAATCTCACCGCCACACATGCTCACACACAAACACACATGAACACACAGAAACACACAGAGACATGGACACAGAGGCACAACAAACAGAAAGACAGTCTGATTGTGTGTCATTGAGTATGGACCACCCATACACAAAAATGTATGCACGCATGACTGTAAGTCGCTTTGGATAAAAGCGTCTGCTAAATGGCATTTTATTATTATTATTATATTTCTACATGCACACTAATAATTCAATATTAAACTGATTATGGCAGTAGGCTGATTATGCAATAGTCATCTAAACACCTTACTCTGCTTATCTTAATTGGCGTGAAGTCAAAATCTAAGTAAGCATACGCTGATTAAAACACCTGGTTTTCTGAGCATTCTTCCGAAATTATTAGGACATGTAAACACCTTAATCGGCGTTCCAGCGGTGTATTTGAGCTGCGCATGTGCTAGCACCAGCCGAGCGAGCCTCCCTCTTTTGCACGAGTGAAGTGAGTTCGGAATAACTGAATGTATGCATCTTAGAAGTAGTTTTCACATACAAACTTTATATGTTCGAACTTAGAATCAAATATGCTTCCCAAAAATAACATGTTCACAGTGGTAGAACGTTTATATTGAATGGTGATTGGCATTTTCAGAGTTCCATCAGGTAGCCTGATTTCAGATGTGTCCATGTAAACAGGATTATTAGGGGAATCGGTCTTCTTGCAAAGCATGTAAACGTTTTAATCAAACTATTATATTAAACTATTATATTAATATGAGCACTGCCACTGCATAGTTAATTCTTGTCAACAACCACTATCCTCTTAATGTTGTTTTAACTAGTGCCTGGTGCTATGTAACACCAGGCAAATATGATAACACATTGGTCGACTTGTTCACATCAGACCATGTTGTCTACCAACCACTAGGTGGCACACTGGACCATCTCATCAGCACAGGAATCATTCAACCAGAAATACCCTAATGGCTAAAGCTAATGATGATGAACTTACCTACTGTAGCCTACTTGCAATTGAACTAGTACACACCCTAAGGCCATCACAATGTCAAAATAGGTAATGATATATTAGTGTAATCGTACAACTTGTCAATTCTTTACACCAACGCTTGATGCTTAAGCGGCATCAAGCGTTAACAGAGGAGTGCTGTCCGAGAGATCCTGGTGGTAATGATTTTTGCTGTGGCCACTGATGCCAGGAGCTTTAAGAATCTTGTGTGCCAGACTCATCAGGTGAATTTTCAGTGAGATCTTTACCTGGTAGGCTTGATCACTCTTTATCTAGATGCCTACTGACAATACAACTTTGACCAGCTAGCCTGAACGGTTAAATGCTAAAATGCTAGAAATATCCACCAATTAAGAAATTGAAACCTGGAGAGAACATTACCGATAGCTAAGAATCACAACAATCAATGAGCATCACGTCTTGCTCTTGAGAGGAAAGGCTGTTGTCTGGGCTTTACCGTTGTTCTATAGAGACATGACAAGACTTCCTATCTGACCTTTGACCCACACTACAGCCAACCCTGGGCTAGACACTCACACTGTCTCCCAGGGAGCGCAGTTTGTAGAAGGGCTGAATGTAAAACCAGGAGCCCTCGTTGCCTGCAGAGTCCAGCGTCACCCTCATAGCATTCTTCTCCAACAGGGCAGGGAGTCGCTTATTCACCGTCAGGTACTTATTGCTTTTCAAATGCAACAGCTGGAACAGTGGCAAACAACAGACACAGTTACAAACTCATACGTGCATGTAAACATAATAATTTACAGAAGCATGTCACAGTCTGAGTCTATTATGGAGTATATCTACAGGGAGAGATTTAGTTAGATGTCAAATATTGGCACAGTGGCCATTCCTAGATATCCCCAAAGGAATGTGCCATGTGAAAATATCACACTTTCTGGCCCATTTTCTCCCCCTGGATAATTATTTTAAATATATATACATATATCTGAACAAGTGCCTTGGAGTATTATATATATATATATATATATATATATATATATAAATAATACTCCAAGGCACTTGTTCAGATATATGTCTCATGGCCTTCTTTGCTCCATAATTTCATTGAATAAATAAATCAGGCATGTTTACTCTATTGACCTCAACCAGCCTCGCCGCCTCAAACAAGTATTCAATGACGACTGGTACTGTGAGACTAGACCTTAACCAACCTTTCTGATTGTGATTGTTTGTTTTGAGGGAGAAAGCAGGGACTGAAAAAACTAGTAGTTCAAAATGTCTCAGACAATTACAGATCTATGCATTTACAATGCATGCTCTCAAGTGCTGTAGCTAACCACTTACTAGTGTAGTAAGACCGTGTTAAATATCAAACACTGGCAGAGGTGCACAGCTGTACCCTACTGCCCTCAATACCTTTCCTGACATCACCCCCCTAAAACTCATAAACCCCATAGGCCTACTGTACAACTTCCTCAAATACAGTTCTGAAAGCATGAGCACCATTGTTCAGGAGATAGCTGTCCTAAAATATATGCAGGTGTTTTGCCTTTTTAGATTATAGATATCACTAATACCATGGGTCTGTCACTTGACACCAACTGACATAGGGAAGAGTGGGGTAAGTTGAGCCATTATTACATTCAGCATCACTCCGTCAAAGAAAAAATTGTATTCTTTCTAACAAAGATATCTACATATATTTCAGGATGTTGTGCACCCCCCCCCCCCCCCAAAGTGGTATCTTGGCACAACTTACCCCGGGTATGTGGTAGGTTGAGCTGCGCGACATGGTAAGTTAAGCCGCCTAAACATTTCTGTACTGAATTAAATATTACTACTACCTTCTTAAACCATGTCTATCTTTATTTCCCAAAGACAATTCAACACAATCACTTTTTTGTATTTTAATAATTTTAAGCATCTTTTAACACAGGCTTAATACCTAACAAACACTTTGTACTTTTTTAAACACTTTTAACATATTCCAGGCCCTGTTGTTACCTCATATCCCAGGATAATGCCTTGCATTACACCTGGGAAGAAAACACTTCAATATGCTGAACTTCCATCGGCTCAACTTACCCCAAGGCAAACATTTTGACTATATTAGCCCCCACAGCTACAAGGATACACTTTCATGCTAGGTTTAGGAACTCATATTGAAGCTTATAGAGACCCCAACTGATGATTAGAATACACAAATATATATATATATATATATATCTACCTTGGTTTAGATACAAGCATCATTAAACCTCTAACACAATAAATTCATTTGACTTGCTTTCCACTTTTTCCATGTGGTTTGGTATTTGGTATTTTATTAGGATCCCCATTCGCTGTTGCAAAAGCAGCAGCTACTCTTCCTGGGGTCCACACAAAACATGAAACATGACATAATACAGAACATTAATAGACAAGAACAGCTCAAGGACAGAACTACATACATTTTTTTTAAAGGCACACGTAGCCTACGTATCAATACATACACACAAACTATCTAGGTCAAATAGGGGAGAGGTGTTGTGCCGTGAGGTGTTGCTTTAACTGTTTTTTGAAACCAGGTTTGTTGTTTATTTGAGCAATAGGTGATGGAACGGAGTTCCATGCAATAATGTCTCCTTCACAATAATGGCTCCTTTACAGACTCCATGAAATGATGACCTCTTCCTAAATATTTGGTCAAATTATTAATTTTTTGTATGGTTTCCTAGAAACAAGGGTGGCTCATCTTACCCCTTTGGCACAACTTACCCCACTCTCCCCTACTATAGAGCACATCTACTTCTAGTGGTCCATTAGACCTGTTTCCCTGTGACCTGATCATCTAACTTCTGTGTAGTAGACTTTTGGTCAAATATGCAGAGAATGATAATGCCTGGATGATAATTGGCTGCATTTATGGAGGAGCTGTATTGCCTCTGCTCCAGGCTCTTCACTAACCTTAATGACACTGTCATGTTATGGCTTTACCAAACTCAATCTCCACATCACCCCTACTCTTCCTGGTCATACCTGAATGACATTTCCGTATTGGATTACAGTTCCTAGCAGTTTTCGGTTCTCAGATTCATTCTGTTTCTTCTCCAGATCAGCAGCATGCTGAAACATAGGGATAAAATATTATGTCAGACAATACAATAGCCACAAATGAAAGAGAAAACTCACCAGACCAATTGTCGGTCTGCACAGTACGGGGCCGGTTATTCGCTGTTCATTCGCTTGCTGTCTACGCGGTGTGTTTAATGGGACCACCCACCGTTGGTAACTATCGGCCGTCATTTTCGCTTGTTTCTACATGTAGAATCGGTTTGCACTTGGTTTGCAAATCACGGCCAGCACTCTGTTCAGAGGTGCGAAGTACTCTCGGCCGGGAGACGCTCGACAATCCTACCGGTCTGTCCATGTCTTTAGATTTAGTGCTCCAAAAACACATTCAGAATAAGATGCAGTTCTTTATGAAATACCGATCTGGGTTTATGGCGTGTAATAAAAGTGAGTGTCTCACTTGTAATGATTTTCTCGACCTCAACAACATGGCAACGCATGCAGATTAGAACCAGTAGGCAGAATGGGAAGCAGTTGTGTTAGAGAACAAGGAATAGAAACCAGTGCGATGAGGGTACTCACGTGGAGTTTGTTCAGGAGTACTGTGTCAGTGGTGCTGTTTCCCCCTGGTTTTGCTGCCTTCCAGAACTGTTTCTGTGCAGAGTACCTGTTCATGGGGCACAGTTTGAAAAGGCAGTCTGGAAAGAGGAACAGAGAAGGAGTCAGAGAAAAGAGGTGCTGATTTATCATCAAATCCATAACATCGAGTGCATGATGAATAAAGCGGTGGGAATAGTTACCAAAAGGGCATGGAGGAGTTGTCACTATAACAAGGGCATGACTATCTCTAAATCAATACAACAGGATGACGGGGAGTCCTGACAGAAAACCCTAGTTCCTCCTCCAGTTCCGAGGCTGGCTACCTGCGAGGCACAATGGGGGACCTGATTATCTGTGACGTGTAAAAATAGCCGTTCCAGTGAGTACCAAGCGCCACCACAAAACTCGTCCGACGAACGCCACAGCGTCCAAGGATTAGCTGTCATGGGATGCATGGTGGGGGAGAGGGAAGAGTGGGATGGATAAGCACAGGAGGAGGGTGAGAGGAGAGAGCCAGGGACAGTAGGAGAGAGGGGTAGGTAAATGAGAGAGGGAGAGGAAGTGGGTTTAGGGAGTGAAGAAGACCAGGTTAGGGGAATTAGGATAGGAGGACAGAATGGGGAGGGGTGTATGCAAATGTTACACAGTAGGAAGGAAGGGTTGTGGTTTTTCTTTTTTTAACAACAGTTGGCAAACTGTACAGGAAATGGCAGAGTACAGTAGTACACAACCCACAAGGCAAACACTGAGGAACTGAGACAGGAATCAACATAAAACAGGCCATTGAAATGCTTAAAACAATGCTGGTTTAGATCAAATAAATGGTATTTTACACAGCAGGCCCACTGTACTAAATAATATAATAATGTACTAATATATATGTAAGACTTAGTACATAATTGTCACAGTCACATTAACTACAGCATGCTCTGCCTGACTGTGATTATCAGATTATAAACGGGTCAACAGGCAACATTCTTCAAATACCATTGCCTTCTCCTTTCATCCACAGCTCTCTGAGAAGTGTATGAATACAATCAGAGACAGTCTATCACTGACAGGAATGAGTCGTCCTAGCAGTGGGTAATATTTCCTAGCGAAACACACTAAGTGTCAGACATGACACCAAAGCAATTACTGTTGCAATGTACCAATCCCACATCAGAGAGGAAGAAGTGAGGTTTAAAACGCTGGGCTAAAGCTCCATGGAAACCAGTCCTTTTAAATAGCTTAACAGGGCTATTAATACTCAACAGGGATCTTAGGATTTAGCCTGGTACACTTTTCCTCTGTACAGTGCTCAGACACACTGAGATGTTGCATGGAGTCTCAGTCCTGTTGCTGTGGCTACCTGGAGGAGTGATGAGGCCTGTGAAAGGCTGGAGAGGTGGGGTGAAGATGAGTACACTGCTCCATCCCACACAAACTTTGAATCCCCATGAGGACACTGAGGAACATAAGGTTGAAACATACTGATGCCATAGCACTTGGTCATGTCATCACTTCAGGTCATCACTTGAATTGCCCTCAATAGACTGTGCTATACTTCAAATGCAATGCCAGTAAAACCCTGCGAGAGAATGCTATCCTCTCACTGTGCAGGGGGAACAGTAGCCAGACCAGGCCTGTTAGGAACCACACAAGAGCTCAATTGTTCTACATCCATATCCATTACTGACCAATCTCAGAGTAATTTCTCTGGAATCCCAATAACCCTGGAACCTTGAAATTTGCAATAGATGCCCACAGCACACTAGAGCTTCAGTTCCAGAAGGAACTTCTGACATTGCCTTTAACAAAGTAGTTCACTAGAACACCTACTCATCGAAGGATTTTTATTTATTTTTACTATTACTATAGAATAATAGTGAAGACATCAAAATTATGAAATAACACATATGGAATCATGTAGTAACCAAAAAAGTGTTCAACAAATCTAATTATATTTTATATCTGAGATTCCTTAAAAAGCCACCCTTTGTCTTGATGACAGCTTTGCACACTCTTGGCATTCTCTCAAACAGCTTCACCTGGAATGCTTTTCCAAAAGTCTTGAAGGGTGACCATATCCCACAAAGGTGGAGGTGTTGCTAACATTTGCGACAGCAAATTTCAATTTCCCCAACATTCAAAAATTACTGTGTTTTAGTCTTTTGAGGTTCTAGTCATGAAATCAAATCAAATCAAATTGTATTTGCCACATGCGCTGAATACAACAGGTGTAGACATTACCGTGAAATGCTTACTTACAGCCCTTAACTAACAATGCATTTATTCCTTAATAAAAAAGTTTAAAAAAAAAAAAAAAAAAAAAAAGTGTTGAGAAGAAAAGAGCAGAAGTGAAATAAAATAACAGTAAGGACGCTATATACAGGGGGGTACCGGTGCAGAGTCAATGTGCGGGGGCACCGGCTAGTTGAGGTAGTTGAGGTAACATGTACATGTGGGTAGAGTTAAAGTGACTATGCATAAATAATTAACAGAGTAGCAGCAGCGTAAAAAGATGGGGTGGGGGTGCAAATAGTCCGGGTAGCCATGATTAGCTGTTCAGTAGTCTTATGGCTTGGGGGTAGAAGCTGTTGTGAAGCCTTTTGGACCTAGACTTGGCGCTCCGGTACCGCTTGCCGTGCGGTAGCAGAGAGAACAGTCTATGACTAGGGTGGCAGGAGTCTTTGACAATTTTGAAGGCCTTCCTCTGACACCGCCTGGTATAGAGGTCCTGGATGGCAGGAAGCTTGGCCCCAGTGATGTACTGGGCCGTACGCACTACCCTCTGTACTGCCTTGCGGTCGGAGGCCGAGCAGTTGCCATACCAAGCGGTGATGCAACCAGTCAGGATGCTCTCAATGGTGCAGCTGTAGAACATTTTGAGGATCTGAGGACCCATGCCAAATCTTTTCAGTCTCCTGAGGGGGAATAGGCTTTGTCGTGCCCTCTTCACGACTGTCTTGGTGTGTTTGGACCATGATAGTTCGTTGGTGATGTGGACACCAAGGAACTTGAAGCTCTCAACCTGTTCCACTACAGCCCAGTCGATGAGAATGGGGGCGTGCTCATTCCTCTTTTTTTCCCCTATAGTCCATAATCATCTCCTTTCTCTTGGTCACGTTGAGGGAGAGGTTATTTTTCTGGCAACACACGGCCAGGTCTCTGACCTCCTCCCTATAGGCTGTCTCATCGTTGTCTGTGATCAGGCCTACCACTGTTGTGTCGTCGGCAAACTTAATGATGGTGTTGGAGTCATGCCTGGCCATGCAGTCATGTGTGAACAGGGAGTACAGGAGGGGACTGAGCACGCACCCCTGAGGGGCCCCCGTGTTGAGGATCAGCGTGGCAGATGTGTTGTTACCTACCCTTACTACCTGGGGGCGGCCGGTCAGGAAGTCCAGGATCCAGTTGCAGAGGGAGGTGTTTAGTCCCAGGATCCTTAGCTTAGTGATGAGCATTGAGGGCACTATGATGTAGAATGCTGAGCTGTAGTCAATGAATAGCATTCTCACGTAGGTGTTCCTATTGTCCAGGTGGGAAAGGGCAGTGTGGAGTGCAATAGAGATTGCATCATCTGTGGATCTGTTGGGGCGGTATGCAAATTGGAGTGGGTCTAGGGTTTCTGGGATAATGGTGTTGATAATCTATGCAGCCTACTCAATCACTTTTTATAGCTACTGTTTACAGGCCTCCTGGGCCGTATACAGCGTTCGTCACTGAGTTTTCTGAATTCCTATCGGACCTTGTAGTCATGGCAGACAATATTCAAATTTTTGGTTACTTTAATATCCACATGGAAAAGTCCACAGACCCACTCCAAAAGGCTTTCGGAGCCATCATCGACTCAGTTGGTTTTTGTCCAACTGTAGTGGGTTCGATCCCCGGGACCACCCATACCCCAAAAAAAAAATGTATGCACGCATGACTGTAAGTCGCTTTGAATAAAAGCGTCTGCTAAATGGCATATTATTATTATTTATCTAGTATTGTCCCGTGGAATAAATATTGTGGCTCTAATCCTGGACTATCAGACCACCATTTTATTATGTTTGGCTCAGACCCCAACCAAGGATTATCAAAAGCCGCGCTATAAATTCTCGGACAACCCAAAGATCCCTAGATGCCCTTCCAGACTCCCTCCACCTACTCAAGGACGTCAGAGTATAAAAATCGGTTAACCACCTAATTGGGGACCTAAATTTAACCTTTCGTAATACCCTAGATGCAGTCGCACCCCTAAAAACAAAAGACATTTCTCACAAGAAATTAGCTCCCTGGTATACAGAAAATACCCGAGCCCCCCCCCCCAATTTATACCGTCGCAAAACTAACTAAAAAGCAGCATTCCCCAAGAGAGGATGGCTTTCACTTCAGCAGTGATGAATTCATGAACTTCTTCGACAAAAAGATAATGATCATTAGAAAGCAAATTACGGACTCCTCTTTGAATCTGCGTATTTCTCCAAAGCTCAGTTATCCTGAGTCTGCACAGAATTGCCAGGACATAGGATCAATGGAGACACTCAAGGTTTTCATCCTGTATCTCTCGACACATTCACGAAAATAGTCATAGCCTCTAAACCTTCCAGCTGCATACTGGACCCTATTCCAACTAACCTACTGAAAGAGCTCCTTCTTGTGATTGGCCCTCCTATGTTGAACATAATAAATGGCTCCCTATCCTCCGGATGTGTACCAAACTCACTAAAAGTGGGGTAATAAAGCATCTCCTGAAAAAGCCAAACCTTGACCTGGAAATGTTTTTAAAAATAGGGCTATGTGAGTGACGCAGACTCGGTCTCGACCTTCAAGTCTTTACTGATGACTCATCTCTTCAGTAGGTCCTATGATTGAGTGTAGTCTGGCCCAGGGGTGCGAAGGTGAACGGCAAGAAACTGGAGCGACGAACCGCCCTTGCTGTCTCTGCCTGGCCGGCTCCCCTCACTCCACTGGGATTTTCTGCCTCTGACCCTATTACGGGGGCTGAGTCACTGGCTTACTAGTGCTCTTCCATGCCGTCCCTAGGAGGGGTGCATCACTTGAGTGGGTTGAGTCACTGACGTGATCTTCCTGTCCGGTTTTGCGCCCCCTCGGGCTCGTGCGGTGGAGGAGATCTTTGTGGGCTATACTCAGCGTTGTCTCAGGGTAGTAAGTTGGTGGTCTGTTGATATCCCTCTAGCGATGTGGGGGCTGTGCTTTGGCAAAGTGGGTGGGGTTATGTCCTGCCTGGTTGGCCCTGTCAGGGGGTATCGTCAGACGGGGCATCAGTGTTCCCCGACCCCCCCCCCCCCCCCCCCCCCGTCTCAACCTCCAGTATCTATGCTGCAATAGTCTATGTGCCGGGGGGCTAGGGTCAGTCTGTTTTTTTTTTGTTTTTTTTAGGGGGTAGATCAGCTTAATATTGCAGATAGATTGTAACTTCCATCAATGTAATTGTCTGCATCACTTCCAATCCCCCATGTTTTTTTATATGTATGTGTATGTATGTGTATGTGTGTGTATGTATATGTGTATATGTATGTGTGTATATATATATATATATATATATATATATATATATATATATATATATACAGTGGGGAGAAAAAGTATTTGATACACTGCCGATTTTGCAGGTTTTCCTACTTACAAAGCATGTAGAGGTCTGTAATTTTTATCATAGGTACACTTCAACTGTGAGAGACGGAATCTAATACAAAAATCCAGAAAATCACATTGTATGATTTTTAAGTAATTAATTTGCATTTTATTGCATGACATAAGTATTTGATACATCAGAAAAGCAGAACTTAATATTTGGTACAGAAACCTTTGTTTGCAATTACAGAGATCATACGTTTCCTGTAGGTCTTGACCAGGTTTGCACACACTGCAGCAGGGATTTTGGCCCACTCCTCCATACAGACCTTCTCCAGATCCTTCAGGTTTCGGGGCTGTCGCTGGGCAATACGGACTTTCAGCTCCCTCCAAAGATTTTCTATTGGGTTCAGGTCTGGAGACTGGCTAGGCCACTCCAGGACCTTGAGATGCTTCTTACGGAGCCACTCCTTAGTGGCCCTGGCTGTGTGTTTCGGGTCGTTGTCATGCTGGAATACCCAGCCACGACCCATCTTCAATGCTCTTACTGAGGGAAGGAGGTTGTTGGCCAAGATCTCTCGATACATGGCCCCATCCATCCTCTCCTCAATACGGTGCAGTCGTCCTGTTCCCTTTGCAGAAAAGCATCCCCAAAGAATGACGTTTCCACCTCCATGCTTCACGGTTGGGATGGTGTTCTTGGGATTGTACTCATCCTTCTTCTTCCTCCAAACACGGCGAGTGGAGTTTAGACCAAAAAGCTCTATTTTTGTCTCATCAGACCACATGACCTTCTCCCATTCCTCCTCTGGATCATCCAGATGGTCATTGGCAAACTTCAGACGGGCCTGGACATGCGCTGGCTTGAGCAGGGGGACCTTGCGTGCGCTGCAGGATTTTAATCCATGACGGCGTAGTGTGTTACTAATGGTTTTCTTTGAGACTGTGGTCCCAGCTCTCTTCAGGTCATTGACCAGGTCCTGCCGTGTAGTTCTGGGCTGATCCCTCACCTTCCTCATGATCATTGATGCCCCACGAGGTGAGATCTTGCATGGAGCCCCAGACCGAGGTTGATTGACCGTCATCTTGAACTTCTTCCATTTTCTAATAATTGCGCCAACAGTTGTTGCCTTCTCACCAAGCTGCTTGCCTATTGTCCTGTAGCCCATCCCAGCCTTGTGCTATCTACAATTTTATCCATGATGTCCTTACACAGCTCTCTGGTCTTGGTCATTGTGGAGAGGTTGGAGTCTATTTGATTGAGTGTGTGGACAGGTGTCTTTTATACAGATAACGAGTTCAAACAGGAGCAGTTAATACAGGTAATGAGTGGAGAACAGGAGGGCTTCTTAAAGAAAAACTAACAGGTCTGTGAGAGACGGAATTCTTACTGGTTGGTAGGTGATCAAATACTTATGTCATGCAATAAAATGCAAATTAATTACTTAAAAATCATATAATGTGATTTTCTGAATTTTTGTTTTAGATTCCGTCTCTCACAGTTCAAGTGTACCTATGATAAAAATTACAGACCTCTACATGCTTTGTAAGTAGGAAAACCTGCAAAATCGGCAGTGTATCAAATACTTGTTCTCCACACTGTGTATATATATATATATATATATATATATATACAGTGAGGGAAAAAAGTATTTGATCCCCTGCTGATTTTGTACATTTGCCCACTGACAAAGACATGATCAGTCTATCATTTTAATGGTAGGTTTATTTTAACAGTGAGAGACAGAATAACAACAACAAAAATCCAGAAAAACGCATGTCAAAAATTTTATAAATTGATTTGCATTTTAATGAGGGAAATAAGTATTTGACCCCCTCTCAATCAGAAAGATTTCTGGCTCCCAGGTGTCTTTTATACAAATAACGAGCTAAGATTAGGTGCACACTCTTAAAGGGAGTGCTCCTAATCTCAGCTTGTTACCTGTATAAAAGACACCTGTCCACAGAAGCAATCAATCAATCAGATTCCAAACTCTCCACCATGGCCAAGACCAAAGAGCTCTCCAAGGATGTCAGGGACAAGATTGTAGACCTACACAAGGCTGGAATGGGCTACAAGACCATCGCCAAGCAGCTTGGTGAAAAGGTGACAACAGTTGGTGCGAGTATTCGCAAATGGAAGAATCACAAAATAACTGTCAATCTCCCTCGGCCTGGGGCTCCATGCAAGATCTCACCTCGTGGAGTTGCAATGATCATGAGAATGGTGAGGAAACAGACCAGAACTACACGGGAGGATCTTGTCAATGATCTCAAGGCAGCTGGGACCATAGTCACCAAGAAAACAATTGGTAACACACTACGCCGTGAAGGACTGAAATCCTGCAGCGCCCGCAAGGTCCCCCTGCTCAAGAAAGCACATATACAGGCCCGTCTGAAGTTTGCCAATGAACATCTGAATGATTCAGAGGAGAACTGGGTGAAAGTGTTGTGGTCAGATGAGACCAAAATGGAGCTCTTTGGCATCAACTCAACTCGCCGTGTTTGGAGGAGGAGGAATGCTGCCTATGACCCCAAGAACACCATCCCCACCGTCAAACATGGAGGTGGAAACATTATGCTTTGGGGGTGTTTTTCTGCTAAGGGGACAGGATAACTTCACCGCATCAAAGGGACGATGGACGGGGCCAGAGAAGATCTGCAAAGAGGAGTGGGACAAAATCCCTCCTGAGATGTGTAAAGTGGTTGTGTAAAGTGGTTATCCCACTGGCTATAGGGTGAATGCACCAATTTGTGAGTCGCTCTGGATAAGAGCGTCTGCTAAATGACGTAAATGTGCCCTTGAGCAAGGCACTTAACCCTAATTGCTCCTGTAAGTCGCTCTGGATAAGAGCGTCTGCTAAATGACTAAAATGTAAATGTAAAATGTGTGCAAACCTGGTGGCCAACTACAAGAAACGTCTGACCTCTGTGATTGCCAACAAGGGTTTTGCCACCAAGTACTAAGTAATGTTTTGCAGAGGGGTCAAATACCTATTTCCCTCTTTAAAATGCAAATTAATTCATAAAAAATTTTACATGCATTTTTCTGGATTTTTGTTGTTGTTATTCTGTCTCTCACTGTTCAAATAAACATACCATTAATATTATAGATTGATCATTTCTTTGTCAGTGGGCAAACGTACAAAATCAGCAGGGGATCAAATACTTTTTTCCCTCACTGTACATACATACATACATATACACATATACACACATACATACATATCTTTTTTGTTTTGTTCATATATTCCCCTTTATTACTTTCCAACCCCACCACCCTTTCCCTAGGGTCAGTCTGTTACATCTGGTGTAATTCTCCTGTCGTATCTGGTGTCCTGTGTGAATTTAAGTATGCTCCCACTAATTCTCCCTCTCTCCCTCCACTCCCGAAGGACCTGAGCTCTAGGACCATGCCTCAGGACTAATTGGCCTGATGACTCCTGGCTGTCCACAGTCCACCTGGTCATGCTGCTGCTCCAGCTTCAACTGTTCTGCCTGCGGCTATGGAACCCTGACCTGTTCACCGGATGTGCTACCTTGTCCCGGACCTGCTGTTTCAACTCTCTCTCTCTCTCTCTCTCTCTCTCTCTCTCTCTCTCTCTCTCTCTCTCTCTCTCTCTCTCTCTCTCTCTCTCACACACCTGCTGTCTCGACCTCTGAATGCTCGGCTATGGAAAGCCAAATGACATTTACTCCTGGAGGTACTGACCTGTTGCACCCTCTACAACCACTGTGATTATTATTTGACCCTGTTGGTCATCTATGAACGTTTGAACATCTTGAAGAACTATCTGGCCTTAATGGCCATGTACTCTTATAATCTCCACCCATCACAGCCAGAGGAGGACTGGCCACCCCTCAGAGCCTGGTTCCTCTCTAGGTTTCTTCCTAAGCTCCTGCCTTTCTAGGGAGTTTTTCATAGCCACCATGGTTCTACATCTGCATTAGTTGCTTTTTGGGGTTTGAGGCTGGGTTTCTGTTTAAGCACTTTGTGACATCTGCTGATGTAAAAAAAGGGCTTTATAAATAAATGTGATTAAAACACTCGTCCATCGCTATCGGGAAACCAGGCCCAGAGCTAGTATGGCAGTAAACAAACGCCTGCTTAACAGTTGTTTATTTCGTATTTTGGAGAAATTACAGCTTGAAAAGTTCTTCAGCACTCGAGGAACAACTGTACTTTGGTAACAGATTCTTTCCCGATTTTATTAAGTGACTGGCTTCAATATAATGTTACTGAGCTAGCAAGCACAGTGAAAAAATGCTAGCTAGCCAGCTAAAACTGGTACAGCTAGCTAGCTAAGAGTACCTGCTGAATGAGGCTTTCATCTTTCCCCATTTGTTTCGACACTTGTGGGTCATCAGACTTAAAAAACAACAGCAGTAGGCCTATACCTAGCTGTCTTTTCACGTTTTTTGTATCTTTTCGCTAACTAAAGTTCAGTTATTTCTTTAGCTAGCTAGTTGAGTAGAAAAAACTGAAGGGAACTGTCGAGCAGCCATGCAGTGAGTGTGTCAGTAACCAGCTGCCTGCAAAGTGGGGTGCCCACTTTTCTCAGGCGCATTAATTTGAATTGATTAAAACAGTGTATTGTTAGGTAGCATGCTTTGGTGGGGAGAACCTATTGAATGTAGAATCAAATTTTTGTTAATGACATGTCACAAGGTCTAGAGCAGGGCTTTGCTTATAATTTGCATATGTCAGTTATAAATTCACAAGATAATGCCCCTGAACTTTTGCTCCTTCAAAAAGAGATATGGTACACCGAGTTAACTTCCATAAACATGGCTATCTCATTCCACTGGCCAATGATGATAGTTTCTAGAAGGATGAGCTCACTCTACAAACACTAGTACTGTCCTTCTCACAGTATCACAGTTGAGTATTAATCAATCTCCAACCAAGCGCTGAGTGCTGCTCCCTGAATGAGTGTGCTTCTGTATGTCAGAGATGTAAGGTCTGGTTTGGTTCCAGGAAATCAGCATACGGTTTTCCTGGCATGAACACACTTTGCACAGGTCTTGCTAAAATAAAATGAACCGCCTGGTCTTGCATCTCATCAAACACCATAGCATATTATTACAATACAAAATCACAAGACAAAGCTGGACATGGTGGGAAAAGTCGAGGGGGAAGCAGTTCACCAGTGCAGGACCGACCTTGTGCTCTATTTCCGACAAAGAGAAAAAATATTAACATTTAGGACAGATGTTTAGAGCAACCAACAAGCAGGGAGGGCAGGATCAAGACAACTAAAAAGTTAAAGTAGGTAGCCTAGTCCCTAATTAAGTGCATCTGAGATTTGCTCTCTTTCCTAAAAGCAGAATTCTTCCTTCCTCTTCATTTTTCGCCAGTTAGACAGCATTGCCAAATAAGGATATAGGAATGGACACTGCAGCCAATGTCTACCAACACTCTTGTAGGCCTACCCCTCAGACAAAAACTCCTGTGACCTACAGTATAACCGCCCAAAACAACATCAGTCCAGATAACTTTAGTCAGTCCCATTGCTGCAACTAAGGTTCATCCATCCAAGCCTAGATGATTCAATAGACGATTGTCCAATATTGTTCATGTCTACTGTGGCTATTTCAAATCAAATCAAATCAAATTGTATTGGTCACATGCGCCGAATACAACAGGTGCAGACATTACAGTGAAATGCTGACTTACAGCCCTTAACCAACAGTGCATTTATTTTTAACAAAAAAAGTAAAAATAAAACAACAACAAAAAAAGTGTTGAGAAAAAAAAGAGCAGAAGTAAAATAAAGTGACAGTAGGGAGGCTATATATACAGGGGGGTACCGTTGCAGAGTCAATGTGCGGGGGCACCGGCTAGTTGAGGTAGTTGAGGTAATATGTACATGTGGGTAGAGTTAAAGTGACTATGCATAAATAATTAACAGAGTAGCAGCAGCGTAAAAAGGAAAAAGGATGGGGTGGGGGGGGGGCAGTGCAAATAGTCTGGGTAGCCATGATTAGCTGTTCAGGAGTCTTATGGCTTGGGGGTAGAAGCTGTTGAGAAGTCTTTTGGACCTAGACTTGGCACTCCGGTACCGCTTGCCGTGCGGTAGCAGAGAGAACAGTCTATGACTAGGGTGGCTGGAGTCTTTGACAATTTTGAGGGCCTTCCTCTGACACCACCTGGTATAGAGGTCCTGGATGGCAGGGGTACTGAAACAACAGTCATGCAAACCACAACAAAAACAGCTCACTATCTTGACAACGCAAGCCATTGAGCAGAAACACTACACTGAATCGTGGCTAAAGACGGACGTAATAAAGGCCTATTCTCAGTCAAAAAAGAGAATGAAAGGCCAGAAAATTAACAACAGCAGCACAAAAAACATATAGTAAGATTCTACAAAGACAATAGAAAGGTACAATGCTGCCAGCTTTTGATTCCTCTTTTAGCTCAATACTAAGCAGTGACATATATGGGTCAGTCCTGTTAGAGGCCTGAAACCTGATGCATGGATGGTGCAGTCTGCTGAGTCTCTAGCAGGAGACTGGACAGCTGCTTGACAAGAAGGAGTTGACACTGTCCATCAAATTATCTTGAGCTCCTGCACCAAAAACAAACAAAACAATCCATACAGCAAAACACACAACTAACCTCAAACTAACCAATAAATTGACTCTTTACATTCAATCATCTTCCATTGTGCTACAGTGCAGGTGATCTTTGAAATCCAGATGGAGAGTGCATTAGGAAAGTATTCAGACCCCTTGACTTTTTCCACATTTTGTTACGTTACAGCCTTAATCTAAAATTGATTCAATTGTTTTTTCCCCCCTCATCAATCTACACACAATAGTCCACAATGACAAAGCAAAAACTGAAATATCACATTTACATAAGTATTCAGACCCCTTACTCAGTACTTTGTTGAAGAACCTTTGGTAGTGATTACAGCCTCAAGTCTTCTTGGGTATGATTCTACAAGCTTGGCACACCTGTATTTGGGGAGTTTCTCCCATTTTTCTCTGCAGATCCTCTCAAGCTCTTTCAGGTTGGATGGGGAACGTAGCTGCACAGCTATTTTCAGGTCTCTCCAGAGATGTTCAATCGGGTTCAAGTCCGGGCTCTGGCGGGCCACTCAAGGACATTCCAAGACTTGTCCCGAAGCCACTCCTGCATTGTCTTGGCTGTGTGCTTAGGGTCGTTGTCCTGTTGGAAGGTGAACCTTCGACCCAGTCTGAGGTCCTGAGCGCTCTGGAGCAGGTTTTCATCAAGGATCTCTCTGTACTTAGCTCCGTTCATCTTTGCCTCGATCCTGACTAGTCTCCCAGTCCCTGCCGCTGAAAAACATCCCTACAGCATGATGCTGCCACCACCATGCTTCACCGTAGGGATGGTGCCAGGTTTCCACCAGACGTGACGCTTGGCATTCAGGCCAAAGAGTTCAATCTTGGTTTCATCAGACCAGAGAATCTTGTTTCTCACGGTCTGAGAGCCATTTAGGTGCCTTTTTGTAAACTCCAAGAATGTTGTCATGTGCCTTTTACTGAGGAGTGGCTTCCGTCTGGCCAATCTACCATAAAGGCCTGATTGGTGGAGTGCTGCAGAGATGGTTGTCCTTCTGGAACGCTCTCCCATCTCCACAGAGGAACTCTGGAGCTCTGTAAAAGTGACCATCGGTTTCTTGGTCACCTCCCTGACAAAGGCCCTTCTCCCCTGATTGCTCAGTTTGGCTGGGCGGCCAGCTCTAGGAAGAGTCTTGGTTGTTCCAAACTTCTTCCATTTAAGAATGATGGAGGCCACTGAGTTCTTGGGGACCTTCAATGTTGCAGAATTTTTTTGTACCCTCCCCAGATCTGTGCCTCGACACAATCCTGTCTCGAAGCTCTACGGACAATTCCTTCGACCTCATGGCTTGGTTTTTGCTCTGACATGCACTGTCAACTGTGGGGCTTTATATAGATAGGTTTGTGCCTTTCCAAATCATGTCAATCTAGTTGTAGAAACATCTCAAGGATGATCAATGGAAACAGGATGCACCTGAGCTCAATTTCGAGTCTCATAGCAAAGCAAAGGGTCTGAATACTTATGTAAATAAGGTATTTTTGTTTTAATTTTTTTATACATTTGCAAAAAAATCTAAAAACAATTTTTTTCTTTGTCATTATGGGGTATTGTGTGTAGATTTATGAGGGGGGAAAAGTAATTTCATCAATTTCAGAATACGGTTGTAACGTAACAAAATGTGGAAAAAGTCAAGAGGTCTGAATACTTTCCGAATGCACTGTACAAGAGTAGTTGTAGTGTGTTTCATTACACAGTACCTCTTCATTTTGTCACCACTGAACCTGAAGGTTGACATAACATGTGACTAGTTTCAGGAAACTAGGCATATGTCGAGCGTCATTACTTTACAGGAGAGGCATTTAAACGTATTTGTTATTTTTTTTCTAAATGTGTTTTTTGGCAGAAATGCCTTCTGGAACATGTGAACTTTCATGAGCCTTAATAACAAACTTGGATGCCATCTGTAAATACGAATACAATTGCAAAATTATGAGCCTAGTTGGTTTAGCCACGGGAAAAGACAGGAACCTTCACACTAGCCATGACATGCCAAGAGATGAGTTTGGATTGGTCTGCCATGTAGCACGCTTCTGTCTATAACATGAGCTGCTTGGTATGTGTAGGTCATCCTTTCTAACGCAGCTATTTTTAAAGATATTGCAAAGAACTGCATAAGTGTTGCTAATGCTCTCCACTCTCTGGAGGACCGAGTTTTGAAATCAGTGGAATGCCCGATGGAAGCAGAGTAAGCTAAGGGAATGGAGAAAATTCTGGCGTTTCATTGCAAATAATGCGGAGGGAACACACAGAAGAAGGATGTTGTATAAAACACCTGTCTCCGGATCACATCTTCAAACTAAGGGCAACCATGGCATCCATGACATAGAGGGAGATGTGTTCAGCTATGTATATGGATAAGAGAGTCTAGCTAGCTACATTTTCATATCAGTAAGTCATTTTCATTGCAAGTTAAAGCATACTGTTAGCTGGCTAGCTAACATTAGCTAGGTGGCTCGCTAGCAAACGTTACGTGTATGATCTGTGTAGTAATATTATTTGATCTCCGATCCATTTGCATTGCTAGTTATAGCCTAGTGTTAGCTAGCTAACATTGAACCTAGCTAGTTGGTTAGCTTTAGCTACCAGCAGATTCATGCAGGGTAGTAATGTTATGAGTTGGGATTATGGTTCATTGTTTAGCTAGCTAGCTAGCTAGCTAGCTACATGTCTAAACAAAAGACAGTTTCAGTGTACCGTTTATACCTTCTGTATCCTGTGCATGTGACAAATAAACATAGATTTTATTTGATATAGTGTGTGTTTACCAGAGACGGTAATGTGAAGAACAACATGACCTGCACCAAAGTCAATTTAGGATATAACGTTAGGCCAACGAGACAGTGTCCAAGTTCTAAAAATCTCCGGTAGAATGCCCTGCTTTTATTTCGTCACACTCACAGCTATAAGCCATTTTTTGTAATTAACTCGCCATTAACTTGTAAATAATGATCTTGTTGTGAGTTTATTTTCCTGTAATAGCGAATACAAATTAGCTAAAGTTAAGACGTTGTCAGCTATATGATATGGTCATTATTTGAATTGGCTAGCCAGCTAACTCAGCATCATCTAGCTAGCTAACAAGCTAGAAACTACCCAAAACATTGTTTAGAAAGTTGCTTTTAGTTGCGTGGTTTGCTAGATTGACATTTTTAAATGGATGGGTTTTGGACCACCAGGCTGCTGATTTCATGCAGCCTGTTGTTTTTGTGTTTATACTTTTTCATAACGACAACGACAAGTTAGATGTCGGACGACAATAGAATGTTCATGATGTCACTGCGACAACTGTCTACAGACATGTCGATAGACGTAGTATAAACCAGCCTTTAGTCTTGAAATCTTTGGTTGTTTAGTACACTACCGTACTCACTCTATATAGCACATGGCCTCACGTGAATCCTTAAAGAGATGGGTGGGGCTTAAGAGGGTGTGAACGATGGTGAATGGGTGTAGACAAAGAAGAGCTCTCCAGTAGGTGTACCAAAACATTCAAGGGCCATTTTCTCAAAAGTGGGGTTACAAGTTTATCAACTTTCAAAGCAGAATTACTTTCCCATTGTTCCTCAACTGTACTGTATGATATATCATTTTCTAGCTCTGAGTCTCTACTGTTATCCAATGTAAAAAACATCATTTCATTTTGCTACATAAGACCAAATCGAGCCGGTCGGTCACAAATAGAGAGTGATTTGTGTGACAATGAAGTGCTATATAAAGTAAAGTGGGGCTCATCATTTTCAGGGATAAAAAGGTCAATTAAATGTCCATGACCTTGATTAGAGTAAATGTAACTCACATTGGCAATCACGTCATTTCACTCAAAAATTGATTTACAAAGGTCTGCTCTGGAGGCCTGCCAAGGCCTTGTGCTCATTTGAAAAGGGCTCCATTAGAGACAGAGACAGAGACAGTATGCAGCCAGCGCCTCCAGGAGCCCATCAGCAGGAGTCTCACAACCACTCCCAGATGGCCCTCCCTGCTGATGCCAGAATCATCCTGCTGCACTGACCTTGAGATGGAGGGAGGCTTCTACTGTAAACACTACACGTGCTTTACTGTCTGACACATCACTGATCAGTCTTAAAGTCCCAATAACATCTAGGCTGTATGGTTTTGAGTTAGTGGAGGTTGACATAAAATGTGACTAGTTACATATTTTCGCCACGTCTGAGAATAAAGCTCAAAACAGAACCTTGATATATCCCCCAACCAATCATACAAATCCATAGCTGCCTGGTAGATATAATTTTCTCCAAAATAACCTAATGTAGTTTTAATCAAAGTGCTACTGTAAATGAGAGTGTAGTCTATTATCTTATTATGTAGTCTACCAATATACAATAAATTATGAAATTCAGCATTTGCGCTACGCACAAAGCCAATGTGTTCAACATGCGCTAAAATTAGATATTTTGTAGCATACTTCATCCACTGTTGAAATCTCCACCTGGGAAAGGTCAATATGCCATTTCTATGGCAATAGGATTGGCACCCATGGCAATTTATGACGAACCCCAGTGAAGGCACGAGTCCCAATGTACTTTCACTTCTCTAATCACAGTAATTGTTCCGAGTCCTCCCGACTATTTGATGTTGTTGAATGATTAAACAACAAACACGTAGCATTTGACATGTTAAAGCAATAAAAGGTGAATTCCAGAACATCCAAGTATGAAATGTGGTAGGGTTTAAAACAGCAGTGCCATCAAAACACACTCGTAGATGTACCAAAGTGTTTTCTTTGAGGACAGTGTTGTTGTTCATGGATTAAGATGCCTCTGAAGATATGAAGCTCTAGTTACAGTGAAAGCAAAGTTAACAAAATCACAAAAAAACTATTTTTGTTACTGCCTCAGCGTGCTCAAATCCAAACCCCAATAACAGCAAGCTGGGAAGAAGGGTTTGCATTGGAACCAAGACACCAGGGGTTGCTTTTGGCTATCACAAATGGGCCTCAAAACCACCAAACATTTTGTGACTTCACAGACAACATTACTGAGAGCAAAACCAAACCCTGGAAACACATTGGAGTCTAACACCCAGTGGGATGCATCACCCACACTACTGCATCAATCTATATTAACTGAGTGCTCACCTGTTGATGGAAATGTGTAAATTAACAGTGAAGTCTATCAGACTTGTCATGAAAGATGTATGAAGATCAATCTGATCTAATGCAAGAACCCCTGGGCTGTGTTCATTAATGTCAAACATTGATCAAAAGCATGACTCATAACTTGTAGTAGAAGAATCCCGAATGCCTTGAGAAACTGCCAGAAAATAGTATATTTTACTCACACACAATCATGTTTAAGACTTCTAGACAGTCTCTGAACACTTAGCTCTGAGAGATGTCCTAGCGTAATCCATACTGCTTACATTTGCAGGAAATGGACTGCATTTGGCTAGTTCTACACGTCAGCCTCAATAACTATAAGAAATGTGGCACTTTGCCATCAATCGCTTCACAGAATGTTTTACAGTCCAAAGACATATGATACATTTGCACAAATCTTAATTTCTAAATGCTGCCACTGCCATATAAAATAATAAGAATAATATAGAGGAAAATTCACATTGAGTTTTAGTGGTAAAAGAACAAAGGGCATCAGAGTTAAACATACTTTCCCCTCAGAGTCAACACAGGATACAGGCCTCTCACTAGGTGACACATTGTGGTGTACTAACTGTACTGTTATGTAGCCTAGTGCCACATTTCAGTCAGGGGCTGAGGGTGGCAGGTGAACGCAAGGTTAAGTAGCTTCAGTACAGCTTCATTTCCACAAAGACACCAGTTCAAATTTCATAACAAAGGAGCAGGGGTCACATTTCCATGTCTCAAAATACCTTTTACATCTCCTCAGTGTCAACTACTGATCTAATGGTTAAATGGAGTACAAACCACTGGGTTAAACATACAGTACTTAGTTATAATCCCCATGTAATGATGGCTTCAGAGAAGAGACTCTACACAGCTTTTTCAGGCTGACATCATGTCCAGTGTAATGTTATCAGAGCACAGGGGGCGTGCTCAATTTATTCCAGCATGTCACCTGTGCAACTAGAGCGAAATAACTCTAGATCACCTTTACTCCACACACAGAAACGCATACAAAGCTCTCCCTCGCCTACCATTTGGCAAATCTGACCATAACTCTATCATCCTGATTCCTACTTACAAGCAAAAATTCAAAATGGAAGTACCAGTGCTCAATACGGAAGTGGTCTGTAAACTCAAACCGAAAGTACCAGTGCTCAATACGGAAGTGGTCCGATGAAGCGGATGCTACACTATAAGACTGTTCCGATAGCACAGACTGGAATATGTTCCTGGATTCATCCTATAACATTGAGGAGTTTACCACATCAGTCACCTGCTTCATTAATAAGTGCATCGATGAAGTCATCCCAACATTGACCTTACGTATAGTTGAAGTCGGAAGTTTACATACACTTAGGTTGGAGTCATTAAAACTAGTTTTTCAACCACTCCACAAATGTCTTGTTAACAAACTATAGTTTTGGCAAGTCGGTTAGGACATCTATGGGCGGCAGGTAGCTTAGTGGTTAAGAGCATTGTGCCAGTAACCGAAAGGTCGCTAGTTCTAATCCCCGAGCCCACTAGGTGAAACATCTGTCGATGTGCCCTTGAGCAAGGCACTTAACCCTAATTGCTCCTGTAAGTCGCTCTGGATAAGAGCGTCTGCTAAATGACCAATTATTATTATCTACTTTGTGCATGACACAAGTAATTTTCCAACAATTGTTTAGAGACAGATTATTTCACTTATAATTCACTGTATCACAATTCCAGTGGGTCAGAAGTTTATATACACTAAGTTGACTGTGCCTTTAAACAGCTTGGAAAATTCCAGAAAATTATGTCATGGCTTTAGAAGCTTCTGATAGGCTAATTGACATCATTTGAGTCAATTGGAGGTGTACCTGTGGATGTATTTCAAGGCCTACCTTCAAACTCAGTGCCTCTTTGCTTGACATCATGGGAAAATCAAAAGAAATCAGCCAAGACCTCAGAAAAATATTTGTAGACCTCCACAAGTCTGGTTCATCCTTGGGAGCAATTTCCAAATGCCTGAAGGTACCACGTTCATCTGTACAAACAATAATACACAAGTATAAACACCATGGGACCACGCAGCCGTCATACCACTCAGGAAGGAGACGCATTCTGTCTCCTAGAGATGAACGTATTTGGTGCGAAAAGTGCAAATCAATCCCAGAACAACAGCAAAGGACCTTGTGAAGATACTGGAGGAAACAGGTACAAAATTATCTATATCCACAGTAAAACAAGTCCTATATCGACATAACTTGAAAGGCTGCAAGCAAGGAAGAAGCCACTGTTCCAAAACCACCATAAAAAAAGCCAGACTACGGTTTGCAACTGCACATGGGGACAAAGATCGTACTTTTTGGGGAAAAGTCCTCTGCTCTGATGAAACAAAAATAGAACTGTTTGGCCATAATGACCATCGTTATATTTGGAGGAAAAAGGTGGATGCAAGCCGAAGAACACCATCCCAACCGTGAAGCACAAGGGTGGCAGCATCATGCTGCGGGGGTGCTTTGCTGCAGGAGGGACTGGTGCACTTCACTAAATAGATGGCATCATGAGGAAGGTAAATTATGTGGATATATTGAAGCAACATCTCAAGACATCAGTCAGGAAGTTAAAGCTTGGTCGCAAAGTGTATGTAAACCTCTGACCCACTGGGAATGTGATGAAAGAAATAAAAGCTGAAATAAATCATTCTCTCTACTATTATTCTGACATTTCACATTCTTAAAATAAAATGGTGATCCTAACTGACCTATGACAGGGAATTTTTACTAGGATTAAATGTCAGGAATTGTGAAAAACTGAGTTTAAATGTATTTGGCTAAGGCGTATGTAAACTTCCAACTTCAACTGTATATATCCCAACCAGAAGCCATAGATTACAGGCAACATCCACACTGAGCTAAAGGTTAGAGCTACCGTGTTCAAGGAGTGGGACACTAATCCTGACTATTATAAGAAATCCCGCTATGACCTCCGATGACCCTTCAAACAGTCAAAACGTCAATACAGGACTAAGATCGAATCCTACTATGCCGGCTCTGACGCTCGGAGGATGTAGCAGGGCTTGCAAACTTTCACGGAATTACACAGGGAAACCCAGATGTGAGCTGCCCAGTGACGCGAGCCTACAAGACGAGCTAAATTCCTTCTATGCACACTTCCGGTAACTATGCATGAGACCACAGGCTGTTCCAGGCGACTTAGGGATCTCGCTCTCCGTACCCGATGTGAGTAAGACCTTTAAACAGGTTAACATTCACAAGGCCGTGGGGCCAGACGAATTACCAGGACACGTACCCAGAATATGCGCTGACGATCTGGCAACATTTTCAACCTCTCCTTGACCCAGTCTGTAATACCTACGTTTAAAGCAGACCACCATAGTGTGCCCAAGAACACCAAGGTAACCTGTCTAAATGACTATCGCCCTGTAGCACTCACATCTGTAGCTAGAAATGGTTTGAAAGGCTAATATTAACACCACCATCCCAGACACCCTGGACCCACTCCAATTCACATACTGCCCCAACAGATCCACTCCACACTATTGCACTCCACACTGCCCTCTCCCACCTGGACAACAGGAACACCTACGTGAGAATGCTGTTCATTGACTATTGCAGCGTTCAATAGCATAGTGCCCTCCAAGCTCATCACTAAGCTAAGGACCCTGGGACTGAACACCTCTCTCTGCAACTGGATCCTGGACTTCCTGACGGGCCGTCCCCAGGTGGTGAGGGTAGGCAACAACACATCAACCACGCTCACCCTCAACACGGGGGCCCCTCTGGGGTGCGTGCTTAGTCCCCTCCTATACTCCCTGTTCACCCACAACTGCGTGGCAGCGCACAACTCCAACACCATCATTAAGTTTGCTGACGACATGACAGTGGTTGGCCTGAGCACCGACGATGATGAGACAGCCTATAAGGAGGAGGTCAGTGACCTGGCAGTGTGGTGCCAGGGCAACAACCTCTCCCTCAACGTCAGCAAGACAAAGGTGCTGATCGGGGACTACAGGAAACAGAGGGCAGAGGACACTCCCATCCATTTCTACAGGGCTGTAATGGAACGGGCCGAGAGCTTCAAGTTCCTCGGTGTCCATTTCACTAGGGAATGATCATGGTCCACACACTCCAACACAGTTGTGAAGAAGTCACGACAATGCCTCTTCCCCCTCAGGAGGCTGAAAAGATTCAGCATGGGCCCTCAGATCCTCAAAAAGTTATACAGCTGCACCGCTAAGAGCACCTAGACCGGCTGCATCACTTGTTGGTATGGCAACTACTTGGCATCAGACCGCAAGGCGCTAAAGAGGGTAGCGCGTACGGCCCAGTACATCACTGGGGCCGAGCTCCCTGCCATCCAGGACCTCTATACAAGGCGGTGTCAGAGGAAGGCCATAAAAACACCCAAGTCATAGACTCTCTGCTACCGCATGTACCGGTGCACCAAATCTGGAACCGACAGGAACCTTAACAGCTTCTAGCCCCAAGCCATAAGACTGATAAATACACTGAACAAAAATATAAGTGCAACATGCAACAATTTAAAGGATTTTACTGAGTTACAGTTCATATAAGGAAATCAGTCAATTGAATAAATTCATTAGGCCCTAATCTATGGATGTCACATGACTGAGAATACAGATATGCATCGTTTGGTCACAAATACCTTAAAAATAAGGTAGGGGCTTGGGTCAGAAAACCAGTCAGTATCTGGTGTGACCACCATTTGCCTCATGCAGAGCAACACATCTCATTCGCATAGAGTTGATCAGGCTGTTGATTGTAGCCTGTGGAATGTTGTCCCACTCCTCTTCAATGGCTGTGCGAAGTTGCTGGATATTGGCGGGAACTGGAACACGCTGTCGTAAACGTCTATCCAGAGGATCCCAAACATGCTTAACGGGTGATATGTCTGGTAAGTATGCAGGCCATGGAAGAAATGGGACATTTTCAGCTTCCAGGAATTGTGTACAGATCTTTGCGACATGGGGCTGTGCATTATCATGCTGAAAAATGAGGTGATGGCGGTGGATGAATGGCACGACAATGGGCCTCAGGATCTCGTCATAGTATCTCTGTGCATTCAAATTGCCATTGATAAAATGCAATTGTGTTCATTGTCCGTAGCTTATGCCTGCCATGCCCATTCCATAACCCCACCGCCACCATTGGGCACTCTGTTCACAACGTTGACATCAGCAAACCGTTCGTCCACATGACACCATACACGCTGGTACAGTCGAAACCGGGATTCATCCGTGAAGAGCACATTTCTCCAGCGTGCCAGTGGTCATCAAAGGTGAGCATTTGCCCACTGAAGTCCGATCGACGTCGAACTGCAGTCAGGTCAAGACCCTGGTGAGGACGACGAGAACGCAGATGAGCTTCCCTGAGACGGTTTCTGACAGTTTGTTCAGAAATTATTCGGTTGTGCAAACCCACAGTTTCATCAGCTGTCTGGGTGGCTGGTTTCAGACGATCCCGCAGCTGAAGAAACCGGATGTGGAGGTCCTGGGCTGGCATGGTTACATGTGGTCTACGGTTGTGAGGCCGGTTGGACGCACTGCCAAATTCTCTAAAACGACGTAGGAGGCGGTTTATGGTAGAGACATTAATATTCCATTCTCTGGCAACAGCTCTGGTGGACATTCCTGCAGTTAGCATGTTAATTGCACGCTCCCTGAAAACTTGAGACATATGTGGCATTGTGACAAAACTGCACATTTTAGAGAGGCCTTTTATTGTCCCCAGCACAAGGTGTACCTGTGTAATGATCATGCTGTTTATTCAGCTTCTTGAGATGCCACACCTGTCAGGTGGATGGATTATCTTGGCAAAGGAGAAATGTTCACTAACAGGGATATAAACAAATGTGTGCATAACATTTGAGAGAAATGAGCTATTTGTGAGTATGGAACATTTTGGGGATCTTATATTTCAGCTCATGAAACATGGGACCAACACTTTGCATGTTGCGTTTATATTTCTGTTCAGTATAGATAGTGAAATAGTAAAAAAATTGCTACCCGAACTAACTCTTTGACTCATCACATACGCTGCTCCTACTGTTTATTATCTATCCTGTTGCCTATTCACTTTATCCCTACCTATATGTACATATCTACCTCAGTTAACTCGTACCCCTGCACATCCACTCTGTACTGGTACCCTGTGTATATAGCCAAGTTATCGTTCCTCATTGTATATTTATTCCCCGTGTTAATATTTTGCTATTATAAAATAAAAATATCTCTGCATTGTTGGGAAGCATTTCACTGTTAGTCTACACCTGTTGTTTACAAAGCATGTGACAAATAAAATTATAATTTGATTTGGACTGATAGAGCACACTACAGTGAAAAAAGGTCACATGAAGCAATGCCTTAACTTGCTGATTGTTTGATCCAACAATATTGGTTGAATGCTTGCATTTGAACAGCACACTGAACAGAGTGATAGTCCTTACCTCGGAACTTCTTGGGTGGGTTGTTAAGGTCCCCTGTGTCTGGCTGTACCACACAGCGGTCATCCACAAGCCTGGGGACAGGAGGAGAAATGACAGCTGTCAAACACTCAGAACATTCATCTCTCTGACTACACATCAATCTAGCCTCCAGAAACAGACAAATGATAACATCAGCCACAATTTTCATTCTCAGCAGTGGATGCTACTGATGCACGTGTATACACACAGTACAAACAATGATGTTGAGTCGCTCAATACTTTAAAGGGGAAATTTGCAGATGAAACAATAACAAAGCTGGGCACCCCACCACTGTTTTGGTAAAAGGCTGAGGGATAGGACAGGAGAAATGTAACCACATTCAAATTCTTAGACAGAGCTATGGATGTTGAGTTAAGTTTTATTTCAGTATACATGGCAGCTAAAAGCTGAATTGCGTACACACCAAGAAATCAAAGTAAATCAATAAATGTGTTCGGTAGCTAATCAAGCATGTTCAGAAGTCTGATGGATGGGTCATGGAGGGTTGTTCAGTTCAAGCACTTTGGATGGTGAGCGAAGCAGAGTAGAAGAAACATCGATGGAGGAGGGAGAAACTCAGTCACAGCCAGGTGGTTAAAGACAGATAGGTCCGCAGTCTCAGCAGCGCACCTCACTGTGCCCAACGTCCTCTCCATGCTCCTCCAGCACTACCATTTGTGCAGTACCCACTTGGGTGATGCCACTGCTGCCACTGGCGCACAGGCTCACCAATATTTGGTAACAAACGCAAGGACTGACTGGATGCAAGGATTGACCATCCATGGACAACTCATCCATGACATTAAAATTACAGTTTTAACTATGTTTTGAGGCTATACAGTGTTTGTTTACATTTACATTGTTTACAAACATTGGAGTAAAACAAGCTTATATATTGGGTTCTGATGGGGTACGACAGTTGAACTAAGCTTTAAGTTATATTCTTTAAGAATCAATGGGTATACATAATTTATAATTGCAAAAATGGATGTAGCAACTGCAGATTGCCCCTTTAATCTTCATCTTTATTATAAACCTGTCTCTTTCACTCATCATTATGACATTCATTTTGATCCAGGCTATTCCTGCATGTGTCACCAATCATCATCACAGTGCATAATACCACTACTTCATCGTATCAACAAAAGGAATATTGGTCAAGAGTTGTAGAGGGCAGATTGCTGTGGGAGCCGTCAAACTCAGTATGCCCAACTTTGGCCAAGCAGAATAGAGGCATCCAGCTGCCCTCTCTGGAGGCTGCACATTGAGACCTATAAGGACACAAAGGCCTGAGATCAAACCGTCTAAACAGTGGATGTGAGCTGTTTCACCCACTACCTGCTGTAAGGGCATTCACAGCAATACTACGCCAGTCTGCTCACTCAGACCTAAGCCAAACCTTCTAAGCTAAAAATAAACAGAGCAAAAACAGCTTCGGCTGAGATTCCTGGCTTAAATGTGTATATTTGAGGGGTTATTATGAAAATAAATATTTGGTTTGGGAGAAGCTGGTGAAATATCAAAGGATTGGGTCTTTGCCTATGAATAAAGCTTTTAGGCCGTTAAACCTCATGGTTTCAAGAGCAGTTTTTTTCCCTTATTATTACTAATAATAGTTCTTATTACATGCCTATTCACACTTAACTCCGAAACATCTAAATCCATTGAGCCTTATGAACCTTATGAAAACCAACACAGCTGAATTAATATTGAGGCACTTGAATCTGAACACCTGAACATCTGTGATTGGCATTCATCGAGCACTCTCCGTTTGATTCCTATTTTGGTGCAGCAATGCAAGAATCAGAATTAGGCTTAGTATTGATCCTCATTCTTGGAGAAATCTGCTGAAGCATTTACACTATTAGAATCTAACATTTTAATAATATAATAATAATATAATATGCCATTTAGCAGACGCTTTTATCCAAAGCGACTTACAGTCATGCGTGCATAATTTTTTTTGTGTATGGGTGGTCCCGGGGATCGAACCCACTACCTTGGCGTTACAAGCACCGTGCTCTACCAGCTGAGCTACAGAGGACCACATAGGTCCTCTATGTGGTCCTCTATGTGGTCCTCTGTAGCTGTAATTACACTAGTCACAACATTGTATTGACATGTTACATAGGCTAATATTTTTGTAACTAATAATAATGAAGTTGAGTGGGTTTTTTTTTATTACACAAGAGGCATATTCTACTTGTGTAATAGCAAAACAAGCTCAACTCCCTTATTTTGCAATTACAAAGCACTTAATAAAATAATATGTAACCACAATGTTGTTACTGTAGTAATTAGTGTAACTACACAGTTATAAGACCCATGAAAATCAATTTCTTAATAGCTCTGTTAAATTTACTACTGGCTGCAAAACACAGGATGCTTGGCAGGTAGTCTGAAATATAAATATGACACCTCCATGGGGTTCTGGATCCAGTCCAGTCAGCATTTTCCTTTTATAGCCCATGCAGTGTGTAGGTTATGTATTGTACTGTAGGACATTCTTATGTTTAGATAAAAACACACTGTAAGTATCTCCCCAAGGGAAATGAATGGGGTTACGATAGTTGTATTTGTTTTACATATCAAATGACTAATATCTTGTCCATGTATCACATGGATGAACTGCATTGTGCTGATAATGGATAGATTCAGGCCTATCTGCATTAATGACACCTGCAAGATGTAATTTAACTAGATTTGAATGCAGAGATCGTTCTGATTGTTCTGATTGATTTGAATGCAGAGATCTTTCTGATTGCTCATTCTGGATTATGTGTGTATTGTTTTGTATTGCTAGGGATTACTGCACTGTTGCAGCTAGAAACAAAAGCATTTCGCTGCACCTGCGATAACATCTGCAAATCGGTGTACGCAGCCAATAAACTTTGAATTGAGCCTGTAAAGAGGTGTAATGATGGATATGTAAAATCAGCAAAGGGCTTCAGTCTTGCTTTGTGTTCCAGGATGAAGCCAGCCCAGCAAAGACTATAGGCCCCCAGTACAGTAGTGAACAGAACAGTCCTCTCTAAACCAGCTGCAGACCAGGTGGCTCATTATACAGCTGTCTCTCAGTGGTCAGTATGATACACAGAGACAACCAACAGCATCACAGCCTACTGCCTGCTGTTGCTATAAAAAAAAGTGATTACCAGGCAGAACAGTGCAAGGTGGGCAACTTGACAAATGAGCACTGTCAAGTAGGGCTGTGACAGTCATGGAATTTTGGATGACAGTAATGACCAGCCAAATGACAGCGGTCATCATAATAACAGTTCGAATAACGTTTTTAGATGCATATTTTCTCCTCTCCTCCGCTCCTGACTGCATGTGCTGCCATAGAAATATAATGAATAGAACGGACATCCCCATTCAAGTCAATGATGGCATAGAACCTTGTCGTGACCCTGGACAACACCCTGTTGTTCTCCGCTAACATCAAAGCGGTGACCCAATCCTGCAGGTTCATGCTCTACAACATTCGTAGAGTACGACCCTACCTTACACAGAAAGCGGCACAGGTCCTATTCCAGGCACTTGTCATCTCCCGTTTGGCCATTGTGCCATTAAACCCCTACAACTCATCCAGAACGCTGCAGCCTGTCTGGTGTTCAACCTTCCCAAGTTCTCTCATGTCACCCCACTCCTCCGCACACTCCACTGGCTTCCAGTTGAGACTCGTATCTACTACAAGACCATGGCGCTTGCCTACGGAGCTGTGAGGGGAACGGCACCTCCTTACCTTCAGGCCCAAACGAGGGCACTACGTTCATCCACCTCTGGCCTGCTAGCCCCCCTACCTCTACGGTAGCACAGTTCCCGCTCAGCCCAGTCAAAGCTATTCGCTGCCCTGGCACCCCAATGGTGGAACAAGCTCCCCCACGACGCCAGGACAGCGGAGTCAATGACCACCTTCCAGAGACACTTGAAACCCTACCTCTTTAAGGAATACCTGGAATAGTATACAAGTCCTAGCTAAGGTGTTTTGTGGTTTTAGAATCTGGATTTATTAAAATCGAAATGTGCATGGAAATTTGCTAGCTAGTGTCTGCTTACTGGCTGAACCAGTCTCAAATCAATCCATATGAAACGTCAGTTCACACACTCAATGCTGAATACTCCCTCTAGCTAGCTAGCTAGTTAGTGTAGTGAAATTCTAGCTAATAGCACAAATTAGCTTTCATGATAAGGCAGTTTGTTCTGCCATGATTAGTGTGCGGAGTTCTGCAGCACAGCTGACTGCTCTAACTGAAACGTTCTCATGTTGGCCAAATGTTACAAAGTAGCAAGTAAGATACATGCTGATTTCTAAGAACAGTCCCAAAACTTTGGTGTCGTACAAGTTCATCAACAAGCTGGCAAACTAGCTACCGTAATGGCCATTCAAACAAGCTAGCACTAGGCTGCTAGCTGGGGCAAGTTTGCTCAGCTGATCGAGCATGGTTTGCCATTGTAGCCAGTGCGTCATGGCTACGGAGAGTGGAGTGATTTTTTTGATGGCGTGACCATCTAGCTATGCGCTTCCCGATCCTCTCATGACTGTGGCTGTCCATCTGCTGGAGGCTTCAAGAGGCTTTCAAACAGACTTGATCTAGCTACTGTTGTAGCCTATCCTTATTTTTAAATAACTTGTTTATTTTGCTTAACAAGCGCTTTGAGATTCTGTCTAATGAAAAGTGCTATAAAAGTTTAATAAATTACTATAATTTTCAGAATAAAAAAAGGATGAATAAAAAAATAAAAATAAATGGCAGATGAGCAAAATCTCGATTTTTAGAGATGAGTTCCACGTTTGGTTAGACAGATGGCTTCTGGCAACTGCGTGTCGCATTAGAATGACCCAATCTGATTTGAGACAATGAGTGTTCCCATAGGAGCAAAGCAGGAAGTAAAATATGGGCTGTGATTTGTTGATTCAATTTAACTGACATTACAAAACATATATTCCATTGCATGAGCCACATCAGTTAACATCATTTGAATGTACATTCTACATTATCATGGAAATTATTACATCACAATACCAGGCAGCCATTGCGAGTGTACCCATGAGTTTACGATCATCGCTAGAAGGGATCTAGCTATTGTCAAATTAATGTCACAAGTAAAAAAAAAAAAATGCATTTAAACTCACCCTAACCCTTTTCCAAATGAGCCGACTCTTTTACGTGAACGGAGCCAAATGAGCCGGCTCACCGAAAAGACTCGGAATGCCCATCACTACTGCCTACCTATGCCTGGCTGTGCCCCTCCCCTCTCTCTCCCTCGCTAGCTCACCCTTTCTTTGCTGTGTTCTCTGAAGTAGCCTACGGCAACTACTCGTCTCCTCCATTGCAAAACTACTGAATCTTAGGAGTCGATTCCTAGCTTGACACCCAGAAATGGGAGTCGACGGGCAAGGAATCGAGGAATCTATTATTTTGAGTGGACTCCCCACCACTAGTGTCTAGGCAACTAAAGCCTTGTTTGCTACAACACGTTGCTTGTTTCAGCAAGGAGCAACACAGTTTAATTACGCTGTTAAGAGTCAATGTTACGGCAGAAACGGACTCAAGGGCCAGATAGTGACGAGGTATGATTAAGATTGCTAAACAAGGAGGCTAAGATTGGAAAGGGCAACACAGATGCCGTGTTCATTATCACTGAGGGAAAAGAACAACAAAAAGGCAGGAGCAGAAAATGGAGGAGGAACAGGAGGCAGTCAAGCTGCTCTGACGCCAGAGAACTAGAGGCTGAAATAATTTAATACCTTCCAGAAGTGTTGTCAAGTCCATCAGCCTTTTGTGAATCCAGTCACGGTTCAGTCAATGATCTCCCTAAACCCTCAACCCTCAACTGTGGCCGTGATGATAGTTGAGGCGTGAAAATACTCTCTGATTCTCTCTGATAAATGGGTATCAGCATTTTTTATTTTAAAGTTCATTGCATAAGCTCTCAATATTTATATTCAAACACAGGAAGCAAAATAATTTAAGCCACTTAGGCCCATCATTTCAGGGTTTACTAATGGTACAACTTGGGAGAGAAAGAGAGCCAACACATCCTATAAACCTCCCACAATATGACATCACCTGCATCGTGTCCCATTGACACTATCCCGTTCAGTATAACATGTTCCTCGCTCAACCCCATCCCTCTCTTTCCTGACACTCACCTTTCCTACTGTTTCCCTTTTTCCTCCATCTCACTCTCTTATTTGCTAATAACACCCTCACTTTCCACTGCTATACTGCATCAGCTGGACTCCAAAAGTGTATGTGACCCCTCTCTGCCTCTCACACTCCAGTTCCAAACACTCTCTGCCTTGCCATTTATCAAAGCGTGTTCTAAGGGCATAGAACAGTATCACCAGAATGACAAGCATTCTGCAATCTAGCTGTTCTTATTATACACTTCACCACGTCAGCTGAAACCAGTATGAAACTGTGTTTCTTTAATAACAATGGAATTAGCACAGGTTTATTTAGCTAATAACATTGGGGGAGCAAACATAATTAAAGCTTGTGAAGTAAAAGCCATGACTCAGACTAAGCCGTTAAATAAACCCCTCCATTATTCTACGTTATCACCTTGGCTGCAGTTCCAGCTGTCTCCCTGGCTTCAAACACCAATAAGGTTAATAATTTCACTGGTACCTGGATCTGTCTGTGTATGTGCATGCGTACATGTGCACAGACCGGTGTCTGATCTTGGATGTGTACTGTACTGTGACAGACATGAGTCTATGAGCATGCACATATTCAATAATAGAGAACGCTTGTGATGAATATCAGTGGGGTTTTGATGAGAATTCAAGTTGAGAGGGATTGGATTCATATGCAGCAGTATAACAGTAGGAAGACAGACGTACCCTAAAGTGCTGATAAATCCACTGGTAGAGCCCTCCGCATAGAGGGAGCAGATGTCCCCTATGTGGAGGAAACTGGACATCTTGTCTGACATGTTGCCTCACCCAGGACTGTGCCTGGAAAAGATGGAACAGACAAGAGTTAGCATGACAAATAAACCACACAGATGTACAGTCATTTACCCTGATAAATACATAATATTTCATGTTATATTATGCAATAAATAACCTATACCACTATTACTGTGTAACTACAACATTGTTACTTATAGTAACTATGTGTAGTTACATAGGTATAATGGCAACATAAGGTAAAGTGTTCACAAACATGTTTGCGATTGGATACGTATTCACATATTACAAACATTTACCCCTATAGGATGTCTTATAGTAGCGCAATTAAATAACTCCAGCATGGAATAATTATTAATCTAGAAATTATTCAGCAATTCCACCTTGTTTAATCAAGGTAGAATTATAGACTAGAGGAATGTACTCAGGCAGTTTGCACGTCTGGAACTTGACTGGATCAACAGAACTTGATAGGACTGTCATTCCTGTGGGATGTTGGATTTGTACAGTTGGGAGAATTTGAAGTAAGCAATGCTATTGTATGCCAAGATATGGCCCATGTTTACATATTAAACAATCAAACATTACAGTTTGGTGCATGCTGTGTGTATTTGTGTGTAGACATAGGCTAGCGAAGAGCGTCAACACAGCCAAGTCTCTCACACACAATACCGTACAGAGCAATAATTGAATAAGGGTCGTTCCATATTAATTCAATCACTTTCTGACTGCACCCCTTTTGATTCCAACGAAACCTTCCATACATGTTTGCCCATGGTAGAAGTGGTCAGAAAGTGACTTTTTGGATCGGAATGCCAAAACATTCAGGAGATAGAGGTGCTCAAATTTGACCCTACCATGAGACATCAATGTCTTCATCACGGTTCAGTTTTATATTATTTGAAAGCTCACAAAAAGGGTTGGCAAACTATTTTATAATTGCTAGATATAGAAAAAATCCTTTAACGTCAATTACTCAAAAACACGTGAATAACTATTTTTTTCATGTTCAAATACACTGAGTGTACAAAACATTAGGAACACATTCCTAATATTGAATTTCACCCCCTTTTGCCCTCAGAACAGCCTCAATTCATCGGGCATGGACACTACAAGGTGTCGAAAGCGTCCCACAGGGATGTTGGCCCATGTTGACTCCAATACTTCCAACAGTTGTGTCAAGTTGGCTGGATGTCCGTTGGGTGGTGGACCATTCTTGATACACACGGGAAACTGTTGAGTGTGAAAAACCCAGCAGCGTTGTAGTTCTTGACACACACAAACTGATGCGCCTGGCACCTACCAACATACCCCTTCTTAAATGTTTTGTCTTGCCCATTCAACCTATGAATGGCACACATACACAATCCATGTCTCAATTGTCACAAAGCTTAAAAATCCTTCTTTAACCTGTATCCTCCCCTTCATCTACACTGATTGAAGTGGATTTAACAAGTGACATCAATAAGGGATCATAGCTTTCACTTGGATTAATCTGGTCAGTCTATGTCATGGAAAGAGCAGGTGTCTTTAATGTTTTGTACGCTCAGTGTATGTAGCTTAGACCCTATTTTACATCGGTTGAGACACAGCATACTATTGAATACAGGGTGGGTGTCATGTGGCTGATAAACGTACTAAAATGCGAATACAATTAAAATGTAAACTTTCAAGTGCTACCACAAAACTGGTTGGAGGTCCACACATGATAGAATGTTGACTTGAGTGGGAATATCTATTGTTTTAAATGAAACGGACAATCTTCCATAGGAAACCTATTGAAATCATAGAAATATAGATAATAGAATAGACATTCCTATTGAAGTTGATATTCGACGGTGGGTGGACCGCCATCTTTTTGGTAGTAATTGGAAGTTACAATTTCAATTCAATTTCAATTTCAATTGAGTACCAGCTAAATTGCAGTGGTCTGAAGGGATAGGTCCATTCTCTGAATTCTGTTTCTATGATTGAAATGACACCCACCCTGTATCCAAGAGCATGCTGTGTCTCAACCGTCGGCGGGCATAACACAAACACCTCGGGTGATGTAAAATAAAGTCTAAGCTACAACATGTGAAAATGAGATGAATCTGAGTTTACACGTATTTAGATATTTGACGTGATGAAGACATGGATGTCTCATTGTGGGGTGGGGTATGTAAAATGGGTAAACTTTGGGTGTCTCTATCTCCTGATTGTTTGAGTATTCAGGTCCAAAATCTAACTTTCTGACCACTTCTACCATGGGCAAACATGTATGGAAGGTTTCGTTCAAATCAAAAGGGGTGCAGTCAGAAAGTGATTGAAATCATTATAGAAACAGCGTGTACCAATGAATGCGGCCCTGAGGAAAACAGGTCAAAGCACAGGGCCAAAGCCACTGCATACTGATTGCAGTGACACTGTACCACTTCTGCTGAGAACCCCTGACTGACAGTTTGGAATTCGATGCTACGTACAAATGAACAAACCTGAACAAGAAAACACATTGGATTCAATTAATGGGTGAACTTTCTTATACCATGCACTACAAGACACCATATAACCTCTGAACTAAAGCTGGTCTAATCTAAATTGTCTTGGCATTAATTATCTGTTGAACATTTACATATCCCTGGGCTTTTGCATGGGATGATAGTCCATTACAGTAGTCATTTAATTGGAAATGGTGACACACTCAAATTCTCTGTAGCCACAGGGCAGAGGTCCTCCTGTACATCATTTTTTTTTTTAGGTCAATTTGACTTGATCATAAATGGTTTCAAATGATAGTGTTCAACAACCAACACAGCTCATGCAGGTTGCCGGGAAGTGTATGAAAAATGTATGCATTCACTAACTGTAAGTCGCTCTGGATAAGAGTGTCTGCTAAATGACTAAAATGTAAATGTAAATGTAAGTGAGTGATAGGCTACAGAGGCTACATGAACAAACACTCAAAGAAAATATAGGCCTATTTTAAAACTCTACATTCACAAGCTCACTCATCTTTATGGAACACTTTGAAAAACCTACAAATGCCTGCAGGCCTATCCATTAGTAATAATCATTCCTGCCCAAATCCCCAGTGAGAAACACTTGCCTGTAAACATAGAGGCAGTGCACCTCATCAACATCCCCAATTCAAACCTCATCCAAACAGAAGCAAATACTGTAGCCATCTAGAATGTAGCAATAGGTCTAACTGACTCCATCAGAAACAACCATCTGACAATTCTATTTTACTCTTGCATGGTTTGTTTACCTATGCTGTCATTGATGTAGGTAACAATTGCCTGGGATAGGCTTCTGAATCATCAGGATGAAACAAAATGAATCAATATAGATAAAAAATTACACTAATCCTACATTTACACTAACACTAATCCCAAACATTAGATTTGTTTGACAATAACACTAATCCCAAACATTAGATTTGTTTGACAATTACTAAATTGATACATTGTCATTACATTGTTAGGCTACGTTGTCAGTCTTTGCTTGCTTTCTAGGCTACATTATTACATCCTGAGTGAAGCTGTCAAATGCAACGGAGTCGCGTAAACTACACATTTACCGCTTGGTTACATCGTATCAGTATTGCCCACATCTGACATGTCACTTTGAGTCTAAAACAGTCAGGTTAAATTCTACGATACATGCCCATTTTGGGGAACTTGAAATGCAATGCAATGCAATAAAAACTAGAAGCCGTAGCCTACTAAGGATATATCGAGGTAGGCTACAACTTGTGGGTTAGCCGTGCTGTACTTCCTTGACAATTGATGTTTGATGAAGATGTTCCTCTCAAAACTAGGTTACAGGATGAGGATGTGCATAGGACTTTACCTTCACAAAAGGAAGAATGCAACGAAAATAGAAGCGATTCAGGCTGGATCAGCAAACGTGAATTTCTATGGCGATGTCCTCATTTAATTCCATGATAGCCGGCTGAAACTCCAGTTAGAACACCGCGTCTCTGACAGCTGAAATTGTCCTCAGCCGCAATCCGCTTCTTACCCCCTCCACATGCGCTTTGAAGAAACGCCCCTTTCGCTAATATATATATATATATATAGAGAGAGAGAGAGATATATATATAGAGATATAGATATATATATAGATATAGTGCAGCAGTGATGTTTGGGAAATGTTGTTTCAATGAAAAAAAATGTACTTATGCACCATTGACCTGCTCTTATCCAGTCTATGGAACTGGGATCCATTGTATGATATTGATATCAATATTGAAGTTTGGAAGTTGATGATATGCCTATAGTGATAGACTTATGTGTAGAGCTGTTTTACTATTGCTGTGTTGATAATGTTTTGCTTAAAAGTGTATTAGGCCTACTATTATAAACTTTTTTATAGGATATAACTGTGTATAATAGTTTGGTTGCCATGTCCAAAACAGAAATGTCCAAAACATGCACTCTCCCTTATAGTGAGGCCTCATGCTGTGCATGTCAGTCTTAGAAAGGAAATGAGAGAACCCCAGTCATTGGGTGGACAACCTGCTGTCAAAAACACCACTGTCACAAACTCTTCAATCAATTAGATTTTCTGAATAGGACTCAGACGGGTCAGACACCTCAACAATTGAGCCTGCATGGTCTATTCCCTCTAGGCTGTTGTTCACACAGGAAAATATAATTATTGCTAGCCCTGGATGGAATATCCTGAAGATTAAACTGTATTGTACACATGCTGCAACTCACATCATGTGTTTTGAAGTGAACCTTCAGCTATTGTGGACAATGAACATCAACAACCAAAGACATGAACGTACATTTGGTTATGGTACACTCATTTAGTTTCTGTCCTCTCTCTTTCAACTAGCAAATAAACTATGTCTTTGATTTGAAGTTTTGTAACTCTGACCTAGTGTGAGTGATCTAGTTTATTTTCATTTGCCCCATTAAAATCTTGTCTTTCCAATTTTTTTTACTGCTGGAATTGGAACACAGACTCATCAATGTACTCCGGCTTAAACATTAAATAGCATCCATGCAACATTGAAGCCACTAAAACACTTCCCAGATGAATTTAATTAATTGAAGTGTTCCCCTGACTGTTTCCAGACCCCACTTAAACACCTGTTGATTTTCTAATAAAAATAACTTTGAGATTACTTAATAAACAGCAAATATCACTGTTTGAGATTGTTTTACCTCCCACTGGAATTCAGTAGCCCACAAAAAATATCAGTTGAAAAGCTTTTAAAATTGTCCTTCAAGTTTTCTTAATATTGATGTCTTCAGGGTAAGGTGTATTTGTTGTTTACGTCAGCATTTTGACATAGAATGAACTATCACACCACTTAGGTCCCTTTTCTCATCTGGCCTGTGATATTTCCATTACTATAATATTACCATGTATTTAAGCACAAACACGCACACACACGCGTGCATGCACTCACGCATGCACGCACACACACATGCGTACACACACACGGCTCAGTATCTTCAAATCTTGTTCATAGAGCATGCTAATTTGAAAACTGTAGGTTCTAAAGGGATAATGATTAAGGTCCAGCATCTGTGAGAGTGCAAGTGAATCTATTACCATATGAGAGCAGTTCCCTCCTACATTCACCCACCTCACACTCTGCTTTCGCTTAGTGCACAATAAGGAGGCCTTTGAGAAGCCTTTGAGATGTAAATGTTGGCAGATCGCTACGATATATAAACGTTGTAGCTGATGCTTCGAAGGTAATTTAAACCCTTTGTGGTAGACCTTACTGTAGCGTCACTTTGATCAGTGTGACTCATGTATTAATGCTGTTAACCTCCACCAAATTCATTTGGAGTGTCATGCAACACAACGTCTCTTTGATACAGTTGTAGGCATGATAAGAGTAATAGTCCTGAAGGGACCCAAGTAGCTGCTGTCTCTTCGTACACTGCAGAGTGTACTCGAGTTGCTACACTGCATAATACAAATGTATTAGTCATCGCAGAAATAATCAAAGTTGGTCACACTTGGTCCACCTATTATCATTTCCCCCTTAAGTATTTCTCATGACTTGACTGACCTTTGTAAATCATACAGGAGTTGGACATGATCCCCATGTGAGAGCTTAGTCTCAGCTCATTGCTGTCTGTCAACACAAATACTCTGTGCCTACAACGGATTACATCCCTGTGAAAAATTCCTTACACCACTATGTTTTCCAATATGCATTTTCTCTTCCTTCCCTACTAGTATCCAGAGTCCAGACTTCAGTTCAATATAAAGTCAATTACGTCTGACAAAAATCATCATGAGTTTTCAGTTTGTTATGTATACTGAGTACCATCTGGGTTTCACTTCATATTCTTCTATGCCTACAACACTACCAAACTGAGTGGCTGAGTGGCACTTTCATAAATTGCTATTGTCTCTATGTCAATACAGTTAGATTTATTCCTGGCAAGTGTACCTTAGTCATTGAGAGGTTCTTTAATTCTTAAAAGTCTAAGCTGTGAGTGAGTCAATCTAACCACTACTGTACTTGCTTTCCATTATCAATCTTAAATCAACCCTGGAGGATTGCAAATTCCCACAGAAATGGCTAACACCTATAAAGTAAATGATGTGCCATTACTTAAAAAGGCTGTGGAAGAACTAGATAGGTGGTGTGATTTACCAATTTCACTAATTGGATGTGTTAATTGCATCAAAATGAATATTTTCCAACATTTTTGTATCTGTTCCAAACTCTACCATGTCTCTGCCTAAACACTTTTTTCAGACAAATGAACACTCTGATTTCTAAATTGTTATGGAGAGGTAGCCCCCCCAGAGTTAAACTCAATACATTATGCAGACCGTATTCAAAGGGTGGTCTTTGTTTGCAAAATTGTAGGATTTATTACTGGGCATCGCAACTGAAGGCAATATGGGTGTGGCAGAACACCAGTTCTTGGAGGCATTTAGTAGCTCCATAAATAATCCCTTTATAAAACATAGTCATTTAGCTATTTGAGTTCTAATTGTAGGTATAAAAAAAGATATGTAAAAATATATTTGATAAAATATTGAATTTGGCCTTTACTACTATAGCCCAGAGAAATGCATTGAATAACATATTCATAAATCGCAAAAAAGACAGTCAAAAAATGTATCTTAAGAAACAAGGTTTTGAAGTGTTTGTCTTATATCTAGGAGATATAAGAAAGCTCAGGAAATATTTGTTGTTCTTTAACCCCTTTTTTTGGATAGGCACAAAACTACCTTCATAATTCCAGAAAAATCTTTAACCGGTACTGGTTACCTTCAGACGGGTCCCGTGTCTCTTGTGGGGGATGTAGAGCAAAATGGAGAACACCATTGTGTTCATGAGAGTCTCCCCTTTCCATAGAGTGGTCATAATAGTTTGTCAAACCGCTCACGTTTTCGTGAGAAGACCGAATCTTTGCTTTCAATGAGAATGTCAGATCAATAACTCAGATTTCTATGTGAATTCTTTAGGTTTGCCCAAAAAGTTACATATTGCAGCTTTAAGCACCAATAATCAAGGAAGCAATTGCAGTGTTGTTGTTCAGTAAGGCCTTCATATCAAGGCAATCATAGTATTGTCTGTTTTCTCTGTCTAATCAGAGTCCAATGGTTATGCGCATACCAAGGAATAGGTCTATTTGGTAGTGTCTGTTTCATCCAGACCCACTGGGCACACCATGTCATTTCAACATGGAAATCTGTGTCACGCCCTGACCTAGAGAACTCTTGTTGGTTGGGTCAGGGTGTGAGTTCAGTTTGAGATCTATGTTATTAGATTCTATGTTTAGGATCTAGTATGTGTATTTCTATGTTTGGCCGGGTGTGATTCCCAATCAGAGGCAGCTGTCGCTCGTTGTCTCTGATTGGGGATCATACTTAGGTAGCCTGGTTGCCTACCTTAGTTGTGGGATCTTGACTCGTGTTTGTGTTCTGGGTTGGCTTGTTGTGAGTATAGCCCACAGGACTTCACGTTATGTTGCTTTTGTTGTTTTGTCAAGTGTTTATCTTCATCTTCATCTTCTTCTTCGAACCCACAACCCTGGCGTTGCCAGCGCCATGCTCTACCAACTGAGCTACAGGGGACTTGTCTCCATCTCAACCAAAAATCTAAATGAAAGAATAGGACTAGTTGATTTAGTCCTTTTCCTTAACTTAGATTTTTGGTTGAGATGTAGATGTGAATCCAACATATGAATTATTAATTAACATGAAGATTACATTTGAACCTCAACCAAAGCTTGAATCCCTGGGACTATATGTATTGTTTATTTTTAGTTGATCCCTGGGTTGAATTGAAACAATAGCTGTAGACCTAAATAGTATCATTGATGATACGGTATATGACTTATAAAGTATGGTTACATTTCATTTGTTCTGTTAAACCTTCCCTTTGGAATTACTTCGATAGCAACAGTGAATCTATTTAGTTATTACAAGATCTCTCAACAATCATTCTCACGATAGCACATTGGTAGTAGTCAGTGACAAATATCAAAGCTAAACAGGGCTTGGCTAAAACCCTGAATGGGAGACCAAATGGATAGTGCTAGATAGATCAACACTCCAGCATGAGGTGCTGCCCAGCATATTATTATTAATTTTTTTCTGATAATGGATATAACGTTGAAGATCTGACGTTGTTTCAAAGGCAGAAATTCAACATATTTTACATAAGGTTTATCTATGTTGAAAATTGGTTACCATGATGATATAATTCTGTGTTTGAAATGTCATCCTCAAAACAACAGGACCTCTATACCAGGCGGTGTCAGAGAAAGACCCAAAAAATTGACAAAGACTCCAGCCACCCTAGTCATAGACTGTTCTCTCTGCTACAACACGGCAAGCGGTACCGGAGTGCCAAGTCCAGGTCCAAAAGGCTCCTTAAGAGCTTCTACCCACAAGCCATAAGACTGCTGAAAAGTTAATCAATGGGTACCTGGACTATTTGCATTGACCCCCCCCCCCCCCCCCTTTTTGTTTTACGCTGCTGCTACTCGCAGTTTATTATCTATGCATAGTCACTTTACCCCTACCTACATATTACCTCAATTACCTCAACTAACCTGTACCCCTGCACAATGACTCGGTACCGGTACCCCTTGTATATAGCCTTGTTATTGTTATTTTATTGTGTTTTTTATTTTATTTAGTAAATCTTTTCATAACTTTTATTTGTCTTAAAACTGCATTGTTGGTTAAGGGCTTGTAAGTGAGCATTTCACGATAAGGTCTGCACCTGTTGTATTCGGCGCATGTGACGAATACAATTTGATTTGATTTGATTTTGATTACTTTTTGCAAATCCAATGTATTGTCACAACATTGACAAATTATGTTGAAACAATGTTGATTCAACCAGTTTGTGCTCAGTAGGGAGGCGTATTCTTCCCACAGTAGGCCTACACATCTAAATGAAAACAACTAATTGAGACCAAACAGCGGTTCATAGACAGGTAGCCGAGCAATTGTGACAACATAGACACTGACAGTCTGGCTTGTTGTGGATATGGCCTTTGGGACATGTGTCTGTTTCTGATAGCATTTCCATTCCTTTCTGTTCTCACATAGAAAAAACTAAAAAAACTACTTCATGTACGGAAGGTTAAACAGAAAGTAGGATGACAAAATGCATTGCCCATGTGTGGGTGTGTGTATCAGAGATTTGAGTGACTGTGCAGTCTGCTAAATGACTCAAATGTAAAATGTAAATGTGTTTGTGAATGTTTGTATGTGTGTGTGAGTGTGTGTGTGTGTGTGTTTGCGGTTTCAAAACCAATGTGTGTGTCTGATTTTTCCGGCCTGACGCCATTCCTCTGCCAATGTTGTGTGGGTGTAAACATAGATGGTTTTCTTGATTCACAAGCCATGTCAGAGTCTCAGGGTTGCTACTTCTGTGTGGGCCCAGTCTTTAATCTTATCTTAGTATTGATTTCTAAAAAAATTATAGCGGGGGAAAACTCAATTACAAAATCTGGGATTATCTGTGCAGCTATTGCATTATGAATACAGTGATTCAATCACACTGTTGACTTTTTCCACATTTTGTTGTGCTACAGCCTGAATTTAAAATAGATACAATTTTGATTTTGTGTCACTGGCCTACACCCATTATCCCATAATGTCAAAGTGGAATTACGTTTCTAGAAATGTTTACAAATTAATTGAAGGTCCCCAAGAACACAGTGGCTGCCAACATTCTTAAATAGAAGAAGTCTTCCTAGAGCTGGCCGCCCGGCAAACTGAGCAATCGGGGGAGAAGGGCCTTGGTCAGGGAGGTGACCAAGAACCTGATGGTCACTCTGACAGAGCTCTAGAGCTATTCTGTGGAGATGGGAGAACCTTCCAGAAGGACAACCATCTCTGCAGCACTCCACCAATCAGGCCTTTATGGTAGAGTGGCCAGACAGAAGACACTCCTCAGTAAACGGTGAACTCTTTGGCCTAAATGCCAAGCGTCATGTCTGGAGGAAACCTGGCACCATCCCTACAATGAATTATGATGGAGGCAGCATCATGCTGTGGGGATGTTTTTCAGCAGCAGGGACTGGGAGACTAGTCAGGATCGAGGGAAAGATTAACAGAGCACAGTACAGAGAGATCCTTGATAAAAACCTGCTCCAGAGCACTCAGGACCTCAGACTGGGACAAAGGTTAACCTTCCAACAGGACAACGACCCTAAGCTCACAGCCAAGACAACTCAGGAGTATCTTCGGGACAAGTCTCTGAATGTCCTTGAGTGGCCCAGCCAGAGCCCAGACTTGAACCCGTTCGAACATCTCTGGAGAGACCTGAAAATAGCTGTGCAGCAACGCTCCCCATCCAACCTGACAGATCTTGAGAGGATCTGCAGAGAGGAATGAGAGAAACTCCCCAAATGCAGGTGTGCCAAGCTTGTAGCGTTATACCCAAGAAGACTCGAGACTGTAATCGCTGCCAAAGGTGCTTCAACAAAGTACTGAGTAAGGGGTCTGAATATTAATGTAAATGTGATATTTCATTTTTTTTTTTTTTTATAGATTAGCAACATTTTCTAAAAACCTGTTTTTGCTTTGTCATTATGGGGTATTGTGTGCAGATTGATGAGGAAAAAAAACAATTGAATCAATTTTAGAATAAGGCTGTATGTAACGTCACAAAATGTGGAAAAAGTCAAGGGGTCTGAATACTTTCCGAATGCACTGTATCTATTTTTTTGCATTGGATGCGTCTCAATCAACCACATCCGCCTATGTAACACTTCTGCATCTGCAGTGAAAGGTGACAGAGCTACAGCGGTGTTTGTTAGACCATGAGCCATCCCGAAAATTGGTCTTCTCACAAAATCGTCTATAGCATCCAAACGGTTTGGCCCCTCTGTGTAAAGGTGAGACTCTCACAAGCACATTCATGTCAGTTGATTTGCTCTAGGACGTCCACAGGCCTCATAACACTCATCTGAAGAGAGAGAATGGCGCCGGAGGAGATGGCTGCCATTTTACGGGCTCCTAACTAATTGTACTATTGTGTGTGTTTTTTCGTGTTATTTGTAACTTATTTTGTACATAATGTTTCTGCCACCTTCTCTTATGACCGAAAAGAGCTTCTGGATATCAGGACAGCGATTACTCACTTCATACTGGACGAAGATTTTTTCTTTAACCAGTCGGACGCGAAGGATTTTCTTCAGACACCCGACAAGGCCCAAATCCCCGTCATTCGCATGAGAAAGAGACAGAGATATCAGGGACGTAGGTCGGGGTGCCTTGTAAGGATCCGACGGCGAATGGCTAATCTGCCTCTTCCATCAGTCCTATTAGCCAACGTGCCATCATTGGATAACAAAATAGACTAAATACGATCACAGATATCCTACCAACGGGACATTAAACACTGTAATATCTTATGTTTGACCGAGTTGTGGCTGAAAGATGACATGGATAACATACAACTGGCGGGATATACGCTGCATCGGCAAGATAGAACAGCTGCCTCCGGTAAGACAAGGGGTGGCGGTATGTGTATATTTGTAAACAACAGCTGGTGCACGAAATCTAATATTAAGGAAGTCTCAAGGTTTTGCTTGCCTGAGGTAGAGTATCTCACGACAAGCTGTAGACCACACTATTTACCAAGAGAGTTTTCATCTATATTTTTCGTAGCTGTCTATTTACCACCACAAACCAATGCTGGCACTGAGACCGCACTCAATGAGCTGTATAAGGCCATAAGCAAACAGGAAAACACTCATCCAGAGGTAGCGCTCCTAGTGGCCGGGGACTTTAATGCAGGGAAACTTAAATCCGTTTTACCTAATTTCTACCAGCATGTTAAATGTGCAACCAGAGGAAATAAAACTCTAGACCACCTTTACTCCACACACAGAGACGCGTACAAAGCTCTCCCTCACCCTCCATTTGGCAAATCTGACCATAACTCTATCCTCCTGATTCCTCCATACAAGCAAAAACTAAAGCAGGAAGCACCAGTGACTCGATCAATAAAGAAGTGGTCAGATGACGCAGATACTAAGCTTGTCACGCCCTGGCCTACAGAACTCTAGCTAGTTTGGTCAGGTTGTGAATATTCTAGATTTGTATTTCTATGTTGGCCGGTGTGGTTCCCAATCAGAGGCAGCTGTTGCTCATTGTCTCTGATTGGGAATCATACTTAGGCAGCCTTTTGGCACTGTCCAGTTGTGGGTTCTTGTTTCGTGTAAGGTTTGTTGTGTTGTACCTTTGGACTTCACGTTTCGTTTCCTTTGTTGTTTTGTCGTGTGTTTATCATTAATAAACATGTACGCATATCACGCTGCGCCTTGGTCCGACCCCTCTTTAAACGAACGTGACAGAAGAACCCACCAAACGAGGACCAAGCAGCGTGCCCAGGAGCAGCAGACACCCTGGACACAGGTGGAGGAGCAGAGAGTATGGACTTGGCGGGAGATAAGAGAGGATCTGGCAAGGCAGATGGAGGCCCTGAAAGGGATCAGGGTGGAGAAGGAGAGACAGCCCCAATATTTTTTTTTGGGGGGGGGGCTAAAAGGGTGGTCGGGGAGCGACACAGAGGAACCCCGACCACTGCACTCGTGGGGGCTCAAGGAGGAGTCCTCACTGGAGGAGGACGGGGTGCGGAGTGTAAAGGACGGAGACAGTCATAGACCTCCAGCGCCGGTTCCCAGTCCGGTACGCCCCGTACCTGCTCCCCGCACCAAGCCAGTGGTGTGCGTTCCCAGTCCGGCCCGGACTGTTCCTGCTCCTCGCACCAAGCCAGTGGTGCGTGTTCCTAGTCCGGCCCGGCTTGTTCCTGCTCCTCGCACCAAGCCAGTGGTGTGTGTTCCCAGTCCGGCCCGGCCTGTTCCTGCTCCTCGCACCAAGCCGGTGGTGCGCGTCGCCAGTCCAGCCCGGCCTGTTCCTGCTCCTCGCACCAAGCCAATGGTGCGCGTTGCCAGTCCGGCACGGCCCGTGCCCGTTCCACCGGTGCCTGGTCCGGCACCGGTCAGCGGCTCCACTCTGGAGCCAGAGCAGTCCGCTCCACCGGTGCCTGATCCAGCTCCGGTCAGCAGCTCCACTCTGGAGCCAGAGCAGTCCGCCCCACCGGTGCCCAAGCCAGCTCCGGGCAGCGGCTCCACGCCGGAGCCGCCACCGAGGCTGGAAGCCCACCCGGACCCTCCCCTATTCAGTCAGGTTTGTGCGGCCGGAGTCCGCACCTTTGGGGGGGGGGGGGGGTACTGTCACGCCCTGGCCTACAGAACTCTAGCTAGTTTGGTCAGGGTGTGAATATTCTAGATTTGTATTTCTATGTTGGCCGGTGTGGTTCCCAATCAGAGGTAGCTGTTGCTCGTTGTCTCTGATTGGGAATCATACTTAGGCAGCCTTTTGGCCCTGTCTAGTTGTGGGTTCTTGTTCCGTGTAAGGTTTGTTGTGTTGTACCTTTGGACTTCACGTTTCGTTTCCTTTGTTGTTTTGTCGTGTGTTTATCGTTAATAAACATGTACGCATATCACGCTGTGCCTTGGTCCGACCCCTCTTTAAACGAACGTGACAAAGCTACAGCACTGTTTTCCCAGTGATGCCAACTTAGTAATTTTGTTGCTAGATATAGCAACTTTTCAGACTACCCTGGCAACTTCTTTTTCAAACACCACCTAGCAACAAATTGAGCTACTTTAAAAAAATATATTTGGAACTTTTAGCAACCTTTGAAAATTGACTCAAATGCTAAAATGCACGCATTTTCCCTCTAAATGACACAAAAACGATTTTCTCTGTCACACACTCAGTCACAACACACGTGCCTGGCTGCAAAAGTGCATTGTGAGTGACGTCAGCAGCAGGCGCTCAGCTTGTGCACAGGCAGCAGCAGGCCAGCCAAGCAGCACAACAACCTGGAGCGAGATGGAGCGATATGCCTAGTGCACACATCATTATTTGAGTTAAATTGCTTGTTCAATAAGATAACACATATACCTTGTTATTAGCTTGTACCTATAATTGTAGATCAGTTAGGTAGCATGTTAACTTACTACAAATACACTGCTTAAAACTATAATTGTTTAGGTTTACTAGTTAATAAGAAAATAAATAAAATGTAATTGTTCAATAATTCAATGTGTTATGTTTAAAAAAAAAAATCTGATCATATCAAATGTGTTGTGTTTATATTACTTTTACAAATTTAAAAATATGTGATAATAAACAAACTAATCTAAACTAACAAATGTCAAATCATATTTGTCGCCGAGATGGCCAGTCAATTTGAGTAACGTTATTGTGTATTCTACGTAATGATGCAGTTTTACGTAATGACGTCATCACACAATGACATCACAACGAGATTTAGCAACTTTTAGCAACAAATCTACCTGCTTCTAGCAACTTCCCCTGAAAATTAGTTGGCAACACTGTGTTTTGCTAGCACAGACTGAAATATGTTCCGGGTATATGTTCAAAATGGCATTGAGGAGTACACCACATCAGTCACTGGCTTCATCAATAAGTGCATCGATGATGTCGTCCCCACAGTGACCGTTCGTACATATCCCAACCATCCGCACTGAGCTAAAAGGTAGAGCTGCCGCTTTCAAGGAGCGGGACTCTAACCCGGACGCTTTAAGAAATGTGGCAGAGCTTGCAAACTATTACAGACTTCAAAGGGAAGCACAGCCGCAAGCTGCCCAGTGACACGAGCCTACCAGACGAGCTAAAGTACTTCTATGCTCGCATCGAGTTAAGCAACACTGAAGCATGCACGACTGTGTGATCACGCTCTCCGTAGCCAATGTGAGTAAGACCTTTAAACAGGTCAACATTCACAAGGCTGCAGGGCCAGAAGGATTACCAGGACGTGTACTCCGAGCATGCGCTGACCAGCTGGCAAGTGTCTTCACTGACATTTTCAGCCTGTCCCTGGCTGCCAACATGTTTCATGCATACCACCATAATCCCTGTGCCAAAGGACACTAAGGTAACCTGCCTAAATGACTACCGACCCGTAGCACTCACATCTGTAGCCATGAAGTGCTTTGAAAGGCTGGTCATGGGTCACATCAACACCATTATCCCAGAAACCCTAGAACCCCTCCAATTTGCATACCACCCCAACAGATCCACAGATTATGCAATCTCTATTGCACTCCACACTGCCCTTTCCCACATGGACAAAAGGAACACCTATGTGAGAATACTATTAATTGACTACAGCTCAGCGTTCAACACCGTAGTGCCCTCAAAGCTCATCACTAAGCTAAGGACCCTGGGACTAAACACCTTCCTCTGCAACTGGATCCTAGACTTCCTGACGGGCCGCCCCGCAGGTGGTAAGGGTAGGTAACAACACATCTGCCAAGCTAATCTTCAACACGGGGGCCCCTCAGGGGTGCGTGCTCTGTCCCCTCCTGTACTCCCTGTTCACCCATGACTGCATGGCCAGGCACGACTCCAACACCATCATTAAGTTTGCAGACGACACAACAGTGGTAGGCCTGATCGACAACGATGAGACAGCCTATAGGGAGGAGGTCAGAGACCTGGCCGTGTGGTGTCAGGATAACAACCTCTCCCTCAACGTGATCAAGACAAAGGAGATGATTGTGAACTACAGGTAAAAGAGGACCGGGCACGCCCCCATTCTCATCAACGGGGCTGTAGTGGAGCAGGTTGAGAGCTTCAAGTTCCTTGGTGTCCACATCAACAACAAACTATCATGGTCCAAACACACCAAGACAGTCGTGAAGAGGGCACGACAAAGCCTATTCCCCCTCTGGAGACTGAAAAGATTTGCATGGGTCCTCAGATCCTCAAAAAGTTATACAACTGCACCATCGAGAGCATCCTGACTGCTTGCATCACCGTCAGGTATGGCAACTGCTCGGCCTCCGACCGCAAGGCACAACAGAGGGTATTCCGTACAGCCCAGTACATCACTGGGGCCAAGCTTCCTGCCATCCAGGACCTCTATACCAGGCGGTGTCAGAGGAAGGCCCTCAAAATTGTCAAAGACTCCAGCCACCCTAGTCATAGACTGTTCACTCTGCTACCGCACAGCAAGCGGTACCGGAGCGCCAAGTCTAGGTCCAAAAGGCTTCTTAACAGCTTCTACCCCCAACAGCTAATCAAATGGCTACCCGTACTATTAGCATTGTCCCCTCCCCCTCCATGTAGTGAATGTTATGCAATGCTTTTGTGTGGGTTTTCATCAAATCATAGTTTTATATATTTTTGGGATACTTCAAGGGGTCTTAAAATTCCAAATCAAATAGCAAAACGATCCTTGGTATGACCTTAAATCAATTCCATACACCCCCCCCCCCCCCTCCACTCCCGGCTTAGACAGGGCTTAGACTCTTATGGGTTAACACTATGCTCCCTTCTTCTACAGCAGTGTTCACCAACCAGTCGATCATAATTGATCCAATGCATTCCTAGTCAATCATCAAACATTTCTGTAAAAAACCCAACGAAAAAAGCCTTGCGTTCCTTTTTCTTAAAATGTGTTTTGCGCTGTTGCCAATAAGTGCACTTGCACTCAGCAGCCCTAGCGCCGGGATGGCAAAGTTTTCCAATTTTTAACCATTTCATGTGTCTGAAGGTAGAACTCCACCTACCCAGCAGGCCCAGAGAGCAAATCAAGCGCACCTATAGGCCTACCGCTGGCCAATCAGATAGCTCAGATCGTGTCTGTACAGTTTCCTCGAGCCATAGACTTTAAAAAGAAACCTCGAACGCACAGCAAAGTTGATACTGTAAGACTTAAAGAGAGACTCAACGAATACAGCAAAAAAATCAGTGTCCCCCTTTTCTCAGCGGAAGGAGGGTGAACGGAGGGACGGTGAGTCGGGTGTAAGGCTGCCTCATCGCTGCTCCCTCGCCTTAAATTGACCATCAGATGCAGGCCATCAGTCCAGCAAAAAAACAAAAAAACATTACTATGCTAATTCAGCTGTGCCTCACAAATAATACAACAAATGATACACTACATGACCAAAAGTATGTGGACACCTGCTCATTGAACATCTCATTCCAAAATCATGAGCATTAATATGGAGTTGGTCCCCCCTTTGCTGCTATAACTGCCTCCACTCTTCTGGGAAGGCATTCCACTAGATGTTAGAACATGCTGCGGGGACTCACTTCCATTCAGCCACAAGCGCATTAGTGAGGTCGAGCCCTGATGTTAGGCGATTAGGCCTAGCTCGCAGTCGGCGTTCCAATTCATCCTAAAGGTGTTCGATGGGGTTGAGGTCGGGGCTCTATGCAGGCCAGTCAAGTTCTTCCACACAGATCTCGATAAACCATTTATGTATGGACCTCGCTTTGTGCAAGGGGGTATTGTCATGCTGAAACAGGAAAGAGCCTTCCCCAAACTGTTGCCACAGAGTTGGAAGCACAGAATCATTGACAATGTCATTATATGCTGTATTGATAAGATTTCCCTTAAGTGGAACTAAGAGGCCTAGCCCGAACTATAAAAAACTGCCCCAGACCATCATTCCTCCTCCACCAAACTTTACAGTTGGCACTATACATTGGGGCAGGTAGCGTTCTCCTGGCATCCGCCAAATCCAGATTTGTCCGTCAGACTGCCAGATGGTGAAGCGTGATTCATCACTCCAGAGAATGCATTTCCACTGCTCCAGAGTCCAATGGCGTTGAGCTTTACATTTACATTTACATTTAAGTCATTTAGCAGACGCTCTTATCCAGAGCGACTTACAAATTAGAACTGCATGCCACAAAAGGCCAAATGACTAAAAACTCAAGCATTAAGTTAGAGCATATTGAGTATAAATATAGTAATCAGAACACAAATACTCTGTTCATTCATACACCACACCAGCCGACGCTTGGCATTGCGCATGGTGATCTTAAGCTTGTGTGTGGCTGCTCGGCCATGGAAACCCATTTCACGAAGCTCCCGACGAACAGTTCTTGCTGATGTTGCTTGGAACTCGGTAGTGAGTGTTGAAACCGAGGACAGATGATGAGCTCTTCAGTAAGGCCATTCTACTGCCAGTGTTTGTCTATGGAGATTGCATGGCGGTGTACTCGATTTTAAACACCTGTCAGCAACGGTGTGAATGAAATAGCCAAATCCACTCATTTGAAGGGGTGTCCATATACTTTTGTATATATAGTGTATTACCTGTGTGACCATATACCTGATTTTTTCAAATATAATTTCAAAATGGTCTGAGAAGAACAACATTGACAGGGCAATTCAAGCATTGCCAATATGCAGTTACAGTGCATTCAGAAAGTATTCAGACCCCTTGACATTTTCCACACTTTGTTACGTTACAGCCTTATTCTAAAATTAATTAAATTGTTTTTTCCCTCATCAATCTACACACAATACACCATAATGACAAAGCAAAAACAGGTTTTGAAATTTTTGCAAATTTATTACAACAAAAAAACTGAAATATCACATTTACACAAGTATTCAGACCCTTTACACAGTACTTTGTGGAAGCACCTTTGGCAGCGATTACAACATTGAGTCTTCTTGACGCTACAAGCTTGGGACACCTGTATTTGGGGAGTTTCTCCCATTCTTCTCTGCAGATCCTCTCTCTATCAGGTTGGATGGGGAGCGTCGCTGCAAAGCTATTTTAAGGTCTCTCCAGAGATGTTCGATCGGGTTCAAGTCCGGGCTCTGGCTGGGCCACTCAAGGACATTCAGAGACTTGTCCCGAAGCCACTCCTGTGTTGTCTTGGCTGTGTGCTTAGGGTCGTTGCCCTGCTGGAAGGTGAACTTTCGGCCCAGTGTGAGGTCCTGAGCACTCTGGAGCAGGTTTTCATCAAGGATCTCTCTATACTTTGCTCCGTTCATCTTTTCCTCGATCCTGACTAGTCTCCCAGTCCCTGCTGCTGAAAAACATCCCCACAGCATGATGCTGCCACCACCATGCTTCAACGTAGGGATGGTGCCAGGTTTCCTCCAGACGTGACGCTTGGCATTCAGGCCAAAGTGTTCAATCTTGGTTTCATCAGACCAGAGAATCTTGTTTCTCATGGTCTGAGAGTCTTTAGGTGCCTTTTGGCAAACTCCAGGTGGGCTGTCATGTTCCTTTTACTGAGGAGTGGCTTCCGTCTGGCCACTCTACCATAAAGGCCTAATTGGTGGAGCGCTGCAGAGATGGTTGTCCTTCTGGAAGGTTCTCCCATCTACACAGAGGAACTCTAGAGCTCTGTTAGAGTGACCATCGGGTTCTTGGTCACCTCCCGGGAGGCCAGCTCTAGGAAGAGTCTTCGGGGTTCCAAACTTCTTCCATTTAAGAATGATGGGGACCTTCAATGTTGCAGAATTTCTTTGGTACCCTTCCCCAGATCTGTGCCTCGACACAATCATTTCTCTGAGCTCTATTGACAATTCCTTCGACCTCATGTCTTGGTTTTTTCTCTGATATGCACTGTCAACTGTGGGACCTTATATAGACAGGTGTGTGCCTTTCCAAATCATGTCCAATCAATAGAATTTACCACAGGTGGACTCCAATCAAGTTGTAGAAACATCTCAAGGATGATCAATGGAAACAGGATGCACCTGAGCTCAATTTCGAGTCTCATAGCAAAGGGTCTGAATACTTATGTAAATAAGGTATTTCTGTTTTTTATTTTGTATACATTTGCAAATATATTTAAAAACCGGTTTTTACTTTGTCATTATGGGGTATTGTGTGTAGATTGCTAAGGATTAGTTAAAAAAAAATCCATATTAGAATAAGGCTGTAACGTAACAAAATGTGGAAAAAGTCAAGGGGTCTGAATACTTTCTGAAGGCACTGTATAATCTATTTGGCCTATAGCCCACTGCACAAACCTCATTGCTACAGAACTGTTTTAAATTGTTTAATGTGCATAAGCTTATCTATTTTAAGCCATGCTTTATTTTTAATTAAGCAGTAGATTTTGACTCAGAAAGTGATCTTGACGCAGAAAAGGTTGGTGACCACTGTTCTACAGTAAGTTACTGTATATGAAAGCTGGGTCAAGCGTTCTGTTTTTCAAAGTGTATCTCGTTTCAAGGTCAGTAACCCACTATATATCCTTCCATTTGTGGATCAGATCCCAGTGAGACAGAGAGGAAGAACACTCATGGCTGGTTGGTTTATTTATCTCAGAAGTGCCCCCCTCTACAGTACAGTAGAAGCCTTGCTTGCATGGGAGTACTGAGCACTCTAAAAGCAACTTCCTCTCCTCCCTGTCCTCCTTTCATTTGCATCCCATCAACCAAGCCGGAAATGTAAAAATAAATGCCAGATTAAGTAGAATGCACCCATTGATAAAATCTGATGTTTCAAATGCTGTTGGCTAGTGTGTCGTAGGACAGCAGCCTTCAGACAGACAAAATGTCTATTGACACAGCATTTTCTCATGAAGATCACTGCCCTCTCCTCTCTTCAAAGTAGTGTGTCTAGGTTTCAGTTTCATTTGGGTCCTGCTGTCAAAAGAACAGGAACTGGTGCTGTGCCCTACAGGGTAGAGTTCTTCCTCACTAAAAATAAAATACAATTATGCCATTATAATGGCCTTGCTATCCCTATGGAAATGTGCTTATTAAACCAGCTACAGAGACATTCTAATTAGGCCTAGTGGTTGGTGCTATTACTTCTATTGCTGCTCTCAAAGTGTGAAAAATGATGTTCATATCTTTTTCTACACATTATTCGTTGCAGGAATTTAGAATTTAGTTGCATCTTTGGTCAAAGGAAATACAAAACCCATCACTTCAAGGAGGGATGATTACATGCTTGATATCACAGGATATTCATTCTGCTCATAATATGTATTGTCATACCATCCATTCATAATGCAGCGTTTTGTAGACCAAAACACTAACTAATCTCTTAATTTCAGCATAATAGAGATGTACCAGAACAAATTGTCTACCAGGTGGTGTTCGATTCAATTACATTTAATGATCCACATTTCAAGAGTGTGAAGACTGTACCAAGGAGCCCCTCCCTTGAACAAGGAGAACGTCCAGAGAGCCATGCAAGGGTGATGATGAACTCACCTATTTAACCCACAGAACCCCCTTTAACCCCCTTTCAGTAATCCCCTTTAACAGCAGGTAATCCCTTTGGACAGAGCTACAGCTTCACTGACATGCTTTCACTTCCATGTTTATACATACTACACATGTACGTATCTGCCATACTGTCCCACTGTTCATATGTTCCCATGAATAAACAGATGACAATTCAACTCAAATTAATGTGTGCAAAAATCAGACAACGATGTTCCATTGAATCACCAAACATGTTGTATTATCAGAGATTGTCACTGACTATAGTGGTGAGAGAGAACATTGGTAATAGGATTGTTACAGCTTAGAAAGAAAACACCAATGGGTTTGCAGGTTCAGGTAGGGGGTTTGGTTCAATGATACACAATATTGTCAAATGTCTCAATAGAAAAAGCTACAAAACAACTCTAAAGCCCTGAAAAAGCCATAACACTATTGGAACAATTTCCTTGAAATGAGATGTGGCCCCAACAGATCTCTTTTATCCGTGTTGACTGGATTTTTTCTTTTTGGCCCCAAGTTCGGTGGCAATGACATCTGTTCCCTCATTAGAGAGGTGCTCCACTTCGGTAATGACAGGCTGCCAGACCTTATTTCTACACTAGTCAGTCATTCTGAAATAGACTCTATACTCCCACTACTTGTTGTCTCTATCATGTTAAAATGGTATTAGCAGCCTTTTATGTACCTAGCATCACAGTGGAACAGGCACTGTAATGCCCAGTTAAGTTGTAGCCTAGAGCTGCAGGTTGATAGATTGTGTCAGTGGACACACACAAAAGAAAGCACCACCATACTGGCTTCAATGTTCCACTGATTATACGTATGGAGCTTACTATGGCCAGTCAAGTTATTATTTTGATAATCTTTCTCATTTGAAATAATAATGACCTAAACTCTCAAAATGATTCATGATGAACTAGATCAATCAATATCCAGTATCTAACACTGTATATGTCTCTAGGACAAGAAAAAGTTCAAGGCTATGACGCACTAATTTTAGAAGACATATTGAGCAAAACATTTGCCAGTACACATTTTTCTTGAGGTAAAAAAGAAATGGTACAGGTATTACTCATGTTGTAGTCCTAGCATAGATGGACAGCATATCATACTCTAGTCTACAATCAATATCTGTCCATCTTAAGTGTTGCGACTAGTGTGACTGTGACCAAGGCTGTGCTGTAGCAGCTGCCCACTGTAATCACCAGAAGGAAGTTCACCTCATGTGGTTAAGTGCTGGTTGCTAGGTGACTGTCCTGGGAATGAGGCACTCAGTTCCAGCTCCAGTCCTGAACAGTGTGTGAGGAAAACTGCCTGCCTGCCCTGCACCATGCACACAACCCTGCTGTCCAATCACCTACTGTACACACATTCTGTTGCCATAGGGATTTAAGGGGTCGCTTGCTTACTCACAAAACTACATAAATCATGTATTACAAACAGGATTTGGTCTCTACTTCGACCTTGGCTGGAACACTTGGACACAGAGTTACTCAGGTGAAAGAAAAATGCTTCCTCATGAAAGAATTGCTGTCACCTGCTGTCACAGACCAACCTGACCTCTACCTTGATTAAAGACAAATGTCAGTGGTCACAGGTGTTTGATATACTGTGCCACCTCTGATAGGAGTGGGATGGCAGCAGAAGCGTTGCCATGGTCAACCAGAACCAAACATAACAAACTAAACATATAGAGCAAAGAGAACCCTCATCATGGAGCTGAGAAAATGTAGGTTGATGCATAACATCCTTTATAGTTCATCTCTCTCTCTGACACTGGCTGAGGCCTTCCATCTCCCCACCATGCTAGAGAGGATGGGTGCGTTCTTTAAGCTCGCCTTGCTTGTGCCCCAGCTGGGCAGGGATTTCACTTTAGGACGAATAGGATGGTCTAAAATGTGCCAATTCCGCCCACACTTTGCCCTGGGTGAAGTAAAATGAGTGCACCCAGCGGTTGAGCCGCGCTGCTCTCCCCACGCCCCACAATGTGACTGGAGCGCTGGTCTCATTTCTGGACGGAACACGCCACGGTATCTGTACTAATTAACCCAGATGTAGATATTAATAAGCAGCTGGTATGAAAGCGGGTCTAGACTCGAAGTGGGGCAATTTGAGAGGAGAGAGGCCTCATTTAAGTATGGTCACAGTAAAGCGGGACACAGTGGCCCCTCCCGTGGCAGGGGAATAAGACCCGTTACTATATTGAAATACCCTCCAGCCCTTCTTAATGGCTCACAGCTCTGGAGATTTGGCTCCAATGAAAAGCTGAAGATACCTTCAAGGGGGGCACTGTGTTGAAATAATACAGAGAGAATATTAAAGTTGAGGGATGAAGACAAGATACCCATGACTTCTATGCTCTATATCTTTGAAGGTTAAATGGATGTGGGGATAATCTCTATTGACACAGAAATGTCTTTGCATACAACATTTTCAGCCAATCTATGAGCACACATGATTTGTATAATACAGGGTTTCCCAAACTCGGTCCTGGGGCCACCCCTGGGTGCAATTTTTTTTCCCCCCTTAACACTACACAGCTGACTCAAATGACCAACTAATCATCAAGCTTTGATTATTTGAATCAGCTGTGTAGTGCTATGGCAAAAATAATAATAATTGGGAAACCCTGGTATAATACATACCACTAAAAAGCCAGACCCGTCATTTACTGTAGTCAATATCAGACAGTTGATATAAAGATCTGGTAGATTAATATGCTGTCGGTGAGATGTCGGGCGAGGGCTTATAGGCCAGGCAGGGCACGATGAGACTTGGGAACTGAAGTGTTTTGATAGCTAGGTCTGGTGGGACGTGCCCCACATAGCACAAGTACTCTCTGACAGAGAGAGCTTTTAGCTGGTCTGCTCAACACAAATGGAGTTTATACTTTGTGACAGAAATGCTGGATCTCTATATGAGATCAGTGATGCCATCCAACAGAGGAGTTGGGGACAGTGAGATAGTGGGCAGTCTGACAGAACAGTGGGGGTCATCATAAAAGGGTCAATCCAGGATTTGAAAAACAACAAAGCGGTCACCGTTCTGGTAAACAGCTGAGGGATGGGCTGGAAAAATGTAACCACTCTCAAATTCATAGACAGAGCTATGGATGCAAGGACTGACCATCGATGAGATTTTAACCATGTTTTGAAGCAGTGCTTGTTTAGAATTACAGTATAACAAGCGTATATTTTGGGTTCTGATGGGGTACGAAAGTTGAACTAAGCTCATGAGGCATTTATAAGTTATATTACTCAAGAATCAATGGTTATATGAGTACAAAATGGAGCAATCCCAGATTGCCCCTTTAATCCAGATGGATGCCTCACTGGTACGCACCGGATGACTACACCAGCAGACTGTGTAGGTGGAGCAACTGATGTGTCATACAGATCCATCTTTATCTTCAATTATGGATGATGCTGTTAGCACAGAACTGACACACTGGGTGCAGGATTTACATTTAATAAAATAACAAGTACATTAGAATGGGAGAGTTGGATTCGACCAAAATAAAAGTGCAAAATGTATCTTGTTTCCAGTACAACATGATCACTTTAAGTTACAAAACATCAAGTTATAGACATTATATAAATAAACACAATCCTCTATCTAATTGTTGAGAACAGATATGTCCAGTGGCAGGAATTGGGCACAGTTCTAGGTACCACAGTGGCATGTTTTCCTCTGGAGGGTATCTGTCCCACTGGCCTCTGTCCCAGGGTCACTCTGAACCAACCTCTCCACAGAGGGTGTATTGCTATAGCCCCCTGAATAGTCGAATGTGAGCTCCTGAGGGGTGATGTCCCTGCCAGCGAACAGGGCCAGACTGGGCACCAGGGAGTGCACCCGGACAGGCACCATGAACAGGTTGGGCTGGCAGGAGTGGTTCAGAAAACGCCCCACATTCCCAACCACAGCAGGGTCCACAAAGTTGTCACTGACTGGTCCCTTTCCAGCATACTCCCGCACAGCAATGATGTAGTTGTTATCCTCAGGCCCCTGAGCAAGCTCTCTGCGCCTGGCCTCCTCAAAGCCGATCACTTTCCCAGCGTACTCACACACAAAGGTCCCACAGTGGATGGGCTCCAGTGCTTGCACCCCCAAGCCCCTGTCCTCTGTGGGGTAGACACACAAGTTGAGCTCCAGGCCTCACTACAGCCACACAAGGCATTACACTCAAACACAGGCCTGCGTAAAAATGTTCTGTATCCCTCTGGTCCTGGAGACAGCAATGGCTGTCGTATGTCTGTCCGTATGTCTGCAGGCAGGAGCAGCTCTCTGTCAGGCAGGAGTGGGCGTGGAAGAATCACCACACTGGGGTCTATGTCACATCCTGGCCCCTGGACGTTCTCTGGAGAATACTGAAACCAAAGAGACAGATGAAAAGGGGACTGAAGTTTTATAAGACACAAAGGTAATCAGACCAATAAAAAAAGAATAATAACAACCAGTCAAGGTATTGGCGCTGGAGGATTTAACTTGGTTAGAGGAGATAGTTACAGAGTAAAATCATCTTCAATCCCACATAGAAGTTATGTTTTTTTTAAATCCCTAATAGCATCCAATCCAGCATAGCTATGCTTCTTTTAGTAAGCAGTGGTGCAAATCCTCAAAGAGAAAGACGTGTAAGAAAATTGTAAAGTGGGGCAGTTCCGCAGCTTTAGAAGTGAGCCTATTTTGGATTCTCTCTATTTCATCCAGAATGTCTAAATGATGTCAAGAGATGATATTGTGCTGCCACCAGCTGGCAGAAAATAGTTTAGACAGCCTGAATGAGGATCTACAGGTCACTGCCAAAATATAGGAAACACCAACATAGTGTCCACCATAACCCTCCAGAATGTCACGATCGTCGTAGGGAATAGACCAAGGCGCAGCGTGATGAACGAACATGTTTAAACTTTATTATCTTTAGTGATAATAGACAACAATAAACAAAACAAGAAACGACTCGTGAAGTCCACGGTAACAATGACCAACACGGAACAAGAACCCACAAACACAAAGGGAAAACAGACAGTTTAAATATGGCTCCCAATCAGAGACAACCAACGACAGCTGACACTCGTTGCCTCTGATTGGGAGTCACTCTGGCCAACATAGAAATAAACACAACAGAAAGAACACACCCTGGCTCAACATATAGAGTCCCAGAGCCAGGGTGTGACAGTACCCCCCCCCCCACTAAAGGCGCGGACTGCGACCGCGCCTCAACTTGAACAAAACAGGGGAGGGCTGGGTGGGCATTTCTCCTCGGCGGCGGTTCTGGCTCCGGCCTTGCCCACCACCCTCCAATAAACCCCCCATAGCGCCCCTGGTCCAGTCTGGCCCCGCTGGCTGGAGCTGAACTGGACGCAGCAGGAGCGGTTAGCTTCAGCTCCGTAGTGGAGCAGTTGACCGGTACCTTACCAGGCACCGGTGACCCAGGCACGGGTTGTGCTGGACTGACGACGCGCACCCCTGGCTTGGTGCGTGGAGGAGGAACGGGCCTTACCAGGCTGACGACGCGCACCCCTGGCTTGGTGCGTGGAGGAGGAACGGGCCTTACCAGGCTGACGACTCGCACCCCTGGCTTAGTGCGAGTAGCAGGAACAAGCCGGGCCGGGCTGGCGACGCGCACCCCTGGCTTGGTGCGTGGAGCCGGAACGGGCCGGACCGGGTTGACGATGCGCACCCCTGGCTTGGTGCGTGGAGTAGGAACAGGCCGGACCGGGCTGACGACTCGCACCCCTGGCTTGGTGCGTGGAGTAGGGACAGGCCGGACCGGGCTGGCGACGCACACCGTAGGCTTGGTGCGTGGAGCAGGGACAGGCCGAACCGGGCTGTGGAGACGGATAGGAGACCTGGAGTGAAGAGTGGCCACAACCCGTCCTGGCTGAATGCCTACCCTCACACACTCTGTGTGAGGCATCCGCACAGGACGTACAGGGCTGTGTACCCGTACTGGCATAACAGCACGTGACACTGGAGCAGGATATCCGGGACCGCGGAGAGGCATTGGAGACCACGAGCGTTGAGCCGGCACACTCCGTCCTGGCTGCATACCCCCCTTCGCATGACACGTGCGGGGTGCTCGCACAGGACGTACAGGACTATGACGGACCGCTCGTGGCACAGTACGCCGCTCCGCATACCGCGGAACCTGCCCCGTCCCATGCTGCCATGCCTGAGTACGGGAAGTTGGTTCCGCTCTCCATCCAGGCTCCGCCAACCTGCCTTTTGGCCCCCCTAACCCGGTGGCCTCCTCTCCAAATCGCCCTGTGGCAGCCTCCTGCTGCCCAGCCGCCCATGCCGTGTGCCCCCCCCTAAACATTTTTTGGGGTTGCCTCTCGTCCGTCCGACGATGACACTGCTGACGCCGCTGCTCCTCTCTCGCCAGGGCCTTAATCCTAGCCCAAGGTCCCTTGCCCCCGAGTATGTCCTCCCAGGACCACGATTTGCCCACCTGGGCCATCGCCAACCTCTCCATCTCCTTTCCCGGCGCTTCCTCCCATGTCCAGTCCAAGATCTGCCCCTGGACACGCTGCTTGGTCCTTGTAAGGTGGGTTCTTCTGTCACGATCGTCGTAGGGAATAGACCAAGGCGCAGCGTGATGAACGAACATGTTTAAACTTTATTATCTTTAGTGATAATAAACAAGAAACGACTCGTGAAGTCCACGGTAACAATGACCAACACGGAACAAGAACCCACAAACACAAAGGGAAAACAGACAGTTTAAATATGGCTCCCAATCAGAGACAACCAACGACAGCTGACACTCGTTGCCTCTGATTGGGAGTCACTCTGGCCAACATAGAAATAAACACAACAGAAAGAACACACCCTGGCTCAACATATAGAGTCCCAGAGCCAGGGTGTGACACAGAACAGCTTCAATGCGCCTTGGCATAGATTCTACAAGTGTCTGGAACTCTATTGGAGGGATGCGACACCATTATTCCACGAGAAATTGCATCATTTGGTGTTTTGTTGATGGTGGTGGAAAATGCCGTCCAAGGTGCCACTCCAGAATCTGGAGCGGGGGGTTCTACTAAACTATATGGAATTGTTTTAAGAAGGGCATACCAAGGATCATTTTGCTATTTGACTTTGAAGTTTAAGACCCCTTGAAGTATAAAAAATATATATAAAAGCAGTAGAATGGCCTTACTGAAGAGCTCAGTGACTTTCAACGTGGCACCGTCATAGGATGCCACCTTTCCAACAAGTCAGTTCGTCACATTTCTGCCGTGCTAGAGCTGCCCCGGTCAACTGTAAATGCTGTTATTGTGAAGTGGAAACGTCTAGGAGCATCAAAGGCTCAATTGGGAAGTGCGAGGCCACACAAGTTCACAGAACGGGACCAGCAAATGCTGAAGTGTGTAGGGTATAAAAAACGTCTGTCCTCGGTTGCAACACTCACTACTGAGTTCCAAACTGCCTCTGGGAGCAACAAGAACTGTTCTTTGGGAGCTTCATGAAATGGGTTTCCATGACCGGGCAGCCACACACAAACCAAAGATAACCATGCGCAAAGCCAAGTGCCGGCTGGAGTGGCGTAAAACTCACCGCCATTGGACTCTGGAGCACTGGAAACGTGTTCTCTGGAGTGATGAATCAAGCTTCACCATCTGGCAGTCTGACGGACGAATCTGGGTTTGGCGGATGCCAGGAGAACGCTACCTGCCCCAATGCATAGTGGCAACTGTAAAGTTTGGTGGAGGAGGAATAATGGTCTGGGGCTGTTTTTCAAGGTTCGGGCTAGGCCCCTTAGTTCCAGTGAAGGGAAATCTTAACACTACAACATACAATTACATTCTAGACGATTCTGTGCTTCCAACTTTGTGGCAACAGTTTGGGGAAGGCCCTTTCCTGTTTCAGAATGACAATGCCCCCGTGCACAAAGCAAGGTCCATACAGAAATGGTTTATCGAGATCTGTGTGGAAGAACTTGACTGGCTTGCACAGAGCCCTGACCTCAACCCCATCGAACACCTTTGGGATGAATTGGAACGCCGACTGCGAGCCAGGCCTAATTGCCCAACATCAGTGCCCGACCTCACTAATGCTCTTGTGGCTGAATGGAAGCAAGTCCCCGCAGCAATGTTCCTACATCTAATGGAAAGCCTTCCCAGAAGAGTGGAGGCTGTTATAGCAGCAAAGGTGGTACCAACTCCATATTAATGCCCATGATTTTGGAATGAGATGTTCGACGAGCAAGTGTTTACATACTTTTGGTCATGTAGTGTATCTCTAGTTTAAACTGACAGATTTGTATGGGAATTTTTAAAATATGCTAATTAGATTTATGCGGGGGCGTGGACATCAACCTTTGAGACTCACTGAGATCTCTTCTTCTAGCCATGATAGCCAGAATAATGGGCAACTGGGCATTTTTATCCATGACCGTAAGCATGATGGGATGTTAATTGCTTAATTAACTCAGGAACCACACCTGTGTGGAAGCACATGCTTTCAATATACGTTGTATCCACAGGAGGTTGGTGGCACCTTAATTGGGGAGGACGGGCGCGTGGTAATGTCTGGAGCGGAATCAGTGGAATAGTTTCCATGTGTTTGATGCCATTCCATTTGCGCTATTCCAACCATTATTATGAGCCATCCTCCCCTTAGCAGCCTCCACTGGTTGTATCCCTCATTTACACAAGTGTGTTTCCTTTATTTTGGCAGCCTGTGTGTGAGATTAATTGAGAAATCATTACAAAGGGGAATTATTGTTTGTTATGTGTACTGTGGCCTCAATGGTTTTAACTTTATCTGGTATTTAAATTGTTGTGGAAGGGCAGCAGATCATTTATTTTTTAACAGGTCCTTGATTGTAGAGATTTATGACTTTTGTTTTATTGCGAAGAAGAAGCTAATTCTACTTGCTGCACCTTTGTTATTCCGCTTGAATAGAAAGAAAACTGCTTTTTCATTTACTTCAACCTTGCTCGCATCACAGAAAATTGTTTACACGTACCAATGCAAGAAGTACCAATAGTTTTAGTAGCCTATCACAATGCAGCATAGGCCAAGCAGCTATGCTTTATCCATATAAACAATTATAGATGTGACAAACGTACAGGTTATTGTTTCTGCTTGCTGGTATGGGCTAACCAGTCAGCTACCAACTAGCTAGCTACAATAAAGTGAATTACCTGAAATGCAGGATATTGTTCTTTGCTGACATTACCCTTTAGTAAAACTGGAATACAAATAAAAATAATCTCGATTTTGTCCATAATAATATCATGTATGTAGGCTATGCCCACACTGTATATGCGAGTTATTGGCTAGAGCCCACGTGCCAGAGTAGGCACACTCGCTATATACAGTGCCTTGCAAAAGTATTCATTTCCCTTGGCGTTTTTCATATTTTGTTGCATTACAACCTGTAATTTAAATGGATTTTTATTTGGATTTCATGTAATGGATATACACAAAATAGTGCAAATTGGTGAAGTGAAATAAAAACAATTAAGTGTTAAAAAAAAATCTACAGAAAAAATAACGGGAAAGTGCTGCGTTTACAGTATATGTAATCAACCCCTTTACTATAAAGCCCCTGAATAAAATCTGGTACAACCAATTATCTTCAGAAGTCATATAATTAGTTAAATAAAGTCCACCTGTGTGCAATCTAAGTGTCACGTGATCTGTCACATGATCTCAGTATATATACACCTGTTCTGAAAGACCCCAGAGCCTGCAACACCACTAAGCAAGGGGCACCACCAAGCAAGTGGCACTATGAAGACCAAGGAGCTCTCCAAACAGGTCAGAGACAAAGTTGTGGAGAAGTACAAATCAGGGTTGGGTTATAAACAAAATATCAGAAACTTTGAACATCCCATGGAGCACCATTAAATTCATTATTAAAAAATGGAAAGAATATGGCACCACAACAAACCTGCCAAGAGAGGGCCGCCCACCAAAACTCACGGACCAGGCAACAAAGAGACCAAAGATAACCCTGAAGGAGCTGCAAAGCTCCACAGCAGAGATTGGAGTATCTGTCCATAGGACCACTTTAAACTGTACACTCCACAGAGCTGGGCTTTACGGAACAGTGGACAGAAAAAAAGCCATTGCTTAAAGAAAAAATAAGCAAATACATTTGGTGTTTGCCAAAAGGCATGTGGGAGATTCCCCAAACATATGGAAGAAGGTACTCTGGTCAGATGAGACTAAAATTGAGCTTTTTGGCCATCAAGGAAAATGCTATGTCTGGCGCAAACCCAACACCTCTCATCACCCGAGAACAATGTTTTTCATTGGCAGGGACTGGGAAACTGGTCTGAATTGAAGGAATGATGGATGGCACTAAATACAGAGAAATTATTGAGGGAAAACTGTTTCAGTCTTCCAGAGATTTGTGACTGGGACAGAGGTTCACCCTCCAGCAGGACAATGACCCTAAGCATACTGCTAAAGCAACACTCAAGTGGTTTAAGGGGAAAGGGGAAACATTTAAATGTCTTGGAATGGCCTAGTCAAAGCCCAGACCTCAATCCAATTCAGAATCCGTAGTATGAATTAAAGAGTGCTGTACACCAGCGGAACCCATCCAACTTGAAGGAGCTGGAGCAGTTTTGCCTTGAAGAATGGGCAAAAATCCCAGTGGCTAGATGTGCCAAGCTTATAGAGACATACCCCTAGAGACTTGCAGCTGTAATTACTGCAAAGGGTGGCTCTACAAAGTATTGACTTTCGGGGGGTTAATAGTTATACACGCTCCAGTTTTCTGTTTTTTTTGTCTTATTTCTTGTTTGTTTCACACAAAAAAAGATGTACCATCTTCAAAGTGGTAGGCATGTTGTGTAAATCAAATGATACAAAAAACCCCAAAATCCATTTTAATTCCAGGTTGTAAGGCAACAAAATAGGAAAAATGCCAAGGGGGGTGAATACTTTCGCAAGCCACTGTAACACCACATTTTTTGTGAGAAAACCATCTGTAGAGTTAAAGAAAATGTATTTGTATTTTTTATTCGGTACATAGGAATTTAACCGTCAAATATATTTTGATGTGCACTATGTCATCACGCACAGACTTCTATCCGCAACACATAAATTTGATGGAAACACATCTCTGGTAAAATGCGCCTATTTTATTTATGCAGATTTTAGGATATTCACATGAATATCTGTTGGCAATTGGATGGAAACCTACTTTGGACACACCTACTCATTCCAGGGTTTTTCTTTATTTTTACTATTTTCTACATTGTAGAATAATAGTGAAGACATCAAAAATATGAAATAACACATATGGAATCATGTAGTAACCAAAAGAATGTTAAACAAATCAAAATATATGTTATTTTTGAGATTCTTCAAAGCAGCCACCCTTTGCCTTGATGACAGCTTTGCACACTCTTGGCATTCTCTCAACCAGCTTCATGAGGTAGTCACCTGGAATGCATTTCAATTAACAGGTGCGCCTTCTTAAAAGTTAATTTGTGGAATATCTTTCCTTAATGCGTTTGAGCCAATCAGTTGTGTTGTGACAAGGTAGGGGTGGTATACAGAAGATAGCCCTATTTGGTAAAAGACCAAGTCCATATTATGGCAAGGACAGTTCAAATAAGCAAAGAGAAACGACAGTCCATCATTACTTTAAGACATGAAGGTCAGTCAATCCGGAAAATGTCAAGAACTTTGAAAGTTTCTTCAAGTGCAGTTGCAAAAACCATCAAGCGCTATGATGAACCTGGCTCTCATGAGGACCGCCACAGGAAAGGAAGACCCAGAGTTACCTCTGCTGCAGAGGATAAGTTCATTAGAGTTAACTGCACCTCAGAAATTGCAGCCCAAATAAATGATTCACAGAGTTCAAGTAACAGACACAACTCAACATCAACTGTTCAGAGGAGACTGTGTGAATCAGGCCTTCATGGTCGAATTGCTGCAAAGAAACCACTACTAAAGCGTCTGCTAAATGACTAAAATGTAAACGTAAAGGACACCAATAATAAGAAGAGACTTACATGGGCCAAGAAACAAGAGCAATGGACATTAGACCGGTGGAAATCTGTCCTTTGGTCTGATGAGTCCAAATTGGAGATTATTGGTTCCAACTGCCGTGTCTTTGTGAAATGCAGAGTAGGTGAACGGATGATCTCCACATGTGTGGCTCCCACCTTGAAGCATGGAGGAGGAGGTGTTATGGTGTGGGGGTGCTTTGCTGCTGACACTGTCTGTGATTTATATAGAATTCAAGGCACACTGAACCAGCATGGCTTCCACAGCATTCTGCAGAGATACGCCATCCCATCTGGTTTGCGCTTAGTGGGACTATAATTTGTTTTCAACAGGACAATGACCCAACACACCTCCAGGCTGTGTAAGGGCTATTTGACCAAGAAGGAGAGTGATGGAGTGCTGCATCAGTTGACCTGGCCTCCACAATCACCTGACCTCAACCCAATTGAGATGCTTTGGGATGAGTTGGACCGCAGAGTGAAGGAAAAGCAGCCAAGTGCTCAGCATATGTGGGAACTCCTTCAAGACTGTTGGAAAAGCATTCCAGGTGAAGCTGGTTGAGAGAATGCTAAGAGTGTGCAAAGCTGTCATCAAGGCAAAGGGTGGCTACTTTGAAGAATCTAAAATCTAAAATATATTTTGATTTGTTTAACACTTTTTTGTTTACTGCATGATTCCATATGTGTTATTTCATAGTGTTGTTGTCTTCACTATTATTCTACAATGTTGAAAATAGTAAGAATGAAGAAAAACCCTTGAATGAGTAGGTGTGTCCAAACATTTGACTGGTACTGTATGTATGAACATCATGGGCGTGTTTGAGTGGTAAGCAAAAGTAGCCGACTGTAGATGGAAGTCGACAAGTAAAGTTGAGGCGGTACATATGCACTGACAGCAAGTCTTCGTCTTCTTCTTCTTTGGTATAATGGCGTTCGCAACAATTGGATGTGCATTCTGCCACCTACTGTGCGGGTGGATATTAAATATCCCAAAAAGGAAATAATGTGGAGTAAAAAAAAGATTCATACAAACTATAAAAAATAAATTTTAACTAAAACAAAATCAACCTGCTTTTCTGTTAAAATCCAAAACTCTAATCAGGTCCCTACACAGACTCAGAAGGATCCTGTGAGGGCGGGACATTTTCTGGCGTCAGTAGTCTTTGCAGTGCTTTTGCCGTGAAGTCTTGGAGCCCCATAAACCTCTTGGTTGCAGATACAGTATAATGATGTTCAGCTTCTTGGACTTCTTGGACACGTGCAATACAATTAATAACTGTGGCTATAAATGCTACAAAATCCACCTTCTTCACAATGAGTGTATCCAGATCACTTGATTGACGGAAAACATTTGCAACTGGTTGTGGTGCATCCACCGCCATATCTTCTTCAGCACTGTGGTCTGTTGCCCCTTCAACTCTCTTCACCGTCTCCACATAAGAGATCTGCTGTGCAACCCTGATCCTTGACACCTCAACCTCTTTCACCCTAGCAGGGCACTCAAGGAAGTCCGAAATATGATCCCCATCACAGTTGCATCCCCTTTCACTGCTATGCCGATGACACCCAGTTCTACATCAGCACCAAATCCCTCCTCAACCCACCTCTGACCCACATTGAATCCTGCCTCTGCAATAAAAACATGAATGCAAAAAAACTTCCTCAAACTCAGTGAAAGAACGGAACTCCTCCTCATAGGCACCAAATCCACCCTCACCAAAGCTGGCAACCTCACCCTCACCATTGACGACACCACTGTCTCTCCCTCCCCCACAAACACAACCTTGGTGTCATCCTGGACTCCACCCTCTCCTTTGACCACCACATAAGACAGACTGTCAAATCCTCATTCTTCACCTCCGCAACATTGCCAATGTCAGCTCCTCCCTCTCCCGTCCTGCCACTGAAACGCTCATACATGCATTAATCTCCTCCCGTCTTGACTACTGCAACTCACTACTCTTGGGATCAACTCAAGCTCCCTCCATAAGCTCCAAATGGTTCAAAACTCTGCAGCCCGGCTCCTGTCATGTGTGAACTTCCCTGGCTCTCTGTCTCCCAACGCATTGATTACAAAATCCTCCTTCTGACCTACAAAGCACCTTCACCACCTTGCCCCTCCCCCTTTACCTCTCAGACCTTCTTCTCACCTACCAACCAACACACGCACTCTGTTCCACCACAGCAGGCAACCTTGTCATCCCCAGGTCGATGCTCCAGAGCTTCGGCGACAGGGCCTTCTCCAGGTTTGCTCCTAGGCTCTGGTACTCCCTCCCTCCAGCCATCTGTGACTCTGAGTCCATCACCATCTTTCAGTCCCACCTAAAGCAACACCTCTTTGACAAGGCCTACCCTTAAGTCCCTCCTAAATTGAATTTGTTTGATGACAACAATATGACAGACAAGACACATTGTAGGCTATTACATGGGACACAACATTACAGTAACATCTAGATAAATACATTGTCACAAGTAGGATATTTCATTTATTTATGTTAGACATTTGGATCACATGTAATTAGATTTTATTTTATTTTATTTAACTAGGCAAGTCAGTTAAGAACAAATTCTTATTTACAATGACGGCCTACCAAAAGGCAAAAGGCCTCATAGGGGACAGGGGCTGGGATAAAAAAAAAAGTAAGGATAAAGACGTATTTAAACTCTAAATAGTCATCCACCCAAAACAGTAAACATGCATTGATAATAACCAATGATTGGTGGCAACATCAACCATTTATGAGCATGTAGTGCCTTTTGCTTCCAAAAAAACAGAAGAAGGTTGTCTTCCACAATGCTTTGGTTCCGACTTCAAGTTGCAGTTGGTGAGTAGAAACTGCAGAACTGTCCAGTCGACTGCAGTCAAAAGTTCATGACCTTTGATCACATTGTGTTGTAAAGGTCATGCAGTTGACATGTTGTCACAAGTCAGACCATTTTTATACCCATAATGCAACACACTTTGAAAGGCGGTGTCCAACATCCGCTTGAACACGCCCAATGTCAACATAGAAAGGGCACTACAACAGTCCAAGAAGAGAGACTTACTGAGAGTCTATGATGAATGTTTTACAATGTCGCCGCCTAGCGGCCTTCTAGCAAAAGAACACAGTCGCACTTCTGCAATTTTTGCAGTAGGTGGCACTATGAGACTTTACAAAGAGAACCACTTACAGCCAGAACATCATGTAATGAATCACTGACTCATGATAAAAAGAAAAGTGTGTGTGTGTGTGGGTGTGTGTGTGTGTGTGTGTGTGTGTGTGTGTGTGTGTGTGTGTGTGTGTGTGTGTGTGTGTGTGTATGAGACATTAGAATTCAGGTAGTGTAGACCAAATAAAAAACATGGCCATATGAGGTGACAGTGTCCTTTGGTTCCCACATCATAAGAGCACAAACAAGCATTGTTGGAAGTGGAACCCAGCTAGAGAGTGAGGTGGACAGCAGCCTTTCACACCCGTGAGTATGGAGCGAGGACCCTCTCTTCCACTCCAACAGGGGGACGCCTGGCACAATGTAGCTTTGGAAGCCACCCCTGTTACCTTGGAGATAACGATACACCAAATGGACAACAATGGAAGCCTCCTGCCAGTGACATAATCCATCCTGTAATGATGGGGCTTTGGAAGCACCGTGCTCCATCTGTTCCTTAGACCCATGGGGAGGGGAAAGGAAATGGAGAAGGAAACCATACCATACTAAAAAATATTATAGTATATACTGTAGTGTTTTTGCAGACTAAAATGTAGTATTTATTGTAGTATATTGGAGTATACTGTAGTATTTACTGTTAACTATAGTATAAATACTGAAGTAAAAGAAAACTGTGGTATATACTACAGTAATCAATGTAGTGTTTTTGCATATTGTAGTATACTGTAGTATTTACTGTAGTTTTTTGCAGACTGCAATATACTGTAGTATTTACAGTAGTGTTTTTGCAGATATTATTGTAGTATTTACTATAGTGTTTCTGTTTTATTATCTTTGACATAGAAGTGGAGGCTTTCTCCGTGAGGAAACCTACTGGAGAAATACTAAAAGAGCAAATGTTTCACAACCTGTAGGTAGGTAAGACTGGGGTCTGAACGGATAGTTCAGAGCTTCTGCTCTTTTCTATTAACCTTTATTTAACTAGGCAAGTCAGTTAAGAACAAATTCTTATTTACAATGACAGCCTACACCGGCCAAGCCAGGACGACGATGGGCCAATTGTGCGCCGCCCTATTGGCCGGTTGTGATACAGTCTGGAATCGAACCAGGGGGTCTGTAGTGACGCCTCAAGCACTGAGATGCAGTGCCTTAGACCGCTGCGCCACTCGGTAACCTGTATGTAACAAAATATGGTCTCTACTTGGCATGTAGGTTTTTCACTTATGGGTGGCACAAATTGGGACATGGGGAGAGGAATGGGCATATGCAAATTATATACTGTAGTATTTACTATAGTAAAATAAAAGTGTAGTGCTTTTGCGGACTGCAGTGTTTTTGCTGACATTACTGTACTATTTACTACAGTGTTTTTTTTGTTGTTGCCAATAATACTGTAGTTTTTACTATAGTATTCTACAATATACTACAGTTTACTACAGAATTCTATAGTAAGTAATGTAGTATTCTATAGTAAACAGTTGTATTTTTTCATGTGTGGATCTCCCTCAGTCACTATCCTTTCCTTACCAATATCGTGTGATATTGCTGGGAGGATACTGTCCTTCAAACAAACAACGTCGTCATCAGGATTTCCTTCAAGTTAGCTTTTTGTATAAAGGCATAGATGTTGGGCAGGATGCACATTTCATATTTCTAGTCAGATGTTTTGTTAGAAAGTGATTTATTGTCAGGGGACATTTTGGCAGTTTTCAGCTCAACCTGTAATATGGTATGATGTTGTTTTCATGTTCTCATATATACAGTAATAGATACAGAGGCTTATTCTCAGGTGGCGGAAGGAAGCAGATGGGTAGAGGTCACATTGCTGGCTGGCATTTCAGCTGCACACACAACTGACCCTTTGTCATCTTCCTCTGAGAATACCCCCTATCCTCTTTCCTTTACAATGTCCTTGTGCAAAAACTCATTTTGTCATTTTGAATTCTACTGGATTCTACTGTAAGCAGAAGTATTGCAGTTAGGGCATTAAAGAGGACACTGGATGCTCAACAACAACATTTATCTTTTAGGGAAACTAACTTTAGATATGGGTAGAGCTCCGGGTAGAGTATTGATGGCTGTCATGCAATGATGATTAATGTATCGATGAGCGCAAGTCTGTCCAGTCAGGAAAATACAAATATATTAAAAATGACATCTCCCATCAGCACTTTGTCCTCTTACTGCGTGCCCCTGCCTCCCTGTCTGCTGAAAATAAGCAAACAGTACAGGATTAAATAGGATTTAGCTAGACTATATTACATTCTACCCACACACAGCTTGAAGTGTCTCTCTGGATTCCCCCAGTGCTGTAAACTCAAACAAAGTCTACACAAATATATTACATTTACCAATGGAAGTTTGCTATCCAATACAAAAGAGGAAGAAAAATATGCGTAAGAGGGAATGTGTTTTTGATTGGATTTCCCAGTTGGAAAACGGTTCCAAAATGTACCAGAAGTACCAGCTTGTTTTTCTCAATGAGGGTCTCTACATGATTAATATGACTTGACAATGTGTGGCTCTCATGAAGCACATCCCTTTCCTCCTGTTCTCTTAATGACAGAGCTTGTTGGGGGATCTTTAATTAACTACTTTGTCTTTTGGATTTAATGAGAAGACAACAACACAGAAGACAATTGGTTGGACAGCCAATGAACCAAAAGCATGATAGACCACGTCCTTTGGGGAAACTATCAACAACACCCCAGTGCTCTCTCTGCTCCTGTGTTTATTGGCTTCTCTTCAAATTGCCAGTGATGCTGCTCTCAGCTAGAAAGGAAAGTTGCTTGGTGGCATGCTGCTCACTGTCTAATTTGACTTTGGAGAACAAAGAACATTTCAAATGCTCCCCCCGTCTCCCTTCGTTAGCCTGAGTGGGCTTGATTACTAGGACTCTCCCCGTGCCAATTCCCCAGGCCTCTCAAAGGGGCCTGCCATCATGGTTCTCATAGTTCATCAAAGGCCATGGACCTACTGCCAATGAAACAAAGAGGGACACAGCTTCTGGAAAAAACATTAGGGAGGTTGCCAAACAAGCAAAAATGGGGAAAGTAAAGCTAAAAAAAGAAAACAAAGAAACAAAGAAAGTATAAGTACCCACATGAAAAAGTACTATAGTATACTATGATATAAATACTGTAGTATTAATATATTTACAGTACCTTCGGAAAGTATTCAGACCCCTTGACCCTTTCACATTTTGTTAGGTTAGTCTTATTCTAAAATTGATTTCATTGTTTTTTCCCTCATCAATCTACACACAATACCCCATAATGACAAAGCATAAACAGGTTTTTAGAAATGTTTGCTAATTTATTACAAATATTTACTCAGTACTTTGTTGAAGCACCTTTGGCAGCGATTACAGCCTCAAGTCTTCTTGGGTATGACGCTACAAGCTTGGCACACCTGTATTTGGGGAGTTTCTCCCATTATTCTCTGCAGATCCTCTCAAGCTCTGTCAGGTTGGATGGGGAGCGTTGCTGCACAGCTATTTTCAGGTCTCTCCAGAGATGTTCGATCGGGTTCAAGTCCGGGTCCTAGCTGGGCCACTCAATGACATTCAGAGACTTGTCCCGAAGCCACTCCTGCGTTGTCTTGGCTGTGTGCTTAGGGTCATTGTCCTGTTGGAAAGTGAACCTTCGCCCCAGTCTGAGGTCCTGAGCACTTTGGAGCAGGTTTTCATCAAGGATCTCTCTGTACTTTGCTCCGTTCATCTTTGCCCCGATCCTGACTAGTCTCCCAGTCCCTGCCGCTGAAAAACTTTGTCATTATGGGGTATTGTGTGTAGATTACTAAGGATTTTTATTTATTTAATACATTTTAGAATAAGGCTGTAACATAACAAAATGTGAAAAAGTCAAGGGGTCTGAATACTTCCCGAAGGCACAGTATATACTATAGTATTCACTGTAGTGTTTTTGCGGACTTACATTTACATTTTAGTCATTTAGGAGACGCTCTTACTGCTCTTTTGCAGACATGACTGTAGTATACTGTAGTATTGACAGTTTACTATAATATAAATACAGTATTATTACTATAGTTTAAAAAACTATAGTATATACTGTACATATTCTATAGTAATTACTGTAGTGTTTTGCAGACGTTACTGTATTTACTATAGTGTTTTTGTTGTATTATCTTTGACATAGAAGTGGGGTCTTTCTCCATGAGAAAACCTACTGGTCAAATACAAAAAAAATGACATTTTCCATAACCTGTAGGTAGGTAGGACTGGAGTCTGAACGGATCGAATTCACTGCTAAACTGCTTCTGCTCTTTTCTATAACTTGGAGTAAGTAAAGTAAAGAGACTTGGGCCTTGTAGGGATAACTCAGGGCTTCCTGCCCTTTTCTACCCCTCTTCTCAGTGTCTGTCCAGTGGAGAGTGAGGTTTGGCAAGGGACAAGGGGGAGGGGGGTTGGAGTTCTCCTTTTGTCTTCTGTGACTTGATTTTAGTTAAAACAGACTTTATCGGATAATTAAATGTAGCCTAAAGAAGAAAAACAAATAAGATACAAATAAAAAGAGGTGGGAGGGATAGGATAGGGATTACGAACCCGGATTAGGGTAAGGGTTTAGGTTTGGGGTGTAGGGAATAGGATACGGACCCGGTTTAGGTTAAGCGTTTGGGTTGGGGGATCATAAGGGGTCTTAAAACTCAAAATCAAACAGCAAAATGATCCTTGGTATGACATTCTTAAAACAATTCCATATTGCTTAGTAGTACACCGGTGTTTGTCTTCTCATGAAAACGTATGTTGCGTCCGAACGGTTTGGACTACATGCTATCATGACTCCTCTGTGGAAAGATGAGACTCTTACAAACACGTACATGTCAGTTGTTTTTGCCTCACAACTGTTGATGTTCTACCAACCCCATGGGACTCGTCTGAAGTCGGTACTGCCTATCTACCAACTTCTGTCTGTAGTGTCCAAACAGTTTGGGCTACAAACTAATATCACCCCTCTATGGAAAGGTGAGACTCTCCCGAACACTTAACATGTCGGTTGTTTTGCTTCAAGACACGTCTGAAGGTAGCCCAGTACCAGTAAAAAAAAATATGGACATATATATGGAAGTAGCTTAGTGCCTAAAAAAGGTGTTAAATATGGGTAAAAAAAAAACTAACAAATAATTTCCTGATCTTTCTTATATCGCTTAGATACAGGACAGACACTTCAAAACAAATTTCCTTTAGATGTATTTTTTGACTATCTGCTTTTCCAAGTATGAATCTGTTATTCAATGTGTTTCTATGGGCAGTAAGGCCAAATTCAAAGCTAAATTCAAAGTTACATCAAATATATATATATTTCTAAGATATTTTTGTTATACCTAAAGGGGTCCTATAATTCAGAATCAAATAGCTTAATGATCCTTGGTATGACCATCTTAAAACAATTTAATATGTTAGCTTAGTAGAACCCGCCCCCCAGACTTACACTCTAGGGGGTAAAAATGTGTTTAATCCACTTAAAATGTTATGGATAAAATACCAGTAGGTGTAAAATGAGTTTTAAAAGTGGATAAAAGTTATGAAATGGTAATAACACAATAATTGGATGAATTTGTTAAAACTTGATACAATTCTTGGAGGGTTTTGTTGTTCCTCTTGAATCATCGGTTTCAAATATGTATTTTCAGCCGACCAAGAACAGCCATCCCCTCCTCTGTGGTCATTAGCCCTGCCAGTTTGTGTGAGTATTGATTATTTGTGTGTTTAGGGAGCCTGATTTTGGACTGTCTGGAACTTAGATATTTGTCTGGGAGCAGCATTGCACCAGGCTGGGGCAGCATACTCGAACAGGGGCCTGATATAGCTTTGGTATACTCTGATGGCTGTTCTGGGGTCTGCACCTCCTTTTTTCCTGCACATTATCATTTTACATTTTAGTAATTTAGCAGACGCTCTTAACCAGAGCGACTTACAGTTAGTGAGTGCATTAATTTTTTCATACTGGCCCCCCGTGGGAAACGAACCCACAACCCTGGCATTGCAAGCGCCATGCTCTACCAACTGAGCTACAGGTAAGCTTTTGGTTTTATTAATTTATTGCCACTGGGGCCCGCCGATGTAACTGCTAAAATGCTTTCGCACACTGTACTGCATGATTGTAGCGGGTTTACTAACGCTTTAGTTCTAGTAGTTCTAGTTGACTATGATGTGACAATGATGTAGGCTGTGTGTAGTGGTTAGCGGTCATGATATGAAGGTTTGGCTTGGAAAGTTTTTTTCACCTGGTCACAGACAGCTGATGAGTGTGCACTGATGTGCACAAGCGAAGGGAAATGGTGAGAGGAGGGGAGCGCGTAGATAGTTGCGATAAGGAATTATATATACAACGAGCAAAGTGATCATGCTGTTTTTATGTGGCTATTATGAAAGTTAACTGTTTGCGTGTTATCAGTGGTGTATTCATTCTGCCGATTCTGAAGAAAAACATTTCGCAAACGGAAGCAAACGGAACGAAACAGGGATAAACATTAATTTGTCCAATAGAAACTCTCATTTGCAACTGTTTGACTAATGATTACACCCTAGATCAGCTAGATGCAGGCAAGAGTGTGCAAGGCGGTAATGAATATGTCACTGTCTGTCACCTTGATTACTCAAAATTCTCTTATCTGTGCACCTACGTTGTACATTTTCATTCATAGGCTAGGTTGTAGCAACCTCATGATGGGTACAATGAAAATTAGAGTATCATATAGTAGCCTAAACCTATCAAAGTTATATTGAGCTGGGTGAATGGAATGTGAATGACAGTCATCCAATATTGTCATAGAAATAAGGCCATTCTCATAAAATAAATTATCATCCTCCCTCATCTTAAACGTCACCGACCACCACTGATCAAAATGTTTCTGAAGCCTGTCGGCCAAGACCCTCTCCAGGAGCTTGCCTAGACCGTTTAGGAGGATAATTGGCTGGTTGATGGGGGTCTTTGTTGGGTTTGGGGATCATGGTAACCAAGGCTGATTTCCAGGGTTTGGGGAAATGGCCTGTGTGAAGGCAGAGGGTGAGCAGGTCAGAGATTTGACTAAGGAATGGAGGTGATTCTTTAAGCAATCGGTTGTCAATGGTATCCTCTCCATCAGCCTTTACCTTGCACTTTTTGAGATGTGCTTTTAGCTCAGGTAGGGAGACCAGTGTCAGGAGAGGATGGCTAAGATCAGGTGGGGATGCTCGACTTTATAGGGAGGTGGGGATGTTAACTTGGCGGTCAACAATTGCCTTCCACTCTAGGTCAATTAGGGGGTCTGGAGGACAGGAATGGACTTGCTGTAGATCAGTGGGTGGTCTTTAAATACTATAAGTTAGACCTTTAACTGCCCTTTTTCACAATCTTCCCATCGTGTTTACTTGTTTGCTTTAACATTTCCACTTTTTGCCAGAAGGTTTTTGGGTTTGGATCTGTGTTTAGTTTTTTTTAATACAATCTGTCCTAGTGGTTAACTCTTATTTTTGTCTCCTCAGATCTGTACTTCATGTACTCTCTACATGCCTTCCGTTTCAGCTGGATGAGGTGAGGGGGAAGAGATTTGGGACATTTGCACTGGCTTTGGGGTTTGACAGAAGACTCTCTGGCAGCAAAGATAATCTGGCACAGCTCCACCGCTCTCTGGTCCAGGGAGGTGGGTTCAGGGTCACGGGGGGGTAGGTCAGAGTTGTTGGTGGATACTATGTCTCTATATTTTTGCCAGTTCGCTGTTTCGTAATCATATTTCTTAATTTTTCTTGCAGGTTGGGTATGGAGGGAGAGAGAAGTGAGTATTGGTGAGTGGTTACTTTCTACATCTCCACATACCAAGAACATGGTTCCCTTGACAGCAAGCTTGTGGGTGTAGAAACAGAGGTCCAGTGTGTCAGTGAAGTTATTTGATGTTGAGACAAGGTCATTCTGATCCAGGATGGAGTGGGGTCCTTATCCCTGCCGGGTTGGTAGATTTGCTGTTGAAAGAAAGGTGTTTGGCATTGAAATCTCCCATAATGATGACTTTGTCTTGCTGGAGGAGGTGGTGGAAGAGATGGGGGGAGGGGATGATTCCAGGAGGGCAGTAGATGGAGGCTGGTGTCAGGCTTGTTCTGTTGGTCAACCTGACTCTGGTTATGATGAATTAGTTTAGCTTTAATTGATTTGGTATTAATATAATGGAGGTTTCATTGAAGGAGAGAGAACTCTTAATCAGGAGAGCCACTCCTCCCCTGTGACCCTGGGTCCCTCCTAAGGATATCAAATCCTTGTAAAGAGAAGTCCACGTTGGGTGATAAAAACATTTCATTAACAGAAGCAGCATGGACATCTTTCTCAGTTAAAAGCTGTTGAAAGTTCTCTGTTGGCCCGGAGTTCCCTGACATTAATGTGTAAAATATAAAAAATTAGGAATTAGGAACGGTTAAAAGTGTTTCGAATCTGTTAAAAAATATGTGCTCAGGCAGTAAAGTGCAAAATATTGAGGTGCTTCTCCAGACTCTTCAAGATTGATCTGTACAGGGAGTCATCTCTTTTTTTATTTTCTCTTTTTTTTTTTTGCAGACGCTCTTATCCAGAGCGACTTACAGGAGCAATTAGGGTTAAGTGCCTTGCTCAAGGGCACATCGACAGATTTTTCACCTAGTCAGCTCGGGGATCCTTGCATAGGCCAAGGAGTTCATTCTGGAGGTCAGCGCATTGGGTCAGTGCCCTCTGGACAGGTCGGGCCTGGTTTTGGGGCTGGGGCTGAGGCTGGACTGAGAGGCTTGATTGGGGCCTACCAAGGCCAGGTAGGTAGGTTTGGCATCATGCTTTTCTTTGGTGCACATTTTGTGTGAGTGTTCTCCTCAATATCTCACACACTTGGTGGGGTAAGTGCAATTCTGTGCAGTATGTTTAAAAAGCTGGCAGTTAAAACATTGTGTAACATGGACAGGGGTATGGGTTTTTTCTACCATGTAATGAAAGAAACCATGAATAACAATTTTTTTAAAGTAGCAGGCCGGGCTAGGTGGACCCTGTCAAAGGTAGTAGGTTGTTCGGTCCTCCTGCTGGTGATCCTGTTGATTCTTTGTGTGGCAACTCCTTGATTTTGTAGTTCCTCTTTGATTTTCTCTGAGGTGATGGAGGTTGATAGGCCTTTGATTATTATTTGCCTCTGTGGTCTGTCACTGGCATCCTGCCTTCAATGGCGATTTGCCATTCTTTTGGAGAATGGGGCTCCTTTTAAAAGCATCTGTTTGCCATGGAGCCAGGAGCTGGGATATGGGTGATAGGAATGGGTGGGGTATATGTAAATTAAATACTGTAGTATTACTATAGTTTAAAAAATGGTTGTGTTTTTGCGGACACTGTAGTGTTTTTGTGGACATTACTGTAGTATTCTACAGTATACTACAAAATGTTATAGTAAGTACTACACATGATTGAGGGTAGTGTAGTATTCTACAGTATACTACAGTATACTACAAAATTATATAGTAAGCACTACACGATTGAGGGGGATACTACAGAGTATAGTATAGTATTCTACAGTTTACTACAGAATTCTATAGAATTCTATAGTAAGTACTATAGTATTCTATAGTAATCTGTGCTATTTTTTCATGTGGGTAAACACATTTCAGATGTAGAGATACTGTAGCATGACACATTGACAAACTTTCCCTCCCTCTCCACTGAAGTGACATGCTATGGTTCAAAATCCATGTTACAGATATAGTAACCTCTCTGCACTGTCTTACCAGAGGCTTGCTGAGTTATGGAGACAAAATAGTCTATTTCCTCATTTTGAAGTGTTTGACCTTAACATTGTTTTAAATAAATATTGACTTTGCTTACTAACGTCAAGGTGGGATGGCAATGGAGTCAATCCTTTGAATAAAGTCTTGTATAGCAGCATTCTCAACTGAACATGATGTTAAATACCTTAGAGAGGTTCTATGGTTTCCCCCATAATGGAGCCCTATAGCAACTGTTTTGCTCTCCGTAGTCTTATTTCTGTTTACAGTAACACTGACATCTCTAAATCACTGGCAGTTGAAAAGATAACTATGACTTGTTATTATGATGTTTAGATGTTTTCCAGACACATTTTATAGCCAGATTGATGCACTGAAGTCATAAAAAGTGGCGGTGACAAATGGTGATATTTGTCATTTCTCGGGGATAGAGCAGCGGTGATGTCAAGGAAAGAGTGACATCCCACCAGTGGCTCTCTTCACCTCAATCACCTGGTAAAACACAGACCCAGGACAAAATGTAACTGACTACAGACCCTGTAGAAGCTTGCTATTTAACCTCTGCAACCACTTTTCCATCCACAGCTATTATGCGAGTAAAGTAATACCATATATAAAAAAATCACGACAGCTGTGATGGAAACAGGAAGTTTCGGTAAAATGTTATAAATGCAGACAGATAATTTGTTCGTTGGATATGGTGGGATCTTTTTATGCGCGAAATGGCGGTGAAAAGGCCTTTATGTGCATATATTGATATAATAACCATCATATCGAAGTAAACTTGGAGTCACATGATGACATGTTGTGTGGTCCTCCCACTATGACTCGGGAAACCATGCAGTTTATTAGGCTACAGATTAAATAACTTATGATGAACTTCACAGGGTGGTGAAGTGCACGGTATGAGCTTGATGTTCCTTTACAATACATGTTGAGGGTCTTATTCTGGTGACATGATGATCGATGCTTGACTGACGTTTGACAAATAAAAGTATTCTCGCTCTTATCCATGATAATCTCATCATGTAGACTAGCCTACCTGCAAAGCCTACCCACACTGTATCTGCCAGCTGTTGGCTAGAGCGCATGTGTCGAGACCAGACTAGGCACATTTACTATTTAATGCAACAGTTTTTGTGACCAAACAATCGGTAGAGTTGATTCTTTATCTGCAACAAGTCAGTTTGGTGGAAACACACCACTGGTGGGAAAATGCGCATATTTTCTTTATGCGGATTTTAGAAAATCTGTCGCCAATTGGATGTTAACCTAGCTACTGTCTATGATACCCTTTACAGACAGACCCTGCGGTATGTTGCCTGCCCCAAAAAAATCTGCCAATGTTTTTTAGAGCCCAATTCATACAGTCCCATTTTTAACACATTCTTACCGGGATAAGCCTTTTATAGCTCCCGTGCACATGCTGGCAAGGTTAGGAGTGGAGTAGAGGTGGGCCGATGTGGGTTGACATCTATTTTAATAAATCCATTGAATGTACACCATCACAGAGAAATCCATTATTAATTTGTTTTAGGCAGATCGGCTGTACCAACTTCAGACGAGTCCCAAGACGATTGTGGGGTAGTAGAGGAAAATGGATAACACCATCGTGTTCTTGAGAGTCTCATCTTTCCATAGAGGGGTCATCATAGTTTGTAAAACCATTCAGACCCTACAGACGATTTTGTGAGAAGGACGATTTTCGGGATGTCTCATGGTCTGACAAACAGCGCTCTAGCTAGATGACCTTTCACCGCAGATGCGGAAGTGCGACATAGGCGAATGCGGTGGATTGACCATTATCCCAGAAACCCTAGACCCACTCCAATTTGCATACCGCCCCAACAGATCCACAGATGATGAAGTCTCTATTGCACTCCACACTACCCTTTCCCACCTGGATAAGAGGAACACCTACGCGAGAATGCTATTCATTGACTACAGCTCAGCGTTCAACACCATAGTGCCCTCAAAGCTCATCACTAAGCTAAGGACCCTGGAACTAAACACCTCCCTCTGCAACTGGATCCTGGACTTCCTGACTGGCCGCCCCCAGGTGGTAAGGGTAGGTAACAACACATCTGCCACGCTGATCCTCAACACGGGGGCCCCTCTGGTGTGCGTGCTCAGTCCCCTCCTGTACTCCCTGTTCACCCATGACTGCATGGCCAGGCACGACTCCAACACCATTATTAAGTTTGCCGACGACACAACAGTGGTGGGCCTGATCACCAACAACAACGAGACAGCCTATAGGGAGGAGGTCAGAGTCCTGGCCGTGTGGTGCCAGGATAACAACCTCTCCCTCAACGTGATCAAAACAAAGGAGAGGATTGTGGACTACAGGAAAAATAAAGAGGACTGAGCACGCCCCCATTCTCATTGACGAGGCTGTAGTGGAACAGGTTGAGAGCTTCAAGTTCCTTGGTGTCCACATCACCAACAAACTATCATGGTCCAAAAACACCAAGACAGTCATGAAGAGGGCACGACAAAGCCTATTCCCCCTCAGGAGACTGAAAAGATTTGCATGGGTCCTCAGATCCTCAAAAAGTTATACAGCTGCACCATCGAGAGCATCCTGACTGGTTGCATCACCGTCTGGTATGGCAACTGCTCGGCCTCCGACCGCAAGTCACTACAGAGGGTAGTGCGTACGGCCCAGTACATCACTGGGGCCAAGCTTCCTGCCATCCAGGACCTCAATACCATGCGGTGTCAGAGGAAGGCCCTCAAAATTGTCAAAGACTCCAGCCACCCTAGTCATAGACTGTTTTCTCTGCTACCGCACGGCAAGCGGGACTGGAGCACCAAGTCTAGATCCAAAAGGCTTCTTAACAGCTTCTACCCCCAAGCCATAAGACTCCTGAACAGCTAATCATGGCTACCGGGACTATCTTTTACGCTGCTGCTACTCTGTTTATTATCTATGCATAGTCATTTTAACTCTACCCACATGTACATATTACCTCACTTACCTCGACTAACCTGTGCCCACACACATTGACTCTGTACCAGTACCCCCTGTATATAGCCTCCCTACTGTTATTTTATTTTACTGCTGCTCTTTAATTATAAAAAAATAAAAAAAATCTATATTTTCTACTTGAGAAAAATATTGTCTAGTTTACTTAACTAAAGTTACTTTGAAAAAGTACACTGCTCAAAAAAATAAAGGTAACACTTAAACAACACATCCTAGATCTGAAAAAATGAAAATCTTATTAAATACTTTTTTCTTTACATAGTTTAATGTGCTGACAACAAAATCACACAAAAATTATCAATGGAAATCAAATTGATCAACCCATGGAGGTCTGGATTTGGAGTCACCCTCAAAATTAAAGTGGAAAACCACACTACAGGCTGATCCAACTTTGATGTAATGTCCTTAAAACAAGTCAAAATGAGGCTCAGTAGTGTGTGTGGCCTCCACGTGCCTGTATGACCTCCCTACAATGCCTGGGCATGCTCCTGATGAGGTGGCGGATGGTCTCCTGAGGGATCTCCTCCCAGACCTGGACTAAAGCATCCGCAACTCCTGGACAGTCTGTGGTCCAACGTGGCGTTGGTGGATGGAGCGAGACATGATGTCCCAGATGTGCTCAATTGGATTCAGGTCTGGGGAATGGGCGGGCCAGTCCATAGCATCAATGCCTTCCTCTTGCAGGAACTGCTGACACACTCCAGCCACATGAGGTCTAGCATTGTCTTGCATTAGGAGGAACCCAGGGCCAACCGCACCAGCATATGGTCTCACAAGGGGTCTGAGGATCTCATCTCGGTACCTAATGGCAGTCAGGCTACCTCTGGCGAGCACATGGAGGGCTGTGCGGCCCCCCAAAGAAATGCCACCCCACACCATGACTGACCCACCGCCAAACCGGTCATGCTGGAGGATGTTGCAGGCAGCAGAGCGTTCTCCACGGCGTCTCCAGACTCTGTCACGTCTGTCACATGTGCTCAGTGTGAACCTGCTTTCATCTGTGAAGAGCACAGGGCGCCAGTGGCGAATTTGCCAATTTTGGTGTTCTCTGGCAAATGCCAGACGTCCTGCACGGTGTTGGGCTGTAAGCACAACCCCCACCTGTGGACGTCGGGCCCTCATACCACCCTCATGGAGTCTGTTTCTGACCGTTTGAGCAGACACATGCACATTTGTGGCCTGCTGGAGGTCATTTTGCAGGGCTCTGGCAGTGCTCCTCCTGCTCCTCCGCACAAAGGCGGAGGTAGCGGTCCTGCTGCTGGGTTGTTGCCCTCCTACGGCCTCCTCCACGTCTCCTGATGTACTGGCCTGTCTCCTGGTAGCGCCTCCATGCTCTGGACACTACGCTGACAGACACTGCAATCCTTCTTGCCACAGCTCGCATTGATGTGCCATCCTGGATGAGCTGCACTACCTGAGCCACTTGTGTGGGTTGTAGACTCCGTCTCATGCTACCACTAGAGTGAAAGCACCGCCAGCATTCAAAAGTGACCAAAACATCAGCCAGGAAGCATAGGAACTGAGAAGTGGTCTGTTGTCACCACCTGCAGAACCACTTCTTTATTGGGGGTGTCTTGCTAATTGCCTATAATTTCCACCTGTTGTCTATTCCATTTGCACAACAGCATGTGAAATGTATTGTCAATCAGTGTTGCTTCCTAAGTGGACAGTTTGATTTCACAGAAGTGTTATTGACTTGGAGTTACATTGTGTTGTTTAAGTGTTCCCTTTATTTTTTTGAGCAGTGTAGTTCACTACATCCAAACTACTATGTGATAAATTATCCTATCTAAATCTGAAATGTCATAGACTACAAATTGCAAGAACAGATGACTCTGGAGTCAGATGTTAACAGAATGTGTAATTTACAGTGTCTTTCCTATATCTGAGAGATATAAGAAAGATCCAGAAATTATTTACACTACATTTCAAGAAAAGCAATTTTTCTGTCCATTAAAATAACATCAAATTGATCAGAAATACAGTGTAGACATTGTTAATGTTGTAAATGGCTATTGTAGCTGGAAACAGAATATCTACATAGGCGTACAGAGGCCCATTATCAGAAACCATCAGTCCTGTGTTCCAATGGCACGTTGTGTTTGCTAATCCAAGGCTAATTGATAATTAGAAAACCCTTTTTTCAATTATGTTAGCACAGCTGAAAACTGTTGTGCTGATTAAAGAAGCAATACAGCTGGCCTTCTTGAGACTAGTTGAGTATCTGGAGCATCAGCAATTGTGGGTTCGATTACAGGCTCAAAATGGCCAGAAACAAATAACTTTCTTCTGAAACTCATCAGTCTATTCTTGTTCTGAGAAATGAAGGCTATTCCATGCGAGAAATTGCCAAGAAACTGAAGATCTCGTACAACTACTCCCTTCACAGAACAGCGTAAACTGGCTCTAACCAGAATAGAAAGAGGAGTGGGAGGCCCCGGTGCACAACTGAGCAAGAGGACAAATACATTAGAGTGTCTAGTTTCCCGGAGACGCCTCACAGGTCCTCAACTGGCAGCTTCATTAAATAGTCAACAGTGAAAAGGCGACTCCGGGATGCTGACCTTCTAGGCAGAGTTGCAAAGAAAAAGTAATATGTCAGACTGGCCAATAAAAATAAAAGATTAAGATCGGCAGTCTGAGATGTGGCTTTTTCTTTGCAACTCTGCCTGGAAGGTCAGCATCCCAGAGTCGCCTCTTCACTGTTGACGTTGAGACTGGTGTTTTACAGGTACTATTTCATGAAGCTGCCAGTTGAGGACCTGTGAGGAACCTGTTTCTCAAACTAGATACTCTAATGTATTTATCCTCTTGCTCAGTTGGAGGTCAGGACACAGGACACGGTATTCGACCATGATTACTACAAGTTTATGGCTAATTGAGTGACGGTCAGTGACTGACATAACAAGAGAAAAACTGCTGAATGATGCTCAACCAAAATTTCTAAATTGCACTATTCTTACTCTCAATAGTAAGTTGAGACCCCAACTGAGTTTCTAAAAGGTGGTTGGGGGCCCCCTAGCGGCCAGGGGCCCTAAGCGACTGCTAATGTCACTTATGCCTGGAGCTGGCCCTGGTGGGCAGTGTGTATCATTAATGTCACATTGATCTAATTCACTTATTTGCAGTAAAGATTGAGAAGTTTTGATTTCCTATTAAAACATAATTTTGATGTTCAGAGGATTGATTTTCTTCTGGTAAGTACTTTCACGGCACAGAGGCCTCACTGGGTCAATAGCTGCTTTTCCACAATCATGTTCAGGCCTTTTAGTTTCCCACTGATACTTCCTGCCTCGGAGGAGCTCAGTGCAGAGTCTACTCCTGTGGTGGAAGTTGAAATACCAGGAACAACATATATTTAGCCATAAATTAACAATAATGATTTTATTGTTTTAGGAACCTTGTATCTGTACTGAAAAAAAATATGAGCATAAGAAGTGGCTTTGAGTGCTTTTGGGGTATAACATTCCCACCAGACACCAAAATAGGTGCACATCACCGCTCTGGTAGAGGGCTCTGCTATTTGAGCACAGCAATTAGTAATATACCACTTTTCTGAGCTCTGCAGTGAAAACACCCAGAGAGATTCTCTTTTTATTTCACTTTCTCCCTCCCAACTTAGCTAACGTACAGTATGTGGAATCTTCAGGGCTGCTGTCCATGGTGCTGAAACCCTCAGTGGAGAAACTGACATTCATGGAAGACCGTCAGATCAGTGAGCAATCAACAAGTGAGTGTTGGATAATTGACAGACGATATTTTGAGTTACATGCTTGTTCCTGAATGCAACAGAAAATGAACTGTTCTGAGACCATATTGGTCAAGATCTTATAGGCAGTTCTCTTGGTCTGCTAACAAAGGGAAACAACCCTGCTGTACTCTGTATTGTACATGTATTGTACACCTGCTGATATGACCTCTTTTCACAAAACTGCTCTATCTTAGCCACATGGCTATGAAGAGCACCCACAGATGCTGTCTGCTGAATCAATATCTCACCACAGTCCACAGAGGGGACTATCAACACTTACATAGGTTAGGAAACCCAGTTAAGGATATCATATTCCATTAATCATCTTTTGCACCAATGTCTGTCTAGTCTAGAACATAATTAATGAATGATGATATGCAACTTTGCAATATATACAGAGTATTACTCAAGTGGAATATTCTCAATGTCATCACATGCTGTACTGTAAAACTGTAATTAAGCTAAACTGTTTTTCAGATAAACAAAAAAGAAACTGCAAAGCCTCACAGGAGACAATATTCACACATGATAAAATAATCTCTATAAGGAGAGAGTTACAACATTCAACATGTAACCTGGCCTTTATACTGCAGCATTGTGTCTGTGAATACTTTTCCTCGGCGGTCAGGTACAGTTGAAGTCGGAAGTTTACATACACCTTAGCCAAATACATTTAAACTCAGTTTTTCACAATTCCTGACATTTAATCCTAGTAAAAATTCCCTGTCTTAGGTCAGTTAGGATCACCACTTTATTTTAAGAATGTGAAATGTCAGAATAATAGTAGAGAGAATGATTTATTTAAGCTTTTATTTATTTAATCACATTCCCAGTGGGTTAAACGTTTACATACACACAATTAGTATTTGGTAGCATTGCCTTTAAATTGTTTAACTTGGGTCAAACGTTTCGGGTAGCCTTCCACAAGCTTCCCTCAATAAGTTGGGTGAATTTTGGCCCATTCCTCCTGACAAAGCTGGTGTAACTGAATCAAGTTTGTAGGCCTCCTTGCTCACACACGCTTTTTCAGTTCTGCCCACAAATGTTCTATTGGGTTGAGGTCAGGGCTTTGTGATGGCCACTCCAATACCTTGACTTTGTTGTCCTTAAGCCATTTTGCCACAACTTTGGAAGTATGCTTGGGGTCATTGTCCATTTGGAAGACCATATGCGACCAAGCTTTAACTTCCTGACTGATGTCTTGAGATGTTGCTTCAATATATCCACATAATCTTTCTTCCTCATGATGCCATCTATTTTGTGAAGTGCACCAGTCCCTCCTGCATCAAAGCACCCCCACAGCATGATGCTGCCACCCCCGTGCTTCACAGTTGGGATGGTGTTCTTCGGCTTGCAAGCAACCCCCTTTTTCCTCCAAACATAACAATGGTCATTATGGCCAAACAGTTCTATTTTTGTTTCATCAGAGCAGAGGACTTTCTCCAAAAAGTACGATCTTTGTCCCCATGTGCAGTTGCAAACCGTAGTCTAAACGCTGTTTTATGGCGGTTTTGGAGTACAATGAGAAACGCTTCTGACCTGTTTTTATCACAAGCAATGCAATTACCATTTGTTCCATATTAAAATTGAAAACATAATGAGCATGGCCCTTGGCTCAAATCAATGTAATTAAGCTAAACTGTTTTTCAGATAAACAAAAAATTAACTGCAAAGCCTCACAGGAGACAATATTCACACATGATAAAATAATCTCTATAAGGAGAGAGTTACAACCTTCAACATGTAACCTGGCCTTTATACTGCAGCATTGTGTCTGTGAATACTTTTCCTCGGCGGTCAGGTACAGTTGAAGTCGGAAGTTTACATACACCTTAGCCAAATACATTTAAACTCAGTTTTTCACAATTCCTTACATTTAATCCTAGCAGAAATTCCTTGTCTTAGGTCAGTTAGGATCACCACTTTATTTTAAGAATGTGAAATGTCAGAATAATAGTGGAGAGAATGATTTATTTCAGCTTTTATTTATTTCATCACATTCCCAGTGGGTTAGAAGTTTACATACACTCAATTAGTATTTGGTAGCATTGCCTTTAAATTGTTTAACTTGGGTCAAACGTTTCGGGTAGCCTTCCACAAGCTTCCCTCAATAAGTTGGGTGAATTTTGGCCTATCCCTCCTGACAAAGCTGGTGTAACTGAATCAAGTTTGTAGGCCTCCTTGCTCACACACACTTTTTCAGTTCTGCCCACAAATGTTCTATAGGATTGAGGTCATGGCTTTGTGATGGCCACTCCAATATCTTGACTTTGTTGTCCTTAAGCCATTTTGCCACAACTTTGGAAGAATGCTTGGGGTCATTGTCCATTTGGAAGACCCATTTGCGACCAAGCTTTAACTTCCTGACTGATGTCTTGAGATGTTGCTTCAATATATCCACATAACCTTTCTTCCTCATGATGCCATCTATTTTGTGAAGTGCACCAGTCCCTCCTGCAGCAAAGCACCCCCACAGCATGATGCTGCCACCCCCGTGCTTCACAGTTGGGATGGTGTTCTTCGGCTTGCAAGCAACCCCCTTTTTCCTCCAAACATAACAATGGTCATTATGGCCAAACAGTTCTATTTTTGTTTCATCAGACCAGAGGACATTTCTCCAAAAAGTACGATCTTTGTCCCCATGTGCAGTTGCAAACCGTAGTCTGGCTGTTTTATGGCGGTTTTGGAGCAGTGGCTTCTTCCTTGTTGAGCGGCCTTTCAGGTTATGTTTTACTGTACTTTTACGGTTGTGATACAGCCTGGAATCGAACCAGGAGGTCTGTAGTGACGCCTCAAGCACTGAGATGCAGTACCTTAGACCGTTGCGCCACTCGGGAGCCCATCTACTTAGTATCATGCACAAAGTAGATGTCATAACCGACTTGCCAAAACTATAGTTTGTTAACAAGAAGTTTGTGGAGTGGTTGAAAAACGAGTTTAATGACTCCAACCTAAGTGTATGTAAACTTCCGACTTCAACTGTATGTCTTCACTCTTGAGTTACTGTCACGGTTTCGGCCGAGGCGGCCCCTCCTCCTTGTTCGGGCAGGTTTCGGCGGTCGTCGTCTCCGGAGTACTAGCTGCCACCGTTCTATGTTTCTTGTTTGATTGGTTTTGTCTGTTTGTCACACCTGTTTTGTGTTATGTCTCATTAAGCACCCTATTTAGTTCCTTGTTGTTAGTTAGGTGTTGTGTGTAATTGTTTCCTTGTCGTGTTGCTGCGCTACCTATTTTGGTGCGCTATTTTGTAGCTTGCCTCCTTGTTGTTTTTAGGAGAGATTTACGCACATGTTTAGTGCGCCCGTTTGCTTACGCCTGTGCGCGCTTTTCTCGCCTCCGGGCTGTTCTTGGATTATTTTGTGTGATCTACTAAAGTCTTTGTTTGGACTTAACTTCTGCGTCCTGCGCCTGATTCCACACCACACCTACCTACAGCAACTCTTGACAGAATTACACACCACATATGGAATCAGCAGGAGCACCCACCGACATCATGGAGGAGCGTCTTCGTGGTCAAGAGGATCGAATCAACCAGATCGGGCACGCCTTGGACCGCGTCATGAACACCCTCCATCGATGGGAGACAAGCGGGGTACCCACACCCCCACCTATCGCACCATCACCATCGGACAGCCCGCCCGTCCAACTACCGGAACCCAGTGGGATTCGGCTCTCGCTCCCGAGGGCGTACGACGGCACTGCTGCCGGGTGTCAGGGGTTCCTATTACAAGTGGAGCTCTACCTTGCCACCATACACCCGGCGCCCTCGGGATACGAGAGCGTTTCCGCCCTCATCTCCTGTCTCACCGGCAAGGCGTTGGAGTGGGCCAACGCCGAATGGAGGGGAATAGACGCCGCCACAGTCACCTATGCGGAGTTCTCCCGCCGCTTCCGTGCTGTCTTCGACCATCCACCAGAGGGGAAGGCGGCGGGGGAGCGTCTATTCTACCTCCGACAGGGGATGAGGAGCGCTCAAGAGTTTGCGCTGGAGTTCCGGACTCTGGCGGCAGATGCAGGGTGGAATGAGAGGGCCCTCATAGACCACTTTAGATGTAGCCTTCGGGAGGACGTCCGCAGAGAGTTAGCGTGCAGGGATACTACACTAACATTTGACCAGTTGGTGGACATGGCCATTCGGCTGGACACCCTGCTCGCGACCCGCGGACGTCCCAGGTGGGGGCCTCCCATTCCACCCTCCAGCGCCTCCGAGCCGAGCCCGATGGAGCTTGGAGGTGCTGGCGCTAGAGGGAGGAGAGGAAGGAGCCCGAGGGGGGCAGTCTCCTGCACCAACTGTGGCCGCGGAGGGCACACCGCGGCTAGGTGCTGGGGAGGGTCCCCTGGTGAAGGAGATGGCAGGTCACACATTGGGGAGTCCTCCCAGGTGAGTAGGCACCCTACTTACCCAGAGCTTTCTGTCGTACACATTACATTACCTGTTTGTTTCCCACAGGTTGCACCTCGTTCCCAGCATAAGGCGCTAGTCGATTCAGGCGCAGCTGGGAATTTTGTAGATCGTAAATTCTGTGTTAAGTTAGGGATTCCCCTCCTTCCAGTCGATAAGCCCTTCCCTGTACATGCCTTAGATAGTCGTCCGTTAGGATCTGGGTTGATTAGGGAGGTCACGGCGCCACTTAGGATGATGACGCAGGGGGGTCATGAGGAGACGATTCAACTCTATCTGATCGACTCTCCTGCGTATCCGGTGGTACTGGGGCTTCCCTGGTTGATTACCCATGATCCTACGATTTCGTGGCGAGAGAAGGCTCTTAAAGGGTGGTCTGCTCAGTGTGAGGGGCTATGTCTGGGTGTTTCCGTAGGGGCGACCTCGGTGGAGAGCCCGAACCAGATGCCAGCACTGCACATTCCGCCTGTTATGAGGATTTGGCACTCGTGTTTAGTAAGACCAGAGCGGCACGGTTGCCGCCTCATAGACAGGGGGATTGTGCGATAGACCTCCAGATAGGAGCTGCGCTCCCGCGGAGCCATGTGTATCCTTTGTCACAGGAGGAGAAAAGGGCAATGGAGACTTACATTGCCGAGTCTCTGAGACAGGGATACATACGGCCTTCCACTTCTCCCGCGTCCTCGAGCTTCTTTTTTGTGAAGAAAAAGGATGGAGGTTTGCGTCCGTGTTTTGATTACCGCGGTCTCAATCAGGTGACTGTGAAATATAGTTATCCACTCCCGCTGATTGCGACCATGACGGAGTCATTACACGGGGCACGGTTCTTCACAAAATTGGACCTCAGGAGCGCATATAGCTTGGTGCGCATTAGGGAGGGCGATGAGTGGAAGACAGCATTTAGTACTACCTCCGGCCATTACGAGTATCTCGTCATGCCATATGGGTTAATGAATGCTCCATCAGTCTTCCAATCGTTTGTAGATGAGATTTTCCGGGACATGCAGGCGCAGGGAGTAGTGGTGTACATAGATTATATTCTTGTGTACAGTTCTACTCGGGCCGAGCATGTAGCCCTGGTGCGCAGGGTATTGAGGAGACTGTTGGAGCATGACCTGTATGTCAAAGCCGAGAAATGAGGAGTCAGTTTCCTTTTTGGGTTACCAGTTGTCTGCGTCAGGGGTGAGAATGGAGGTGGACCGAGTGTCTGCCGTGCGTAATTGGCAAACCCCAACTACAGTTAAAGAGGTGCAGCGGTTCTTGGGTTTTGCGAATTACTACCGGAGGTTTATCCGGGGTTTTGGACAGGTGGCAGCTCCCATAACGTCTCTTCTGAAGGGGGGTCCGGTGCGCTTGCAGTGGTCGGCTGAGGCGGACAGGGCCTTTGGGAGACTGAAGGACCTGTTTACCTCGGCTCCGGTGCTGGCGCACCCGGATCCCGCTTTACCCTTCCAAGTAGAGGTGGACGCGTCTGAGGCCGGTATCGGGGCAGTTCTTTCACAACGGTCCGGCACACCACCTAAGCTCCGCCCCTGTGCCTTTTATTCTAAGAAGCTCAGTCCGGCGGAGCGGAATTATGACGTAGGGGACAGGGAGCTGTTAGCCGTAGTACAGGCCCTAAAGGTGTGGAGGCATTGGCTTGAGGGGGCTCAACACCCTTTCCTCATTCTGACCGACCACCGTAACCTGGAATACATTCGGGCAGCTAGGAGACTGAATCCTCGCCAGGCTCGATGGACTATGTTTCTCGCCCGGTTTGTGTTCAAGATCACTTACATCCCTGGGTCCCAGAACGGGAAGGCAGATGCCCTGTCCCGGCGGTATGACACGGAGGAGAGGTGCGTGGAGCCCATTCCCATACTACCGGAGTCTTGTCTGGTGGCACCGGTGGTGTGGGAGGTCGATGCGGAGATCGAGCGGGCATTACGCACCGACCCTAGCCCTCCACAGTGTCCGGTGGGTCGGACGTACGTCCCGCTCGAGGTCCGGGATCGGCTGATTTATTGGGCTCACACGTCACCCTCCTCTGGACATCCAGGTATTGGCCGGACAGTGCACTGCCTTAGTACGAAGTACTGGTGGCCAACGTTAGCCAGGGATGTGAGGGTTTATGTCTCCTCCTGCTCAGTGTGTGCCCAGTGTAAGGCGCCCAGACACTTGCCCAGGGGTAAATTACAACCCCTGCCCGTTCCACAACGACCCTGGTCTCACCTCTCGGTGGATTTTGTTACCGACCTTCCCTCCTCACAAGGGAATACCACCATCCTGGTCGTTGTGGATCGGTTCTCGAAGGCCTGTCGTCTCCTTCCCATGCCGGGTCTTCCTACTGCCCTACAGACCGCTGAGGCTCCATTTACTCACGTCTTCCGGCATTACGGGGTACCCGAGGATATAGTGTCCGATCGAGGCCCCCAGTTTACCTCCAGAGTCTGGAGAGCCTTTATGGAACGGTTGGGGGTCTCGGTGAGCCTTACCTCGGGTTACCACCCGGAGAGTAATGGGCAGGTCGAACGAGTCAACCAGGATGTGGGTAGGTTTCTGAGGTCATATTGTCAGGGCCGGCCGGAGGAGTGGGCGAGATATGTGCCCTGGGCCGAGATGGCACAGAACTCTCTCCGCCACTCCTCCACTAGACTAACCCCTTTCCAGTGTGTGTTAGGGTACCAGCCGGTTCTAGCACCTTGGCATGAGAGCCAGATCGAGGCCCCTGCTGTGGATGAGTGGGTGCGGCGCTCGGAGGAGACGTGGAACGCTGCACACGTCCATCTGCAGCGAGCCATCCGTCGACAGAAGACGAGCGCCGACCTACACCGCAGTGAGGGGCCAGTGTACGCACCTGGAGATCGAGTCTGGCTCTCAACCAGAAACCTGCCCCTCTGCCTGCCCTGCCGGAAGCTGGGTCGGCAGTTTGTGGGGCCTTTTAAAGTCCTGAGGAGATTGAACGAGGTGTGTTACAGGTTACAACTGCCCATTGATTACAAGAATATTAACCCCTCGTTCCATGTGTCTCTCCTCAGGCCGGTGGTAGCTGGTTCACTCCAGGACTTTGAGATTGAGGAGACTCCTCCGCCCCCGTTGGACATCGAGGGGGCTCCGGCGTACACTGTTCGGACCATCCTGGATTCGAGACGCCGGATGGGGGGTCTCCAATATCTCGTGGAGTGGGAGGGGTACGGTCCGGAGGAGCGGTGCTGGGTGCCGAGGAGGGACATTCTGGATCCGTCCCTGCTGACCGAATTCCATCGTGGTCATCCTACGCGCCCTGCTCCGCGTCCTCCTGGTCGTCCCCGAGGCCGGGGGCGGCGCACGGCTGGTGCCGCGCGTCAAGGGAGGGGTACTGTCACGGTTTCGGCCGAGGCGGCCCCTCCTCCTTGTTCGGGCAGGTTTCGGCGGTCGTCGTCTCCGGAGTACTAGCTGCCACCGTTCTATGTTTCTTGTTTGATTGGTTTTGTCTGTTTGTCACACCTGTTTTGTGTTATGTCTCATTAAGCACCCTATTTAGTTCCTTGTTGTTAGTTAGGTGTTGTGTGTAATTGTTTCCTTGTCGTGTTGCTGCGCTACCTATTTTGGTGCGCTATTTTGTAGCTTGCCTCCTTGTTGTTTTTAGGAGAGATTTACGCACATGTTTAGTGCGCCCGTTTGCTTACGCCTGTGCGCGCTTTTCTCGCCTCCGGGCTGTTCTTGGATTATTTTGTGTGATCTACTAAAGTCTTTGTTTGGACTTAACTTCTGCGTCCTGCGCCTGATTCCACACCACACCTACCTACAGCAACTCTTGACAGTTACCTAATTGTTGTGCCTTGGGCTATAAGTCCAGTTAGAAAGTACCTTAATCTAAAAGTGTAAGCACATAGAGACGTTTACATTAAAATACATGGATTAGAAATGATAAGATGTTTTGTGACCCATTTTTTTATTGCTCAGAATACTCAGAAGTGAAATAACATCAGGCAAAAAGATGCTGACAGTAGTAAGGATATTGGCTAAGGTTGCAAAAACTAGGGCCTGTAAGTGCATACACACACATATGCACATGCATTCAGGTACACACTAACACACACACTTTCACTGTGGTGTAAAGTACTTAAGTAAAAATTCTTGAAAGTATTACTTAAGTCGTTTTTGGGGGTATTTGTACTTTACTTTACTAATTACATTTTGAATGCTTAGCAGAACAGGAAAATGGTCTAATTCACACACTTATCAAGAGAGCATACCTGGTCATCCCTACTGCCTCTGATCTGGCGGACTCACCAAACACATGCTTCGTTAGTAAATTATGTCTGAGTGTTGGAGCGTGCACCTGGCTATCCGTAAAAAAAATGGTGCCTTCTGGTTTGCTTAATATAAGGAATTTGAAATGATTTATACTTTTACTTTTGATACTTAAGTATATTTAGCAATTACATTTACTTTTGATACTTAAGTATATTTAAAACCAAATACTTTCAGACTTTTACTCAAGTAGGATTTCACTGTGTGACTATCACTTTTACTTTAGTCATTTTCTATTAAGGTATGACAATTGGGTACTTTTTCCACCACTGCACTTTCACACACAATGGGGAGATCAATTTCTCTCAGAAATTAGGGCATCAGAAGAGTGATGGAGTGGGATCATCTTTGATCGTATCCTCAGGCCCATAAATATTGCAGGGCAGTAAGAGAGGAAGACAGTCTATGAAGTGGTAGTCTAGGGTATAATTGGAGGGGGATTGATAGCTTTTTCCTCCTAGAACTGGCAGTTTTACAGCCAAGTAGAAACCTGTGTACACACAGATTTACCAGTCACACTCTCATCTGTGTTTAATATATATTATAAAGTGGGTCGTTTGTGTCCTGGATGCTGATTGGCTGAAAGCTGTGGTATATCAGATAATATACCATGGGTATGGGAAAAAAATGTTTATATTGTTCTAATTACGTTGGTAACCACGTTGTGTCGTGCCTAAGAACAGCCCTTAGCAGTGGTATATTGGCCATATACCACACCTCTTTGGGCCTTTTTGCTTAATTGTGCCATCGATACAACACATTTAAACTGTTGCATGTCTTGCTTAGTTGCACCTCACCACACTTCGTTGGAGTGGAATTAATTCCAACCAAACTTGCAATAGAACTGTGTATAGATGAAAAGTTGATAAATTGAAAGCTACTCTCACAGTGAGACTAACACACCCTGCACTTCAAGCCAACTGAATCTTTTAATGAGGCCCTGGGAGAAAACAAAACAACAGTACAATCAGTCCACCCGATTTATTATGCATTGAACAGATGATTACCAATGCTGAAATAAAGTAGATTGGGTCCTTTCACTGAGCTCTTAATTCAATAACTAGTTTACCACCAATCAACACAACAAAGGGTGCATCACTGCAGAGACCTATAAGTGGGCAGAACTAGAACAACATCAGTCAACAGACACAACCAAGAGAATATAGAACACTCAGATTAGATCACTTCTACCCTGGGAATGTACTTTAGGCATACAAATAAGCAGTCATTTATATTAAGCTCATTTATATTAGCTGCTTTTGAGAAAATATTAACTTTCTATCCCCTTTATCTTTTACAACGTCTAAAGAGACAGAGAGAGGGAGAGGGAGAGAGAGAGAGAGCGAGAGAGAAAGAAAGAAAGAGAGAGAGATTGAGGAGTAGAGAGAGAAAGAGAGAGATAGAGAGATTGAACATTGAGGAGTAGGAGAGAGAGAGAGAGAGATGGGGGAGGGTAGAGATGACAAGTTGACAGGTTCTCTCTCCGCAGGACATCTCATTGCACTCTGGGTCGGGGATGAAATCATGTCATACAAATGAAGGAAACAAGCAAATGCAACTTCAGTCTGGAACCACCTCCATTACACTAGCATGAGTAGTGACCATCACATTTCCAGCTGTAGACACAGGAAGACCCCTAAATGATTCCATGGAAACTGCAGTGCAATGCTCAGAAAAGTGTTCTCTCTTATCACAGCAATTTGAGGGACAATTTAGCTGTCTCTGCCTACAACTCTTTGCTCTGCAGAGCTTCTGGGTCTTTTGTTGTGAGTCCTTCATCTCTGTCTCCTGTGTTCCACTCTATATCCATCTGATGAGTATTAAATCAAAGCCCATTCCTTCACAAACTCTTCACATGGACAAGATAATTGTGTTCAATATCAATGCATCAGTAATTCAATAAGCATTATTGGCCTTATTTAGCAACAATATCAGCAGCCTGTAAATAAAATCTGCCTAAACCCCCAAGGGGAGACAAAGATAAATCAATGTTGCCATGGTAACAACCCCCCTGCACTGGTGGTGACAGGCAGGCCACTTGAGAAAGAGAACCTTACGACTAAATGGAGGAAAATGTCACCAGTTTTACTGTTAAAAGTGACATTGTGTGTCTAGGAATTTGTAATGTGCCGTCATTAGTTTATTCAGAGTGAGGCATTTTGGGATGCTAATAAAGATATAAAATAACTTTTCCAATGGATCTCGAGTAAGATTCATTCACAGTGCCTGCTTTTATTGGCTTACAATCGTTGACATTATTTAGATTATGACAGAAATCATGATTCATATCTGTTATGCATAAAAGCCTCATTCAGATATAAAGGAGTATAATTGCTCTGTCGCTCAAGATTCCATTATTTTTAGCATAAGGCACAACTATTCAATTTATGGCAAATCCCAGCCATTATTTGAGCTGACATTTTTATTGCTAACTTTATGGCCAAAACAAATGGAATGACTAAGAGCTTAATAAAATGTGTTTTATGTTAATCATACAATATTGTATTTGCATAACCTTTTGTCTTGGCTGAAAATTTATTTTTGAGAAAACCACAGCAGTTGTTGCTGAGTGATTTCTCATGCTCGCTGTGACTTCCTCCACCCTGGCTATGGCTACATTCATACAGTAGACACCTCTCAATAAAGGTATTCCATAAAAAAAACTATGTAAGAAAATGAAAAAGAAAATATTAGAAAAAAAAGAAAAAAAAGAAGAAAAAGAAGCAGCCTTCTTCCCTTGCAAATAATAATACATTGGCCAAAGTCAGCATTTGTAGAGGTGTACCTCTATGACAAAATGCGTCATTTGAACTCAGTTTCTCTTTAGTATGTACTGAATGCTGCTGAACAAATATGGGCCTATTGTAAGTTAATTCCTGCATCTTAAAGAAGGAGCTACCTTTGTTAAGTGAGCTGGTCTAATAGAACATGTCAGGTCCTGGCGCAGGCCTTGGCTTTCTCCTCGTGCTGTGCAGAAAGATCAACTTTTTGATTCATTTCTCTCAGCAGGCACCGCAGGCAATGGACCTGTTGGGAGAGAGCTGATAGCTGGGCTGTGAGTCAGGAGTCAGGGGGAAACGGAAGGTCACCTCAGCTCTGGACGGCTGCACTGCTGCCAGCTTCACACTCCAGCGGAGCAGTAAAAAGAGCCCAGACACCAGCACGGACACACCAGCCACCTAGAACATGCTCTGGGCTGGAACATGAATATGACAAATCTCCAGCTGCATTCCCACACACTGTGCCAACAGACAGTATTAGGCTCATGTTTCAGTAATTTGGGATTGCTTAATCTGGTTTCAGTTATTGCTCCAGAGCCTTGCCAAATGAATCTCTTTAAATTTGATCTCCATTTGGTGCCATGGTTTTAGGGGTAACCCCATTCTGTCAGATTTGACAAATGAAAATGATTCACTGTATTTTCAGAAACACAGACACAGCCAACCTGTGCATGGGCGTTTATCTATCGCACCATGAATTTTAAGAAAAATCCAACCCAATGAAATCACAACTACTCTCAGTAAATGCTTGTCCTGACTTTGACCCATGTAGCTTTTTCCACACTCCTCCAAAAGCATGGCTTACACAGGGGCATGATGCCTAGAATTAAAGGGGAATGGAAACACTAGGATTTAGAATGCCAGCTAACTGTAACTGTAAATCGCCATTTTGGCATTTTTGGGTCACTGGCAGGAGAGAAAAATTTGGAAATCCCAAAAATGGCTGAATTTAACGGGAGTAGCTCCGAGTCTGAGAATGAGTTTATAACAGAGAATGAAATAACGTTAGTTAGGGAGCCAATAAGCCTACTGAAGCCGTTCATGTTTGAGCCGATTGTTGCCCCAGATAAAATAGTTAGTTCTCGTAGCTGTGATGAGTGTGATAGAAGGAGTCAGGCGCAGGAGGTTATCACCGAATGCAGAGTTTATTCTGTCGTACACAAATAGCGCTGGATAGCGAAAAACGAAACAGGCACAACGGAAATATCTACCCCGGCAATAACAAGGTACGAGTTGCTCCACCAAGCTACACTACTCTCAAGAATAAACAATCACCCACAAGGACAAGGGGGGCAGATGGAACACTTATACACGGACTAATGAGGGGATAAGAACCAGGTGTGTGTAATTAAAAATACAAATGGAATGATGATATATGGAGGGCAGTGGCTAGTAAGCCGGTGACGACGAACGCCGAAGCATGCCCGAACAAGGAGGGGAGGCAGCCTCGGCGGAAGACGTGACAGTACACCCCCCCCCCTTGATGCGAAGCTCCAGCAGCGCGCCGACCCTGGCCTAGGGTACGGCCAGGAGGATGCGTAGCAGGGCGAGCCGGATGGCGACGGTGGAAATCCCACAACAGGGAGGGATCGAGGATTTACCTCACCGGGACCCAGCACCGTTCCTCTGGACCGTACCCCTCCCATTCCACGAGGTACTGAAGGCGCCTCAAATCCAGGATGGAACGGACAGAGTACGCCGGGGCCCCCTCGATGTCCAGAGGAGGTGGAGGAACCTCCCGCACCTCAGACACCTGGAGAGGACCAACCACCACCGGCCTGAGGAGAGACACACGAAACGAGGGGTTAGTACGATAATCAGGGGGAAGTAATAACCTATAAGTGACCTCGTTGATTCTCCTCAGGACTTTGAACGGCCCCACAAACCGGGCTCAGCTTCCGGCAGGGCAGGCAGAGGGGCAGATTCCGGGTCGAGAGCCAGACCCGATCCCCCGGTACGAAGACCGGGGCCTCACTGCGGTGGCGGTCAGTGTTGGCCTTCTGACGACGCACAGCGCGCTGGAGGTGAACGTGGGCAGCGTCCCACATCTCCTCTGCGCGCCGAAACCAGTCACCCACCACAGGAGCCTCGGTCTGGCTCTGGTGCCACGGTGCCAGAACCGGTTGGTAATCTAAAACACATTTGAATGGCGTAAGGTTAGTGGAGGAGAGGCGGAGAGAGTTCTGGTCATATTCTGCCCATGGCAAGAACACCGACCACTCCCCCGGCCGGTCCTGGCAGTAGGACTGCAGGAACCTACCCACATCCTGATTTACCTGTTCCACCTGCCCATTTGACTCAGGGTGGAACCCAGAGGTCAGGCTGACCGAGACCCCCAGACGTTCCATGAACGCCTTTCAGACCTTGGACGTGAACTGGGGACCTCGGTCGGACACTATATCCTCTGGTACCCCGTAGTGCCGGAAGACGTGAGTAAAGAGGGCCATTGCAGTTTGCAGGGCCGTGGGGAGATCGGGCAGAGGAAGTAGGCGGCAGGACTTGGAAAGGCGGTCCACAACGACCAGGATGGTGGTGTTACCTTGGGAGAGGGGAAAATCTGTCAAAAAAATCAACACTTAGGTGAGACCATGGTCGTTGTGGAACTGGTAAAGGTTGTAACTTACCTGCTGGGAGGTGCCTAGGTGCCTTACTCTGGGCGCACACTGAGCAGGAGGAGACATACATTCTCACGTCCTTAGCCAAGGTAGGCCACCAGTACTTTCCGGTCAGGCAGTGCACTGTACGACCGATACCTGGGTGACCAGAGGAGGGTGACGTGTGTGCCCAGTAGATCAGACGAGCACGGATAAGAGCAGGCATGTACCGCAGCCCAGCTGGACACTGAGGTGGAGATGGATCTGTGCGTAAGCCTGCTCTATATCCGCGTCCATCGCCCATACTACCAGCGCACACAATGCAGGAGGCCGGGAGTATGGGGGTGTTGTCTCTGGGCCTCTCCTCTGTGTCATACAGCCGGGACGTTGCGTCTGCCTTCACGTTCTTCGTACCCGGAATGTATGACAGTGTAAAATCAAACCGGGTGAAGAATATGGCCCACCTGGCCTGGCAAGGTTTCAGCCTCCTCGCTGCCCGGATGTACTCCAGGTTATGGTTGTCCGTCCAGACAAGGAAAGGGTGTTTTGCCCCTTCGAGCCAATGCCTCCACACGGTCAAAGCTCGGACAACAGCCAACAGCTCCCGATCACCAACGTTGTAGTTCCGCTCCGCCGGGCTGAGCTTCTTTGAGAAGAAGGCACAGGGGAGTAGCTTGGGTGGCGTGCCCGAGCGTTGAGACAGGACAGCGCCTATCCCTACCTCGGACGCATCCACCTCCACTATGAACGGTAGTGATGGATCAGGGTGGGCCAGAGGTGAACAGACCCCGCAGTTTGCTGACGGCCAGGGATGTAATGGCAGATGTGACCTTGCCAAAGCCCCGGATAAACCTCAGATTGTAGTTGGCGAAGCCAAGGAAGCGCTGCACCTCCTTAACCGTGGTTGGAGTCGGCCAATTACGCACGGCTGAAATGCGATCTCCCTCCATCTCCACACCTGAGGTGGTAATGCGGTATCTGAGGAAGGAGACGGACTGCTGGAAAAACATACACGTTTTGTTGGAAATTGTTTAGTGGACTATGAGATAAAACTGAGTTAATCATGAACATATAGTTAACATTCTTTGTGGCTAACTGAATTGGGTCATTTCACTGTGTGTGTGGGTAAAAAAGGGAATCTTACCTAGGGTCAATTTGCTCGCTTTTACTTAAATCCATGGCTGTCCTATCTTATCAGGGACTGAAACTAGCCTGTGGCCTTTTGTCTCTCTCTTCACACAAAGTGATAAAGAGCGGCGCCAGGGTTGAACAGAGTTTAAACTAAACATGAGTGTTTTTGCAAGATAAGGGATTGATTGAGTGTATTACTATTGATTCTGAACTGAATGAAAGTCGAATGTAGCCGCCACCATAGACAAAGGGAGTGGGTGGAGCAATAAAAGATCGGGAAACTGAGGAGGGAGGGATTTTAAAGCTAGGGTGTGTGGAGGGCACTATACAAGATGGAGGGAGAGAGGGAGAGGAGATGCTACTCTGCAGACCGGCATCGACTTTGTTGAAATTATAAAAAAGTCATTCTTAATTTTACAAAAACTCTGGAAGTATTTTGATTTGTAATAAAGTATAGTGATTATTTTCCACAACATTCTCTGCCTTGGCATAAAGGGCATTTTCCAACAGTCGGCCCAGCACTTTGTGAACCAGGGACACATGCTCGGCGCGCCTAGCAGAATACACAAAAATGTCATAAATGCAGACCCCCACACCGCGACCAAGCATGTCCCGAAACACCTTGTTCACAAAGGACTGGAAGACGGATGGAGCATTCATCAAACCGTAGGGCATCACCAGGTATTCATAATGCCCCGTGGTTGTGCTGAATGCTGTCTTCCACTCATCCCCCTCCCGAACACGCACCAGGTTGTATGCACTCCTGAGATCTAATTTGGTGAAGAAGCGCTCCCCATGTACTGACTCAATCACTGAAGGAATAAGGGGGAGAGGATAACAAAATCTTATAGTCTCCTAGTTCAGTGATCGATAATCAATGCACGGGCGCAGACCGCCGTCTTTCTTCACAAAGATGAAACTCTAGGAGGCGGGTGAAGTGGAGGGACGTATATAACCCTGGCCCAGGGACTCGGTGACGTATGTTTCCATAGCCTTCGTTTCAGCCTGCGACAGGGGGTACACATGACTCCTGGGAGGTACAGCGTCTACCCGAAGGTTTATCGCGCAACCCCCACCCGATGAGGTGGTAATTCTGTCGCCTGTGTCTTAGAAAAAGCGTGCGCCAGATCATGATATTCGGGGGGTATGCGCACGGTGGAGGTACCGTCTGGACTTTCCACCGTGGTAGCACCAACGGAAACACCTAGACACCTACCCTGACATTCTCGCGACCACCCCATGAGAACCCTCTGCGGCCATGAGAAGGTGGGGTTGTGGAGTGCTAGCCAAGGGATACCTAATACCACAGGGAAAGCAGGAGACTCAATAATCGAAAAAGTAACCTGCTCACAATGAGTCTCCTGGGTGATCATAGAGACTGGTACAGTGACTTCCTTTACAAACCCTATTGGTCAACTATCAAGTGCTCTGATGGAGAGTGGAATGGATAGGGAAATCAATGAAATGCCTTGACGGCGTGAGAATGCCCTGTCCATAAAGTTCCCAGCTGCGCCTGAATCGATTAGTGCCTTACACTGGGGAACTACCATGTGATCGGGAAAGTGGATAGGTAGGGTACAGTGCGCAGCAGAGGGCTCTGAACGAGTGTGGGTGTTCGATACCTGGGGTGATGCGAGAGTGCCCTGCCTGCCGCCTCCAGTCCCAAAAGAGCGTTGACTGCAACGTGTGGTCACCAGAGTGGCACTGTTGCTGTCGTCCTCCGCTCTCTCGGATGGCGGCTCCACCCAGCTCCATCAGCTCGGGATCCGAGTCGTCCGGGGTGGAAATGGGCAGACCCCTACCAGGACGTCCTCTGGCTGCCAGCAGGTTGTCCAAACGGATGGCCATATCCACTAGTTTCGTGAAAGACAACATGGTGTCCCGGCAGGCTAGCTCCCGTCGGACGTCCTCCCGCAGATGGCACAGGGAAATGGTCGATCAGGGCCCGCTCGTTCCACCCGGACCCCGCTGCCAGAGTCCGAAACTCCAACGAGAAGTCCTGCGCGGTCCTCGACCCCTGCCTCAGGTGGACCAGCCGCTCGCCCGCCTCTCGACCCTCGGGCGGGTGATTGAAGTCGCCCGAAAGAGGCGAGTGAATTCCCCGTAGTCCTCCAACGCGGCTCCTTCTTCGTTCCAAACCGCGTTAGCCCACTCCAGGGCTTTCCCAGAGAGGCAGGAAACAAGGACGGACACCTTCTCCCGCTCCGATGGCGCCGGCCTGATGCTGGAGAAGTAAAGCTCCAGTTGGAGGAGGAATCCTTGGCAGAGCGCCGCCGTCCCGTCGGAATATCTCGATCCCTCCTGGTGCTGGGGTGTAGGTGGCTGGATCCGGTTGGCCAGCTGGTCTCTACAGATCGGGTCCTCTTCTCTCCAGGCGTTGGACGACCTGAAGAACCCGATCCATCGCTTCCCCCAAGCTGGTCAGCATCGTGGAATGCTCCTGGATCCGTGCCACAACTCCAGGCATGCGCTCTTCTCCCGCTGACTCCATAGCGGGTGGTTGATTCTGTGATGAGTGTGATAGAAGGAGTCAGGCGCAGGAGGGTTATCACCGAATGGAGAGTTTATTCCGTAGTACACAAATAGCGCTGGATAACGACAAACAAAACAGGCACAGGGTAAATATCTACCCCGGCAATAACAAGGTACGAGTAGCTCCACCGAGCTCCACTACTCTCACGAATAAACAATCACCCACAAGGACAAGGGGAGCAGAGGGAACACTTATACACAGACTAATGAGGGGATAAGAACCAGGTGTGTGTAATTAACAAAACAAGACAAATGGAATGATGATATATGGAGCGGCAGTGGCTAGTAAGCCGGTGATGACGAACGCCGAAGCCTTTCCGAACAAGGAGGGCAGGCAGCCTCGGTGGAAGTCATGACAGTAGTAGTAACAACACAGATACACCTCAGCTAGAGGGTCGGTTTTGCGGTGACACAAACTGGTGTGAGTGCGGATGCTGGCAGATAATGGCTAGAGAGTATGAGTGTGTGCCTTGTTCGGGCAGGCTTCGGCGTTCGTCGTCACCGGCTCACTAGCCACTGCCGCTCCATATATCATCATTCCATTTCTCCCAAGTGGCGCAGTGGTCTAAGGCACTGCATCGCAGTGCTAGCTGTGCCACTAGAGATCCTGGTTCGAATCCAGGCTCTGTCGTAGCCGGCCGTGACCGGGAGACCCATGGGGCGGCGCACAATTTGTCCAGGATAGGGGAGGGAATGGCCGGCAGGGATGTAGCTCAGTTGGTAGAGCATGGTGTTTGCAACGCCAGGGTTGTGGGTTTGATTCCCACGGGGGGGGCAGTATAAAAAAATTAATAATAATGTATGCACTCACTAACTGTAAGTCGCTCTGGATAAGAGCGTCTGCTAAATGACTAAAAATAAAAAAATAAATGGTGGTGATACAGCACAAAATCCCAGTGGATGGTGGCTGTATTACATCCATTAAGAGGTTCCAGTCTGTCTGGATGGCGATGTATTGGACGTGTCACTAATCCTTATGAAGGACTTCCTGGCAGAAGAGGTTACTCGACCAATCAGCAGCCGGTATGCCAGTTAAATAATTGCTGAAATTTTGCTTGATTATAAATTGTTTAAAGTTAACATCAGTAGTGAGTAGGTGCTCAATACATGGGGCGGCAGGTAGCTTAGTGGGTAAGAGCGTTGTGCCAGTAACCGAAAGGTCGCTGGTTCTAATCCCAGAGCTGACTAGGTGAAAAATCTGTCGCTGTGCCCTTAAGCAAGGCACTTAACCCTAATTGCTCCTGTAAGTCGCTCTGGATAAGAGCGTCTGCTAAATGACTAAAATGTAAATGTAAAAATATAATCAGTAACCTATAAAGATCTTATCATAAGCTCTCTTTGGCGCGATGGTAACACACTCAGCTTTTGATTAGACTACCGGAGTTCAAATCGCAGATGGCATCATGATTAATGAAGTATCATACTAACTTTAAACATCATGCTCATTATAAATGCATTGTGATTTAGTTTCGGTATCAGACAAACTTTTCTTATGATTTTGTTAGCAGACCGTACAGGCTGGCAGCTTATCGACAGTTCACCCTATGGCCACAAGGGAGAATTGGAAGAGGTGTACGGCGTGTCATCCCTGCATGTGTCATTTCTTCCATAAGGCACGCAAAACCAGAAGCAAGTGGCATTTACATAGGGTTTGAGTTTGAATAAAACTAGTTAATTTAGTAAATCTAGCATGTTGAATTTTTTTTCAAGACATAGGCCTAATACCTGTGCCTTATGTAAAAATAGCATTAGTTAGCTTGTCCACTATAACAACAGGTTCAAGTGTAACCAGATAAACTTGCTTTGAAGAAAAAACTACTTTCAACGTGCAATAACACCAAGTCCCTGTTGCTAGAGTAGTGGCTTCAACTAGCTTTGGCTGCCAACTATTGGAAAGGAATGGTAACTACACTGGACAGCTAGTTGGCAGAGGCAAAGGAGAATTGTATAATATATGACACTTAGCAGACGTCTTTATCCAAAGCGAACTGGGAACATGCAGTGGTGGGAAAAGTACTCAATTGTTTACAGACAGATGATTTCACTTATAATTCACTGTATCACAATTCCAGTGGGACAGAAGTTTACATACACTAAGTTGACTGTGCCTTTAAACAGCTTGGAAAATTCCAGAAAATGATGTCATGGCTTTAGAAGCTTCTGATAGGCTAATTGATATCATTTGAGTCAATTGGAGGTGTACCTGTGGATGTATTTCAAGGCCTACCTTCAAACTCAGTGCCTCTTTGCTTGACATCATGGGAAAATCAAAAGAAATCAGCCAAGACCTCAGAAAAGAAATTGTAGACTTCCACAAGTCTGGTTCATCCTTGTGAGCAATTTACAAACGCCTGAAGGTACCACGTTCATCTGTACAAACAATAGTATGCAAGTATAAACACCATGGGACCACGCAGCCGTCATACAGCTCAGGAAGGAGACGCATTCTGTCTCCTAGAGATGAACGTACTTTGGTGCGAAAAGTGCAAATCAATCCCAGAACAACAGCAAAGGACCTTGTGAAGATACGGTTTGCAACAAAGATCATACTTTTTGGAGAAATGTCCTCTGATCTGATGAAACTGTGGTATCTAAATAATGATGCTAATTATGCTGTGATGACAAGAAATCCGCTGACACTGTCCTTGATTATAATAGTTTATTACATCAAAGATTTCAGCATCAATTTACAGACTCCTGCAGACATCTGGAGAACAACTGACCCAATCTCTAATATGTTGTTCCTCCTCGCCCTTTGTTCCAACCATGGTATTTATAATATGTAACATGATATGGGTGGTTCTCCCATAAACCAATCCCAGGCCTTCACATAACAGACTTCCTCTGTTTTAGGGGGCCCCTATAGTAATGCTTTCCAGATGCTTCCGCAAGCTGAGTCAACTTCCTCTAACACACCATTTGCAAACGTCAGCAAAGTCATAAACTGTTTAGACACTACATATTTCCCCCCTTCGAGACTAATTAAGTCTCGAAAACAAAAAGAATAGGATTATGACAAATAACAATTTCTCTTATTGAGTAACTTTAGCAATAAACCTAAATGTATGGAGAGTAAACACATTTTTCTATGGAGTGTAAATACATTTCTATGAAATATGAACAAATCTTTATGGAGTGTGAGAGCGAAAAACCTGTCTGGCAGCTTTCTTTCCAAATATCCATCAATCAATCAAGACAGTAAAATTCTCTCACGGCCCCTCTGCCCCAGGCGACCACCTAAGTACTCCAGATCAATTCATATATCTTTATCAATGCATTTTAAACTATGATGCAGTTGAATACACATGAAAGCCTCAGAAAACAAAATACAATCAAAAATGAATACAGAAAGGATATGACACAAATTATGTATTACACATGCAAATATGTCTATATATCATTGCAGACACTGGAATGTAGTCCACTACACTGCATCTCCTCAGCAGTGTCGACTTTCAATGAAACGTCGATGATGGGATCTGTCCCGTCTGGGGTATGTTTATGGGTGAATGTGGACATTTTTGATTGTATTTTGTTTTCTGAGGCTTTCATGTGTATTCAATTGCATCATAGTTTAAAATGCATTGCTAAAGATTTATGAATTGATCTGGAGTACTTAGGTGGTCGCCTGGGGCAGAGGGGCCGTGAGAGAATTTTACTGTCTTGACTGATTGACGGATATTTGGAAAGAAAGCTGCCAGACAGGTTTTTCGCTCTCACACTCCATAAAGATTTGTTCATATTTCATAGAAATGTATTTACACTCCATAGAAAAATGTGTTTACTCTCCATACATTTTGGTTTATTGCTAAAGTTACTCAATAAGATAAATTGTTATTTGTCATAATCCTATTCTTTTTGTTTTCGAGACTTTGCTGACGTTTGCAAATGGTGTGTTAGAGGAAGTCTGTTATGTGGAGGCCTGGGATTGGTTTATGGGAAAACCACCCATATCATGTTACAGATCATAAATACCATGGTTGGAACAAAGGACGAGGAGGTACAACATATTAGATATTGGGTCAGTTGTTCTCCAGATGTCTGCAGGAGTCTGTAAATTGACGCTGAAATCTTTGATGTAATAAACTATTATAATCAAGGACAGTGTCAGCGGATTTCTTGTCATCACAGCATAATTAGCATCGTTATTTCGATACCACAAAACAAAAATAGAACTGTTTGGCCATAATGGCCATTGTTATGTTTGGAGGAAAAAGGGAGTTGCTTGCAAGCCGAAGAACACCATCCCAACCGTGAAGCACGGGGTGGCAGCATCATGCTGTGGGGGTGCTTTGCTGCAGGAGGGACTGGTGCACTTCACAAAATAGATGGCATCATGAGGAAGGAAAATTATGTGATATATTGCCACTTTAAGAAGTTACGTTGCAGTTTAAATACACACCAAAATATGTTACAGCTACTATAAAAATGGCACATCACTCAGACAGTTAGTGAATACACAGCATGCAGCACAGCAAACAATCAATCAATCAATCAAATGTATTTTACAAAGCCCTTTTTACATCAAAATAACAACCACAGTGGTTATAGATTGTGCAACAGTTCAACACCTCAGTAGCAAATGTCAGTTGGCTTTTTATAGCTGAGCATTCATAGGTCGAGACAACAGGTCCGGCGGAGAGGGAGAGAGAGAGTCGAAACAGCAGTTCTGGAACAAGTTAGCACGTTCGTTGAAACGGGTATAAAAATTAGTCAAAAAACAATTCCACTCCAATTACCTTCATGGATGGGTGTATCTTTGAATTCGCTGTTGAATGGCCTGCTCCTTCTCCATTTTCGTAACACCAGCCCGCTCCCCCAAAGTGACCGCCACTCTCTCTCTTTGGGCACTCTGGAGAGTCCGCTGGGATGGTCCTAGAGCCAGATATAAGTTACACAAATCATTTTAGGTAATTTCTCTCTATATGTCTACATCATTATATTATCGACATAATATAATACACTTACCATTGGCACAGCGGTCAACAATGCCATGTAGGAGCTCAGATCGGAAACACCATGTCTTCTCCTTGATGGGTTTCACCACAAACGACCTGGCAGCCTTGGAAAACTCTTGCTTGAAACGGAGCACTCCCTCCTTTGTTGTAGCCCCTCCTTTGTTGTAGCCTGCTGTCTGTCCACAGAATAATTGTGGTCCAAGGCAGCCATTTGGAGTCTTGCAACCATCCCCTGCTGGCCGAACTTGTTCCTCTTGGGCACATATTTAGTGTACAGGGCGTGTACACTCTCGAGTTCACCTGTCTGAACACACTTCGTCACCTACAAAAGAAGATATCTAATTAATGTTACTAGAGATTAATAAGTAGGCAACTATAATTATACTGTTACTGATTTTATTAAATCAATCAGTTGTAGTTATTCACATAGGAAAAATGTGCTTATTAATTTATTCAAAATGTTGCAGTATATGTACAGAAATAGTTTATACGTTTTTTTTTTCCCTTCTCGAGATCCTTCAACAATCTCGGGTTGAGGACAATTTTCCTCACCGGCTCGAAAGCTGCCGACGATGTGTTCATCCAGGGTCGTGTTCCCTCTTCTTCATGTGTGTAGGGGGGCGGTGCTCACAGCAGTTGCGTGTGTCTCCAGTGACCCACTGGTGTTCATTTGTGATGTGGTGAACTGCGGTGATCCACTTTTGTTTAAGCACCTGGACACTCCCACCAGCAGTGGCGGCACAGTACCACAAGTGGTGCGTTAATGCCCTCACCCATGGCAGTATCTGAGACAGGGAATAAATGAGACCCTGAGTCACTGAATCATCATAATCATATACAGTGGCTTGCGAAAGTATTCACCCCCCTTGGCACTTTTCCTATTTTGTTGCCTTAAAACCTGGAATTAAAATGGATTTTTGGGGGGTTTGTATTTTTTGATTTACACAACATGCCTACCCCCTCCCAAAGTCAATACTTTGTAGAGACGCCTTTTGCAGCAATTACAGCTGTCAGCAAGTCTGTGGTCCTCTGTAGCTCAAATGGTAGAGCATGGCACTTGTAATGCCAGGGTAGTGGGTTTGATCCCCGGGACCACCCATACGTAAAAATGTATGCACACATGACTGTAAGTTGCTTTGGATAAAAGCGTCTGCTAAATGGTAAATTATTATTAAGTCTCTTGGGGTATGTCTCTTTAAGCTTGGCACATCTAGCCACTGGGATTTTTGCCCATTCTTCAAGGCAAAACTGCTCCAGCTCCTTCAAGTTGGATGGGTTCCGCTGGTGTACAGCAATCTTTAAGTCATACCACAGATTCTCAATAGGATTGAGGTCTGGGCTTTGACTAGGCCATTCCAAGAAATTTTAATGTTTCCCCTTAAACCACTCAAGTGTTGCTTTAGCAGTATGCTTAGGGTCATTGTCCTGCTGGAAGGTGAACCTCCGTCCCAGTCACAAATCTCTGGAAGAATGAAACAGGTTTCCCTCAAGAATTTCCTTGTATTTAGCGCCATCCATCATTCCTTCAATTCTGACCAGTTTCCCAGTCCCTGCCGATGAAAAACATTGGGATGGTGTTCTCGGGGTGATGAGAGGTGTTGGGTTTGCGCCAGACATAGCGTTTTCCTTGATGGCCAAAAAGCTCCATTTTAGTCTCATCTGACCAGAGTACCTTCTTCCATATGTTTGGGGAGTCTCCCACATGCCTTTTGGTGAACACCAAACGTGTTTGCTTAATTCTTTCTTTAAGCAATGGCTTTTTTCTGGCCACTCTTCCGTAAAGCCAAGCTCTGTGGTGTGTACGGCTTAAAGTGGTCCTATGGACAGATACTCCAATCTCCGCTGTGGAGCTTTGCAGCTCCTTCAGGGTTATCTTTGGTCTCTTTGTTGCCTCTCTGATTAATGCCCTCCTTGCCTGGTCCATGAGTTTTGGTGGGCAGCCCTCTCTTGGCAGGTTTGTTGTGGTGCCATATTCTTTCCATTTTTTAATAATGGATTTAATGGTGCTCCGTGGGATGTTCAAGTTTCAGATATTTTTTTATAACCCAACCCTGATCTGTACTTCTCCACAACTTTGTCCCTGACCTGTTTGGAGAGATCCTTGGTCTTCATGGTGCGGCTTGCTTGGTGGTGCCCCTTGCTTAGTGGTGTTGCAGCCTCTGAGGCATTTCAGAACAGGTGTACAGTGGGGGTAAAAAGTATTTAGTCAGCCACCAATTGTGCAAGTTCTCCCACTTAAAAATATGAGAGAGGCCTGTAATTTTCATCATAGGTACACGTCCACTATGACAGACAAATTGAGAAAAAAAAATCCAGAAAATCACATTGTAGGATTTTTTATGAATTTATTTGCAAATTGTGGTGGAAAATAAGTATTTGGTCACCTACAAACAAGCAAGATTTCTGGCTCTCACAGACCTGTAACTTCTTCTTTAAGAGGCTCCTCTGTCCTCCACTCGTTACCTGTATTAATGGCACCTGTTTGAACTTGTTATCAGTATAAAAGACACCTGTCCACAACCTCAAACAGTCACACTCCAAACTCCACTATGGCCAAGACCAAAGAGCTGTCAAAGGACACCAGAAACAAAATTGTAGACCTGCACCAGGCTGGGAACACTGAATCTGCAATAGGTAAGCAGCTTGGTTTGAAGAAATCAACTGTGGGAGCAATTATTAGGAAATGGAAGACATGCAAGACCACTGATAATCTCCCTCGATCTGGGGCTCCACGCAAGATCTCACCCCGTGGGGTCAAAATGTTCACAAGAACGGTGAGCAAATATCCCACAACCACACGGGGGGACCTAGTGAATGACCTGCAGAGAGCTGGGACCAAAGTAACAAAGCCTACCATCAGTAACACACTACGCCGCCAGGGACTCAAATCCTACAGTGCCAGACGTGTCCCTCTGCTTAAGCCAGTACATGTCCAGGCCCGTCTGAAGTTTGCTAGAGTGCATTTGGATGATCCAGAAGAGGATTGGGAGAATGTCATATGGTCAGATGAAACCAAAATATAACTTTTTGGTACAAACTCAACTCGTCGTGTTTGGAGGACAAAGAATGCTGAGTTGCATCCAAAGAACACCACACCTACTGTGAAGCATGGGGGTGGAAACATCATGCTTTGGGGCTGTTATTCTGCAAAGGGACCAGGACGACTGATCCGTGTAAAGGAAAGAATGAATGGGGCCATGTATCGTGAGATTTTGAGTGAAAACCTCCTTCCATCAGCAAGGGCATTGAAGATGAAACGTGGCTGGGTCTTTCAGCATAACAATGATCCCAAACACACCGCCCGGGCAATGAAGGAGTGGCTTCGTAAGAAGCATTTCAAGGTCCTGGAGTGGCCTAGCCAGTCTCCAGATCTCAACCCCATAGAAAATCTTTGGAAGGAGTTGAAAGTCTGTGTTGCCCAGCGACAGCCCCAAAACATCACTGCTCTAGAGGAGATCTGCATGGAGGAATGGGCCAAAATACCAGCAACAGTGTGTGAAAACCTTGTGAAGACTTACAGAAATCGTTTGACCTGTATCATTGCCAACAAAGGGTATATAACAAAGTATTGAGAAACTTTTGTTATTGACCAAATACTTATTTTCCACCATAATTTGCAAATAAATTAATAAAAAATCCTACAATGTGATTTTCCTATGATGAAAATTACAGGCCTCTCTCATCTTTTTGAGTGGGAGAACTTGCACAATTGGTGGCTGACTAAATACTTTTTCCCCCCACTGTATATATACTGAGATCATGTGACAGATCATGTGACACTTAGATTGCACACAGGTGGACTTTATTTAACTAATTATGTGACTTCTGAAGTTAATTGGTTGCACCAGATCTTATTTAGGGGCTTCATAGCAAAGGGGGTGAATACATACAGTGGGGAGAACAAGTATTTGATACACTGCCGATTTTGCAGGTTTTCCTACTTACAAAGCATGTAGAGGTCTGTCATTTTTATCATAGGTACACTTCAACTGTGAGAGACGGATTCTAAAACAAAAATCCAGAAAATCACATTGTATGATTTTTAAGTAATTAATTTGCATTTTATTGCATGACATAAGTATTTGATCACCTACCAACCAGTAAGAATTCCGGCTCTCACAGACCTGTTAGTTTTTCTTTAAGAAGCCCTCCTGTTCTCCACTCATTACCTGTATTAACTGCACCTGTTTGAACTCGTTACCTGTATAAAAGACACCTGTCCACACACTCAATCAAACAGACTCCAACCTCTCCACAATGGCCAAGACCAGAGAGCTGTGTAAGGACATCAGGGATAAAATTGTAGACCTGCACAAGGCAGGGATGGGCTACAGGACAATAGGCAAGCAGCTTGGTGAGAAGGCAACAACTGTTGGCGCAATTATTAGAAAATGGAAGAAGTTCAAGATGACGGTCAATCACCCTCGGTCTGGGGCTCCATGCAAGATCTCACCTCGTGGGGCATCAATGATCATGAGGAAGGTGAGGGATCAGCCCAGAACTACACGGGAGGACCTGGTCAATGACCTGAAGAGAGCTGGGACCACAGTCTCAAAGAAAACCATTAGTAACACACTATGCCGTCATGGATTAAAATCCTGCAGCGCACGCAAGGTCCCCCTGCTCAAGCCAGCGCATGTCCAGGCCCGTCTGAAGTTTGCCAATGACCATCTGGATGATCCAGAGGAGGAATGGGAGAAGGTCATGTGGTCTTATGAGACAAAAATATAGCTTTTTGGTCTAAACTCCACTCGCTGTGTTTGGAGGAAGAAGAAGGATGAGTACAGCCCCAAGAACACCATCCCAACTGTGAAGCGTGGAGGTGGAAACATCATTCTTTGGGGATGCTTTTCTGCAAAGGGGACAGGACGAATGCACCGTATTGAGGGGAGGATGGATGGGGCCATGTATCGCGAGATCTTGGCCAACAACCTCCTTCCCTCATTAAGAGCATTGAAGATGGGTCGTGGCTGGGTCTTCCAGCATGACAACGACCCGAAACATACAGCCAGGGCAACTAAGGAGTGGCTCCGTAAGATGCATCTCAAGGTCCTGGAGTGGCCTAGCCAGTCTCCAGTCCTGAACCCAATAGAAAATCTTTGGAGAGAGCTTAAAGTCTGTATTGCCCAGCGACAGCCCCGAAACCTGAAGGATCTGGAGAAGGTCTGTATAGAGGAGTGGGCCAAAATCCCTGCTGCAGTGTGTGCAAACCTGGTCAAGACCTACAGGAAACGTATGATCTCTGTAATTGCAAACAAAGGTTTCTGTACCAAATATTAAGTTCTGCTTTTCTGATGTATCAAATACTTATGTCATGCAATAAAATGCAAATTAATTACTTAAAAATCATACAATGTGATTTTCTGGATTTTTGTTTTAGATCCCGTCTCTCACAGTTGAAGTGTACCTATGATAAAAATTACAGACCTCTACATGCTTTGTAAGTAGGAAAACCTGCAAAATCGGCAGTGTATCAAATACTTGTTCTCCCCACTGTATGCACGTACCACTTTTCCGTTATATATTTTTTAGAATATTTTGAAACAAGTTATTTTTTTTCATTTCACTTCACCAATTTGGACTATTTTGTGTATGTCCATTACATGAAATCCAAATAAAAATCCATTTAAATTACAGGTTGTAATGCAACAAAATAGGAAAAACGCCAAGGGGGATGAATACATTTTCAAGGCACTATAGTTTTGATTTTACTATAAAATATATGACAGTACCTCTGGCTTCCCGATGGCCACCAGCTGTTTCCTCAAACCTTTGGCAATGTGCCACAGGTCATACTCATTCCAGATATCAGCATGTGAGTCCCTCAAGTGCACCATCACACTTGGATGCCTGTCAGTGGCCAGGGTTAATACTGCATCAATGGGCCTGTTAGTAATAATGATTTTATTATTATTATCCTAAAGGTACCTACGTCCTCTTCATACATCCACCAAGTACACACTTAACAACCCTTAGGCTAGCTACAAAATATAGGTTAGGCTATAGCTTACCTCAATGTGTTGCAGGCATCTCTCTAATCCCTCCGTCTCCAACCAGTAGCTGTTCTTCACTTCAGTCACATGCACAGTCTCCTGGGCAAGGATCAGGTGGGAAGCAGAGTCAAGGAGGCACAATGGCCTGGTGAATCACACCGTGCGTCTCCAGATACGCTTAGTGGACTGTCACCAATTGTAGCCAGAATGGCCTCCGTGTGCTGGGTTCACATGTAGTTAACCTCTGGCACAATGTAGATGCGCTGTTGGTTTACGAACTGTCGCAGCAACATGGACACCAGGCTGAGGAGGTGACATGTTTCCACAAAAGTGGAGTGGGAGCCGCCAGTAAGGAAGACTGCTGATGGCACCAACAGATTCCCTGCAAACAACTTTCCCACTCTGGTCTGGGACTCCCACTTCTTCTGGGACGCCCACAACACACTCTGTATCCATGGTGATGGCAAAACCATTTCTTTTCAGGGATGAACTGATGACACCTGCTCAACATCCTGGCTCATGGCAGACATTGAACAACTCCTTCAGCTTGCTATCAAAGACTATGTATTTCGGATCTTGCACACACTCTTCGATAGTATATCTTGGCTCGCACTGTGATGATTGTGATTCTGAGCTCTCAGTTCTGGTCTTCACTGATCTCACTCTCACTCTCACTCTCCGTCAGCTCCATCTTAGGCGTATAGCGGCAGGACTCGGTTGTATACTGATGGTCGTGAGCGCAATCTAGCTGGACCAAGAGCTCTTTAGTGATGGTCCAGGTGGACCCCTTCTCCACCGCAGCAACAGTCTGGCACCCAGGGTTCAGTTTGGTATGCTGTACTAACCGTTCTTTCCTGTTGGTAGAAAACAATTAAGGCATCTATTAGGCTATAGGTATATTCAAGAATCACTGCATATACTGTATATTGTACATTTTATATCCAAAATGGCCTCTGGGATGACAGATTGTGTCTTGAAATAAACAATAGCCTTAGAAATAACATGGATTTGCTTGTACCTCCTTTGCCTCCTCCTGCACAGTCTCCTCCAGGATGAAAACTTTTCAGGGATAAAGATGTCATCTTGAAAACAAACAAACGTTTTGTTAAGACAACTGAACCCAAATATATCACTTGGCGCTAACAAGCTACCTGTCTTGTATGCTATGTCAACACAAACACACACACACACACACACACACAGCAAATACAGGAACATTTATTTTTCAGCAAACATTAGCTATGTCAACTTCAGTCTAGCTAAATAAGGTGGAGCTAACAAAACAAAACTGTCAACAAAATGTATTACAGTAGTTGACTATCTGAGGTGGAAGCTAGCTACAGTAACTGTGTTGCAATTTTAGTTGCAGTTGAGATACTTGCTACCGTTAGCTGCTGGGGGTTTTACACAAAACACTTCAGACGCAATTGAGAATGGAGGGTCAAGCAGAGGGCTTTAACGTTGTTCACTTATAGGTTATTACTTCCCCCTGATTACCGTATTAACCCCTCGTTTCATGTGTCTCTACTCAGGCCGGTAGTGGTTGGTCCGCTCCAGGAGTCTGAGGTGCGGGAGGTTCTTCCACCTCCCCTGGACATCGAGGAAGCCCCAGCGTACTCTGTCCGTTCCATCCTGGATTCGAGGCGTCGGGTGGGGGGCCTTCAGTACCTCATGGAGTGGGAGGGGTACGGTCCGGAGGAATGGTGCTGGGTCCCGGTAAGGGATATCCTCGATCCCTCCCTGTTGCGGGATTTACACCTTCGCCATCCGGCTCGCCCTGCTCCGCGTCCTCCTGGCCGTCCCTGAGGCCGGGGTCGGCGCGCTGCTGGAGCTGCGCGTCAAGGGGTGGGTACTGTCATGACTTCCGCCGAGGCTGCAACCCCTCCTTGTTCGGGCAGGCTTCGGCGTTTGTCGTCACCAGCTTACTAGCCACTGCCGCTCCATTATTCATCATTCCATTTGTCTTGTCTTGTCAATCACACAAACCTGGTTCTTATCCCCTCATTAGTCCGTGTATAAGTGTTCCCTCTGCCCCCCTTGTCCTTGTGGGTGATTGTTTATTTGTGAGAGTAGCGTAGCTCGGTGGAGCTACTCGTACCTTGTTATTGCCGAGGTAGATATTTCCCCTGTGCCTGTATTTGTTGGAGCTACTGTTACCTTGTATTGCCAGGGTAGATTTTCCCCTGTGCCTGTTTCGTTTGTCACTATCCAGCACTATTTGTGTACGACAGAATAAACTCTGCATTCGGTGATTACCCTCCTGCGCCTGACTCCTTCTATCACACTCATCACAGAATCACCCATCTTGCTATGGAGTCAGAGGGAGAAGAACGCATGTATTCCACGATGCTGGCCAGCTTGGTGGAAGCGATGGATCGGGTTCTTCAGGTCGTCAAATGCCTGGAGAGGAGAGGACCCGATCTGTCGAGATCAGCTGGCCAACCGGATCCAGCCACCTACACCCCAGCACCCGGAGGGATCGAGATATCCAGACCACGGGCGTTCGAAGGGACAGCGGTGCTCTGCCAAGGATTCCTCCTCCAACTGGAGCTTAACTTCTCCAGCATCAGGCTGGCGCCATCGGAGCGGGAGAAGGTGTCCGTCCTCGTTTCCTGCCTCGGGAAAAGCCCTGGAGTGGGCTAACGCGGTTTGGAACGAAGGAGGAGCTGCGTTGGAGGACTACGGGGAGTTTGCTCGCCTCTTTCGGGCGGTCTTTGATCACCCGCCTGATGGTCGAGAGGCGGACGAGCGGCTGGTCCACCTGAGGCAGGGGACGAGAACCGCGCAGGACTTTGCTTTGGAGTTTCGCACTCTGGCAGCAGGGTCCGGGTGGAACGAGCGGGCCCTGATTGACCATTTCCGGTGCCTTCTGCGGGAGGACGTCCGACGGGAGCTAGCCTGCTGGGACACCACGTTGTCTTTCGAAACTGGTGGACGTGGCCATCCGTTTGGACAACCTGCTGGCAGCCAGAGGACGTCCTGGTAGGGGTCTGCCCATTTCCACCCCGGACGACTCGGATCCCGAGCTGATGGAGCTGGGTGGAGCCGCCGTCCGATAGAGCGGAGGACGACAGCGACAGTGCCACTCTGGTGGTACGAAGGGACAGTACACCACACGTCGTAGTCAACGCACTTTTGGCCCTGGAGGCGGCAGGCAGGGCACTCTCGCATCACCCCAGGTATCGAACACCCACACTCGTTCAGAGCTCTCTGCTGCGCACTGTACCCTACCTATCCACTTTCCCGATCACATGGTAGTTCCCCAGTGTAAGGCACAGGTAGATTCAGGCACAGCTGGGAATTTATGGACAGGGCATTCTCACGCCGTCAAGGCTTTTCATTTGTTCTCCTATCTATTCCACTCCCCATCAGAGCACTTGATAGTCGACCATTAGGGTCCGGGTTTGTAAAGGAAGTCACTGTACTAGTTACCATGATCACCCAGGAAACTCATTGTGAGCAGGTTACTTTTTTGATTATTGGGTCTCCTGCTTTCCTTGTGTTATTAGGTATCCCTTGGCTAGCACTCCACAACCCCACCTATCCTTGGCCGCAGAGGGTTCTCACCGGCTGGTCGCGAGAGTGTCAGGGTAGGTTTCTAGGTTTTTCCGTTGGTGCAACCATGGTGGAAAGACCAGACGGTACCTCCACCGTGCGCATTCCCCCCGAATACCTCGATTTGGCGCACGCGTTTTCAAAGACGCGAGCTCCTAAATTACCACCTCATCGGGCGGGGGATTGCGCGATAAACATTTGGGTAGACGCTGTACCTCCCAGGAGTCATGTGTACCCCTGTCGCAGGCTGAAACGGAGGCTATGAAAACATACGTCACCGAGTCCCTTGGTCAGGGGTACAGTGAGGGAAAAAAGTATTTGATCCCCTGCTGATTTCTTACGTTTGCCCACTGACAAAGAAATGATCAGTCTATAATTTTAATGGTAGGTTTATTTGAACAGTGAGAGACAGATTAAGAACAAAAAATCCAGAAATACGCATGTCAAAAATGTTATAAATTGATTTGCATTTTAATGAGGGAAATAAGTATTTGACCCCCTCTCAATCAGAAAGATTTCTGGCTCCCAGGTGTCTTTTATACAGGTAACGAGCTGAGATTAGGAGCACACTCTTAAAGGGAGTGCTCCTAATCTCAGTTTGTTACCTGTATAAAAGACACCTCTCCACAGAAGCAATCAATCAATCAGATTCCAAACTCTCCACCATGGCCAAGACCAAAGAGCTCTCCAAGGATGCCAGGGACAAGATTGTAGACCTACACAAGGCTGGAATGGGCTACAAGACCATCGCCAAGCAGCTTGGTGAGAAGGTGACAACAGTTGGTGCGATTATTCGCAAATGGAAGAAACACAAAAGAACTGTCAATCTCCCTCGGCCTGGGGCTCCATGCAAGATCTCACCTCGTGGAGTTGCAATGATCATGAGAACGGTGAGGAAACAGCCCAGAACTACACGGGAGGATCTTGTCAATGATCTCAAGGCAGCTGGGACCATAGTCACCAAGAACACAATTGGTAACACACTACGCCGTGAAGTACTGAAATCCTGCAGCGCCCGCAAGGTCCCCCTGCTCAAGAAAGCACATATACAGGGCCGTCTGAAGTTTGCCAATGAACATCTGAATGATTCAGAGGAGAACTGGGTGAAAGTGTTGTGGTCAGATGAGACCAAAATCGAGCTCTTTGGCATCAACTCAACTCGCCGTGTTTGGAGGAAGAGGAATGCTGCCTATGACCCCAAGAACACCATCCCCACTGTCAAACATGGAGGTGGAAACGTTATACTTTGGGGGTGTTTTTCTGCTAAGGGGACAGGACAACTTCACTGCATCAAAAGGACGATGGACGGGGCCATGTACCGTCAAATCTTGGGTGAGAACCTCCTTCCCTCAGCCAGGGCATTGAAAATGGGTCGTGGATGGGTATTCCAGCATGACAATGACCCAAAACACACGACCAAGGCAACAAAGGAGTGGCTCAAGAAGAAGCGCATTAAGGTGCTGGAGTGGCCTAGCCAGTCTCCAGACCTTAATCCCATAGCAAATCTGTAGAGGGAGCTGAAGGTTCGAGTTGCCAAACGTCAGCCTCGAAACCTTAATGACTTGGAGAAGATCTGCAAAGAGGAGTGGGACAAAATCCCTCCTGAGATGTGTGCAAACCTGGTGGCCAACTACAAGAAACATCTGACTTCTGTGATTGCCAACAAGGTTTTTGCCACCAAGTACTAAGTAATGTTTTGCAGAGGGGTCAAATACTTATTTCCCTCATTAAAATGCAAATCAATTCCTAACATTTTTGATGTGTTTTTCTGGATTTTTTTGTTATTATTCTGTCTCTCACTGTTCAAATAAACCTACCATTACAATTACAGACTGATCATTTCTTTGTCAGTGTGAAAACGAACACAATCAGCAGGGAATCAAATACTTTTTTCCCTCACTGTATATATGTCCCTCCACTTCACCCGCCTCCTCGAGTTTCTTCTTTGTGAAGAAGAAAGACGACGTTCTGTGACCGTGCATTGATTATCGATCACTGAACAAGGTAACAATAAGATTTAGTTATCCTCTCCACCTCATTCCTTCAGTGATTGAGTCAATGCATGGGGAGCGCTTCTTCACCAAATCTCAGGAGTGCATACAACCTGGTGCGTGTTCGGGAGGGGAATGAGTGGAAGACAGCATTCAGCACAACCACGGGGCATTATGAATACCTTGTGATGCCCTACGGTTTGATGAATGCTCCATCCTTCTTCCAGTCCTTTGTGAACGAGGTGTTTCGGGACATGCTTGGTCACAGTGTGGTGGTCTACATCGATGACATCCTGGTGTATCCCGCTACGCGCGTCGAGCATGTGTCCCTGGTTCGCAAAGTGCTGGCCCGACTATTGGAAAATGACCTTAATGCCAAGGCAGAGAAGTGTATGTTTTTCCAGCAGTCCGTCTCTTTCCTTGGATACCGCATTACCACCTCAGGTGTGGAGATGGAGGGAGATCGCATTTCAGCCGTGCGTAATTGGCCGACTCCAACCACGGTTAAGGAGGTGCAGCGCTTCCTTGGCTTTGCCAACTACTATCGGAGGTTTATCCGGGACTTTGGCAAGGTCGCAGCTCCCATTACATCCCTGTTGAAGGGTGGGCCGTCCAAGCTCCGCTGCTCTGCTGAGGCTGACCTTCAGGAGACTATGGGGTCTGTTCACCTCAGCCCCGGTACTGGCCCACCCCGATCCATCACTACCGTTCGTAGTGGAGGTGGATGCGTCCGAGGTAGGGATAGGCGCTGTCATATCCCAACGCTCGGGCACGCCACCCAAGCTCCGCCCCTGTGCCTTCTTCTCTAAGAAGCTCAGCCCGGCAGAGCAGAACTACAACGTTGGTGATTGGAAGCTGTTGGCTGTTGTCCGAGCTTTGACCGTGTGGAGGCATTGGCTCGAAGGGGCGAAACACCCTTTCCTCGTCTGGACGGACCACCGTAACCTGGAGTACATCCGGGCAGCGAGGAGGCTGAATCCTCGCCAGGCCAGGTGGGCCCTATTCTTCACCCGGTTTGATTTTACACTGTCATACATTCTGGGTACGACGAACGTGAAGGCAGATGCACTGTCCCGGCTGTATGACACAGAGGAGAGGCCCAGAGACAACACCCCTATACTCTTGGCCTCCTGCATTGTGGCGCCGGTAGTATGGGCGATGGACGCGGATATAGAGCAGGTAATACGCACAGATCCATCTCCACCTCAGTGTCCAGCTGGGCTGCGGTACGTGCCTGCTCTTATCCGTGATCGTCTCATCTTCTGGGTACACACGTCACCCTCCTCTGGTCACCCAGGTATCGGTCGTACAGTGCGCTGCCTGATCGGAAAGTACTGGTGGCCTACCTTGGCTAAGGACGAGGCTCCTGCGGTGGATGACTGGTTTCGGCGAGCTGAGGAGATGTGGGACGCTGCCCACGTTCACCTCCAGCACGCCGTGCGTCGTCAGAAGGCCAATGCTGACCGTCACCGTGGTGAGGCCCCGGTCTTCGTACCGGGGGATCGGGTCTGGATCTTGACCCGGAATCTGCCCCTCCGCCTGCCCTGCCGGAAGGTGAGCCTGCGGTTTGTGGGGCTGTTCAAAGTCCTGAGGAGAATCAACGAGGTCACTTATAGGTTATTACTTCCCCCTGATTACCGTATTAACCCCTCGTTTCATGTGTCTCTCCTCAGGCCGGTGGTAGTTTGTCTGCTCCAGGAGTCTGGACATCGAGGGGGCCCCGGCATACTCTGTCTGTTCCATCCTGGATTCGAGGCGGCGGGTGGGGGCCTTCAGTACCTCGTGGAGTGGGAGGGGTACTGTCCGGAGGAATGGTGCTGGGTCCCGGTAGGGGATATCCTCGATCCCTCCCTGTTGCGGGATCCTCCTGGCCGTCCCCGAGGCCAGGGTCGGCGCGCTGCTGGAGCTGCGCGTCAAGGGGGGGGTACTGTCGCTACTTCCGCCGAGGCTGCCTCCCCTCCTTGTTCGGGCAGGCTTCGGCGTTCGTCGTCACTGCCGCTCCATATATCATCATTCCATTTGTCTTGTCTTGTCAATCACACACACCTGGTTCTTATCCCCTCAAATAAGTGTTCCCTCTGCCCCTTTTGTCCTTGTGGGTGATTGTTTACATGTGAGAGTAGTGTAGCCATGTGGAACTACTCGTATCTTGTTATTGCCAGGGTAGTATTCGGTGAATACCCTCCTGCGCCTGACTCCTTCTATCACACTCATCACAGTAGGCCTATGACTCCTTTCCATTCGGAAACTCCCGGTTGCCGCATCGAAAGTGCCTTACATCGCGAAGTCTTCCTCCGCTAAGTGCTGGCTGCAGATCCTGCTAGCTCGAGCTGACACGTGCTTCCTCTTCAGGACATGGAGCCCCTTCTTCAAAAGTTGTGGGTCCTTGGGCAGCCGATGGTAGCTTACCGAGGGATTTTTTTGGAGCCACTTCCTACAGCCTGGTGCTATACAGTTCATTTTTGAATTACTACTTGTTGTTGCCATCTTCATTGTCTGCACCTAACCTCACTCTCTTCGATTCACTCTACGTGCGAAAACGCAATGCCACAGACAATTTGCTGATTCCTGCCAGTGATGCACTGGCGTCCGTCGTTACTATGGCAATTTAAAATGTCGCTGACCATAGCTCAAATAAACCTTGTTGATGAACAAAATACTAAATATTGAGATGTTTTAATGTTAAATGCACATGTTTAGTATTAGTAGATTGAATACGTCTCTTTGCTTAGATTTACTTCCTAAAGTATTTCCATTCCCCTTTATGTATCAGTATACAGGCAAAAAAAATCTCTGCACACATTTGAAGGGGAACATGGTGTTGTTGTAGTTCCCTGCCTGCGGGGAGTTAACCTTGTCAGTGGTATTTTAGGCTCTGTGCCTCAGGGCTTTTTTTTCAGACTGCTGCCAACCACCTTCTGCAGGTAGTAACAGCTAGGGGTTGTCATGGAAACAGGCCACTGGGATGAGACATGGCACAGACTACCACACACATTTTCAAAAGAAAGCATTTATTGGCATTACAAAAAAAAAGTTCAGTTCCAATCCTCAGATGCCCATAAACATAGCAGAGATCAAGCATTATCATTAGGTTTGCATTAGTTAAGTAATGTGAAAATACAGATTTCCGACTAAATAGACATACCCAAATTATTTATCATGATAGGGCCATAAACAATACCTAGTAATTCCAATCAAAATCTCACCTTTCTGGAAAAAATAGTTTAAAATGGCTGAGGTGTAGTCACTTTTGAGGACACAAGTTGAGGTACATAATAGGGGAGAGTGGGGTAAGTTTCAAGGCCACTCCAGGACCTTGAAATGCTTCTTACGAAGCCACTCCTTCGTTGCCCGGGCGGTGTGTTTGGGATCATTGTCATGCTGAAAGACCCAGCCACGTTTCATCTTCAATGCCCTTGCTGATGGAAGGAGGTTTTCACTCAAAATCTCATGATACATGGCCCCATTCATTCTTTCCTTTACATGGATCAGTCGTCCTGGTCCCTTTGCAGAAAAACAGCCCCAAAGCATGATGTTTCCACCCCCATGCTTCACAGTAGGTATGGTGTTCTTTGGATGCAACTCAGCATTCTTTGTCCTCCAAACACGACGAGTTGAGTTTTTACCAAAAAGTTATATTTTGGTTTCATCTGACCATATGACATTCTCCCAATCCTCTTCTGGATCATCCAAATGCACTCTAGCAAACTTCAGACGGGCCTGGACATGTACTGGCTTAAGCAGGGGGACACATCTGGCACTGCAGGATTTTAGTCCCTGGCGGCGTAGTGTGTTACTGATGGTAGCCTTTGTTACTTTTGTCCCAGCTCTCTGCAGGTCATTCACTAGGTCTCCCCGTGTGGTTCTGGGATTTTTGTGATCATTTTGACCCCACAGGGTGAGATCTTGCGTGGAGCCCCAGATCGAGGGAGATTATCAGTGGTCTTGTATGTCTTCCATTTCCTAATAATTGCTCCCACAGTTGATTTCTTCAAACCAAGCTGCTTACCTATTGCAAATTCAGTCTTCCCAGCCTGGTGCAGGTCTACAATTTTGTCTTTGACAGCTCTTTGGTCTTGGCCATAGTGTAGTTTGGAGTGTGACTGTTTGAGGTTGTGGACAGGTGTCTTTTATACTGATAACAAGTTCAAACAGGTGCCATTAATACAGGTAACGAGTGGAGGACAGAGGAGCCTCTTAAAGAAGAAGTTACAGGTATGTGAGAGCCAGAAATCTTGCTTGTTTGTAGGTGACCAAATACTTATTTTCCACCATAATTTGCAAATAAATTCATTAAAAATCCTACAATGTGATTTTCTGGATTTTTTTTCTCAATTTGTCTGTCATAGTTGACGTGTACCTATGATGAAAATTACAGGCCTCTCTCATCTTTTTAAGTGGGAGAACTTGCACAATTGGTGGCTGACTAAATACTTTTTTTCCCCACTGTATGTACTAGACAAACTTAAGTAAAAAAATAAAATACATTAAAATAGAAAAATAACAGTAGGATTCAAAATAGAAAAATAACATAATTAAAGAGCTACAATAAAATAACAGTAACGAGTCTTCATACAGGGTGTAATTTTTTTTTTTTTTACATTTTAGTCATTTAGCAGACGCTCTTATCCAGAGCGACTTACATTTAATGCATACATTTAATGTTTTTTTTATATATATTTTTACCATACTGGCCCCCCGGGGTACCGGTACAAAGTTAATATGTGGGGGCACAGGTTAGTCAAGGTAATTTAGGTAATATGTACATGTAGGTAGAGGTAAAGTGACTATACATAGATAATAAACAGAGAGTAGCAGCAGCTTAAAATGGGGGTGGGTGGGGGGGGGGGGGGGGGGGGGCAATGCAAATTGTCCGGGTAGCCATTTGGTTAGCTGTTCAGGAGTCTTATGGCTTGGGGGTAGAAGCTGTTAAGAAGCCTTTTGGACCTAGACTTGGTGCTCCGGTACAGCTTGCCGTGCGGTATCAGAGAGAACAGTCTATGACTAAAGTGGCTGGAGTCTTTGGCAATTTTTAGGGCCTTCCTCTGACACCGCCTGGTATAGAGGTCCTGGATGGCAGGAAGCTTGGCCCCAGTGATGTACTGGGCCATACGCACTACCCTCTGTAGTGCATTGCGGTCGGAGGCCGCAGTTGCCATAACAGGCGGTGATGCAACCAGTCAGGATGCTCTCGATGGTGCAAATGTATAACTTTTTGAGGATCTGAGGACCCATGCCAAATCTTTTCAGTCTCCTGAGATGGAATAGGCATAGTCGTGCCCTCTTCCCGACTGTCTTGGTGTGTTTGGAACATGACAGTTTGTTGGTGTTGAGGATCAACGTGGCAGATTTGTTGTTACCTACCCTTACCACCTGGGGGTGGTCCGCCAGGAAGTCCAAGATCCAGTGGCAGAGGGAGGTGTTTAGTCCCAGGGTCCTTAGCTTAGTGATGAGCTTTTTGGGCAACATGGTATTGAACGCTGAGCTGTAGTCAATGAATAACATTCTCACGTAGATGTTCCTTTTGTCCAGGTGGAAAAGGGCAGTGTGTAGTGCAACAGAGATTGAGTCATCTGTGGATCTGTTGGGGCGGTATGCAAATTTGAGTGGGTCTATGTTTTCTGGGATAATGGTGTTGATGTGAGCCATGACCAGCCTTTCAAAGCACTTCATGGCTACAGACGTGAGTGCTACGGGTCGGTAGTCATTTAGGCAGGTTACCTTGGTGTTCTTGGGCACAGGGACTATGGTGGTCTGCTTGTAACATGTTGGTATTACAGACTCGGTCAGGGACAGGTTGAAAATGTTAATGAAGACACTTGCCGGTTGCTCAGCGCATGCTTGGACTACACGTCCTGGTACAGATGCTTGCGAAAGTATTCACCCCCTTGACATTTTTCCTATTTTGTTGCCTTACAACCTGGAATTAAAATTGATTTTTGGTGGGTTTGTATCATTTGATTTACACAACATGCCTACCACTTTGAAGATGCAAAATATTTTTGCTTGTGAAACAAACAAGAAATAAGACAAAAACAACAAAAAACTTGAGCGTGCATAACTATTCACCCCCCCCCCCCCAAAGTCAATACTTTGTAGAGCCACGTTTTGCAGCAATTACAGCTGCAAGTCTCTTGGGGTATGTCTCTATAAGCTTGGCACATCTAGCCACTGGGATTTTTATCCATTCTTCAAGGCAAAACTGCTCCAGCTCCTTCAAGTTGGATGGATTCCACTGGTGTACAGCAATCTTTAAGTCATGCCACAGATTCTCAATTGGATTGAGGTCTGGGCTTTGACTAGGCCATTCCAAGACATTTAAATATTTCCCCTTAAATCACTCAAATGTTGCTTTAGCAGTATGCTTAGGGTCATTGTCCTGCTGGAAGGTGAACCTCCGTCCCAGTCTCAATACTCTGGAAGACTGAAACAGGTTTCCCTCAAGAATTTCCCTGTATTTAGCGCCATCCATCATTCCTTCAATTCTGACCAGTTTCCCAGTCCCTGCCGATGAAAAACATCCCCACAGCATGCTGCTGCCACCACCATGCTTCACTGTGGGAATGGTGTTCTCGGGGTGATGAGAGGTGTTGGGTTTGCGCCAGACATAGCGTTTTCCTTAATGGCCAAAAAGCTCAATTTTAGTCTCATCTGTCCAGAGTACCTTCTTCCATATGTTTGGGGAGTTTCCCACATGCCTTTTGGCGAACACCAAACGTGTTTGCTTATTTATTTCTTTAAGCAATGGCTTTTTTCTGGCCACTCTTCTGTAAAGCCCAGCTCTGTGGAGTGTACAGCTTAAAGTGGTCCTATTGACAGATACTTCAATCTCCGCTGTGGAGCTTTGCAGCTCCTTCAGGGTTATCTTTGGTCTCTTTGTTGCCTCTCTGATTAATGCCCTCCTTGCCTGGTCCGTGAGTTTTGGTGGGCGGCCATCTCTTGGCAGGTTTATTGTGGTGCCATATTCTTTCCATTTTTTAATAATGAATTTAATGGTGCTCCGTGGGATGTTCAAAGTTTCGGATATTTTTTTATAACCCAACCCTGATCTGTACTTCTCCACAACTTTGTCCCTGACCTGTTTGGAGAGATCCTTGGTCTTCATGGTGCCGCTTGCTTGGTGGTGCCCCTTGCTTAGTGGTGTTGCAGACTGGGGCCTTTCAGAACAGGTGTATATATACTGAGATCATGTGACACTTAAATAAAGTCCACCTGTGTACAATCTAACTAATTATGTGACTTCTGAAGGTAATTGGTTGCACCAGATCTTATTTAGGGGCTTCATACTAAAGGGGGTGACTACATATGCACGCACCAATTTTCCATCATTTATTTTTTAGAATTTTTTTAAACAAGGTATTTTTTTCATTTCACTTCACCAATTTGGACTATTTTGTGTATGTCCATTACATGAAATCCAAATAAAAATCCATTTAAATTACAGGTTGTAATGCAACAAAATAGGAAAAATGCCAAGGGGGCTGAATACTTTTGCAAGGCACTGTAATCTGTCTTGCTCTGCGGCCTTGTGGATGTTGACCTGTTTAAAGGTCTTGCTCACATCGGCTACGGAGAGCGTGATCATACAGTCGTCCGGAACAGTTGGTGCTCTCATGCATGCTTCAGTGTTGCTTGCCTTGAAGAGCGCATAGAAGTCATTTAGCTCATCTGGTAGGCTCGTGTCACTGGCAGCTCGCGGCTGTGCTTCCCTTTGTAGTCCGTAATGTGTGTAGTAGGATTCAATCTTAGTCCTGTATTGGCACTTGCCTGTTTGATGGTTCGTCGGGTTGGCATAGCGGGATTTCTTATAAGCGTCCGGGTTAGAGTCCCGCTCCTTGAAATCGGCAGCTCTACCCTTTAGCTCAGTGCGGATGTTGCCTGTAATCCATGGCTTCTGGTTGGCGTATGTACGTACGGTCACTGTCGGGACGACGTCATAGATGCACTTATTGATGAGTCAGTGACTGATGTGGTGTACACCTCCATTTTTCGGTAGAATCCCAGAACATAATCCAGTCTGTGCTAGCAAACAGTCCTGTAGCTTAGCATCTGCGTCATCTGACCTCTTCCGTATTGAGTGAGTCACTGGTACTTCCTGCTTTAGTTTTTGCTTGTAAGCAGGAATCAGGATGTTAGAGTTATTGTCAGATTTGCCAAATGGAGGGCGAGGGAGAGCTTTGTACGCGTCTCTGTCTGTGGAGTTAAGGTGGTCTAGAGTTTTTTTCCCCTCTGGCTGCACATATTTCATGCTGGTAGAAATTAGGTCAAAAGGATTTAAGTTTCCCTGCATTAAAGTCCCCGGGCACAAGGAGCGCTGCCTCTGGATGAGCATTTTCTTGTTTGCTTATGGCCTTATACAGCTCGTTGAGTGCGGTCTCAGTGCCAGCATCGGTTTGTGGTGGTAAATAGACAGCTACGAAAAATATAAATAGTGTAAAATAGTGTGGTCTATAGTGTGGTCTGTAAATAGTGTGGTCTACAGCTTATCATGAGATACTCTACCTTAGGCGAGCAAAACTTCTAGACTTCCTTAACATTAGATTTCGTGCACCAGCTGTTATTGACAATTAGACATAGACCGTCACCCTTTGTCTTACCGGAGGCAGCTGTTTTATGTTGCCGATTCATGGAAAACCCAGCTAGCTGTATGTTATCCATGACGTTGTTCAGCCACGACTCGGTGAAACATAAGATATTACAGTTTTTAATGTCCCGTTAGTAGGATAGTCTTGATCGGAGCTCATCCAGTTTATTATCCAATGATTGAGCGTTGGCTAATAGGACTGATGGTAGAGGCGGGTTATCCACTCGCCGTCGGATTCTTACAAGGCACCCCGACATACGTCCCCTATATCTCCATCTCTTCTTCATGCGAATGACAGGGATTTGGGCCTTGTCCTTTGTCTGAAGTAAATCTTTCGCTTCCGACTCGTTAAAGAAAAGATCTTCGTCCAGTATGAGATGAGTTATTGCTGTTCTGATATCCAGAAGCTATTTTCGGTCATAAGAGACGGTGGTAGAAACATTATGTACAAAATAAGTTACAAATAAACACACACAATAGCACAATTGGTTAGGAGCCCGTAAAACGGCAGCCATCTCCTCCGGTACCATTCTAATACATAACATCCTGAAATACAGTATCAGTCAAAAGTTTGGACACACCTACTCATTCAAGGGATAGTGAAGACATCAAAACTATGAAATAACACATATGGAATCATGTAGTAACCAAAAAAGTGTTAAACAAATCCAAATATATTTTAGATCTTTGATTCTTCAAAGTAGCCACCCTTTACCTTAATGACAGCTTTGAACACTCTTGGTATTCTCTCAACCAGCTTCACCTGGAATGCTTTTCCAACAGTCTTGAAGGAGTTCCCACATATGCTGAGCACTTGTTGGTTGCTTTTCCTTCACTCTGCGGTCCAACTCATGCCAAACCATCTCAATTGGGTTGAGGTCGGGTGATTGTGGAGACCAGGTCATCTGATGCAGCACTCCATCACTCTCCTTCTTGGTCAAATAGCCCTTACACAGCCTGGAGGTGTGATTTGGGTCATTGTCCTGTTGAAAAACAAATGATAGTCCCACTAAGCCCAAACCAGATGGGATGGCGTATCGCTGCAGAATGCTGTGGTAGCCATTCTGGTTAAGTGTGCCTTGAATTCTAAATAAATCACAGACAGTGTCACCAGCAAAGCACCCCCACACCATCACACCTCCTCCTCCATACTTCACAGTAGGAACTACATATGCGGAGATCATCCGTTCACCTATTCTGCGTCTCACACGACAGTTGTAACCAAAAATATCCAATTTGGACTCATCAGACCAAACGACAGATTTCCACCGGTCTAATGTCCATTGCTCGTGTTTCTTGGCCCAAGCAAGTCTCTTCTTATTATTGGTGTCCTTTAGTAGTGATTTCTTTGCAGCAATTTGACCATGAAGGCCTGATTCACGCAGTCTCCTCTGAACAGTTGATGTTGAGATGTGTCTGTTACTTGAACTTTACTTAGGCTGCAATTTCTGAGGCTGGTAACTCGAATGAACTTATACTCTGCAGCAGAGGTAACTCTGGGTCTTCCTTTCCTGTGGCGGTACTCATGAGAGCCAGTTTCACCATAACACTTGATAGTTTTTGCGACTGCACTTGAAGAATCTTTCAAAGTTCTTGAAATGTTCCGGATTGACTGACCTTCATGTCTTAAAGTAATGATGGACTGTCATTTCTCTTTGCTTATTTGAGCTGTTCTTGCCATAATATGGACTTGGTCTTTTACCAAATAGGGCTATCTTCTCTATACCACCCCTACCTTGTCACAACACAACTGATTGGCTCAAACGCATTAAGAAGGAAAGAAATTCCACAAATTAACTTTTAAGAAGGCACACCTGTTAATTGAAATGCATTCCAGGTGACTACCTCGTGAAGCTAGTTGAGGGAATGAGTGTGCAAAGCCGTCATCAAGGCAAAAGGTGGCTACTTTGAAGAATCTCAAATATAAAATATAGTTTGATTTGTTTAACACTTTTTCGGTTACTACATGATTCCATATGTGTTATTTCATAGTTTTGGTGTCTTCATAATTCTTCTACAATGTAGAAAATAGTAAAAATAAAGAAAAACCCTGAATGAGTAGGTGTGTCCAAACGTTTGACTTGTACTGTATATGTAGATATCTTTGTTAACAATACTATTTCCCTTGACGGAGGGATGCTGACACTAATATGATAAAAATACACTATGTGACCAAAATTATGTGGACATCTGCTCGTCGAACATCTCATTACTAAATCATTGGCATTAATATGGAGTTGGTCCCCCCTTTGCTGCTATAACAGCCTCCTCTCTTCTGGGAAGGCTTTCCACTAGATGTTGGAACACTAATAATAATAATAATAAGCCATTTAGCAGATGCTTTTATCCAAAGCAACTTACAGTCATGTGTGCATACATTTTTACGTATGGGTGGTCCCGGGGATCGAACCCACTACCCTGGCGTTACAAGCGCCATGCTCTACCAATTGAGCTACAGAGGACCACTAGATGTTGCTTCCATTCAGCCACAAGAGCATTAGTGAGATTGGGCACTGATGTTGGGCGATTAGGCCTGGCTCGTAGTTGCCATTCAAATTGATCCCAAAGATGTTCGATGGGGTTGAGGTCAGGGCTCTGTGCAGGCCAGTCAAGTTTTTTCACACCGATCTCAACAAACCATTTCTTTTTTTTCTTACCCCCCTTTTTCTTCCCAATTTCGTCGTATCCAATTACAATCTTGTCTCATCGCTGCGACAACTCCCCAACGGGCTCGGGAGAGGTGAAGATCGAGTCATGCGTCCTCCGAAACATCACCCACTAAACCACGCTCCTTAACACCCGCCCGCAACAATGTGTAGGAGGGAACACTGTTCAACTGATGACCATGACAAATCTTCCCCTTACCCGGACAATGTTGGACAATTGTGTGCTGCCGTGTGGGACTCCTCAAGCACTGCAATGCAGTGCCTTAGACCGCTGCGCCACTCGGGAGGCTCGACAAACCATTTCTGTATGGACCTCGCATTGTACACAGGGGCATTGTCATGCTGAAACAGGAAAGGACCTTCCCCAAACTGTTGCCATCAAGTTGGAAGCACAGAACCATCTGGAATGTCATTGTATGCTGTAGCATTAATATTTCCCTACACTGGAACTAAGGGGCCTAGCCCAAACCATGAAAAACAGCCCCAGACCATTATTCCTCCTCCACCAAACTTTACAGTTGGCACTATGCATTGGGGCAGGTAGCGTTCTCCTGGCATCCGCCAAAACCAGATTTGTCCGTCGGACTGCCAGATGGTGAAGCGTGATTCATCACTCCAGAGAACGTTTCCACTGCTCCAGGGTCCAATGGCAGCGAGCTTTACACCACTCCAGCCAACGCTTGGCATTGTGCATGGTGATCTTAGGCTTATGTGTAGCTACTCGGCCATGGAATCCCATTTCATGATGCACCTGTTAGATTAATTTGTATTTTAAGAATAATGACTAAAGGATTTCACCCCAAATACAGTATAAATGTGTTAACTTTGTTACAATTATCAACCCACTAACAGAGGGGGGGGGGACTAAACATTCCAGGGTGAAGGAGAAAGGTGGAAACTGTTTAAGAAAGCCTCCTAATGGTGGGTGGAGCAAAGTGCCTTTGTGTGTCAAGAGGTATAAAACAGGAGTGTATGGGTTTTGGCGCCAGAGCTCTCCATGAATAAAAAGACAGATCATTCTTGTTGGTTGTGGACCTTGAATAATTTATGATTAAAACCAGAGCCTTACAACCTCTGGTAATGATTCAAGCTTAGGTTGAATTAGAGATAGAAATTCTCATAACAGCACCCGACAAACAGTTACTTTGCTGACATTGCTTCCAGAGTCAGTTTGGAACTCGGTAGTGAGTGTTGCAACCGATGACAGCCGATTTTTACTCGCTACCCGCTTCAGCACTCAGCAGTCCTGTTCTGTGAGCTTTTGTTGCCTACCACATTGCGGCTGAGCCGTTGTTGCTCCTAGACGTTTCCACTTCACAATAACAGCACTTACAGTTGACGGGGGCAGCTCTAGCAGAGCAGAAATTTGATGAACTGACTTGTTGGAAAGGTGGCATCCTATGATGGTGCCACGTTGGAAGTCACTGAGCTCTTCACTAAGGCCATTCTACTACCAATGTTTGTCAATAGAGATTTCATGGCTGTTGCTCGATTTAATACACCTCCCAGCAACGGGTATGGCTGAAATAGCCAAATCCACTAATTTGAAGGGATGTCCACATTCTTTTGTATATAAAGTGTATGAAAATATGAAAACTAATGTTTTTTTCTTATTCAACAAAAGTGGGGGAATAAGGCTTGAAATTATTTAAATGCTTTCTAAATAGAGTAACAATCAAATTTTAAAACAACTTACTATCATACAGTGGGGAAAAAATGTATTTAGTTAGCCACCAATTGTGCAAGTTCTCCCACTTAAAAAGATGAGAGAGGCCTGTAATTTTCATCATAGGTACACGTCAACTATGACAGACAAAATGAGAGAAAAAAATTCCAGAAAATCACATTGTAGGATTTTTTATGAGTTTATTTGCAAATTATGGTGGAAAATAAGTATTTGGTCAATAACAAAAGTTTCTCAATACTTTGTTATATACCCTTTGTTGGCAATGACACAGGTCAAACGTTTTCTGTAAGTCTTCACAAGGTTTTCACACACTGTTGCTGGTATTTTGGCCCATTCCTCCATGCAGATCTCCTCTAGAGCAGTGATGTTTTGGGGCTGTCGCTGGCCAACACAGACTTTCAACTCCCTCCAAAGATTTTCTATAAGTTTTAGATCTGGAGACTGGCTAGGCCACTCCAGGACCTTGAAATGCTTCTTACGAAGCCACTCCTTCATTGCCCGGGCGGTGTGTTTGGGATCATTGTCATGCTGAAAGACCCAGCCACGTTTCATCTTCAATGCCCTTGCTGATGGAAGGAGGTTTTCACTCAAAATCTCACGATACATGGCCCCATTCATTCTTTCCTTTACACGGATCAGTCGTCCTGGTCCCTTTGCAGAAAAACAACCCCAAAGCATGATGTTTCCACCCCCATGCTTCACAGTAGGTATGGTGTTCTTTGGATGCAACTCAGCATTATTTTTCCTCCAAACACGACGAGTTGAGTTTTTACCAAAAAGTTATATTTCGGTTTCATCTGACCATATGACATTCTCCCAATCCTCTTCTGGATCATCCAAATGCACTCTAGCAAACTTCAGACGGGCCTGGACATGTACTGGCTTAAGCAGGGGGACACGTCTGGCACTGCAGGATTTGAGTCCCTGGCGGCGTAGTGTGTTACTGATGGTAGGCTTTGTTACTTTGGTCCCAGCTCTCTGCAGGTCATTCACTAGGTCCCCCTGTGTGTTTCTGGGATTTTTGCTCACCGTTCTTGTGATCATTTTGACCCCACGGGGTGAGATCTTGCGTGGAGCCCCAGATTCGAGGGAGATTATCAGTGGTCTTGTATGTCTTCCATTTCGTAATAATTGCTCCCACAGTTGATTTCTTCAAACCAAGCTGCTTACCAATTGCAGATTCAGTCTTCCCAGCCTGGTGCAGGTCTACAATTTTGTTTCTGGTGTCCTTTGACAGCTCTTTGGTCTTGGCCATAGTGGAGTTTGGAGTGTGACTGTTTGAGGTTGTGGACAGGTGTCTTTTATACTGATAACAAGTTCAAACAGGTGCCATTAATACAGGTAACGAGTGGAGGACAGAGGAGCCTCTTAAAGAAGAAGTTACAGGTCTGTAAGAGCCAGAAATCTTGCTTGTTTGTAGGTGACCAAATACTTATTTTCCACCATAATTTGCAAATAAATTCATTATAAATCCTACAATGTGATTTTCTGGAAAAAAAATTCTCAATTTGTCTGTCATAGTTGACGTGTACCTATGATGAAAATTACAGACCTCTCTCATCTTTTTAATTGGGAGAACTTGCACAATTGGTGGCTGACTAAATACTTTTTTCCCCCACTGTATTTAACCTTTCTTATAACTGTAAAATATATATGATTATACTTAGTGACAGTACAAAATTGGTACCATTTCATATAACTGATGACAGAGCATTTTCTGCTCAGCGTCCTCTGAGCAACGCACAGACGCCATTCAAATGCCTGCTGACTCGTTACAACTTCTGATTTTCCACTGATTTTGTCCCTCTGTGATCAAGAGAAAGTGGTCTTGTTTAAATTCAAATAAATTATTATTTTCTAAATCCATCTGAGAACATCACAGCGAGATGAGACTGCGTTTGCTGCTATTGAAAGAGCCTCCCGTTCCATTGTAAGCAGAGCTGCGACGTTCACAGCCAAGGGAATTTGATAATTAGTCTGGATAGGCCAGAAAATGTGACGTGTCACTCCCTATGCATATGAGGTGTCAGATTTCACATACTGTATCGCAGATGAGAACGGAGAACGGCATGCGAAGTAGGACAACCTGAGCTGTCACAGAGTGCACATGAATTGATGTTGTGCCGTTCACAGAGGGCTCTGTAAACTAAAATGTTGGTTGGAACCGGTCCGGAACCATTCAAAGTCCCCTTAGTAGAGGACTTAACGTTTAAGAGGTACTGTACCACAAGATGTTCAAGGTAACTATGTATATCCAACAAGATGTTCAAGGTAACTATGTATATCCAATAAGATGTTCAAGGTAACTATGTATATCCAACAAGATGTTCAAGGTAACTATGTATATCCAACAAGATGTTCAAGGTAACTATGTATATCCAACAAGCTCTAACGGTCTCACTGCAGAATTAAACGTTCATCCACGTTCTCCAAACGTCAAATTTCAAAGTGTTTTCGTTGTTCCTGCTCCTCTGTATTGTTCCATTTCTCAAAAAGTCTAATTTACAGTACAGTACATTACAGTACAGTAGAGCACAGTAGAGTACAGTACAGGAATGAAAAGTGAAGAAAAGTAGAGTATAGTTGAGTACAGTACAGTACAGTCCTGTACAGTAGAGTAGAATAGAGTGGAGTAGAGTTCAGTACAGTACACAGTAGAGAACACAAAATTGACTACACTATAATGTACGGTACTGTACAGAAGTATAATGTACTTTATTGTACTGTACTGTACTGAGATCTACTGTACTGTACTGAACTATAATCTACTTGACTATACTGTACTGTATAGAACTCTACCTGACTGCTTTGTGCTGTATTGTATGGTACTGTACTGTACTGTACTGTACGGTACTGTGCTTTAACGTGCTGTACTTTGATGTCCAAATGTTTGAAACATTGACGTCTATGTTTGGTTCAGATTTGGTACGGTCCGAACCAACCAAATTTGGTCTTGTTTGGTGGCGGAGCGCATTAAAATAATAGCCAGTGTGTAGAATAATACCCACATATGCAATGGAGGATATTGCATATTTCTACCTTGTTGTACCTATTTAGGATACATCACCATGAAGAGAATGACATTCATATCCATAATTATGCATTCCTGTATAGTACAGATCAGGGACCAATGATGAACTTATTTTACCACAATTCTGTTACTGGGTGCAAATCCACTTCACTTACTGTAGTTCAATAACCAAAACCACCTGGGGGCAGCCCGTCAGGAAATCCATGATCCAATTTCAGATGGAGGTGTTTAATCCCAGGGTCCTTAGTTTACTGATGAGCTTGGAGGGCACTATGGTGTGGGGCGGCAGGTAGCTTAGTGGGTAAGAGCGTTGTGCCAGTAACCGAAAGGTCGCTGGTTCTAATCCCCGAGCCGACTAGGTGAAAAATCTGTCGATGTGCCCTTGAGCAAGGCACTTAACCCTAATTGCTTCTGGATAAGAGCGTCTGCTAAATGACTAAAATGTAAAATGAACGCTGAGCTGTAGTCAATTAACAGTATTCTCACGTAGGTGTTCCTTTTGTCCAGGTGGGAAAGGGCAGTGTGGAGTGCAATTGAGATTGTGTCATCCGTGGATCTGTTGGGGAGGTATGCACATTGAAGTGAGTCCAGGGTGTCTGGGATGATGGTGTTGATGTGAGCCATGACCAGCCTTTCAAAGCATTTCATGGCTACAGATGTGAGTGCTACGGGGCGATTTAGACAGGTTACCTTGGCGTTCTTGGGCACATGTACTATGGTGTTCTGCTTGAAACATGTAGATATTACAGACTGGGTCAGGGAGAGGTTGAAAATGTTAGTGAAGACACTTGCCAGTTGGTCAGTGCATGCTCTGAGTACACGTCCTGGTGATCCGTCTGGCCCTGCGGCCTTTTGGATGTTAATGTGTTTAAAGGTCTTACTCACATCGGCTACAGAGGGCATGGTCACACAGTCGTCCGGAACAGCTATTGCTCTCATGCATGGATCAGTGTTGATAGCCTCGAAGCGAGCATAAAAGGTATGTAGCTTGTCTGGTAAGCTTTAGCTCGTGGCTGGGTTTTCCTTTTGTAAGCAATGATAGTTTGCACGCCCTGCCACATCCAACGAGTGTCAGAGCCGGTGTAGTAGGATTCGATCTTGGTCCTGTATTGACGCTTTGCCTAGTGTCCCACTCCTTGAAAGCGGCAGCTCTAGCCTTTAGCTCACTGCGGATGTTGCCTGTAATCCATGGCTTCTGGTTGGGATATGTATTTACGGTCACTGTGGGGACGATGTCGTCGATGCACATATTAATAAAGCCGGTGACTGATGTGGTAAACTCCTCAATACCATCGGATGAATCCCGGAACATATTCCAGTCTGTGCTAGCGAAACAGTCATGGATCTGCTTCATCAGACCACTTCTGTATTGAGCGTGTCACTGGTACTTCCTGTTTGAGTTTTTGCTTGTAAGCAGGAATCAGGAGGATAAGAGTTATGGTCAGATTTTCCAAATGGAGGGTGAGGGAGGGCATTGTATGCGTCTCTGTGTGTGGAGTAAAGGTGATCTAGAGTTTTTTCGCCTCTAGTTGCACAGGTGACATGCTGGTTGAATTAGGTAAAAGAGATTTCAGTTTTCCTGCATTACAGCTCTAAATAATGTCCAAGCCATTGGGGAAAGGGGGGGTCCTAAGCTAGCATATGGAATTGTTCTAAACTGGTCATACCATGGATCATTTAGCTATTTCATTTTGAATTTTAGGACCCCTTTAGGTATAAAAATATATATATATATTTGATAAAATACTGAATTTGGCCTTTACTGCTATAGCCCATAGAAATTCATTGAATAACACATTAATAAATGGCAAAACAGACAGTCAAATAATAAATCATAAGGAATAAGGTTTTGAAGTGTCTGTCCTACAGTGTACAGTATATAGGAGATACAGTGGGGAAAAAAAGTATTTAGTCAGCCACCAATTGTACAAGTTCTCCCACTTAAAAAGATGAGAGAGGCCTGTAATTTTCATCATAGGTACACGTCAACTATGACAGACAAAATGAGAAAAAAAATCCAGAAAATCACATTGTAGGATTTTTAATGAATTTATTTGCAAATTATGGTGGAAAATAAGTATTTGGTCACCTAAAACAAGCAAGATTTCTGGCTCTCACAGACCTGTAACTTCTTCTTTAAGAGGCTCCTCTGTCCTCCACTCGTTACCTGTATTAATGGCACCTGTTTGAACTTGTTATCAGTATAAAAGACACCTGTCCACAACCTCAAACAGTCACACTCCAAACTCCACTATGGCCAAGACCAAAGAGCTGTCAAAGGACACCAGAAACAAAATTGTAGACCTGCACCAGGCTGGGAAGACTGAATCTGCAATAGGTAAGCAGCTTGGTTTGAAGAAATCAACTGTGGGAGCAATTATTAGGAAATGGAAGACATAAAAGACCACTGATAATCTCCCTCGATCTGGGGCTCCACGCAAGATCTCACGCCGTGGGGTCAAAATGATCACAAGAACGGTGAGCAAAAATCCCAGAACCACACAGGGGGACCTAGTGAATGACCTGCAGAGAGCTGGGACCAAAGTAACAAAGCCTACCATCAGTAACACACTACGCCGCCAGGGACTCAAATTCTGCAGTGCCAGACGTGTCCCCCTGCTTAAGCCAGTACATGTCCAGGCCCGTCTGAAGTTTGCTAGAGTGCATTTGGATGATCCAGAAGAGGATTGGGAGAATGTCATATGGTCAGATGAAACCAAAATATAACTTTTTGGTAAAAACTCAACTCGTCGTGTTTGGAGGACAAAGAATGCTGAGTTGCATCCAAAGAACACCATACCTACTGTGAAGCATGGGGGTGGAAACATCATGCTTTGGGGCTGTTTTTCTGCAAATGGACCAGGACGACTGATCCGTGTAAAGGAAAGAATGAATGGGGCCAAGTATCGTGAGATTTTGAGTGAAAACCTCCTTCCATCAGCAAGGGCATTGAAGATGAAAACGTGGCTGGGTCTTTCAGAATGACAATGATCCCAAACACACCACCCGGGCAACGAAGGAGTGGCTTCGTAAGAAGCATTTCAAGGTCCTGGAGTGGCCTAGCCAGTCTCCAGATCTCAACCCCATAGAAAATCTTTGGAGGGAGTTGAAAGTCCGTGTTGCCCAGCGACAGCCCCAAAACATCACTGCTCTAGAGGAGATCTGCATGGAGGAATGGGCCAAAATACCAGCAACAGTGTGTGAAAACCTTTTGAAGACTTACAGAAAACGTTTGACCGGTGTCATTGCCAACAAAGGGTATATAACAAAGTATTGAGAAACTTTTGTTATTGACCAAATACTTATTTTCCACCATAATTTGCAAATAAATTCATAAAAAATCCTACAATGTGATTTTCTGGATTTTTTTTCCTCATTTTGTCTGTCATAGTTGACGTGTACCTATGATGAAAATTACAGGCCTCTCTCATCTTTTTAAGTGGGAGAACTTGCACAATTGGTGGCTGACTAAATACTTTTTTTCCCCACTGTATAAGAAAGCACAGGAAATATTTTTGTTGGCACAAAACTACCTCCATACTTCCATTAGTTTGTATGGGTTACCTTCAGACGAGTCCCGTGACACTCGTGGGGGTCATAGAGCAAAACGAAGAACACCATCGTGTTCGTGACGTTACAGACATTTTTGTGAGACGACCGATTTTTGGGACGTCTCATGATCTGACAAACACTGCTGTAGCTTGGTCACGTTCCACTGTAGATTACAGTTTTTGATGGGGATTTTTTTATGATGTTTTTTTTTTATTATTTTTTTATTTTATTTTTTTGTGGGGGTAGATCAGCTTTAATATTGCAAATAGATTGTAACTTCAATCAATGTAATTGTCTGCATCACTTCCAATCCCCCATTTGTTGTTTTTCTCTCACAAATATATATATATATATACATACATACACTACTGTTCAAAAGTTTGGGGTCACTTAGAAATGTCCATGTTTTCGAAAGATAAGCCATTTTTTTGTCCATTAAAATAACATCAAATTGATCAGAAATACAGTGTAGACATTGCTAATGTTGTAAATGGCTATTGTAGCTGGAAACGGCTGATTTTTTAATGGAATATCTACATAGGCGTACAGAGGACCATTATCAGCAACCATCAGTCCTGTGTTCGAATGGCACGTTGTGTTTGCTAATCCAAGTTTATCATTTTAAAAGGCTAATTGATCATTAGAAAACCCTTTTGCAATTATGTTAGCACAGCTGAAAACTGTTGTGCTGATTAAAGAAGCAATAAAACTGGCCTTCTTGTGACTAGTTGAGTATCTGGAGCATCAGCAATTGTGGGTTCGATTACAGGCTCAAAATGGCCAGAAACAAATAACTTTCTTCTGAAACTCATCAGTCTATTCTTGTTCTGAGAAATTAAGGCTATTCCATACGAGAAATTGCCAAGAAACTGAAGATCTCGTACAACAATGTGTACTGCTCCCTTCACAGAACAGCGCAAACTGACTCTAACCAGAATAGAAAGAGGAGTGGGAGGCCCCAGTGCACAACTGTGCAAGAGGACAAATACATTAGAGTGTCTAGTTTGAGAAACAGGCGCCTCACAGGTCCTTAATTGGCAGCTTCATTAAATAGTACCCACAAAACACCAGTCTCAACGTCAACAGTGAAGAGGTGACTCCGGGATGCTGACCTTCTAGGCAGAGTTGCAAAGAAAAAGGCATATCTCAGTCTGAGGAGTGACCCCAAACTTTTGAACGGTAGTGTAAATATAAAGTTGGAAGTTTACATACACCTTAGCCAAATACATTTAAACTCAGTTTTTCACAATTCCTGACATTTAATCCTAGTACAAATTCCCTGTCTTAGGTCAGTTAGGATCACCACTTTATTTTAAGAATGTGAAATGTCAGAATAATAGTAGAGAGAATGACTTATTTCAGCTTTTATGTCTTTCATCACATTCCCAGTGGGTCAGAAATGTACATACCCTCCATTGGTATTTGGTAGCATTGCCTTTAAATTGTTTAACTTGGGACAAACGTTTCGGGTAGCCTTCCACAAGCTTCAACACAATAAGTTGGGTGAATTTTGGCCCATTCCTCCTGACAGAGCTGGTGTAACTGAGTCAGGTTTGTAGGCCTCTTTGCTCGCACACATTTTCTATAGGATTGAGGTCAGGGCTTTGTGATGGCCACTCCAATACCTTGACTTTGTTGTCCTCAAGCCATTTTGCCTCAACTTTGGAAGTATGCTTGGGGTCATTGTCCATTTGGAAGACCCATTTGCGACCAAGCTTTAACTTCCTGACTGATGTCTTGAGACATTGCTTCAATATATTCACATAATTTTCTTTCCTCATGATGCCATCTATTTTGTGAAGTGCACCAGTCCCTCCTGCAGCAAAGCACCCCCACAGCATGAGTAGAGGCAATTTATCCACTCTTCGACGTAGTCTCATCAGGTATCCTGCACGCCGACCTCTATAGCACCATCTCCTCCTTATTTGCGTGTCGAGAATTTTGGCCTGGTCAGGGATAATCAGTATGTCTTTCGCCTCCGACTCATTAAAGTAGAAGTCCTCGTCCAAATCGAGATTAATGATAGCAGTTCTGATGTCCAGAAGCTCTTTTCGGTCATAGGAAACATGGTGGAAATATTATGTAAAAGTTAGATCAGCGCTAAGAAATACACAAAACAGCACTATTGGTCAGGAGCCTGTAAAACGGCCACTATTCCCTCCAGTACCATACTCAGACTCAAAGCAATGACTATTTTAGTTAGTAAAAACATAGGGTGGTAAAAGCTAGCTAGCAAGCTAGCATTTCCCCATCATTCACTAATGAGCTCCATTTCTGACAGGCTAGTCAGATTTAATTTCAGCCTCAGAGGCTGATAAATCAGGATTCTGCCTTGTTAGCTGTTTCATAGGTAAAGCTCCTTGCAGGCAGATTAGCAGTCAGTGCTTTAAAGGCTGATGCAGGGCTGCCGGAAAATGTGTGGCGAGGCGTCATTTGCCCACAGCACTTTTCAATCAGGGTGTGGCAGCGCCACAACATTTTTTATTTAGTTTAATAAAATATATTGACGCAAAGCGTTAAAAAGAGGGGCAAAAAACACAGCCAGGACTTGTAAAACAGTGACAATAAAACATGATCAACATTAAAAGAGCTCAGTTTACTTAAAAAGTAGAGCCTTTTGCTGTCCTTTCATATACATCTGTTCTGTGCATTTTCCCCACTGTTGCTTGTGGTCATGTACAACACCCAAGTATTTATACTCCTCCACTACCTCTATGTCTTGTCCCTAAATAACAGTCAGTGGGGAGGGTGTTACGTTTTTCCTAAAGTTGATATGCATTTCTTTGGTATTTTTTGTGTTCAGCACTAAGTGAGAGTCGTCACACCACTTAACAAAGTTCTCCAAGACTGGCCCGTGCTCCTTCTCCTCATCCTGGATTAGACTGACCAGTGCTGTGTCGTCTGCAAACTTAATCAATTGGCTTCCAGGGTAGGAGCTTTTACAGTCATACACCATTGAGGAGAGAGCATGCTAGTGGTGCGCTTGTCCGACATCCACTGTCCCACCTTGACCTGCTGTGTCCTACTGCTCTAGAAATCCAGGATCCACAGCACCAGGCTTCCATCCAATGGGAAATTGTCTCCAGTTGCTCTGTACAGTGTTTTAAAACAGGCAGAATCCTGATTTATCAGCCTCAGTTCCAATTGTGTTTTTATGTATGTACAGTGCTGCAACCAACATTTCCCCACAGGGATAATAAAGCAATTATCTTACCTTATCTCTTAAGTATTGTTTTTCTTTAAAAAGATAGGGATCAAATTTATTGGCACCCCTAAAAATTCTTATAAATAAAACAAACATTTAATCTGCATTAACATTCTACTCAGTTTAAGGAACTGTATTGTGGCCTTCCATGGATTGCTTGTTTTACTGGGGTATAAAAATGTGGTAATACGCATGTAAAATCCCTTTGTCAACTATCACCATGGGAAAAGGCAAAAAACTCAAAGTAAAAGTATCAAATGGTTGTTGACCTTCATAAATCAGACAGTAAGTACAAAAAATTGCTACAAATCCAAATATACCACTTACCACTATTAGGGCAACGGGTAAGAAGTTTAAAGCCACTGGAATTGTGGTAAATTTGCCTGGTATTGGACGCATGTGTATCTTGTCCCCTCGCACAGTGAGGAAGATGGTTCGGGAGGCAAAGAAAAGTTAAAGGGCCACAGTTGGAGAATTACAGAACTTGGTTGCATCTTCGGTTCACCAAGTCTTCAAATCTAGCATTAGATACCACCTCCATGACAATAGCCTCTTTGAAGGGTTGCCAGAAAAAATAACTAATTTAGAGCAACCAACAAATGTAAATGCTTGCCTGAGCTTGCTAAACAACATTGGCACTTGGATTGGAACCGGTGCTATGATCAGATGACATGAAAATAGAGCTCTTTGGCAACACACACCAGTGGTTGGTTTGGTGTCGAAAGAAGGATATTATATGCAGAAAATAACCTATTACCTACTGTAAAATATGGTAGTGGATATTTGATGTGATGGGGCTATTTTGCTTCCACTGGCCCTGGGGTCCCTTTTAAGATCAATGGCATCATGAACTTTACCAAGTACCAACCCATTTTAGCCAAAAACCCTGTTGCCTCTGCCAGGAGGCTAAATCTTGGCCACAAGTTGATCTTCCAGCAAGACAATAAGCTCTAGCATACATCAAAATCCAAAAAGAAATTGTTAATTTACCACAAAAAGCAACATTTTGCAATGGCCAACTCAGTCTCTGGACTTGAACCCCATTGAAAACCTGTGGTTTGAATTGAAGAGGGCAGACCCTAAGCGCAGACTAACGATATCAAGGATCTAGAAAGAAACTGTATGGAGGAATGGTCTAAGATTTCTCCCAATGTGTTCTCCAATCTCATAAAACATTTTAGTTAAAAAGGCTCATTGCCGTTATTCTCGCAAGCGAAGTTTTGTGGAGTATTGAAAACCAGGGTGCCAATAAATGTTACCCCTATCTTTGAGATTGTTTGTATTACTTGTTAAACTAAATCTATTTATTTACAGTTTTTTTTCAATTGCTTAAGCACAATTTTGAAAACAGGGCCCGGTTTTTCAAACCCCTTACAATTAGCACAACACCTCAGATCATTTGCAAAATGGAACACTTTTGTCAAAACTATACAATGTCTTATAAAAACCTTATTTTGTTGTCATAACATAAACCCAACCATCATATGGTCTGATTCTGTTTGAATCAGTTAAACACTCCTGTGCTCAACCTAAAACACTTTTAGCATTTACACAGAGAAAGTGTAAAAATAAATTCACCAACATCACATGACACCAATTGTGCAGACTAATGAAAATATGTATTTATTTTCATGTCCTCAAGTCAGTCAATAATGAACATTTCAACAAAACATTTTCCAGTTTTCATACAGTATTACTGAACGTACCATTGTACTGTAAGCTTACAGTAATACTGTAACATAAATGACATATCCAGTTCAGTACCGAATAAAAAGAAAAATAACCTAAACATTTCTCTGCCTAGCTGGATCTGGCCACAGGGCCTCGTCAACATTAAAGGAGTGACGAATCCACCCTTGTATGGATGCTGCTTCAATTTGATCACATGCTTCCACCATAGCTTTAATGAGGGCCATCTGGACATAGGGCCGGAAATCATAAACCTTCCACCGCCATGCTGAGAAGAACTCCTCGATGGCGTTTAGGAAGGGGGAGTATGGTGGAAGGTATTGAACTGTAAATTGTGGGTGTTGATGAAACCAGTTTTGGACCAGAGCAGAACGATGGAAAGCTACATTGTCCCAGACGACAATGTATTGCATCTGGTCCCTTTGGTTTGCTGCTGTGATAATATTTTGTAATCTGTCTAAAAATGTAAGAATGAGGTCAGTGTTGTAAGGACCCAAGTTGACATGGCGGTGGAGGACCCCATTCTGTGTAATGGCAGCACAAAGGGTAATGTTACCCCCACGTTGCCCTGGTACATTGACAATAGCCCTGTTGCCAATTATGTTTCTTCCCCTTCTTCTCACTATTGTCAGGTTAAATCCAGCCTCATCAATGTATATAAACCCATTTGCAAAACTCTGAAATACAGCAAAAGATCACATTGTGTAGGTCAATTTACTGTAGGTCTGCTATACAGTAAAATTACATGTACAGTAAAAAGGTTATGTGTGCAGTACACAATACTACAGTCAGTGAACAAAACGTACCACCACATATTCACGCCGCAGGCCTTTCACCCTGTCTGAATTTCTTTCAAATGGCACTTTATGCAGTTGTTTCATCAGAACTTGATGTTTTTTAAGGATACAGGCTATTGTTGACAGAGAGACCTGTTGGACATTATTGAAAATTCGGTGATCATTGACAATATGGGCTTGAATTTCTTGAAAGTCTGATTGCATTATTGGCCAAAACGAGGTTTATGATCTCTCTCTCTTGCTCCTGTGTGAATATGGGGCCCCTCCCTCCTTGGTGTTCTCGACGTTCAATCCTATGTTGGCCAAACAAAATACATGTAGCTTACTGTAAAATGATACAGAAATAGATACCAAAACTGTTGATATAGTACATGCAGTAAGCTATGGATTTTCTGTTGACAGAAGATACGTTTCTCACCTGTGCTCTTGACGAAATGTCCGAACTATTGATGCCACCGTGTACCTGCTTAAGATAGGCTGTACTCTCAGTACAGCCTCCCTCAGTGTTAGTCCGTGGTTTATTACATGGTCCACAATTGTAGCACGAATTTCGTTACACAGATTTGGTTGTCTTCTTTGTGCATGTCCTACCCCTCCTCCAGGTCTTCCTCTTCCTCTCCCTCTTCCTCTTCCTCTGACACCGTCCATTTTTTTTTTGAAGACAGGTGAACTTACCTGTTGCCTTTTTATAGTGCTTAAACCTGATTGGTGTGTCTACAATTAAGCACCAGTGTGTGTGCACACCTGGTGGCTGTGTTTAACCAATTCGTTCATGGGTGTGTTCATTTGAAAGCCTTTGCTTTGAAATTGCAAGGAAATGACATCATGATACATTTCTGTGTCAAATGCATACAAGTGTGTTTAGTGTTTTGCAAATCACTGTGTGTAATGTTTTGCAAAAAGTGTGAAGCTGACAATGTGCTTACAGTTGTGCAAATCTAGGCCGGTGTTTTGCTCCTTGAGTGTAAGGTTTTGCTAATTGTGGGAAAGTTTTAATTTTAGTGTGTAAGCAATTGAAAAAAACTGTAAGCAAACAGTGTTTCTTGCTCCTCTTAATCAATGGTGCCAATAATGTTGGACCTGGCTGTATTTATTATTTTGAATGCTAGAAAGTTAACAAAAGTATTTAGTATATTGTATCAATGAAAACGTAATTTTTTTCATAGAATGAAAAGGAAAGTTGTACATCTTCCTAAATCTGAGGGTGGTTTTAACCTTCCAGACTTGAAATTGTATCAACTCGCTACTCAAGGCTTTTACTTGCGACATATAGTTAAATGCACTAAAGAGGAACAATGGGTACATATTGAAGATACACAAGATACCCAATTGGCTGGACAATTCTCTTCTCATCACTCATGTTGAAAAACATATATAAAACATTTGGAAATCAATCAATTCGGCATCATTAACACAATTGAAAAATCTAATGATTTATTATTGAAATATTGAAATAGCATGGGCAACCGAGAAAAATTAATTGATACAATTTAAGGCCAAGTGGCAAACAATAATGCAGGCACTAGAGATGGGGGTGTGAGCATGTGGTTCTGGTCAGATTAGATGTAGTCGTTGTTTGTGTGCGTCCGTCAATTGTTGTTCGTATAAGTTTGTATTTGGAGGAAAAACATCACAAAAAGGCCTCCCGAGTGGTGCAGCGGTCTAAGGCACTGCATTGCCATGCTAGAGGCGTCACTACAGACCCAGGTTCGATCCTGGGTTGTATCGCAGCAGGCCGTGACCGGGAGACTCCTGAGGCGATGCACAATTGGCCCAGCATCGTCCGGGTTAGGGAAGGGTTTGGCCGGACGGGATGTCCTTGTCCCATTGCGACTCCTTGTGGCAGGCTGGGTGCATGCTGACTTGTGTTGCCAGTTGTACGGTGTTTCCTCTGACATGTTGGTGTGGCTTGCTTTTGGGTTAAGGGAGCAGTGTGTCTAGAAGCAGTGTGGCTTGGCAGAGTTGTGTTTCGGAGGACGCATGGTCCTTGACCTTTGTCTGTACGGGAGTTGCAGTGATGGACAAGACTGTAACTACCAATTAGATATCACAAAATAATGTTTTTAAAATACATTTGTTTTTACTGTCTGTCCCTCAGTTTTATGTCACCACCTTGAAAAGCACTCATTACAGAGATGTGTAAGGACCTTGAGCATTCCCCCCAGTGGCAAACTGTTATCGGGGGAGGGGTCTATATTAAAGAAAATTATTAGCTCCCTTTCAGTATGTCATCAATTTGAAGATTCTACTGATAATAATATGCCATTTTGCAGATGCTATTATCCAAAGCGACTTACAGTCATGTGTGCATACATTTTTACATATGGGTGGTCCCGGGGATCGAACCCACCACCCTGGCATTACTAGCACTATGCTCTACCATTTGAGCTACAGAGGACCACACTGATACTTTGGTGTGTCTAAATCCAAAGTGTCACTTCGTGTTACTCAATTCATAACAAGATGGCACCAACAGACAAGGTCGCCCTGTTTCTAGCTCCTAGCCAACTTTGCAGTATTCTTTTAAATGTTTTTGTTATTTCTTACATTATTTGCTCAGAAAGTTCCTTGTATTATTACCTACAGACAAAAATTACTTTTGGACATTAGATCGACGGTCACTCACCAGAAATACGAGCAGAAATGTTACTTCCCTGACCAGGATCCTTTGTTTGAACTTCCCGAGGCAGCTTTATTCATCACGCGGCCTGCACCAAAACGCTGATGCCAAAGAATAAAGTAGATGAGCTCAGGGTGAGGATCTCACCCTGAGGATCTCCTTCCAGAGAGGCATCAGGGACTGTAACATACTCTGGACTATGTGCTAACTGTAAACCACACATCGCATAAATCACATTTATTGTATCAGGGGATTTTAATAAAGGATATCTGAGGAAAACGCTACCAAAATTATATCAACACATCTCCTGTGCTACACGCACATCACAAATTCTTGAGCAGTGCTACTCTCACTTCCGGGATGGCTACAAGGCCCTCCACCGCCCTCCCTTCAGCAAATCCATGGCAATATGACTAGGAATGTGGACGTGAATCTAGACCAGGAGGAGACTTCCGGTAGACAAGATGGAGTATTGAATACACAGCGGTGCGAATCACCTCAAGATAAAAACATAATATTCAACATCAGTAAGTTAGACTAAATACTAGCACTTCATATATTCGCGGGTATTAACGTTCAATCTGGATAATAACACAAAACAAATCATAAGGCTAGAGAAATGTATTGAAAAATATTCCAACAACAAGCAACACTCAAACATGGCGGAGGATAAACGAGGAGAATCAATCTCCAAGAGAAAACGCGACTCCTCGACTGATACAGATGATTTATGCTTTTCACCACTGGGACTGGTAAGTGTGGAAAGCGATCTGTTGAAGTCGATAAATGACAAACTGGGCATACTAGAGTTGGTCAGTAATGATGTAAAAGAGTTGAAGGCGAATCTTGAAATGAGTGACGAAAAAGCTGCGATAATGGAGAACGATACAAAAAAACTAAATGGGACAGTCACTAAGATAGAAACGAACGTGAAGGAACTTAAAAAGGAGAACAACTTTCTGAGAGAAGCCTTACTAGACATGAGAGAAAATGTAGTACTTACGGGTATCCAAGAAAAAGAAGGAGAGGTTACCAAAAAATTGTGAAGGACTTCTTTCTTACAGCACTTCAAATCCCACTCAAGGCTGACGATAAAATCCAACTCGAACGTATACACCGTTTCGGACAAAGAGGACAGAGATATGAGCGTCCAATCGTTGCCAAATATGCTTCTTTAAGGTTAAAGTAATGGTTAAAAGCCTAGATAAAAGACTTGCTGGCACGAAAATAGGCATGAATGATCAGTTCCCAAGGGAGATTGCAGAACGGCGCAAAGTTCTGTACCCAATCTTCAAGGAAAATAGATTAAAAGGGAAGCGTTTTGCTCTCGTGGTCGATAAACTGTATATTGACAACCAAATGTTCCGCGACACAAACAGAAGACATAGAAGGCACAGTATGTGGGTACTGTATGTGTGGATGTATTGTGATGGAAGGTGTGGTGTGCGTTTTTGTGTTTGAAAAAATGTGGCGTTAAGTGAGTGAGAAAGGAAATGGTTGCATATCCCAGAACCAACGTGTGTCTGTGAGCAGGGGTTGTGAGAGAGAGCTTTCAATTTTGTGCAGTTGAGGGATATACATTTTAAAATAAAGTATACATCTAATCTATTTTTTTATTGTCCTATCATGATGGAACGATCCCCAACCCTATATCCTAGACACCCACCTGAGCGACCCATACACCAAAAAGAAGTCCCCATCTGTTGTGAGTTGCCTATATGCGGCCAAAACAGAAAAATAAATGCGGTCAGAGACCTACTTGAGCAGCACCGCCTCCTCAAGATTCTGAGCCTGCCTGGCAGGGTTGGTCCTACAAAGCCAGAGCCCCCTGATGGGAGACCATAATATACAAGGAAATTCTCAAAGCTGCTAATGAGAACCTTGACGACCTTGTACCTAACCGGTGGGTATTCCGGTGGGGTACCCCCACCCAGGTAGTGGCAGTGCTGGCAACACTGGCTGCAGTAACCCATGGGGAGGGGGTCACACTCTGACAATCAGAGAGGGGGCATATTATTGTGGCCCTGGTGGCACAAAATAATCAAAGGTCTGCTTGCACGGAGATGTTTGGGGAAAATGGTTACAATGGGGGACCAGAGTGTGTGTGTCTCAGGGGAAGAGGGTGATCTCCATCACCTAGGACTTTACATAGAATAATCAAATCTCACATTGTTGTCAATATTTGCTCAATCTTGCATGCTTTCTCAAACAGCTGTAACTGTATATGCATTTGTAAATCAGGCTCTGGGATGTAACAACCGTTGAGCATCTGATTTTATGGTTGATTGTGGAGGAAAGGGGTTGAGTATGTGCGTGTATGTGTATGTTTATCCCACATCTGTTGCAAGGGAGTAAGGATGTTAGGGAGAATATAGGATTAACCACAATAATTGTTTGCTAAAATAATAATTGCTTGACAAAAATGTAATGTAATACAATGGCAATCCGGGTTATAGGTAACAATCCTACGCATGAACTGTCGACATTATTATGCATATTAATTGATAATTATGTAAATTAAGATATCAAATATATTTTAATAGATATATATTTTTAAATAGCTATATATATATTGGGGTGAGAGCATTGGAAATGCTTTTGGCGGTTGACCTGCTTCTGTTTTGTGGGTGGCACTGTGTACTGTTATCGATGGATGGGTCCTGGCCTCTCGGGGGCCTAGGGATCCGGGGGGACGGGGGTGGTATGCCGATCACTGGGATGACGGCCCAACTTGGGATGGGGAGGGGCTTAAGCGGGGGGAATAGTGGAGAACAATTGGAGGGTTACTTAGTAGCAATGCAAATATCATGGTGCAGCTATATGGACACTCAATCACTATGGTATTTTTTATTGGTAAATTTACAAACATAAATCATGATAAATAGATTTATCTCATTATGGTATGTGGTGAAATAAGTATAGCCAGTTATAATTGTAATGGCTTAGCAGATAATAACAAAATAAGAAAAATATCTATTGTTTACAGGAAACTCATTCAACAATTCTAGATAAAGTTGCGTGGAAAACGGAATGGGGGGGGGGGGGGAAATATACTTCTCCCATGGGCAAAGAAACTCAAAAGGGGTGATGATATTAATTAACAGTTATTTCGATCCGAATGTGCAAATGTCCAAACAGATCCACAAGGTAGATGGATTATTTTAAATATGTTATTGGATCCTAAACAGATATGGCTCATTAACCTTTACGGACCAAATAATGATGATCCACACTTATTTGACAATATACAGTATATAATACATTATCAACCCTGCAAGCAATTCAAGACTCTATTATTATGGTGGGAGATTCTAATACTGTTAAAAATAGCTCAATGGACCGTAAAGGAAATCTCACTACAAACTACCACCCTCACGCTTTTAAGGAAATCGTGAATGTCATGGATACATTAGAACTAGTAGATATATGGAGGCTTAAATATCCTGATCTAGTGAGATATACATGGTGGAGACTCAATCAAGCTTGACTTCTTTCTTATGTCATTCTCGTTGGCACCAAAAGTTTAAAAAGTGTTGATAGGGGACAGAATGCGGTCGGACCATCATATAATTGGTATATACATTACTCTTACTGAATTTCCACGTGGGCGAGGATATTGGAAATGTAATCAAAGCCTATTGGATGATAACTTATTTTTAACTAGGACAGAGGAATTTATAACTGATTTTTCCGACATAACATAGGTACAGCAAATCCCCTTATTGTATGGGACACTTTTAAATGTGCCTTTAGAGGCCATGCAATTCAGTACTCACCTCGAAAACAAAAGCAATTTAGGTCAAAAGAGTCCATACTAACAAAGAAAATAGAAGGTCTAACAGAACAGATAGATAGTAATAAAAACTGTAACATAGAGGCTCAGAATAAATTAGAGGAAAAACAAAAAGAAATGGAGAAACCTATTCAAGAAAGATCAAGTGTAATATATTATAAAAATAAAGCAAACTGGATGGAATATGGGGAAAAATGCACCAAATTCTTTTTTAATTGTCAACATAGAAATGCTCCCAAAAAGAATTTACTGAAACTGGTTACAAATGACGGAGTCACCCATTATTCACCAAATGATATTTTGAAGGAGGAAGCAAAGTACTTTAAGCATATGTTTTCATTTCAGTCGCCTCCATCTCCTCTAACTGAAGCTAATTGTATAGATTTTCTTTCTATTGATAATGTAAAATTAAAAGCCGTACAGAAAGACTCATGTGAAGGTGAAATTACAGAGGAGGAACTTCTGGATGCAATTAAAGGCTTTAAGTCCGGGAAAACTCCAGGGTTGGGTTGCATACCAGTCGAGGTATACCAAACCTTTTTTTGATATGCTCAGAGGACTGTTATTAGCATGTTTTAACCACTCCTACAGTGAGGGAAAAAAGTATTTGATCCCCTGCTGATTTTGTACGTTTGCCCACTGACAAAGACATGATCAGTCTATAATTTTAATGTTAGGTTTATTTGAACAGTGAGAGACAGAATAACCACACAGAAATCCAGAAAAACGCATGTCAAAAATGTTATAAATGATTTTCATTTTAATGAGGGAAATAATTATTTGACCCCTCTGCAAAACATTACTTAGTACTTGGTGGCAAAACCCTTGTTGGCAATCACAGAGGTCAGACGTTTCTTGAAGTTGGCCATCAGGTTTGCACACATCTCAGGAGGGATTTTGTCCCACTCCTCTTTGCAGATCTTCTCCAAGTCATTAAGGTTTCGAGGCTGACGTTTGGCAACTCGAAACTTCAGCTCCCTCCACAGATTTTCTATGGCCCCTACGCTCATGAGGACTGTGTGCTCTCGTTCTCCGTGGCCACCGTGAGTAAGTCATTTAAGCATATTAACCCTCACAAGGCTGCTGGCCCAGACAGTATCCCAAGCCGCGTCCTCAGAGCATGTACAGACCAGCTGGCTGGTGTGTTTACCGACATATTCAATCTCTCCATATCCCAGTCTGTTGTCAGCACTTGTTTCAGATGTCCCCCATTGTTCCTGTACCCAAGAAAGTGAAGGTAACTGAACTAAATGACGCTCGCCCCATAGCACTCACTTCTGTCATCATGAAGTGCTTTGAGAGTCTTGTTAAGGACCATATCACATCCACTTTACCCGACAACCTAGACCCACTACAATTCGCATACCACCGCAACAGATCCACGGACAACGCAATCGCCATTGCACTGCACACTGCCCTATCCCACCTGGACAAGAGAAATACCTATGTAAGAATGCTGTTCATCGACTACAGCTCATCCTTCAACATCATCCTTCAAGATCATGCGTGCTCAGCCCGTCCTGTACTCCCCATTCACCCATGACTGTGTGGCCATGCACGTCTCCAACTCAATCATCAGGTTTGCTGACAACACTGGTAGGCCTGATTACCAACAATGACGAGACAGCCTACAGGGAAGAGGTGAGAGCCCTGGCGGAGTGGTGCCAGAAAAATAACCTCTCCCTCAACGTCAACAAAATGAAGGAGCTGATCGTGGACTACAGGAGTCATCAGAGAGAGCACGCCCCCATCCACAACGATGGGGCCACAGTGGAGAGGGTCAAAAGCTTCAAGTTCCTTGGGGTGCATATGACTGACGACCTGAAATGGTCCCTTTACACAGACAGTTTGGTGAAGAAGGTGCAACAGCGCCTCTTCAACCTCAGGAGGCTGATGAAATTTGGCTTTGCCCTAAGACCCTCACGAACTTCTACAGATGCACCATTGAGAGCATCTTGTCGGCTGTATCACCGCCTGGTACGGCAATTGCACCATCCGCATCCGCAGGGCTCTCCAGAGGGTGGTGTGGTTAGCCCAAGACATCATTGGGGGTGCACTTCCTGCCCTCTTGGACATCTACAGCATCCGGTGGCACAGGAAGGCCTAGAAGATCATCAAGGACCTCAGCCACCCGAGCATTGGCCTGTTCACTCCGCTACCATCTAGACTGAGGAGACAGTACAGGTGCATCAAAGCTTGGACCGAGAGACTGATAAACTGCTTCTATCTCCAGGCCATCAGACTGTTAAACAGCCGGCCTCCGCCCAGTACCCTGCCCTGAACCTTAGTCACTGTTACTAGCCGGTTACCACACGGTACTCTACCCTGCACCTCAGAAACTGCTTTTCCCTATGTACATAGAGTCATTGAACACTGGTCACTTTAATAATGTTTACATATTATCTTACCCACTTTATATGTAATACTGTATTCTAGTCATGGCTCATCCTATATAACTAATGCTGTACACACCTTTTCTATTTATATACTGTCCATACTGTTTAAACACACCGTTATACACTGAGTGTACAAAACATTAGGAACACCATTCTCATTCATTCCCACACACCCATTATCTCCCACCTTCCTACAACTATTCATATTCATTATCCCTCACACTCCCATTTATATGCACAGACACACACACACACACACACACACACATACACCCAAACACACCTACACTCACACCCACACTCCCACACACACACACATCCTTAGAACAGTTATTGACATACTGTACATGCTAAACTTCCCCCTTTGTATTGTCTTTTCAGTGTCCATGTAGCCCATTGGCATCAGCTACTTCTATTGTTACTTCATAGAGAAGAACAGTTTCTTGGGGAATGTAGAGTATAGATTGTATTTGGGGGAGGGGGAAATAAAATTGTCTAAATGTACAATAAGCTGGTACATCACTTTATGTAGCCTAATGTGCTTATCGCTTTTTCCCTCTACGTCCTCTGATCAGTGCAGGGGGCTCTCCTCCTTCAACTGGAAAGGTTTCTTGCAGCTTGACTAGGGCTTCATCAGCGCTTGTGAATTCCATCCTCTGCGTTCCCTTCCATACCTACAGCACTGCCGGGAAGCGGAGCTGAGACTTGATCCCCTTTTCCTCCAGTGACTGTCTGATTGAAACGTATTCCTTGTGTTTTTTTCTCAGCCGAACAGACAGGTCCTGGACGAATCGAATGGACTTGCTGTGGATTTTGATCTCCTCCTTGTGCATTCAGAATGCTGAGTTTGGTCTGAAGATTACCATGCAAATGTATTTAGCGTTCTTCTGTTTCACGCTGATCATATGGCATCGTTCCAGATCTTCTGGTGATATACCCACGTCAAGCTCCTCTGATATCAGTTTGACCACGTAGCTAGAAAGGTCTCCTTCTTCCTCGTCTTCCGTTAAGGACAATATTCTGATAAATACGAAATTATACCAGTTTAATTTAAGGACCAAAAAAATAACAGCTGTGCCATATAAATAAAAAAATAGTTGGGAAGAGGTTTTCGAAGTACCGATTCCATGGCACATGGTTTATGAACTGATACACAAAACGATGCCGGATTGAAAACGTATAATTTTTCGATTTAGATTGTTATACAAAATTCTTGCAACCAATATAATGTTATATATATGGGGGATACAACCATCCCGCTCTGCAGATTTTGCTGCGAAGAGACAGAATCATTAGATCATTTGTTTTGGTACTGTCCATACATACAGTGAGGGAAAAAAGTATTTGATCCCCTGCTGATTTTGTACATTTGCCCACTGCCAAAGAAATGATCAGTCTATAATTTTAATGGTAGGTTTATTTGAACTGTGAATGACAGAATAACAACAAAAAAATCCAGAAAAACGCATTTCAAAAATGTTATAAATTGATTTGCATTTTAATGAGGGAAATAAGTATTTGACCCCCTTTCAATCAGAAAGATTTCTGGCTCCCAGGTGTCTTTTATACAAGTAACGAGCTGAGATTAGGAGCACACTTTTGAAGGGAGTGCTCCTAATCTCAGTTTGTTACCTGTATAAAAGACACCTGTCCACAGAAGCAATCAATCAATCAGATTCCAAACTCTCCACCATGGCCAAGACCAAAGAACTCTCCAAGGATGTCAGGGACAAGATTGTAGACCTACACAAGGCTGGAATGGGCTACAAGACCATCGCCAAGCAGCTTGGTGAGATGGTGACAACAGTTGGTGCGATTATTCGCAAATGGAAGAAACACAAAATAACTGTCAATCTCCCTCGGCCTGGGGCTCCATGCAAGATCTCACCTCATGGTGAACTACACGGGAGGATCTTGTCAATGATCTCAAGGCAGCTGGGACCATAGTCACCAAGAAAACAATTGGTAACACACTACGCCGTGAAGGACTGAAATCCTGCAGCGCCCGCAAGGTCCCCGTGCTCAAGAAAGCACATATACAGGGCCGTCTGAAGTTTGCCAATGAACATCTGAATGATTCAGAGGAGAACTGGGTGAAAGTGTTGTGGTCAGATGAGACCAAAATCGAGCTCTTTGGCATCAAATAAAATCAAATAAAATCAAATTTTATTGGTCACATGCGCCGAATACAACAGGTGCAGACATTACAGTGAAATGCTTACTTACAGCCCTTAACCAACAGTGCATTTATTTTTAAAAATAAAACAACAACAAAAAAAGTGTTGAGAAAAAAAGAGCAGAAGTAAAATAAAATAACAGTAGGGACGCTATATATACAGGGGGGTACCGGTGCAGAGTCAATGTGCGGGGGCACCGGCTAGTTGAGGTAGTTGAAGTAATATGTACATGTGGGTAGAGTTAAAGTGACTATGCATAAATAATTAACAGAGTAGCAGCAGCGTAAAAAGGATGGGGTGGGGGGGCAGTGCAAATAGTCCGGGTAGCCATGATTAGCTGTTCAGGAGTCTTATGGCTTGGGGGTAGAAGCTGTTGAGAAGTCTTTTGGACCTAGACTTGGCACTCCGGTACCGCTTGCCGTGCGGTAGCAGAGAGAACAGTCTATGACTAGGGTGGCTGGAGTCTTTGACAATTTTGAGGGCCTTCCTCTGACACCGCCTGGTATAGAGGTCCTGGATGGCAGGAAGCTTGGCCCCAGTGATGTACTGGGCCGTACGCACTACCCTCTGTAGTGCCTTGCGGTCGGAGGCCAAGCAGTTGCCATACCAGGTGGTGATGCAACCAGTTAGGATGCTCTCGATGGTGCAGCTGTATAATTTTTTGAGGATCTGAGGACCCATGCCAAATCATGCCCTCTTCACGACTGTCTTGGTGTGTTTGGACCATGATAGTTTGTTGGTGATGTGGACATCAAGGAACTTGAAGCTCTCAACCTGTTCCACTACAGCCCCGTCGATGAGAATGGGGGCGTGCTCAGTCCTCTTTTTTTTCCTGTAGTCCACAATCATCTCCTTTGTCTTGGTCACGTTGAGGGAGAGGTTGTTGTCCTGGCACCACACGTCCAGGTCTCTGACCTCCTCCCTATAGGCTGTCTCATCGTTGTCGGTGATCAGGCCTACCACTGTTGTGTCGTCGGCAAACTTAATGATGGTGTTGGAGTCGTGCCTGGCCATGCAGTCATGGGTGAACAGAGAATACAGGAGGGGACTGAGCACGCACCCCTGAGGGGCCCCCGTGTTGAGGATCAGTGTGGCAGATGTGTTGTTACCTACCCTTACCACCTGGGGGCGGCCCGTCAGGAAGTCCAGGATCCAGTTGCAGAGGGAGGTGTTTAGTCCCAGGATCCTTAGCTTAGTGATGAGCTTAGAGGGCACTATGGTGTTGAATGCTGAGCTGTAGTCAATGAATAGCATTCTCACGTAGGTGTTCCTCTTGTCCAGGTGGGAAAGGGCAGTGTGGAGTGCAATAGAGATTGCATCATCTGTGGATCTGTTGGGGCGGTATGCAAATTGGAGTGGGTCTAGGGTTTCTGGGATAATGCTGTTGATGTGAGCCATGACCAGCCTTTCAAAGCACTTCATGGCTACAGACGTCAGTGCTATGGGTCGGTAGTCATTTAGGCAGGTTATCTTAGAGTCCTTGGGCACGGGGACTATGGTGGTCTGCTTGAAACATGTTGGTATTACAGACTCAGTCAGGGACATGTTGAAAATGTCAGTGAAGACACTTGCCAGTTGGTCAGCACATGCTCGGAGTACACGTCCTGGTAATCCGTCTGGCCCTGCGGCCTTGTGAATGTTGACCTGCTTAAAAGTCTTACTCACATCGGCTACGGAGAACGTGGTCACATAGTCATCCGGAACAGCTGGTGCTGCCATGCATGCTTCAGTGTTGCTTGCCTCGAAGCGAGCATAGAAGTGGTTTAGCTCGTCTGGTAGGCTTGTGTCACTGGGCAGCTCGCGGCTGTGCTTCCCTTTGTAGTCTGTAATAGTTTTCAAGCCCTCAACTCAACTCGCCGTGTTTGGAGGAGGAGGAATGCTGCCTATGACCCCAAGAACACCATCCCCACCGTCAAACATAGAGGTGGAAACATTATGCTTTGGGGGTGTTTTTCTGCTAAGGGGACAGGACAACTTCACCACATCAAAGGGACGATGGACGGGCCATGTACCGTCAAATCTTGGGTGAGAACCTCCTTCCCTCAGCCAGGCCATTGAAAATGTGTCGTGGATGGGTATTCCAGCATGACAATGACCCAAAACACACGGCCAAGGCAACAAAGGTGTGGCTCAAGGAGAAGCACATTAAGGTCCTGGAGTGGCCTAGCCATTTTTTTGTTGTTATTCTGTCTCTCACTGTTCAAATAAACCTCATGTTTATTGTCTTTGTCAGTGGGAAAACGTACAAAATCAGCAGGGGATCAAATACTATTTTCCCTCACTGTAGCTTGTTTTTGGTCACAGGTTCAGGAATGGCTGAAGAATTGCAACATTTACCTGGAGCTAACTTTGCAAATAGCACTGCTGGGTGATTTGAAATGTCATAGTCAATCAACAATAATATAATAATACATTTAGCAAAAACATTTATCTTTAATTTACAATCTGTAGAAACTATGAGAATAGAAATGTTCAGAACTTTTGTGAAACATCACAGCACAGTTGAAAGATAGATGGCAAATAGAAATCAAAACTGGATGGTGTTCAGAGATCGATGGGAGGGGTTTAGTGGAGCTGAAGGGTGGGACTAAAATCAACAACATAACTAATGTAAAATATACTGTGTCCGTAAAATGTATATAGGTTCCGAACTTTTGTGAAACAGCACAGTTAAAAATATACGGCAAATAGAAATCTAAACTGGATGGGCTTCAGAGATAGATGGGAGGGGTTAAGGGTAGCTGAAGGATGGGATTAAAAACAAACAAAAGATAACTATTGTGAAATACACTGTGTCCGTAAAATGTATACAGTATGTATAAGCTGGTAGTAGAAGCCTAAGTTTTGTTGTCCATTAGTTTACTCCAATTAGGGGAGGGGTGGTAGGGTTAGGTGAAAATAACAACATAAAATATATTGGGGAGAAAAAAAATATATATATATATATATTTATATATATTTACAAAAATGTATATATATATATATATATATTTTTTTTTTTTTTATGACAATATTCTGATGTTTCGTCTCATTCTGTTTTCTTGCTGGTCCAATTCATCTTTCCAAAAATCAAAATGGATCCAACTCTCGTTTGCATCTTCAAGTTGCTCCTTGTCTTTTCCTCTGGGGGAAGTGATGACTTATTGGATTCGTGTCGCCGTGCCGCTTTACGAACTGATTGGTTCGCTGTTGTACATAACTGACCGCTCACTCTCTCCCAGTTGCTTGGGGATATGTTGATTTGTCGATTTTAGAGGCTTAATTTAAACTTTGTTGTCTGGTTTCTACATCACAGTTTTGTCGGTATTAAACAAAGCTACTCACACCCCGTGCGTCCTATCGGTACACGCATTCGGTTTCTTTTTGACCATTTGAATTAAAAATTGTTAGCTGACATGGTAATTGTGTGACTGTTAGTGACTGACATAACAAGAGAAAAACTGCTGATGCGCAACCAAATTTTGAAATTGCCCTGGTGTATTCTACTATTCTTACTCTCAATAGTAAGTTGAGACGCCGACTGAGTGGCCAGGGCCCTAAGAGACCGGCTTATGCCTGGAACCGGCCCTGCTCATACAGTCTGAGGGTGCAGAGAATTGGGAGCTGCTAGCATCTGTCTGATTAAAGCAGGATTGCTGATAGTAATATAATGCAGCATTCTGTGCTGCTTAATAGTGGCCATTATCCATAATCACTTCCTCCTTTGATCTAAGCTCAGCCACTTCATTCCTCCCCTCCATGCTCCCCACACCCATCTCATCTCATCCTGGAGAGTGGGCAAGGAAAGGGAGGACACTGTATCCCTATATGTCATTAACGGCAGTGTGAACACTGAAGATCTGTCCTCTGTGCCCAGTGTAGTCTCAATCACTTTGGGAGGCATGTCTTGCCATTTATCCCCCTATGTCCTCTTCCTGGTTTCCAAAATCTTTCATCTGTGGTTTTGGAGGGTTGTTTGCTCCTCGAAGGCTTTTTGCAGCAGTAATTGTAGACTAAAGGGGCAGATTTTAATTATGCTCTGCTTTGCCTTTGCTGCATCTCAGCCTCTGTAGTTAGTATCTCTCCACTCCATCTCTCTTTATCACAATCTACACTGTGCCTACACCTACACTCAAACTGATATAATGCATAATTTACCATAATGTCATAACGTAAAACACATCATTCCATCTCACCCACATTACATGTTTTCATTTTAGTCATATGGAATTATGGTAAACACCTACTTCGTTGTCAAAGTAAATGCTAAAGGTTTGAAATATATCTGATAATAATGACACATGGCCTGGAAATGGTATAAAAAATATGAGGAAAAAATTATTTTATTTTTGCTTGCTCCTCAATATACAACATACAGTATTTGCGTGTGTAAATCACAACAAATTCAGTGATCGTTGAATGATTCTAGCAAAATAAAAAATAATATTCTGAGAATTTAAAAAGCCTTATGTCTACTTACCTAGTTATTAAACATTCATATTTCTATTGCTGGTTTACGGTATTTTCTCTGCGAACTTAAGTTCTTAATAAAAAATTACTGTTTGTTAATGTCAAAAAAGTCATTCAAATTATAGTTGATACAACATTACAGAACAATTGCTAACGTTATTCAATAGACAGTATATCAAGTCTAAACTTACTTTGTCAGCTTATATTGTAGTCCATTGACAAATTGGTTTATATATTGCAGTGTACAACAGTTAACACTTAAACTGTTTTACGAGAAAAAAACCATTGCATTCGCTAAGAATACTGCCAGAGAAAGAAATCAAAATGGATCCAATTCCAGCTCCAGCAAGTTGATCAAGACTGAATCCATGACAATACCCATGCTATGATATCAAAACAAGTACTCAAAATAAAGCACAATGACTACCAAGTCCTGGGAGCTAAACAAAGCTGCCATATTGAGTGTAAAAAATGGGTCAAGAGAAGAAAGGCAATACACTAAAATGTCTGAAATATCAGTCTGTCCAAATGAGCAAAGCAGAAAAAAATAAATAAAAAATCATATTACTGTCACACAAAGAAGCAAAATAAGTGAGTTTGTGCTCCTAAAAAAAGTATTTCTGGTTTGCCCTACATGTAGTAGCTCTCACCACATGTAGTAGCTCCGTGTCGTGTCCACCTGGCTGGGTTTGGTCTCTGAGGAGGAGGACACCTCTTTGTCCTTCTCACTGTCCGCCTCCCACAGGTTGATTAGGGGAGGGTAGAGCTCATTGAGGGGGATGGAGGATGTTTTCTGCATGTACTTTTTCAGGGAGTGATTGTAGTTTTTCCTCTTCCACCTCTTGGAAATGTACACAGCCATAGAGGCCAGGCTGATGATGCCGAACATGGTTCCCATGACCGCTGCGAGAGCGATGTTAGTGCCTTGGTCAGATATCTCCACAGCGAAGGCAGCGTGCTTCGTTGTGACGTTGACACAGGACTTCTGCGTCTGCTGGTGGATGTTGGAGACGGTGAGACACACCTCGTACTCGGTGGCAGGCTGTAGGTGTGTGAGGTTATACTCATGGACATCCACTGGGACCTTGGCTGTGTAGGTGATGTGGGGGTTGTCTATCTTCATGGTGGCAGATGACCACTTGAGGTTGGAGGTCATGACGTTGGAGTTGACCTTCCAGGAGACCAGGATGGAGTGGGACTCAGTCTGCTTCACGTACACTTTCATCAACTGGGTGCTGTCTAAGAGAGTACCATTCACCCTAATAGCAGTCACCCGAGTGTCCGCCCCCTCAGCATTCTGGGCCACACAGGTATACCTGCCGGAGTCCTCGACCTGGATTTGAGAGATACGCAGCGTTCCCTCGCTACTGAGGCTGTATTTATCAGACAGGGTGTCCACAATCACCTTATTCCCTACGGGCGTGACCCAGTAGATCTCTGGCTCAGGCTGGGACATGGCACGGCAGTCCAGGTCCACAGTCATGCCTATGTCCAGGTTCAGGTGGTTGGGAAAGCTGTCGTGGGAGATCATGGGCAGGCACTGCTCTGCTGAGTCCTGCTGGAGCAACTCCCTCACATGCTGACCTCTGACCTCGGCTGGCATGGCACAGAACATGGAGAGGGGTTCCATGAAGCGGATGCTGGTCTTGTTGGAGCTCATCCACTGGATGACACAGTCGCATCGCAGGGGGTTGCTGTGGATGCTGATCTCACGCAGGTTGGGCAGGGAGTCCACGGTGGACTGGTAGAGGGCGTTAAGGGCATTGTTGTTCAACATGAGGCTCTCCAGGGCAGGGACGTCACAGAAAGCCTGGCGGTTCACGTAGGAGAACTTGGGGTTATTAGTAGCCTCCAGCTTGGTGAGCTCAGGGAGGTTATCGACAGCAAAGCGGTCAATGGAGACCAGCTCCCCCATGTTGTTAATGCCCAGCTCTTTCAGCCTCAGCATGTTCTTAAAGTCCCCCTCTTGGATTTTGTGCACAGGGTTTTTGTTCAAGTCCAAGAACTTGAGGTTAGGTAGTTTCTGAAGGGCATTCTGAGGAACTCTGATTAGCTTATTGTCGTAGAAGGAGAGACTCTCTAGGTTGTCTAGTCCCACAAAGGCATTTCCAGGGATGTCTGTTAAATCCATTCCAGCCAGAACCAAGCTTCTCAGGTTTACAAGCGGCTTGAAGTTAAAGTCCAGGATGCCAACAACAGGATTTTCCCCGATCATGAGTATCTCAAGGTTGGGCGTGGACTCAAACCAGCGACTGTCAATGGCCTTGAGCCTGTTGGAGTTGAGATGGAGCCTGAGCAGATTGTGTAGACCAGAGAGGGCGTTTGGGGAGATTATGTTGATCTGGTTATGGTTGATGTAGAGCTCTTGCAGGTTGCTGAGGTCCTGCAGAGAGTAGTCAGGCATTTCAGTAATCTGGTTCTCCTCAAGGTGTAGTGTGGTGAGCTGGGACATGTTGGTGAGGCCCACATCGTGGATGCTGCTGAAGTTGTTCTGAGACAGGTCCAGCTCAGTCAGGTTGAAGAGCTGTTCCAGCTCTTCACTGGTCCTGGCGATGTAATTGCTCTGCAGGAGGAGCACCTGAGTGTCGCTGGACAGGTTGCCTGGGATGCGTGTGAGACGGAGGTCGTTGCAGTCCACCGTCGTGGCTTCTCTGTAGGTGGACTGGGGGGTGAACCAGGGTCGGATCTCACACACACACAGCTGGGGACACTCATTATCTCTCTGGATGGAGGATAGTCCAACGGACGCCAGAATCAGGCCAGCAAACAACTGGCCTAGTAGACAGTAGATGAACCTCCCTCTAGCCATGCTGTCTGTCTGTGTTCAACTGTCCAAACCCACAGAGGGTTGGACACCAGAAATGATTGATGACTTTGGAGAGAGCTGTGTTATTGTCATTAACCAGAGGTGGTGCTGACTTGTAGTTGTGTCCCTGTAAAATGGTCCAGACGGGAAAAGATGTGCAGGGGTTTCCAATGAAACAGTTCCAGAGTTACAGTGAGCCTCCCACTGTTCAGTGTTTCTTTCATCAAAAACTCAGGACTGCACGGTGAGTCTGTAAAACAAAGACAAAAAATACTATGAATTACTGTAAAGTTTAGTTTAACGCATGGACAACCAGGAACACAAATAGCATAAACAATTTCATTTATGAGACAGGGAGTTGGTGGAAAGTAGCGTCAGGGGTAAATGTAAGGGTATGCTGTATTATACGTCTAGTCATATCATGTTAACCAAAAGTTACATGTCAGCTATGTTAAATAAAACATGAATGTAACACAGCTACTGATGATGTTGAGAGCAAACCTTCTGTTTACATCTTCATCTCCCTGAGAGATTGTTGATGGGAATTATGCAGCATCATCAGTTATGAGGAAAAATGCTAAATCACAAAGAAAACACCTCTCAGAACTCGTACATACTTGGACACAGATCAAATTCGCTTGAGTGCTTTCATCTATCCAACAGGCCCATCAGCAATAGATCATTAGCGTCTCCGCACATCGTTAAATATTCTGAGATACGTCAGTATTCTCCATTGCCTCTGAAGAAAATAAATGATGGCAAAAATATGTTCCTAGATTATTAATGATAGAGCCACTGTGTCCTGGTTTTGGTACAGAAATATGGTGGATTTCTTTTAACATATGTTGTGTATTTCTGAGAGAAGCCTTTAGTGTGCATTGCAAGTACAGTATTTTGTAGAAAGCATACCTCACACATCTCCTCAGCCTCAACAGTCAGTTATTCATCCAGAACTACTATCCAGAAGGACAGGGATTTCAAGAGAAGGACTTGTAAATCCAGAATCTGGCCCAATGGTCTAGTCTGGTGAAGAGCATAACAGGAGCGCTGGCATCTGCCATCCCATACAGTGCTGACTCTAACAAATAGGCCACAATACCATTAAACCTCAAGTTAATAGGTGATATCAAGTAACATTTACTTTAATTGTGGCAATGTTCTTGAACATAATGATTTCACTGACAATTGAGTTGGTTCCTAGGCTTTTGCTCCCATCACTAAAGAGTGTTAGTGATTTTGCAGAAGAGAGGCAGGCACATATGCACACTTGAGCAACTACAAGGTTCTGTAATTGAGTTCTGAAAGTGGCAAGTGGAAATCAATAAGGACTGATTCTCCCTGTAACTACCGGAACGTTCAGACCATTTGAAATGAGAAGTGGATTTACAGTAGTGCTTAACTCTTTGAGTACCAACCTGTCCTGTATGTGTAGTAAAAGTATAGAATGTAGAGATGGGAATCAGACAGGTCTGCCACCGTTTCCTGGCTAGCTGGCTCTACTATGGTGGAATCATATAGGGCATTATAATCTGAGCTACACTTAAGAAATCCCGTAACCTAACTAGGTGAATTTACTAAAGGAGGTATCCCTTTCAGTGATGGAGACATTTGGTAGTATTGCAGTGCCATAGGCCTTCTTAACCAAACAGTGTCTGTGGTCTACACTTGCTAAGAGGCTTTGGAACTAAAGAGCTGACTAATTAATCTGAGTGCAAAACTGCTTGGCAACAGAGCAAGGGTGACATGAAACATATTATTTTTCTCCTAGGACAGGGTGAAATAAGGGTAATACAGACATGTTCCTTAAGCTAAAGCAGAGTGGAGGTGGAGATCAATCAGAGGAAATGTGACGGTTCAAACCCTCAGGAGAGATACAGGTCACTGTGTAGCTACTTTAATTAAAAACATCTGTAGCCTTTCTCATCATGTTTATTCACTGACTCACAGAAGAAAAACAACATATTCAAGAAAACTGCTTATTATTTGACCCCTATGTCATTGCACCAAAGCTTTTAATGCACTACAGGATGATAATAGCATATGTATTCTGAACCCACCATTTGAGGCAAAGGTTGAGCCTGAACAGACAGTCCTCAGACAGCCATTACTGATTGGCTTAAATAGGCTTAGATGTAGCCCACAATGCATCAAAAGCACAGCAAAGTGACAATGTTATGCAAGGTTGCCTTGCAAATGTGGTAAAATAAATCAAGTTCTTAAATCCTGAAGTTTAAGGCAATAAATATAGAGCCTAATAGGTTTAACAAACATTGGCTAAAGGATTCCCATTGATACCATTGGTTTAAATCTGATATTTCCATTTACTCCTACAGTAGTTATGTATTCTCTCACATGCCTCCATTTATCACAATGGGGTTAATCTGAGATTCTGTTCATGACTCCGAACGACAATAGAGATGGGACCATTTCAGTGTGAGAGGTGACATTTAAGAGGGTATCATTTAATCTAAGACTTTGTATTCCAAACAAGGGCTTTACTTTAAATAGTATCTAAAAGGTCTAAACCAAAGATTAAACACATACAAGTTTTTGTTTCTTTTTACTCTCACAGCTTCCCTGACAACAGTCGAAACCAATGTAAACAAAACAAATATTGGTGTTTCCAGTTTGAACTGTCAGACAGAGATAGCAGTGTCATTAAACATTTACAAGTATCAAAATGGTTATATTGGAAACAGTTCCGTTTTATAAGGCAGGTGGGGTGGACGGGGGGGAAATTTAAGAAATGTATATGAAGGTTTAAGTGGGGTGGGTGTATCATTACTGCCTGGAACCATGACAATACAGTTGAAGAAAGCTTGTGAACTTGGCCAATGCTGTGTTAATAAACAGCTGTAAAGCCGCATTGACACTACCCTGAAACAGCCTTGACCGTGTTCTCCTGACCCAGAGGGCTCGGAGACAGAGGAAACTCAACCTTGAAACCTGGCCTCCACAGCTGCACAGCAGGGGAAAGAAAACAGCCCTACATGTAAGGAAAGAGAAAGCTCTTCAGTTTGAATCACAACAGCCTTTGTATCTTTCAATGAGGTACAGTAGTCACAGTAAATACTATGTGATCCTATGGATGAGTGATTTGAAGATCACAGTTGTCTGTAGTATTATAGAACAGCCTGAGATGGCGTATGTGTATTAATTCATATGGGTACAAAGCTACTTTAGCACAGGATATGTAACTGCAAAACTCCTTGGTATACATGATTCTTGGGCATTAACGGTTACTGGTACGCACAGTAGTCATAGCTTGTCTGCTGTGAGCCAAAATGGCATATGACAACCATGAAAATGATTAATTCCCTGTACTTTGTCAAGAACACATTTACATTTTAGCAGACGCTCTTATCCAGAGCAATTTGGGTTAAGTGTCTTGCTCAAGGGCACATCGACCTAGTCGGCTCGGGGATTAGAACCAGCGACCTTTCAGTTACTGGCACAATGCTCTTAACCACTAAGCTACCTGCCTGCCGCCTAAACTACTTCAACCTCGGTGCACCTGCTATAACATATAACATCTGCTAAACTGTGTACACAACCAATAAACTTCGATTTGATTTGAATGCCAAATTGTAAACAGTGTCAATCAAAATTATGTTTTCAACACCAAGTTATTGCAGTCAATGTTACAGTATGCTATTCTGTTTCATGTGAACATTTCCATGTTGGCTTTCATCTAATGTACTCCATTTTAAATACAAAGAGACTGTGACAAAATAATGACGTTAATGGGCTGACTGGGTGTCCTTGAATGGATGGTAATAAATAAGGGTGTTCTTGAATGGATGGTAATGGAAATAAGGGTGTTCTTGAATGGATGGTAATGGAAATAAGGGTGTCCTTGAATGGATGGTAATGGAAATAAGGGTGTTCTTGAATGGATGGTAATGGAAATAAGGGTGTCCTTGAATGGATGGTAATGGAAATAAGGGTGTTCTTGAATGGATGGTAATGGAAACAAGGGTGTTCTTGAATGGATGGTAATGGAAATAAGGGTGTTCTTGAATGGATGGTAATGGAAATAAGGGCGTTCTTGAATGGATGGTAATGGAAATAAGGGTGTCCTTGAATGGATGGTAATGGAAATAAGGGTGTTCTTGAATGGATGGTAAACTAAACAAAAGTATGTCTGGGAAAATACTACATTTAAAGTATATACAATATATAACAGAAGAGACTCTGCTGGAAAATCTAAAGGTTCACTTCACTACAGTACCTCTAGTTGTCAATAAAAATCGAATAATGTGAAGAATACATTAATACAAATTGACAATTGAGAAAGATTTGAGTTACAGCATTCTTTTTGAATGCTGATGGTTAAGGGTTTGCTTTGTTCCCAGGTCTTTGATATGTAATGAAATCCTTTTTTCCATGAGAAGGGTGTTTACTTTTTAATCCCCTGTACACAGCGCACATTACTCACAGAGATGTGAGCAATGGAAGAGATGAAATCCCATCCCATGATTCTGACATCTAAATAAACAAGATAAGGCATCTTAGGGACAATCAAATGAATCTAAGCCAATTCTCCACAATCACCAATCCCTCTAGAACTTCCTCTAAACCAAGTGTCAAACTCATTCCACGGAGGGCCGAGTGTCTGCGGGTTTTCGCTCCCTCCTTTTACTTGATTGATGAATTAAGGTCAGAAACTAGTAAGGAACTCCCCACACCTGGTTATCTAGGGCTTAATTGAAAGGAAAAAAACTAAAGCCTGCAGACACAAGGCCCTCCATGGAATGAGTTTGACACCCCTGTTCTAATCGGACACTCACGCTCAGAGAAAAACTTCCTGTGCTGACTCTATAATTGAGTGACAATAAGCATTATAAAATGAGAAAGTTGATTTTCGACACACTCGTTCATTTGAGTACTGCAAACATGAAGTCGAAGATGATGAAAACTGTTGATAAGCCCTGAGGCACTCGAGGGGTAGGCTTGAAGGGTGCTCAGAACCCATTATTCTGATTCCTAAAAGCCCATGAACATTTACACATCCGTAAGAGTCTGGTGGGCTGTGATTGGGAAAGGTAATTGGTAGCTAGCACAGAGAAGATTTTTAAGAACAGTAAGGATTAAAATAACTATATTCCCCTGAAAGGGTGGGAGAGGTGAAATAGGTTACATACAGGAGGGTTTGGAGGGAAGTATGTTGTACAGTATGATACGAGGAGCAGAATCACCTGGCTAGCTCAAGTTATGTCCTGCATTAAATGGTTCAGCCACTTCATGTCAGTAGCATTAATATGAGAAGATGCATGTGGATTGTAGGCTAGATTAGAATATGAAAAATGCACATCCGTCAATGAGGTACTCCATATTGTACATCTCTGTAGTCATAAGATACAGTGGCTTGCGAAAGTATTCACCCCCCTTGGCATTTTTCCTATTTTGTTGCCTTACAACCTGGAATTAAAATGGATTTTTGGGGGGTTGGTATCATTTGATTTACACAACATGCCTACCACTTTGAAGATGTAAAATATGTTTTCTTGTGAAACAAACAATAAATAAGACAAAAAAAATGAAAACTTGAGCGTGCATAACTATTCACCCCCCCCAAAGTCAATACTTTGTAGAGCCACCTTTTGCAAACAATTACAGCTGCAAGTCTCTTGGGGCATGTCTCTATAAGCTTGGCACATCTAGCCACTGGGATTTTTGCCCATTCTTCAAGGCAAAAGTGCTCCAGCTCCTTCAAGTTGGATGGGTTCCGCTGGTGTACAGCAATCTTTAAGTCATACCACAGATTCTCAATAGGATTGAGGTCTGGGCTTTGACTAGGCCATTCCAAGACATTTAAATGTTTTTCCTTAAACCACTCGAGTGTTGCTTCAGCAACATGCTTAGGGTCATTGTCCTGCTGGAAAGTGAACCTCCGTCCCAGTCTCAAATGTCTGGAAGACTGAAACAGGTTTCCCTCAAGATTTTCTCTGTATTTAGCACCATCCATCATTCCTTCAATTCTGACCAGTTTCCCACTCCCTGCCGATGAAAAACATCCCCACAGCATGATGCTGCCACCACCATGCTTCACTGTGGGGATGGTGTTCTCGGGGTGATGAGAGGTATTGGGTTTGCGCCAGACATAGCGTTTTCCTTGATGGCCATAAAGCTCAATTTTAGTCTCATCTGACCAGAGTACCTTCTTCCGTATGTTTGGGGAGTCTCCCACATGCCTTTTGGTGAACATCAAATGTGTTTGCTTATTTTCTGGTCCGTGAGTTTTGGCGGGCAGCCCTCTCTTGGCAGGTTTGTTTTTTTGTGCCAAATTCTTTAAAAAAATTAATAATGGATTTTATGGTGGGATGTCCAAAGTTTCTGATATTTTTTTATAACCCAACCCTGATCTGTACTTCTCCACAACTTTGTCCCTGACCTGTTTGGAGAGCTCCATGGTCTCGAGGTCTTCATGGTGCCGCTTGCTTGGTGGTGCCCCTTGCTTAGTGGTGTTGCAGACTCTGGGGCCTTTCAGAACAGGTGTATATATACTGAGATCATGTGACAGATCATGTGACACTTAGATTGCACACAGGTGGACTTTATTTAACTAATTATGTGACTTCTGAAGGTAATTGGTTGCACCAGATCTTGTTTAGGGGCTTCATAGCAAAGGGGGTGAATACATATGCACACACCACTTTTCCGTATTTATTTTTTATACTTTTTTGAAACAAGTTATTTTTTTAATTTCACTTCACCAATTTGGACTATTTTGTGTATGTCCATTACATGAAATCCAAATAAAAATCGCCAAGGGGGATGAATACTTTTGCAAGGCACTGTATCTGTGAGATAGGTGTGTTGAGTCTTTCCGGTATTAAGAACACTGTAAAGTGAAGCGTTACCTGAAATGTATGCTTGTATTTGTAGCCTGTGCCCTTCGCACTGAGAAAATACAACAACAATGTCCCACCACTAAGCCTGGGGTGTTTGGGGCCCTAAGCCCAATTTAAAAGTTACACTCTGAACATAATTATTTCTTCAGCTGATTATGAGGACAGAATTAGTTGAACAGCTGCTGAGCATGTGCCATGCCTGATCTCTGAGACCCACACAAAGACTAATGTGTTGCCCCTTTTTACAAGAATAATGGAAGAAGCTTGAGCTGCAACACAAGAAAAACCCAGACCCCTAATCAGGCACCTTTCCACTCTTCTGCCCCTGCTCTAATACTTTGTTCTTTGAGTTTTGAGAACTGGATTTGCCTTCTGTTCACTTTCAGTTCATCAAGACCAATCTGGTCTTAGATTGTAACCCGACATATCGCATAGGGCTCACAACAAGGTCCAGTGTTGTGTCCAGTGTTGTGTCTTTAGCATCAATCATCTCTTTATTTGAACTGCTGTAAGAAAAAGGTCATCATCAACACTTTATTTTTCAGTGTCTAGTGAAAGCCTATGTCATACTGCCAACACTGACTGAGGCTCAGTAGGTAAAGTGATGATTTGATAATTCTAGCATAGGCAACTTGATACCACAGCAATGAGTGACATCGTATAAAACAATGAAAGTCTGTATCTAAGTGATAACAAATGACAACTTTAACAGACTGACTGATAACAAAATTGGATATGGTTAAACCTATCATTTTGGATTGTCAGTCCTTGCATCCATTTCTCTGTCTATGAATTTGAGAGTGGTTACATTTCTCCATCCCCATCCCTCAGCTTTTTACCGAAATAGGGGCGGGGATCCACTTTGTTATTGTTTCTACTGCTGATTGCCACTTTAAAACAGTGCCAAAGATACTGCTCCACTACCATAGCCTAGCCTTTGTGTTGACAAACACTGTTGGCCATACAAAGGGTGAATAAGAAGCTTGTGAGACAATGGTCTGTGTTAACAATCTCAGCTATTACATAGGAGCAACAGCTGCAAAACAGCAGAGGCCTAATTAAAATGACAATAGGCTACCCCACTCCCTGCCCCCCTGTACAACCCCGTTCTCACTTAGATATTCTTTTTTTCTTACAGACCGGTTGTCTGTTAGACTTCTGCCGATATAGGGCCACATGCTTTCGGATTTATATGCAAATCACATATTCGCAATGTTGCATGTAACACGCGTGCCTACCTACGTTCACGGGCAGCAGTGAGCCATGCCGCAGGAGGATCAAAGTTTGTTTCTGAGCATGTTATCTGACGCATTGAGATGTTGAAATTTGTATAATTCTGATTGTGAATGCTCAGAATATAATTACAAGAATAATAGATGCAGATATAAAACAACAGGCAGAGTAGTCTTAATCCTGATCAATTATATAGATAGCCTAATATTACATTATTATAGAAACCGGTTGCCTATTAGTTATTATTTCGTATAATAGGCTGTCTTGGGTCCCTCCACCCCATGCACAGCAAGTCGTGCCCTGGTAGAGATGCAGTAACTGTAGGTTGTTGTCAAACAAATACAATTGTGTTAGGGAAATGTCACCTTCACAGAAAAATTGATACTATGACCCCTGTTTTTTCTGCCCAAGTTTAACCGTATTGTGAAGGTAAGTGTCCGACAATCAATGCACAGCCACGGAGTTCCAGCTTTCATAACATCCACATTCACCTGTTCTCCTACTACTGCACAATACCTCGAAAGAGCATGGCAGGCTACAAAAGAAAGCTTCCGTTTAATATATTCTGACTTGATGCATTAGCCTAATTAAAGCAATAATTGTAAGTATTGGCCTCACCTCGTTGACATGCAAGCTGTTCTCTTCTCAGTTGCATCCAGTCTCTTTGGACATCAGTAAGGTTTATGCAAATAGCCTTCACCTCTATGCGTCAATAGCCTACATCCCCAACAAATAAATACAAGAAATGCATAGATAGCCTGAACGAATTCCTTAAATATGATAATGTACAATTATTCTTCCTCTATTCCATGTGATTCAAGCAACAACTCAGGCAAGCTAACCTTCGAGCAGAGCATTGTGCGGATTGCAGAGACATCCAAACGCCACCTGAAACCACACTGACTAGTTGCCTGCCGATTTTCTACTATTTGCCCGTGGTCCACTGCTCCTCCAAGGAAAATATAAGAACAGCACCTGGCGCTGTCCAGACGAGTCAGCTGATTCCTGACTACGCGATTGGCTGCTGGCTGGTGCCTGTCATTCTCGCCCAAGCATAGCGCCATCTGTTCGAGGATTGTTGTGATGCGAACAAAGGCAGGCGCTAGGGCTGCGCAGTTGGAGAACGAGGGGAGTTGAGAGAGAAATGCAAAGGAGGATACTTTTTCTAGATTTTTCTTGTGAGAAGGTATTGTGCCTGCCGCCCCCTCATTCATCCAGTCTGCAATGGTACTTCTGTTGCCCCAGCTTGACAAGGAGACAATGTGCCTCTTTGTTTTGCTGTTGTTAAGTTGCTCTGATTAAAGTTGTTTAATATACAACCCATTCTATTTGTTGCTCTTCTTGAGCTTTAAACATTGTCTACTTTTAACAAATGTCAGGAATAACTGGAGGGGAGCCTATCGAAGAGATTGAATGCTTCCCTGTCTTTTTGTTAAAATAGAGATACATTGCAGACCTTCAACAAAGTTGCATTGGTTGATTAATTATTGGCAGTCACCTCTTTTAGACCAGATAGACAGAACCCTAGGTTCATGGCAGGACCAAAACTAGATCACTTTTCAGGCCTCCCTAGACAGTGACTCGGATGTAATGGACCCAACACATTATTCAGTGTTGTAGTTGCACCATTAGGATTTGTGCAATAGTGTATGATGGCATCACTTAGCGTTTATCACAGGTGACAGTTTTAGTACGCATCACTTCGTCCTGTATCAAAAGGTTGGCTGGTCCTCATTAATGTCCTGTAGGTCACTTCATTACTCTCTCTTTGTTTACAAAGCTCTACTAGGCCTACACAAGCTTCAGACTTACCTAACTTTGGTGTTGAAGTATACAAACAAGAGTTACAAAACACGTTCACAGGGTTGGTTAACTCTTGAGGTTCCTCGAGTTTCCACTGAATTAGGTAAATCCGCTTTTAGTTTTAATGCGTCCCACTGCTGGAACAATTTGCAGATCTCATTAAAATGGGGTGTTCTGGTGCCACTCGGGCAGTTTAGAGTGTTGATTGAGGACCTAGTAGCTGAGAAATTGTGTTTTTGGTTTTTGCATATTTTGTATTTATGCATGTGTAGTTTGAAATGTGTATCTCAATGTGTATTGTGTGTACACGTGGCTCACCTGGAAATGAGACCCTTGGTCTCGGTGTTCACTCCTTGTTAAAATAAAGGTTAAATAAAAAATGTAAAAAATGAAGTTGTGATGCTGAGAATCCTTTTAGTGAGGGTTGCATTTAGAGCACAATTGCATTTTGCACAAGCAGCACATCCACCCACTCCAGCCACAGGAACACAATAGGCTGAGTGAACCTGCTCTTGCAACACAACCCTATTGCCGTGTCTCAAAGTACATGACAACAAACCAGAGGGGAGCCAAGTGAAAGTTGAAAGTGTTGAAGTGGAAGACCTGCATGAATAATTGCTCCTCCACCTCTATTCTCCATCCATCTCCTGCTCTTTTCACATCCATGTGTTGCTGGATAACTTTTATTAGAACAAGATTGCCCCCTATACACTCCAAGCAATCCATGTCATTTTGTATACAGTAGATCTAAATGTTTTTCTGGTAGACACCCCTTACCCTGCTCTGTAAATGTAAAAAAGGTCCAATTTATTTTCAAGAAAGTGAGGCTTGATGTCACTTTGCTTGATTTCATGACGAAGCCTTGATGAAGTGGCCTGCTCTCCTTGAGTGTGCTTCACTTTGAAGCACCTTGATCCCAATGCACTCTACAACATGAGAGAGATCAATCAATCAAATTGTATTTATAAAGCCCAGCCTAAAACCCCAAACAGCAAGCATTGCAGATGTAGAAGCACAGTGGCTAGGAAAAACTCCCTAGAAAGGCAGAAACCTAGGAAGAAACCTAGAGAGGAACCAGGCTCTGAGGGGTGGCCAGTCCTCTTCTGGCTGGGCCGGGTGGAGATTAAAACAGTACATGGCCATTAAGTCCAGATTTTTCTCCAAGATGTTCAAACGTTCATAGATGACCAGCAGGGTCAAATAATAATCACAGTGGTTGTACAGGTTGCAACAGATCAGTACATCAGGAGTAAATGTCACTTGGCTTTCCATAGCCGGGCATTTAGTGGTTGAAATAGCAGGTGCGATAGAGAGAGAGAGTTGAAAACAGCAGGTCTGGGACAAGGTAGCATGTCCGGTGAACAGGTCAGGGTTCCATAGCCGCAGGCAGAAGAGTGGAAACTGGAGTAGCAGCACAACCAGATGGACTGGGGACAGCAAGGAGTCATCAGGCCAGGTAGTCCTGAGGCATGGTCCAGGAGTAAATGTCACTTGGCTTTCCATAGCCGGGCATTTAGTGGTTGAAATAGCAGGTGCGATAGAGAGAGAGAGTTGAAAACAGCAGGTCTGGGACAAGGTAGCATGTCCGGTGAACAGGTCAGGGTTCCATAGCCGCAGGCAGAAGAGTGGAAACTGGAGTAGCAGCACAACCAGATGGACTGGGGACAGCAAGGAGTCATCAGGCCAGGTAGTCCTGAGGCATGGTCCAGGAGTAAATGTCACTTGGCTTTTCATAGCCGGGCATTTAGTGGTTGAAATAGCAGGTGCGATAGAGAGAGAGAGTTGAAAACAGCAGGTCTGGAACAAGGTAGCATGTCCGGTGAACAGGTCAGGGTTCCATAGCCGCAGGCAGAAGAGTGGAAACTGGAGTAGCAGCACAACCAGGTGGACTGGGGACAGCAAGGAGTCATCAGGCCAGGTAGTCCTGAGGCATGGTCCTAGGGCTCAGGTCCTCCGGGATGGGAGGGAGAGAGAGAGTGAATTAGAGGGAGCATACTTAAATTCACACAGGACGCTGGATAAGACAGGAGAACAACACCAGATATAACAGACTGACCCTAGCCCCCCAGCACATAGACTATTGCAGCATAGATACTGGAGGCTGAGACAGGGGGGGGGGGGGGGGTCGGGAGACATGCACACTCTTGAAATCTAAGGTTCATGACTGGCAAGATTAACTATTCCAAGTCTATGCTCAGTGATTCATTCATTGAAAGTGAACACATCAGGTTGAGACTGAAAGCATAACAGGTTTAAAGCTTTAATCCTGAACCTAATCTATCCTCTATCTACGATCTCTAGGCATAAAAAGACATATGCATTTGTGAACTGATTGACTGGTCAAACATGATACAATAAGGACTGATACCAAGCCTTTACAAAATGACTGAGCGTTCATTCTTTCTGGAAAGATAAACTAAACAGTTTGAGCTGTACACCAGGAGGTAGATATTGCAGACTGTGCAAGAGCCATGGCTTCAAAGCCTCCCTTGGTGAGGTGACAGGAGAGGTGGGCGGGGAGGAGGCAGGTGGGTAGAAAAGCTCTTATCTTCACTTCTCCTCCCAGGCCCCTGTTCGTCCGTCCCTGTCCACGGAGAGAGATGAAGATAGATGGCCAGCTCTGGCCCTGATAGAGAGAGGCTGCAGTGAAAACACAGGCTGTCTGGAGCTGGATGGGCAGATGGATTGACCAAATAAGGTAGGGAGGAATGTCAGGAAGAAGGCTCCATCTTGCACCACTACCTCTTCCAGGTTCATTGTGGTGGTATATGACAGTGGAGCTGCTTTTTGATGATTCAAATCAATTCCAATCAAATCCAATCAAATTGTATTTGCCACATGCGCCAAATACAACAGGTGTAGACGTTAAGGTGAAATGCTTACTTACAGCCCTTAACCACCAATGCAGTTTTTAAGAAAATAAAAAGTTAAGTAAAAAATAGATGAGTAAAAAATATAAATAATTAAAGAGCAGCAGTAAAATAAAATAACAGTAGGGAGGCTATATACAGGGGGTACCGGTACAGAGTCAATGTGCGGGGGCACAGGTTAGTCAAGGTAATTGAGGTAATATGTACATGTGGGTAGAGTTAAAGTGACTATGCATAAATAATAAACAGAGTAGCAGCAGCGTAAAAGAGGGGTTTGGGGTGGGGGGGCAATGCAAATAGTCAGGAGTCTTATGGCTTGGGGGTAGAAGCTGTTAAGAAGCCTTTTGGACCTAGATTCATGTCTGATAATCGCCCTGTTCATATCACAAAAATGCAACACTGGGGTCATCATAGGCATCGACTGATTGTAATTTAAGCAAAACTATGATGTATTGTTCCTCCTTAGAACTTTACAGCCTTTTCATTGAGGAACTTCTTGAAGGGACATCTCTTATCTGTCATCACAGCAGATCTGAAGGTCATATTGTGTAGTTCTTGAAGGTCTTGATACAGTGTCATTGGTGTAGTCAAATGGGCCTATCACACACAAGAGAATATAATGGTGATAAAGACTATATTGTCTGAGTAAGATAAGACACACAGATAGTTGCTCCAGTTGTGATAGACTCTTTGGTGAGTGTGTCCTGCTTTAATTCCAGTGATTTTGTATTCACAGTATCGATGCCTGGTATTGATTCCTCTCATTAACTTCTGCGGTAAATAGTGTGGTTTATCAGGCGTTGTCATCTGCTTCCATGATGATTCTCTGTGAATACTAAAGTCCACATCACATAACCAGCTTTAAAGGGGAGCTTGGGAGCACAAACAACAAACACATTTGTGCTTGGTGTCTCAGTTTCTAATATCCCTTAATCTCACAAAGGGACAGTCTCTGGAATGACCAACAAGCTATCACTCTCACAGCTGCCAGCTGCAATGTTTTAAGGGAAATGTTAAGGGGTTTGAGTAGAAAACTAAAACAGTTCGGAATATGGACCATGTAAGGAATACTTAATAGTAACTAATACTGTTTCGGAGTGTGTTGATATAGACAGCTGTATTAAGTTGATTTGTTTCCATAGACTAAACTTAACATGTCCGATGACGGACAGTGATAACAGAGAGTGTGATTAATGTGACTGATCGTTACTCATTTCCAGGATGATGTGTCAAGTGGAAGTGAAAGGGTCTGTGGGAGAGTCTGGTCAGACTGTGAGTATGATGCCTGGCCAGAGTGACATGGCATTTAGTTATGAGGCAGCCAGGAGGTCAGCCTGTCAGGACCACTGACCGTCAGCCATGTATGGGCCTACTGACACTACATTGAGGAGGCAGCACCAGATGGACACATTCACTCAGCCTCATATTACTGTTCTACAGAAGTAACAACAGTATCTCTCTTCTCCCTGCAGCCCTACTGACTGTATGTGATCCAGTGTGAAGGAGCTCAGACACTCCTCCTCTCAGACAAGTCAAACATCGTCCCGCTGCAGTACCTCGTGACCTTTTTCTCTTTGAACATGATCTTCTCAACATTCAGCAAATTGTCTTTGTTTTACAAATTTCACCAAGGATCACACTTGTCTTTCCTGCAACAGAGCACAGCCCTGCTCTTCCCAGACTTGTCCAAAGCAAAGGTGGTGGATAAATGAAGATAGTTCACTCAGGTCTACTTAACTGGGTGTGTCTCCCATAGAAACCAATGCAATAGCAGCTGGGTCTGGTCTACAGTCGTGGTAAAAAATTTGAGAATGACACAAATACTAATTTTCACAAAGTCTGCTGCCTCAGTTTTGATAATGGCAATTTGCATATACTCCAGAATGTCATAAAGAGTGATCAGATAAATTGCAATTAATTGCAAAGTTCTTCTTTGCCATGTAAATGAACTTAATCCCCAAAAAACATTTCCACTGCATTTCAGCCCTGCCACAAAAGGACCAGCTGCCATCATGTCAGTGATTCTCTCGTTAACACAGGTGAGAGTGTTGACGAGGACAAGGCTGGAGCTCACTCTGTCATGCTGATTGAGTTAGAATAACAGACTGGGAGCTTTAAAAGGAGGGTGGTGCTTGAAATCATTGTTCTTCCTCTGTTAACCATGGTTACCTGCAAGGAAACATGTGCCGTCATCATTGCTTTGCACAAAAAGGGCTTCACAGGCAAGAATATTGCTGCTAGTAAGATTACACCTAAATCAACCATTTATCGGATCATCAAGAACTTCAAGGAGAGAGGTTCAATTGTTGTGAAGAAGGCGTCAGGGCGCCCAAGAATGTCCAGCAAGTGTCAGGACCGTCTCCTAAAGTTGATTCAGCTGCGGGGATCGGGGCACCACCAGTGCAGAGCTTGCTCAGGAATGGCAGCAGGCAGGTGTGAGTGCATTTGCTCGCACAGTGAGGCGAAGACTTTTGGAGGATGGCCTGGTGTCAAGAAGGGCAGCAAAGAAGCCACTTATCTCCAGGAAAAACATCAGGGACAGATGGATATTCTGCAAAAGGTACAGGGATTGCACTGCTGAGGACTGGGGTAAAGTCATTTTCTCTGATGAATCCCCTTTCCGATTGTTTGGGGCATCCGGAAAACACCTTGTCCGGAGAAGACAAGGTGAGCGCTACTATCAGTCCTGTGTCATGACAACAGTAAAGCAGCCTGAGACCATTCATGTGTGAGGTTGCTTCTCAGCCAAGGGAGTGGGCTCACTCACAATTTTGCCCAAGAACACAGCCATGAATAAAGAATGGTACCAACACATCCTCAGAGAGCAACTTCTCCCAACCATCCAAGAACAGTTTGGTGACGACCAATGCCTTTTCCAGCATGATGGAACACCTTGCCATAAGGCAAAAGTGATAACTAAGTGGCTCGGGGAACAAAACATCGACATTTTGGGTCCATGGCCAGGAAACTCCCCAGACCTTAATCCCATTGAGAACTTGTGGTCGATCCTCAAGAGGCGGGTGGACAAACAAAAACCCACAAATTCTGACAAACTCCAAGCATTGATTATGCAAGAATGGGCTGCCATTAGTCAGGATGTGGCCCAGAAGTTAATTGACAGCATGCCAGGGCGGATTGCAGAGGTCTTGAAAAAGAAGGGTCAACACGGCAAATAAAGACTTTTTGCATAAACATAATGTAATTGTCAATAAAGGCCTTTGACACATATGGAATGCTTGTAATTATAATTCAATATACCATAGTAACATCTGACAAAAATATCTCATAACACTGAAGCAGCGAACTTTGTGAAGACCAATACTTGTGTCATTCTCAAAACCTTTGACCACGACTGTACTTAATTCATTGACTTTCATTGAACCAGAAAAAAACAGAAAGAAATCCAGGGAGGGGGATGTCTCACTTCCTCTTTATTCTCTGTCTAAAGGTCTGTTCTGCTCTGCATAGCTCTGAAGTCTCTTCCAGCCCTTTTCCTGCAAATGTCGAGCCTCACATCACACTACTCTCCTCCACTGGCTGATTGAAGTCTTTTCATATTTCACTCTGAGATGAGAATAAGAATGTAAGCAGGCTTAAGACAGAGCCTCTGCAGGATATTGAGAGCAACTTGTCCTCTTAATCTGCTACCTGAGGCAGAGGTAGTGCAAATTGCAGATATGCTACTGTTAAGTTCTTTCATTTCCATTTAACGTCCCATTGTTGCTTGTAATAAAGGACACAGGATTATGGCAGTTTAGATTAGATTCAAAGCACTTGTCACGTCTCCTCCCGTTGCTCCCCTCCGGCGCTCTGATTCGCCGGTCTACTGAGCCACCGGTCTGAGCGCACCACCTCGGCAACACAGGAATGGAAACCCAACGCACCCTAATCACCTCCAGCGCACCTGCACCTCATCATCTCATCACCACAACTATATATCCCTGGACTGTTCAGTCATTGTTGTGTGTAATTGTTAGCGTCGTTTCGTTTACTCTCTCTTTGTTATTCTCTTTTTCATTATTAAGTAAACCTTGTTGATTCCTGCATCTGCGTCCTGCCTCTTCGTATCGTCAGTACTCGTCACAGCACTGGCCAATAGAAAAGGAGGTTAGGCTATCATTTAATCTATTGGAGGAATCCACAGTTGTATACTTGCTACCTGTAACATTAGTTCCATTTAAAGTCACAGGACTTGAACATGACACATGCTAGATTTATGAGCTCTCATATTCTCACTGAGTACCTATAACATTAACATGACGGAAATAATGTGTGAGTGAGGAGTGGGGTGAGGGGGGGACAGTGAGGAAACTCATACCTAGAGGCACACACTCAGATGTACACACAGATATGTGCATGTGCACATACAGTGCCTTCAGTATTCACACCCCTTGACTTTTTCAACATGTTCTGTTACAAAGTGGGATTAAAATTGATGTAATAGTTTTTTGTCAACGATCTACACAAAATACTCTGCAATGAAAAATAAAACACTAATATATCTTCATTAGATAAGTATTCAACCCCCTGGCAGCTATTACAGCGATTACAGAGTCTTTCTGGATAAGTCTCTAAGGGCTTTGCACACCTGGATACACTATTTAGTTGTTGATCATTGCTCGACAACCATTTTCAAGTCTTTCAAGCAGAATTAAGTCAAAACTGTAACTCGGCCACTCAGGAACATTCATTGTCTTCTTGGTAAGCAACTCCAGTATAGATTTTGTCTTGTGTTGTAGGTTATTGTCCTGCAGAAAGGTGAATTCATCTCCCAGTGTCTGGTGGAAAGCAGCCTGAACCAAATTTTCCTCTAGGATTTTGCCTGTGCTTAGCTCCATTCTGTTTATTTTTTATCCTGAAAAACTCTCCATTCCTTAATGATTACAAGAATACGCATAAAATGATGTATCCACCACTATGCTTGAAAATATTGAGAGTGGTACTCAGTAACGTGTTGTAATGGATTTGCCCCAAACACTTTGCATTCAGGACAAAAAGTGAATTGCTTTGCCACATTTTTTTGCAGTATTAGTTTAGTGCCTTGTTGCAAACAGGATGCATGTTTTGGAATATATTCTGTACAGGCTTCCTTCTTTTCACTCTTTCAATTAGGTTAGTATTGTAGAGTAACTTCAATATTGTTGATCCATCCTCAGTTTTCTCCTATCACAGCCATTAAACCCTGTAACTGTTTTAAAGTTACCATTGGCCTCATGGTGAAATCACTGAGCAGTTTCCTTCCTCTCCAGCAACTGAGTTAGGAATGACGCCAGTATCGTTGTAGTGACTGGGTATATTGATACAAAAAATCTATATTTAATTTTTTATTCAGGCTGTAACACAACAAAATGTGGAAAAAGTCAAGAGGTGTGAATACTTTCTGAAGGCACTGTATGTGCACATGCACATGTCTGTGTGTACATCTGAGTGTCTCTGCCTCTAGGTATGAGTCCCCTCACCCCACTCCTCACTCCTCCCCTCACTTTCAGCATATACCCACCCAGGTGGCGTTAAGGAGAAAATACCAAATGTTAGTGTTTCTGAGTTCAGAATGACTCTGTGCTCAGGCAATGTGGTGGCTGGTGACTGTGGGTCGAAGGTGAGAATCACGAAGTGGATGTCTGGGGAAATCAAGTTCAGCGGTAGTGCAGTGATAGGGATGGGAGGAGTCAGGCAGGGAGAGGAGATCTCACAGATAGACTGATAATGCTTGCATGGCTACAGTTGCCAGGCAGATTTGATGACTTGACGTTGGCTATGCAGCCTGTCCTTTCCCTGACTTGGGGAATCTCATCTCTTCTGCTTGCCTGCACTCTCTCCTTCTCCCTCAGGTCTAAAAGCTGTTTTATCCTTCTCTCTTACAAACTCACACACACACACATATACACATGCACACACACACACACACACACACACACACACACACACACACACACACACACACAATACATAAATAACAGAAATATTCAGGTAAGATTAATTCTGAAAAATGGAGGAGCTGGAGGTGAACCATCCACCTCAGAACCTGAGTATTTCAATAAATAAACATCCAGTAAGAGGGTTTTGCTGTAAGCTGTCACTCATAATATATGGTGGTAGTGGAGTCATCAGTTAAACATCCACAGGAATGTATTTTACTCAGCTCAGGCACAGGACCACGCCTTTTAAATATGAATAACCTCTGCCTAGTAACCACACGTGCCTTTCGTGGGCTGCTGTACTGTACGGCCATCTCCCACAGAGTAGTGAGACAATAAAGTAGACGAGCTCAGGGCGAAGAAATCCTCCCAACGCCTCTTCAACCTCAGGAGGCTGAAGAAATTCAGCTTGACCGTTAAGACCCTCAATAATTCTACAAATGCACCACTGAGAGTATCCTGTCAGGTTGTATCACCACCTAGTATGGCAATTGCACCATTCGCAACAGCAAGGTTCTGCAGAGGGTGGTGCGGTCAGCCCAATGCATCACCGGAGGCACACTGCCTGCTCTCCAGGACATCTACAGCACCTGGTGTCACAGGAAAGCCAAGAAGATCATCAAAGACCTCAGTCACCCTAGCCACGGTATGTTCACCCCGCTATCATCTAGAAGGTGAAGACAGTACAGGTGCATCATAGCTGGGAACGAGAGACTAAGAAAAAGCTTCTATTTCCAGGCTATCAGACTGTTAAACAGTCACCACTAGCCGGCCTCCGCCCAGTACCCTGCCCTGAACCTTAGTCATTGTTCTAGCAGGCTACCACATGGCACTCTACCCTGCACCTTAGAGATTATACAAATTAAAAAATATTTTATATTTGAGACTCCTCAAAGTAGCCACCCTTTGCCTCAATGACAGCTTTGCACACTCTTGGCATTATCTCAACCAGCTTCATGAGGTAGTCACCTGGAATGCATTTCAATCAACAGGTGTGCCTTGTTAAAAGTTAATTAGTGGAATTTCTTTCCTTCTTAATGCATTTGAGACAATCAGTTGTCTCGTCCAAAAAGTTGACTCAAGTTTGCCAAAAAGCACCTGGATGATCATCAAGACTCTTGGAATAACGTTCTATGGACAGATGATTCAAAAGTATAACTGGACTACATGGTTCCAGTAATGCCTGGCGAAAACCAAACACTGCATTCCACAGTAAGAACATCATGCCAAAGGTCAAGCATGGTGGTGGTGGTGTGATGGTTTGGGAATGCTTTGCTGCCTCAGGACCTGGACGACTTGCCTTAATAGAAGGAACCATGAATTCTGCTCTGTATCAGAGAATTCTACAGGAGAATGTCAGACCATCCGTCTGTGAGCTGAAGCTGAAGTGCAGCTGGGTCATGCAGCAAGACAATGATCCAAAACACACAATCAAGTCTACATGAAAATTGCTAAAAAGCAACAAATTGGAAGTTTTGGAATGGCCTAGTCAAAGTCCAGACCTAATCCCAATTGAGATGTTGTGGCAGGACTTGAAACGAGCAGTTCATGCTTGAAAACACACACGTCACTGAGTTAAAGCAGTTCTGCATGGAAGAGTGGGCCAAAATTCCCCCACAGCGACGTGAGAGACTGATCAACAACTACAGGAAGCATTTGGTTGGAGTCATTGCAGCTAAAGGTGGCACAACCAGTTATTGAGTGTAAGGGGACAATTACTTTTTCACACAGGGGAATTGGGTGTTGCATAACTTTGTTTATGAAATAAATGAAATAAATATGTAATTGTTGTGTTATTTGTTCACTTATGTTCCCTTTATCTAATATTCTAATATACTGATAACATTCAGTATCACAAATATGCAAAAGTAGAGAAAATTAGAAAGGGGGCAAATACTTTTTCATAGCACTGTATGTGTGTATAGTTTTTTTTATTGCTAGGTATTACTGCACTGTTCGAGCTAAGAACACAAGCATTTCACTGCACCTGCGATAACATTTGCAAATCTGTGTACGCGACCACTAAACTTTGATTAGATTTGATTTGAGAGATGTCTAGCCTAAGAGGGGTTTATTTTCAGCTCAATGGTTTAGAAAGGGAGTGTGTAAGAGAAAGAGTGTGAGAGAGAGAGAGAGAGAGAGAGAGAGAGAGAGAGAGAGAGAGAGAGAGAGAGAGAGAGAGAGAGAGAGAGAGAGAGAGAGAGAGAGAGAGAGAGAGAGAGAGAGAGAGAGAGAGAGAGAGAGAGAGAGAGAGAGAGAGAGAGAGAGAGAGAGAGAGAGAGAGAGGGAGGGAGGATATAAAGTAATGTTTAGAGAAAAAACTGAAATGCTCCCACTGGATCCATGAGACAGATCATGATCCTACCAGTTATGTATTCTGGCTTTGACTTCTCCTGTCCAGCCCCATCTTTTTTTAAATTAACGTGTATAGGCTATCCTTCAGTTTAATATCTCTGGGACTGTAGGGTACAGTTTAGACTGCAGCTGTGAGGCTGTTATACTCCCAGTGTGTATTTGTTGTAACCTCTTCCAGGAATTGCTGCACAGCACTCACACAATTATGGATCCCAGCATGAGTCTCTCATGGTGGTATCAGCACCACGGACACATGCAGACTTGTTCTTTAGGACAGATTTAATAGAAGTTCACCTCTGAAAATGCCTGTCAGGACCGTAAAGGGTTACTACAGGGGACTAGTAGAGACTAGAGTTGATTCTGCCTCTTTATTCACGCTAAGCAGAATCCTATGTTCACACATACCTCAAACCTCCCCATGAAATTCCATTGGGAGTATGAGAGAATCTGTATGAAGGTTCAATATGCACACAGGATTTTTTTCCACACTCGTAGCACTAATCCTGAAGGTAATACGTTTTGAATACAAAATTATATGACTATTATAGCATTCCATTCCACAAACCCTATAGTAAGTATTATGATATTTCTATTAAATACCCAAAAGTCTGTAAGAGATTTGGGAGAATTACTATTTTCCAAAATACAGTATACCAACCAGAAATCCTCTTAAAATACTTAATGTTGTCTAAACAACATACTGTAATCCATATAATCTGATCAATGAAAGATTATGTCTGCTGGGAGTCTGGCACTGAAAACTTTTAGTTTTGTTTAATTTGATTGTTTATTTTGTTATTTTGTCTTTACGCTGTGTTTCCATCACATATCCAGTGGAATGATTGCTGCAGAGGATCAACTGTGTCTGCTTGCCAACATCAAATTAATCTGTACCAGCTCTCTTTTATAGATGTCATCCACATAGCCACATACATGTTATTGAATGTACAGTAATATACATTGAAAGGTTAGAATTGTTCAGTCATAGCCTGTGGTAAGGATCTTTTCGTCATTTATTCATCATTATGAACAATATCCAGTGATCCCCATCACTGCTGTTAGGCTGAAATGAAACCCTGAGTTGGATATGCATTTTAAACTTGTTCTTCAAAGAACATCAAGTGTAAGCCCCAGGGAGCGCCATGCAGGAACTCTCTTTATTTGAACAGCACTCAGGTTACGTGCAGGTTCTCCCTATTTGAAATATCATACTACAAAAGGTTCAGGAAAATGTGGTAAGCTTTCTAACTAATTTTATCATGGAAACATAACAAACCAGAACCATATTTAGATATTCCCTTTAGTAATAAAAATATGAAGTGTGTCAATTGTGAACTTCTAACTACTACAACTACAGGGTTTTCAACACAGAGACGTGGTATTCACCTCCTACTTGTCGCACAGTGTGGTGTTGATCTTTAGAGACTGAGATGCCCAAACAATACGTCTGTTCAATTGAACAAAGAGTGGGTCATCTTTCTAGCCATGACCATACCTCAGGGGTTGTTATTTGTCCTCCAGTGGGACTGATTGCCAAATGCTACAGGGGACTGCGGTAGAAGCACAAAGTATTGTGGGTATTATAATGTCCAAACCCCAGATTTTTACTCTAGTTTGGGATTTCAGTCAACATACAGTATTGTTATCTATTCATCTTATTATCTGTTGTTCTCTTCTTCACTGCTCTCTTAGATTATAGTTGTTAAAGTTGGGCATTGCATGTTTCTGAATGAATATATGGCTCTAATGAACACAAACACACAAGCAAAGACATAACAGCTACTCCAAAAAAGCTCAACAAAGACATAAGCTAACAGTGGGCCTATAACATATAGAGACTAAAAATAATAAGTAAAATGGGGACTGTGTCCTCTGAAATATCTGTTGGTGTTGACCAACATTTGAGTTTGAAAGTTGAACAAAGAAAGAAACAACAACAACCATCAATTGAAATTGACAGAAGTTGCACTTACTCGTGGAAAATGTGCTTTGGAATAATGCCCAGACATTTGAGGTATCAGAAAGCTGTTGAAGGAAGTCTGAGTATTGCCATTGTACTGTATGAATAGCAAAACCCTGCTACACTTAAGCCGCTTGAAAACGCTGTACAAAGCAGATTATTATTACACCTGCTGCTCCTCGGCAGGGAGAACACAATGCAGCTCTTTTAAACACATCGGGTGACATTTGCAAAGGGGGTTGCGTATGTATTCAGTCCCCTCCCCAACTGGCGCTTCAGAAAGAAGAAGCTTAGAGCCCTACCCCACGGGGATCACACATAGAGAGCCCAACTAACAACCAACATTAAAACCCATGGAAAACAGCTTGAGATCTTATCAAAGTCGCCAGACAGCGCTGGTCTGATTGGCTTCCTCACCCACCAAGCCTCAAAACCGGTTCTCTTTAATTAAGTACTATCTCTAATTTCCTTTATTATAAGCATCATGATCTCTCTCCTCTTCTCTCTCTGTTGCTGTCTATCTCTCACTCTCTCTACGTACCTCCATATGTACTACAAACTATTTCTGCTCAGCTGAGCTCCCTTTATTACACTTTTAACAGCACAGAGGATCTTCTCTTGTTTATACAGCCATCAAGTACCTTCCACATCATTATCAGGTGACTAAACCGAGCTGGATAGAAAACTTCCCAGAGGACTGAAAGTTAGGATGACTTAGACACAGGCTGATAAGTCCCTGGGGGACTGTTATCGAAAAAACACATCACTTGCCAAGATCTCCCCAGAGATTACATGAACAATCTCCCACATCCTAAACACTGATTCAATGTGAAGCAGTAAACACAATGTAGAGACCTAGGCCTAGACTAGGCCTACATCAAAAGATGCAAGCAACATTATAAACTATTATAGCTTTTTATTTAACAGTTTCACAATAAAAGTTTTTGCTTTGACTATTGTAATGATTTTTTTATTATCTTAAATTGACGTGTAATCACATATTTTTGAGCACTTTAGATTTCCATATGACTGTTCATTGCACTTTTGCTAAACATTTATTGAATAGCCAAACTCCCAGGCCAACATGTGGAACCAATGCCATGTTGGTCTGGCAGTGCTACTCATTGAGCCTCAGACGCCAGCCAGCGCTGTCTATTTGTTTACAGACTGCAGTGGAGCAGATGGAGAGGCTCCATCCGTATTCATGATCCAGCACCTGTCACACTGGCCCTGCCATGGGACTCTGATCTTGGACTCTATGGGGAGTGAATGGGGACGGGCTGGGCCACTGTAGAGCCCTGTGTGAGGCGCTTTATCCCAGGCATGCCTGGAGAAAAAATGCATGAGCTTCATGCCTCCAGTGAGACTCAGTATTCAGAGTGTGGTGGAGCGCAGGCCTCTTCTAGATTAGAACATCTGCCTGCCTGGTCACCTTTTGAAAAGTTGAAAAGCCCACAAAGCTGGCCGTTCAAGCTGAAGCCTGAAGTCCCAGTTAAGATAACAAAGCTGATCAATTAGTCTTGAGTGGTGAGGGTACAGGGACCAACATGACCATTCGTTTCCCACAGAGCCTGTTTGCAGTCTGACTCCAACAGAGAAAATCCTGAACCAGGACTAACAGTGATATGAGTAGGTTTAATATTGAGGGATGGGGAACAGTGCAATGATACTGAATAATCTGTAATCTGTTGCCTTGTGCACTGGAAAACAAAAGCAGCGATGGCCACTTCATAATGCAATTAACCTTTATACCATGCCAGGCAGAGAAAAACAATCACAGTGAAAAATGGAAAGGAAATGGCTGCCATCCATAATTCAAATGGCCATTTATGCTCTGCCTATGATCTGTTCTGCACAGCACGGTATTTTGTGGGGAACTGATTTTTTATACTATGATGGGAATTTAATTATCCGTCTTGAAAGGCCCTACTGTCTCCGAATGCCAATTGATTACAGTGACCTTTGCATACCAAAGGGCTGGAGGCACAGTGACATGCTACTTACTAATGACGTAATGGCTGAGTATATCTGAGTGACAGGCATCACAATACACCTCTACACTCTTAGAAAAAAGGGTTCCAAAAGAGTTATTCGACTGTCCCCATAGGAGTGCCCTTTTTGGTTCCAGCTAGAACCTTTTTTTTGGTTTCAGGTAGAATCCCTTTGGGTTCCACATAGAACCCTCTGTGGAAAGGGTTCTACATGGAACCAAAAATGATTCTTTAAACGGTTATCCTATGGGGACAGCTGAAGAACCCTTTTAGGTTCTAGATAGCACCTAGGTAAGATAGAGATAGAATCAGCAACATAGCATGGAGCTCATCACCTCTCTGCAGTGCAGTTTCCCCTAAAACCAACTGCGATTAATTACGATCAACGTGTATACCAGAGCCCTGAGGACATAAGCATACAGCAACTACATCACCGCATAAACTTTATTCATCTTCTGCAGTATATCTAATCTCTGACGGCACCATGCATCTGTATTCCCCACCCACAGGCCACTACAGCAACACATTACTCACTGTGACTATGGGAGCCCCATGTGGGGGGTATCATCTCAGACACGCGGGTGAATGCTTCTCTGAGATCCAGATTTATCTCGCACTATTCTGCAGTGCCTGTACCTGAGAGTGGTGTCTGAGGTAGGAGGGCAGGGTGCCATTGTGATACACAGCAGAAAAAAGAGGAGGTTGCCTCAGAGCAGTGGGAAAAAGTTCTCCATGGACCAAGGAAGTGTGTCTGCTTCTCCTTGAGAACTCACTGTGCTGAGGCAGCAGAACTACGTGAGCGCAAACACATGGTAGGGAGATGGCACTGAGTTGACATGGAGGGCAAGGAAGGGTTAACACTGAATTAACGTCTGATAACATAGATTTTGTGGTGAGACTGTGCAAAATCAATGTTATCAGAAAGTCATTTGCCTGTATGGAGATAGCATTTTCACTCACATGTTGTGCAGTGTCAATCAAGAGTGTATTGTTACAATGTGTGGCTGTGTAATCAAACCAAATTATCTGCTCCGCTGCTACTATTGTAAATAGTAGACACTAAACATAGTGTCTCTTCTGCGTTAGACAGGCCACCTTTTTGTGTGTCTTTTTTATCCTTAAGAAGCTTTTTCTCCACTGAGCTGTTCTCACTTTAACCTTATTAATTTTGTTGAACAATTCAGCGCCGGATACTGACGACACCATGTGAAAGCTATGATCAGGCTGGGCAGGAAAGACCTTATTACAGGTAAACTGTCATATTTCTCTATGATGACTTTTGGTGGTGAATCAAGTTTAATTCCCTTATTCTCTTCCTCATTGTATATAGTGTGTATGTAGTCTCCCGAGTGGCGCAGTGGTCTAAGGCACTGCATCGCAGTGCTAGCTGTGCCACTAGAGATCCTGGTTCGAATCCAGGCTCTGCTGTAGCCGGCCGCAACCGGGAGACCAATGGGGCGGCGCACAATTGGTCCAGAGTAGGGGAGGGAATGGCCGGCAGGGAGGTAGCTCAGTTGGTAGAGCATGGCGTTTGCAACGCCAGGGTTGTGGGTTCGTTTCCCACGGGGGGCCAGTATGAAAATAAAAAAGAATAATGTATGCACTAACTGTAAGTCGCTCTGGATAAGAGCGTCTGCTAAATGACGTAAATGTATATTCTAATCATTTAATTCAATGTTCTACTACCACAAGCCTTATTAATTAAACTAATTCAGCTCCACACAAAGTTCTGTGACAAATAGGATTTCCAATGTCTGTGAGCAGAAAGAGGTCCATGTATCTCTGTCTAGCGTCTCCTCTTCCAGTACAGTCAGCGATGTTGAGTTTTTCCTCACCAAATGACCTGTTCGTATGTGTGTGACTGTGTGTGTGTGTGTGTGTGCATGTGCTTGTGTGTTTACGAGCGAGGGGACTGTCACTGTGGATGGGTTCTGCAGGTTGCCAGTGTCTGTGGCGCATGAATGTGTGCTGAGAGTTGCTGGGGACAAGTGAGTTGTAGTTATTACCCAGGTTGACATGGGTTCACCAGAGCATTAGCTATCTGATTTATAACACTACTCTCAGGACTATCGTGTTCCTCTTCCGGATGACAAACATGCTAATCTCCTACTTCTCCAATCCTGATCAAGAACCTGTCACTCCATTTTCTGTCTACTTCTTCTGAGAAAATGTTGTAGAAATAAAAGCTTTGTATGTAGCTAATGTGAGTAATGTGAGATTATTTAAAGTATTTTGGTCCATGCGTATGGGAACTAATCATAAAACAGGGAGATGTAGCCTAAACACAACAGCCTGCACACGTGTAGCCGGACCGGCCATGCACTTCTTTTTTTCTCTATCATAGTTTGTTAACATTACACAATCAATGCATGTTTATTTATTTATTTATTTTTTGTCATTTAGCAGACGCTCTTATCCAGAGCGACTTACAGGAGCAATTAGGGTTAAGTGCCTTGCTCAAGGGCACATCGACAGATTTTTCACCTAGTTGGCTCGGGGATTAGAACCTGCGACCTTTCGGTTACTGGCACAACGCTCTTAACCACTAAGCTACCTGCCGCCCCCATGTTCTATGGCGGAATGTAATTGTCTGTTGTAGAATTTGGAACTTGATGTGCACATTCATGTACAAAATTAACTGACCAAATTTAGTTTGGTCAAAGAGTTTGTATTTCTTGGGGGGCAGGGATCAGTGGAATAATACACAGAAAGGTTTGCAACTGTACGTTTGTACATTTACATTTTGGTATTTTACATTTTGCTCATTCAGTCAGTGCATTCAACTAAGGTAGATAAAATACCACATGTAAAAAGTTGATGTAACTGAGAATGTCGTTGTAGTTAAACTGGTCTGTTGGTTAGCTGGTGGAGAAGCTCATAGAAGCTCATGGGGGGCTTTGGCTGAGAGTTTCCTTTGCGAGGGTGGAAACTTCACAAACCGGATCTCCCAAATTCTAACACTTATGGACCCAGAACTTAATCATGCAGCTGACCAAATTACGCAAGATTTTAGTTATGGGTTAGACTGCTCTAATGAGTGACTGCAATCCACACTTTGGTTTTGGTAGAAATGTCACTGCCAAGAAACACTTATGTTAGTGTCACAGGGTGGAAAGATTTCTAGGTCTGGGTTGAGCAAGCAGTGTAAAAGCAGAGGCAGACAACAAAAAGGACAGTTTTTCAACATTTATTATAAGGCATGGTTTCCAGTGCTGTTCATTCTCTGACCAAGGAACACAAATAAACCATGTAAATATAAAACATACCAAATTACACAAAATAAACAAAAAGCACAGGAGGTGATGCAGCCCAGGAGGCAGGAATCCCTTTTCTTTAAGTTACTCTCACAATCCTCAGTAGCCACGTGCTCTCACCAAAATGCTGCACAAAGGCTCCACCATGCCTCCGTACTGCATTCACTTCCTGTGGGCTGCCGCCTAGAATACAAAAAGGGGGGGGGGGTTAAATACACAAATGATTTGTCAATTGTCAAATGAAAATGCTTGCTGCATTAATAATAATAAATAATATGCCATTTAGCAGACGCTTTTATCCAAAGCGACTTACAGTCATGCGTGCATACATTTTTTTTTGTGTATGGGTGGTCCCGAACCCACTACCTTGGCGTTACAAGCACCGTGCTCTACCAGCTGAGCTACAGAGGACCACGTAACTGAACTAACATGGGCAATAAGTCACACCTGTGACATTAACATGTTCAGACTAAAAACATTGTTTAGCTCAGCATAGTCTGAAGTTACACATCACACTATTACAGCAGTGTGACTGCTTTGGAATAAATTGTTCAATATATTTTCATAAACATCCTCTGTATTGTGTGCTTACTGTTTAAACATTGATATGTTCTAAGGGCCATTTTGAGACCTTGGTTTGTTTTATTCAGATCCCCATTAGCTTTTGCAGAAGCAACAGCTGTTGTTCGTGGGGGCCACACAAAAACATAAAACACGACAAGTAACCAAACACTGATACACTGATAGACAAGAACAGTCACACAAATATAAAATACAACGATATGCAAACAGTACAACTGAAGAATAATAGGTGTGTAGATTGTGTGCGTTAGAGTGGGATAGAGTGTGTCTGTGTGTGCGTGTGTTTGTGTGTGTGTCATTTCACAGCCCTATTGTGCCATGAGATGTTGTTTCATGAATTTTTTAAGGTCATTATTTGCTGTTTGCTTGAGTAATTGGAGATGGAAGGGAGTTCCATGAGATCATGGCTCTGTATAATACTGTGCTTTGCCGTGAATTTGTTTTGGACATGGGGACTGTGAAGTATGTATGGGATATGTCTTGTGGGGTATGTATGGGTGTCTGAGCTGTATGTTATGTGATTATGCAGACAATCTGGAATTTTCATCACAATAATATTTATCATAAAATGTAGAAGAGAAGCAGGTAATCTCTCATCAACCCTCAACCAGGTTGACATGCATGCATATTGTTGATGTTAGTTCTGTATGTGCAGTTAAGGGCAAAGTGTGCTGCTCTGTTATGAGCCAGCTGCAGCTTTGCTAGGTCTTTATTTGCTGCACTTGACCATATTACCGGACAGTAATCAAGATGGGACAAGACCAGAGCCTGAACAACTAGTACAGTTGATTTTTGTGTCAAAATTGCAGACATACCCCTCCCCATCTTCACAACAACTTTGTAAATATGACTTGACCATGATAATTGACCATCCAATGTCATACCTAGGAGTTTAGCTTCCTCTACTTGCTCAGTGGTCACATCCTTTATGCACAACTCCAGTTGAGGTGTAGGTCTTAGAGAATGTTTTGAAACAAATACAATGCTTCTAGTTTTAGATGTATTTAAGACCAGTTTATTATTTATCACCCATTCTGATACTGACTGTAACTCCTTATTTAGAATTGACATGTAGAGTCATCCACATAGCCATTCTAGCTTTGTGTAAGACCAGTGGCAAATCATTTGTAAAAATAGAGAAGTGTAACGGTCCAAGGCAACTGCCCTGAGGGACACCGTACAATACATATCTGATGGTAGAGAAGCTTCAATTGAAGAACACTCTCTGCATTCTATTGGATAAATAACTCTCCAACCATGTGATGGCAGGTGATGTAAAGCCATAGCAAGTTAGTTTTTATTATAACAATTTATGATCAATAACATCAAAAGCTGCACTGAAATCTAACAATACAGCTCCAACTATCATCTTATTATCCATTTCTTTTAACCAGTTATCCGTCATCTGAGTCAGTACAGTACAAGTTGAGTGCCCTTCTTTATATGCATGCTGAAAGTCAATAGTTAACTTTTTATCTGAAAAAAATAGTATTGTATTTGGTCAAACACAATTTTCTCCATCAGTTTACCAAGAACAGGCAGCACACTGATTGGGTGTCTGTTATTGCCGGTAAAGGGTGCTTTACTATTTTTAGGCAGTGGAATTACTTTACCTTCCTTCCACACCTGTGAACACACACTTCTTTAGGCTTTGGTTAAAGATATACCATTCCCGATAGTTTCCCATCAAACTATACCTGATGGCTAATCATTATTGATGGATAACAATAGTTTTTCCACCTCTCCCACACTAACTTGACCAAATTCAAAACAGCAATCCTTCTCTTTCATTATTAGGTATTTTATACAAAAATATGATAGTTCACTGTTCCGTGTTGTCATTTCACTTCTGAGTTTTTCCACTTTACTAGTGAAATAGCTATTGAAATGATTGGCAATATTGAAAGGTTTTGTTATAAGTTACCCATCAACTTCAATTAACGATTTAGGCAGCTGTCTTTCCACATCCCTACAGGGGAATAATTATTTTATTTAAAAACATTATTATTATTATTTTTTTTGGGGGGGGGGAATGGATCAGCTTAATATTGCAGATAGATTGTATCTTCTATCAATGTAATTGTCTGCATCACTTCCAATCCCCCATGTTTTTTTTATTTTTTATATATATACTCCCCTTTATTACTTTTCAACCCCACCATCCTTTCCCTACTTGGAGTAAATTAGTGAACAACAATGCCCAGGCCCAGGGGAATTATTTGTTTTTCACTTGACCGACGATACAACCACTGAAAACCTTGAGAGTAAAAGTGACCTGAGATTCACATTTTTGACTCTTTGTGATAGTTCTTCAGCTGCAAGCGACCCGGACTCGGAGCTGAAATGTTCCCATGAGACATAAACCTACCTTACCTCCCTCTGGGACTCCATCTCCTCAGCTCCTCCAATTAGAGGCATTCCCTCCAGCTACCAACACAAAAAAACACTGATCATGCACGTCTCTGACACTAATGCAGAAATAGCAAATCCCCTTCAAACATACATTTTCTTCTCTATGGTCTATGCAAACTAGCAGTTCACTGCTTAGAGCGCGAGACACAGCTAAAATTGTAATCAAAAAGGGTATACATTTTTTTACCTAACGTAAATGCAGTACGCAGGTACTGTGTAGTAGGCACTCCCAAAATTCTAGATTAAAAGATGTATGAGAAGAATAGACAGTGATCCTCTTTTAAACAGGACATACTGTGCTTTAAACTGCATTATGATTGAGAAAAAAACTATTATATGGTGACAACAGTTTTCTTAAAATTACAATGTACATTGTTTTCACAGATTCTTCTACAGGTGGACTTCAGAGCTGGATGAGGGAAGCTGATGCACCTGTCCTTGATATGAGGGCACTCTCAGTCGTAGCCTTTTCCTGCAGTCAAATGACCTAGTGGCCTCATGGGTGGAATGTTATTCATATTTTTCATCATTTCATAATTAATAAACATTTATTCAATTTTTTTACGTCAAAAATCTGGTGTTTCTATGTCAAACGGTTTTGTTAAATTTCAGTCTTCTGTGATGTATATAAAGTGTAATATCGGGATGCAAACTCAAAATGTAGTACATTTCAACTCTATATCTAATATTATTATTGTTAAGCCTATAACCATGTGTGTGAAGTGTATTTGTTTAAGACTACCAAGAAACACTATGTGTGACACTGATTTAGCCCACTGCAGTAAAAGGTTATTCATAACAATAAAAGAAAATCAGGGATGCAGACTCACCTTTGTGATGTGTGTGCACATGTGTGCACGCACACAAAGGTATGTTCGTTTCTGTTCCACCGCTATTTTTATCCCTGGCACACACTGTAGCTGGCCCCTCTGCCCTCTGATGTGTCTTTGATTCCTGGAGAGATAGATCGCTGTCCAAGCCAATAAACCACAGGTGCCAATTTGTGACGGAGTGTGGTTGACATGGTTACGCTCTCGTCGCCGTCTCTGGGTGGATGTAATACAGAGTAATGGTCTGTGCTCTCCACTTGGGGCCCTTGATTAGAGAGGCTTATTGGGCTCCCTGGAACACTGTGGTCTGACAGCCAACTCCACAACATATTTAATAGTGTCCATATACAGAATGACATGTAGTATATTCACTAGCTGAGGCAACGTCCTGCTCTCTGGTACTTACAACAGGAGGGCCTAAGTGGAAGCGTGCTGAACAGATATTCCACAGTGCTTTGGGTAATGGACAGAGCCGATTCCACATTATTTCTAATAAAAACACTTGCATGTACATTTTGACCTGAATGCAGGCTGTCTGTATTGAAGATATACAGTTTTGAAGTTACTTTCCTTATAACTAGCCATCATGAACTTCAATCGACATAAGAGAGGTCAAAGATTGGATAGAGAATACGTCTAACAGACAGTCAGAGAGTACACAGTGACAGTAGCTGTCTACTATACAGCATGTTCAATGGAATACATGCCTATTTTCTTCTCCAAGAATGAAGATGTACCTGGTAGACTTTGATTAAGAGAATATTTTGAGCAGTGTTCATGTTTGCTGTATTTTTTGCCTTAGAATAATGTTAGAGAGACATCAGGGAAAATGTAGAGAGATAAAATGATGGTGTTTCGAAAATAATGATCTAATCTCCCCAGATGGGCCTAGAATGCTGTGCACACCAGATGAGTTATCATTTTGATTGAATAAAAAAGGTCATTTAAATGAACAGCAAATGAGATTTGGGGATCAGGTGATTAGCGAGCGCTGCGATGCGGCAGGCAGGCAGGAGCCAGTGTTTCATTACAGGTTGACTGTATCAGTAGCAACTGATTTCCTCCCACAAGGAGATCTTCACAAGGCCGTTCACTTTTATCAGCACTGAATGAACCACTTTTTCATTAACAGCCAGGGATGGATGTCTGCAAAGAGAGAGAGAATTAAACAGGCAGCAACCAATCTATGTCACAACCATAACTCAGGATAGAGATGGAAATGAAAACAAATATAGTAAGACATAGATCACTGTGTTACTGCAATAGAATAGAAACTCACATTAGTATCTGCATTTTGGCTTGGTTTCATACTGGAGAAAATAATTTGGCCCTCTTCTAAGCTAAAATTACATTTGAACTGGAATGATCTCCCACATCTTATCACTCAGCAAGGGACCAGGAAATGTGAATTGGTGAGAGGCAGTTTGCGATATTCTTTTGGGGGACTTAAAGTCGAGTAAAAAAGTACTCTAGAGACAACCATTGACAGAGCCACTGCTGGAGAGCCCCCATCACTCCTCCTTGGCTTTCCCTGTCACACTCCACCCATCATCCCGCAGCTTAATGTCACGACCAGAGCAGGGCTGTATGTGAGCGATGGGGCCTGTGTCAGTCCTTCGCCTGCAGATTGATACCATTTACTAGACCCCTGCATGGTTGGTGGCTCGGCTCAAGAAGAGAGAGAGCCCCTCTGTAGCTCAGTTGGTAGAGCATGGCGCTTGCAACGCAAGGGTTGTGAGTTCGATTCCCACGGGGGGCCAGTATGAAAAATGTATGCACTCACTAACTGTAAGTCGCTCTGGATAAGAGCGTCTGCTAAATGACAAAAAAAAAAAAAAAGAGAGAGAACTAGAGTGAAGCAGAGGCGTCTGCACTGCAAGCATGAGTGTGAATCACCCTTTTAAAACAGACCATCGATATTACTGCAGCAGATGAGCTGTAGGGTCAGGCAGTCAAGGTCGCAGAGAGAACTCCATCATGTAGATCGCAAACACCAGGAAGGCTTGATGGAGATTGGACACAGTTCATCCCCCCTTCTAAAAGAGCCTTGAGAAAGCCTAATGTTTTACAGGTGGCAGTAAGCAAACAGAAAACCCAACAGGCTTTGTTGACATGATGAAGAGGCCTTGGTCCCAATAATAAACAATATAATGATTTGTATGGTCGTCATTTGGATCGGTTCTGACAAGCATCTGGGGGCTAATGAGGAAAGCTGCATATAATGTGGTACTGTACATATGAAAGCTGTCCTATGAGAGGAGCCTGAGTGGTACTAAGCAGTCATAAAAGCTATTTTCTAGCATCATTTACTGCATTAGAGCCAGAGACAGTGTATACAAATTCACATTGTCACCATGGAGATGTAATGTGGAAAGGCCAGTAAATCAAAGTGAGTATAAATGAAGCAGATCCACATTAATGATGGCTAATTAGCTCATAATGATGGTGGCTGGAGGGCTTCTGCTGGTTCAGAGTAGTGTCATATGTGACCGACTGCCTCGATTCGGTCTTATGTAGCAACATTTGAAATTGTGTTTTTTACATTGGATAAAAGTAGAGACTCAGAGCTAGAGAATTGTATATCATACACTGCAGTTGAGGAACAATGGCAAAGTAATTCTGCTTTTGAAAGTTGATAAACTTGTAACCCACTTTTGAGAAAATGGCCCTTGAATGTTTTGGTACACCTACTGGAGAGCTCTTCTTTGTCTACACCCATTCAGCACCCATCTCTTTAAGGCTTCACATGTGAGGCCATGTGGTAAACACACGCTATATCAAATAAAATTTACGTTTATTTGTCACATGCACAGGATACAGAAGGTGTAAATGGTACACTGAAATGGTTACTTGCATAGTAGCAATATCAAAAACAGAAAGTTATTAGATGATGCTTACCCGGCTAAATGTATGGGTCATGTGAAGGAAATGCTATAACCACCCCCCAGCCACATCTAGCTAAGTGGATGGGTTGCTATTGTCTAGACGTGTACACATGTTCATGAAATACAATAGATGGTCGTGATCACCCCCAGACACACCTGGTTAATTTGATGGGTCATGTAATAATCCGGCCGAAATTGAGTATTTTGTTTAGACTGATCTGTCGATAGCGCCTGCTAAATTCAGGGCATCAATGTTGTTGAGAAAAGTAGCAAAACTTTTGTTGTTCTCGATGGGTAACGTTCTATCTTTCAAAAATGGCGCGGTAGAAAGGACTATCAACACATAAAGAACAGCTCACGTTACAGACAGAAGCATGATACATCGCAGACCAATCCAAACTCATCTCCCAGCATGTCCAGCCCACCCATTATCTCAGCCAATCATGGCTAGTGGGAAGGTTCCTGTCTTTTTCCGTGGCTAAACCAACTATGCTTATAATTTAACAACTTTATTCGTATTTACGGATGGAATACAAGTTTGGTATTAAGGCACATGAAAGTTCACATGTTCCAGAAGGCATTTCTGCCAAAAAACACATTTTGGCACAAAATAAATGTTTACGTTCAAATGCCTCTGCTCTGAAGTAGTGACTTGTGACATATGCCTAGTTTCCTGAAACGAGTCACATATGTAAGGGCCATAGCTTGCTCTTAATACAGATCATTTTACCCATCCCCGGGGCACTTTAAAAGTGACATATTTGAACATTTCAAAAGGCAGTGTTGTTCATAATAAGAATAATGTAACCAAATGCATTTCAATAGAAAAAATACAGAAACGGGTTGACTTCACAGCAAGGGTCGTATTATTGGGAGTATAATACAGAACCTTTGTTTCTGCCAGGTTGGTCTAAAAACTGTGTACCCGTGGGAGGAAGGGACTCACCTGTGTTCTGAGGTCTCACTGTGAGTGTTTATTCCTCAGTACCTCTAGTCCCAACACCTACACATCCTTTCTGCTTCTCACTGTCGAGAAGATGCTGCATCTTCGTTCAGGAAGAGCAGGATAGCGTTTTTTTCGTCATGAATCTTGTTTTGGAGGCAGCTCTGTAGAGTGGTCACTAGCTGGCACAGCCACAAAATCTGATTTATTTAAATGCTTTACCCCTTTTTCTCCCCAATTGGTCATTACAATCTTGTCTCATCGCTGCAACTCCCCCGGGAGAGGCGAAGGTCGAGAGCCATGCGTCCTCCAAAACACGACCCTGCCAAGCCTCACTGCTTGCTTAACCCGGAAGCCAGCCGCACCAACGTGTCAGAGGAAACACATCCAACTGATGACAGCTTGCAGGTGCCCCAGTCGCCACAAAGAGTCACTAGAGCACGATGAGACAAGAAAATCCTGGTTGGCCAAACCCTCCCCTAACGCAGACTACGCTGGGACAATAGCGCGCTGCCCCATGGGTCTCCCGGTCACGGCACAGCCTGGGATCGAACCCGAGGCTGTAGTGGCACCTCAGCACTGCGATGCAGTGCCTTAGACCACTGCGCCACTCGGGAGAGCCCATAAAATCAGATTTTAAACCTAACCCTTAAATCAGTGGTCACCAACCGATTTGTCGTGATCGACTGGTCGATCTTCAAGGCATTCCTAGTCGATCACCAAACATTTCTGTTGAAAAGCCAAAAATAAAGGCTTGTGCTCCTTTTATTTTTGTATTTGTGTTGCGCGGCGGACCGGAAGATCTGTGGCTATATCGAGTGCGCCTACTGCGCTGGCCAATTGGATAGCTCAAATCACCTTACCTATAGCTTCTACGACCCCAGCCACAGCAAAGTTTGATGCTAGCCTACGTGAGATTTCAGCACTGTCAACACTGTTTTAATTCAACACTATTACAAAACATAAAACACGATTCTCCCTACTTCCACTATCGCTGCAGTGAATGAGTAGCTAAGTGTATCGACAGCCCTGTGTTTTTATTATTATTAGCAGCTCATCGTGTCGATTTTAATATCGAGGAATATTTCACTTTCTCTGGTCATAGGAATAACAAGAATTTGTGCTTGAGACAGATGCAGTGCGATTGGAGTTACGCAATCAGGTGGAAGACGGTGTCCCCTCTCTATGGAGGAAAGGAAGGAGAGAGCAGGGACCGTGAGAGGCGGACCCTCTGCTGCTCTCTCACTCCCAATGCTAAGACTAATGTTGTGTTCAAAACAACTGTGAACATGGAAGTCGGAAATCTCAGACTTCCGACGTCAGTGCATTCAAGACAACTGGGAACTCCAAGTTGGAAACTTGGGCATCTTTCTAGAGCTCAGACTTTCTGACCTGAAGATCACTCGTATACCTCGTTTTTTCTCGAGTTCCCAATTGTCTTGAAAGCACCATGAACATCAGATGAAGGTAACATCAGTCGAGTAAAATAAAAAAGCTAATTATTTGAAAATTATTCAAATTCATGCTCAGCTGTGCCTCGCAAGTCTACACCAACTGATCTATTTTGTTATCAAACCTTGAGTTTTGAAATATAATAGGCCATGGTCTGAGAATAACAATATTGGCAGGCCAGGCATATAGCCAATATGCTGTGATAATGTACTAGTCCTACTGTACAAACCTCATTCCTACAGAACTGTTTTTATTAGGTTAATATAAAAATTTCTAAATCATGTACAAAAAAAAATCTGAGCGGTAGATCTCGGCTTTGCTTTTTGACTGCAAAAGTGATCTTGACTCAGAAAATGTCTGCCTTAAATTAAGACCATTAATTTTTACAATATAGCCCATTTTGACTTTGCAGCTGGCCTATCTAAGGGGAAGTCGCTCAGTTCTGCCTCCAGGACAAGACTCATGAAAATAAACGTCAACCTGCCCAGGAAGACTGTCAGCTGTGGTTATTCATTCTGCAGGCACTTTGCAGACAGGAGCACCTCTGGTGATATTGCCCATGCCTTCATGTCAGGCTTTTTGAAATTCAAATGTCGTCTTCCACTGTAGAGTCCCACCGACGACTTTCAAAGCCTTAGGGAAAAAAAGGAAAATAGCTGTGACATGACTGTCACAACGTAAGAAGAACCGGAGGCACATTGCCTTCATCTCAAAATAGATAACTGGGTTAAAAGGCAAAAATGCTAAAAGATTACAAAGTAGTGGATGTGTGGCAGTGTCTGTAGGGCATCAGCTGGGTGTGAGGAGTTGATGTTATACATTACTGCTTTTCTGAGTGAAGGAATTCCATACTTAGAAACCCAACCCTGTTATGACAGAAATGTCATAAAGAGTTTGAATAGGAAGCAGCTTAACCAAATTTGCAGACATATGCTGAGAATACTTTTCCGGAGCCAAGCTGTCAATCCAAGCAGCACAAATTAAGATGAAGGTATTTACTTCTCAGTACGACAAATTTGAGTAAATTCTGCTAAAATACATACATCTATGTTGATTTGACAGGAATGCACTATGCACAATTAAATGTTTTAATGAATGCGAAACATAATGGTAAGAATTACAGATAGTGAACATTCTGAGATATGGTTAAATTGGTGGATTTGGCCAAGGAAAGCCTTTGGAATATTGCATGCTGCTGTCATGCCCCTGACCTTGAGAGCCCTGTTATTTCTCTAGTTAGTTTGGTCAGGGTGTGAATGCTAGTTGATCTAGGTTATATATTTCTATGTTGGCCGGGTGTGGTTCCCAATCAGTGGCAGCTGTTGATCATTGTCTCTGATTGGGGATCATACTTAGGCAGCCATGTTGCCTACCTTAGTTGTGGGATCTTGTTTCTGTTTCGGCTTGTTGCTGTTAGCGTTTAGAACTTCACGTTCTGTTGCTTTTGTTATTTTGTCAAGTGTTTATTTAATAAATTAAACATGTACGCATACCACGCTGCACCTTGGTCCGACCATTTATACAACAAACGTGACAGCTGCGTTCTACTCATTCTGTTCTCCCTGGTAAATTAATAACACTGCCCATAATAATTATTTAATGTATGTTTGATTAATTTGTCCAAGTGTGAAGTCTTCTACATTAACCACGTACTGTCAAATACATTTTACTTACATTGACACAAGCAATTTTTCTAAAGATACATAGCCTGGTCATAGCTGATATTGTTTTTCTTCCCTTCTTGGTCGGTAAATGTAACTGGGAAGGGAATATGTTGTCCTTGAATGAAGCTATCTTATTTCACAGCAAGTTATAGCCGAATGCTCTGCTCACTCTTCTCACAATGGAAATTGTACTAAAAATGTATTTGATATCTTGACCCAGTCAATCCAAGATAATACCATGATAGTAAATACCTGCTCTCTCCACTGTTTCATTTTATTATATAACTTACAGGGCTCTAACAAATTATGTGGATGTCTGATAGCGCCCCAGGAGAGGGTTGGTAAACGCTGATATAAGGCATCAATGTGCAGAGCCTACTGTATATTTGGCTCAAATAGATCCATATCACTTCACTGGGTGGAATTGCTTTTACTGAACAATCAACACCCACAGATGATAATGCACAATGCCCCATTTTATATTGGTCAACCTATCTCAAAAGGAGATGATCAAACTTCAGAATTCTCTCTGCTAAAGGATTCTGTCCTGTTTTTGGGTGACCTTCCTTGTCAATGCAGCTTCACGGTTCATTGGAATATTAGTATGTGAGTGAGCATGAGCTACGTTACTGTGCATTTAATTATTGGAATTCATCCGATGTTACATTCAGTGTAACACCCTTAAACAAAACATACATCCACACGCACTGTACTGTACAGTATGTCCACAGAGCCAACCCACCTACTCCGAGCCAGCCTCCCTGCAGTGTAAAAGGATGTGATAACTGCAAACAGTCATCATCTGTAGAGGGGTTACCAACAGGCCAGGGGGTCCTCTCTCTCTCTCTCTCTCTCTCGCTCTCTATCTCTCCCTCCCACCCTCCCTTCCTCCCCCTCTCTCTCTGTATCACTCTTTCTCTCTCTCTCTCTATCTCTCCCTCTCGGTGGTAAATAAACACCATATGTTTGTGTCTGGAGCCCCCATGGTGATGGACTGCAGCTCAGACAGGATATGACATAGTGATGGTGATGAGCGCCCATAAGGCCATAGTTGAAGGGCCTGCAGCATTAAGCACAGATGGCTGTGGCAGTGTGTGGTAGTGTGTGTGTGTGTGTGTGTGTAACTGCCTTCCCGCGTGTGCAGGAGCAGGTTGCCATGTTGTTGCCTTGTGTGTGAAGGTTAAGCGCAACCATAGGGAGAAGAGCTGTCAACAATCAAACTGAATCTCACCTGTGAAATACGCTTATTGCTCTGTCATCACTGCAATTCAATACTGCTATTATCACATAAATGGTTACCAAGTCTGGCAGCTTTACCATCAATGACTAAACCAGCCATAATACTGCTGTGAATTGCTTTAAGGAGCCTACTATTTAGGAAGTAATAATGCGTTGTTTGGGCCTGCATTCCCCGCAGCTCCTTGTCTCTGATGTCAGCTAGGCATCCTAGCAGATGTTGGTCATGTCACGGCTCCAGGGTGTCTGTGTCTGGATGTGTGGGTGTGTCTACAGCTTGGAGATATCACCCAGTTTATAATTCAGGGTGTGACGGGGGCCGTGTAATTTGTTTGCATAAAATCTCATAGAAATATTAAGTTAAGAGTGCAACAGCCTCGATAGGCTATACTCTTACTGGAGAGAGTCCAAAGGAAGGGAGGAGGATTGCTAAATTAGCTGTGTTTCATTTTGGATTGGGTAAAGATGTGTCTTTTGAGGATCACTTTTCATCACCATAATTGTCTCTTAATATCGGTTGAATTGTGGATGTTTGGTCATATGAATTGAGTCTGGTATCTGGTCACAAAGCAATATCAGCAGATTTGTAATTATTTCACTATGATAATATGTGCCAGGGTTGGGGTCAATTCCATTTAAATTCCAGTCAATTCAGAACGTCAACCAATTTCTAATTCCACATTTTCCTAATTGAAAAGCATTGAAGAGAGTTGGAATTTGAGTTAGAATTTCAGTGTACTTCCTGAATTGAAATGGAATTGACCCCAACTCTGTTATGTGCATTATCACAAATGTGTGTGTGTGTGTGTGTGTGTGTGTGTGTGTTAGAATACAGTATGAACTAATTTTGTCATCTGATATAGAATTCTATGTATACAAGTTTTTGTGACGGCAGCAGCGTTTGCTGAATGATGTAACATTTAGGTTAAAGGATTCCAAACATCCCGTGGAGGATCTAATGAGGGGGAAAGAATCTCTGTTTTCTCAGTCTCTCAGACATTCATGCCAGTAGTCCTCAACAGACCAGATGTCCTGTAGTAGAAAGACATCTGCAATTGCTGGAGAGGAACCCTATGGTGCCAGACAGAGAAATAGACAAAATCCTCCCCATCCTCTCAATAATTCAACAAACAGAGTAACAGCAATTATATTAAGTGCCTGATCAATTATTAATTCAACCACATGCATTATTGACTTGGCAAGCCGGAACATTATTCTGACTTTGTAGTTGTGACTGTCCTACAAGAGGAAGCAGCAGCGTCAAACCAACTGCCTGTACATATTGCTGTTGTATTTCTTGAGTTGACCAATGTGGGGCTGTGGATATGTAACCGGTGTGAAGTGGCTAGCTAGTTAGCGGTGCGCACTAGTAGTGTTTCAATCGGTGACGTCACTCGCTCTGAGACCTTGAAGGGGCTGCGACTTTTGTGGAGCGACGGGTAACGGTGCTTCGAGGGTGACTGTTGTCGATGTGTGCAGAGGGTCCCTGGTTCAAGCCCAGGTAGGGGCGAGGAGAGGGACAGAAGCAACACTGTTACAGATAGACAATGAGGACAACAGACAGGGATGGAGTTGAGAGGGGACACACAACACTCATTGAGTGATTCAACAGAAACTCCTTTTCCGCAAACTGTTGGACCCTGATTGCGATGAACAACCTGAAAACTTTGTCACACTAATCCTTTTTTCTCCCTGCAATGATTTCCACTAGCTTTCCACGGCATGGGTTTTACTATCATTTAATCCGCTGTGTGTGGAGACAATCTGTGTCTACTGACATAAAAAAGGTAAGCAAAATAAGCAAAATATCTTATTGTGCACACCAGTAACTTTATCTAAGGGTATACAGTAATGTGACAAATACATTGTTTCCTCAATATGTGCTTTATGCATTATATATACTGTGTGGCCTGCATCACTAGGGAGTCTGCTATGCTCCACTAATGCGATTTGAAGCAGAGAGTTTAAAGAATTTCTAATGAGAGTAAATTTTTCACAGCTGATCAGTGTAAGCTGCAGGCACATCAAAAGGTGTGTCAGCGTTAGATCTGAGGCAAACTGATGAGTATTCTATGTGGCAGCTGAACTTTGACAAAGCTGAAACTGTGCCTTTTCATGTGAGCTGTGCTCGCTGCATGTTAACTTCACAGCTCAGCATATCTACTATTTACTTACCCCAAAATACATAAATAAAGTAAAGCCTCCTGGAACAGCAACTCCTCCCTTTGAAACAACTACTGAGGAGCTGTTGAGTTACTTACTGTATACCACTTTATGATTCTCACGGCACCACATGCAAGGCTCTTGTCAGACTGTTTCCTTCATTTTCCTGTATTGATGTATGATGGAGCGTGTGCTGTTTCCATGGCAGGGAGGGGAGCTCTCCCTTTGAGCAGCACAGGGGCATTCACACACCAGTCATTTATCACTCTGACAGTGGAAAACAAGTTCACTAAACATAGGGACAATAATGGGGAGAGAGAGAGAAGAGAGAGAGAGAGAGAGAGAGAGAGAGAGAGAGAGAGAGAGAGAGAGAGAGAGAGAGAGAGAGAGAGAGAGAGAGAGAGAGAGAGAGAGAGAGAGAGAGAGAGAGAGAGAGAGAGAGAGAGAGAGATTTCTGTGATTGAATTAGCCTGGAACAAGTAAAAAATGTAAATTCAACAAATATGCATCACCCACACGAGAGAGCATTTCCATATTCAAGCAATGCCATTTCAAATGATCCACGATCCATGTCATCACATTGAAACTCATGCAGTATATAGGGCCTAATCATATTCCTCATTAAAACACCATAAGATTAATAATCATTTTTGTAGTGCATATACTCATCTACCCAATGCGTCTTAGATAATGCAGTTGAACTGGGAGGTAAGCTCTATTAGGAGATCAGTCTGAAATCATACTGTCAATTTTACACGTCTCATGGGCCATTCTGTGGGTGTAATTGTACAGTAGAACCTGTCTGCTGGGGACTAATAATACCTGCTGCTGACAGTAGGGTGTCAATGTCTCTCCTGGAATGCTAAACGGAACGAAGAAGCAGGATGTGTTTGTGTGTGTGTGTGTAGAGAGAGAGAGTGTCACGTTTCAGGAGAAGACCCAGATGCAGACAGTATCGAAGTAACAAAAGTTTATTACAAATACAGGGGGCAGGCAAATGACAGGTCAAGGGTAGGCAGAGGTCAGTAATCCAGATCAGAGTCCAAAAGGTACAGAACGGCAGGGTCTCAGGGTCAGGGCAGGCAAAGGTCAATAATCCAGGGTGGTGTGACAAGGTACAGAATGGCAGGCAGGCTCAGGGTCAGGGCAGGCAGAATGGTCAAAACCAGGAAAACTAGAAAACAGGAACTTGAGAAAGACAGGAGCAAGGGGAAAAACGCTGGTAGGCTTGACGAAACAAAACGAACTGCCAACAGACAAACAGAGAACACAGGTATAAATACACTGGGGATAATGGGGAAGATAGGCAACACCTGGAGGGGGGTGGAGACAATCACAAAGACAGGTGAAACAGATCAGGGTGTGACAGAGAGAGAGAGAGAGAGAGAGAGAGAGAGAGAGAGAGAGAGAGAGAGAGAGAGAGAGAGAGAGAGAGAGAGAGAGAGAGAGAGAGAGAGAGAGAGAAAGAGGACACACAAACAACAGAGTCAGCATCGCATCCTTCTCTTTGAAATGTTAGCACCTCCCCAATACTTTTGAGTCTGAATTATTTTGATTTTTGTTAAAGGTAAGACACATTCAGTTAACTTTAGTTCAAGGCAAGCCGAGTCCATCAGTATCACAGTGATTTATCTATCTCTTTTGACAAGTGTCAGTTTTATGATGCATCTTTAATAACTGAGCATCTGGTACGTGACAGAGAGCCTTGAGCTCATACCAGAGAAAGAGCCTGGGAAAAACAGCAGTCTGGTCTGGACAGACTACAGATGGCTGAAAGAATGCTTCTGAATCTCTATTACTGTATAATAGAGCATGCACTTACATTTAAATTGAGTTATCTCCCTCTATTGAGCAATTTAGGGGTGACTGCCTGCAATAAAAGCTGGGCTCCCTGCTTGTGCCCCGCTTGTGCCATCAAACCCCTGCAACTGATCCAGAACGCTGCAGCCCGCATGGTGTTCAACCTTTCCCATGTCACCCCTCTCCTCCGCACACTCCACTAGCTTCCAGTCGAAGCTCACATCCACTACAATACCATGGTACTTGCCTATGGAGCAGCAAGAGGAACTGCCCCTTCCTACCTTCAGGCACTGCTCAAACCCTACACCCAAACCCGAGCACTCTGTTCTGACATATCTGATTTCTTGGCCCTCCCACCCCTACGGGAGGGCAGCTCCTGCTCAGCCCAGTCCAAGCTCTTCTCTGTCCTGGCACCCCAATGGTGGAACCAGCTTCCCCCTGAAGCTAGGACAGCAGAGTCCCTGCACAGCTTCCGAAAACATCTGAAACCCTACCTCTTCAAAGAATATCTTAAATAATCCCACTGCATCCCACCCCCAAAAAAAGAAGCCTTTCGTGAACTAACACTCGCACTTTACTATTTTCTTTCTTAATAGCTCTGACTTTGCTGATAGCTACTTTATTGAGGAAAAATGTACCTGCTATGACTGTGATATGTGGTTGTCCCACCCAGCTATCTGAAGATGAATGCACTAACTGTAAGTCGTTCTGGATAAGAGCATCTGCTAAATGACTCAAATGTAAATAAAACAACACATGTTCCTGTATGCTCCACAGTAACAGCAAATACAGGAAGTACTGTGTTGGAATATAATGAGAGTGTCATGTATCAAATGAGGCCTTGAAATTCAGGCAAGCCTGAGGGAAAGGGTCACGTGGAGGTAAGGTAATTCACGTAAAAATAGACATTCAAATCAAATCAAATCAACGCTACGACACAATAATGATCATATGACAGTGTAAGCCCATAATTTCATTCTCATCATAGTTCATTTCACATTCTCCTGCCCCTGTCCTGACACATCTATGAGATCCAACACTGGGCTTTTGTGAGGAATGCTGTCAGGAAATAATATGATGTTCTTTGATAGAACAAATATAGCAGATGGGGTGGTGATGCCCTGAGCCTGAGCCCAAGTGCCCAACACCTCCCTGGCCTGGCTTGGCCTGGGTTTGCACCCAATTCAAATGACTTCCTGCAGAGCAAAGAGACCAGTAATCAGATTAACTGAGGACTTGGGGAGTAAAACATAACATGTTGTTTTCCTCATGAACTCTGAGACCCCAAGACTTTCCCGGCCGTCAGCCATCCTCTTCAACGTCTGCCATTGTCCCTGATCTCCTGTCCAGGTCCTGTTCTGGGCTTGGATCACTGGGGAGAAAACCCATTTACTGAAAAATTAAATCACTTCTCTAATGTATCTGAGTCATTGTCACATAGAGAGAAAACAATTGTACATTGATCCTGGAATTCAATTAGTGGTTGGGACTTGGGACAAAATAATACTACATTTAATTGTATTTTTCTTTTGTGATTTTTCATGGGCTGGAGCTGCATGTATAACATTGTTGACTGTGTTTGTTATGGCTGTTTTGTGAGGTTCTTTTTTTATGTTGTGGGAAAACTCAATACAAATATAATCACCAAAAAATAAAACATTATACACTGTTGGCCTAAATGGAACATCAGCTCTGTGCCAATAAACAGCTGTAAGGTTAACCATGTATGAACTCTGTCCTGCTCTGTACCTGACACCTTGGGCTCTATTTTCACCTGGCTCTAAGGTGGCAGTAGTGTCAAATGCACACTCTGCTATTTTCCAACACTTGCACCAGGGTTGGTAATTTACCTGTCTAACATCAGCTCGCTAGCGCTGAGGTGGGAGGGGTGGAAATATTTGAGGTGTGTCCTTAAAAACATGCATCAAACTGCCAATTTTGGGCAGCGCAACTGGAGATATTTAAGACCGACTAAAAGCTGGTCTTAGCAGTTGGTTAGGGTATCAATTTTGACATGGCAGTAGCCTAATCAGTGGCATATCATCAATGTTTTATTAAAATATCACCTTTGAGAGCAACAAAACAGTCAACAGACATTCCCCTTTCGTCTGTGTATTATTTGCGTCCAGCTTCTTTGAAAGGTTTGGACTCATTAGGCTATGCGCGATGCCCATTGAATGAAAGGTAAGTGACTGTAGGAACCCTGTTTGGGAACATCAAGTCATTAAAAAAATACTGTTCATTGTTTTCCGTTGATCATTTTGTTTAAAAAAAAGACATCTTCCACTTTCCTCTGTTGGACCGAATTGTGTGAATTCCAATTAATCGCTGTCCGTGGTGCTGAATTCGAAATTTGAATGCAATGTATAGACTAATATTTCCATGTTGAAGCCAATTACGTATTTAATGTAAAAAAGAAAACTAGGCTACATGTTTGTTATAACTAGGCTTATTGTAAAGTACTGTATACTATTTAATAAACTATATTCAATGGATAGGATAAACATCTATTCCTCCTGCTGAAGAGCCCTTAGGCCTACATGTGCACACAGTGCCTTATGCTCATGGAATGAGAGATACAATTTAAGATATCATGCTTCTTTCCGCATCTTATTTAGAAATATTGTTGTTGTGTAAAAAAAAAAGTATTGCTTGTTTTTCATTTAATTTGATTAAAAGACAAACGTATTAGAATGATTCACCCTCCATGTAGCTTCATGGTGAGAACGTCCATGGCTCTCATGCAATGCAGTTTAGGAGCCGTCTACTATTTCTGGAGAAGTGCAATCTGTAAGATGGTTCCATGATGTTTATAAAACATGACAATTGGGAGCAGTAGGCCTATAATAATGGTGAGTGGACATTCCCCCTTTCTCTTTATATTGGATCTTTGTCTAGCTCCTGTGAAAAGTTTCAATGCATTCGCAAAACCCTCCAGTCTAAGTTGACTTAAAATTACAACATATGCATGCCCACAGGGAGCAGTTATGATGCCTGTAACTATATTTAGACATAGTCTAATTTGATTAGCCTAGAATTATTATTGATGAGCCTTTATCAATAGTGCATTTCTTGCTTATTGACAATGTTTGGCTGAGACATAATGCAATTTACAGCAGGCCTAGCCCCTACAGTGGGGAAAAAAGTATTTAGTCAGCCACCAATTGTGCAAGTTCTCCCACTTAAAAAGATGAGAGAGGCCTGTAATTTTCATCACAGGTACACGTCAACTATGACAGACAAATTGAGAAAAAAAAATCCCGAAAATCACATTGTAGGATTTTTAATGAATTTATTTGCAAATTATGGTGGAAAATAAGTATTTGGTCAACTACAAACAAGCAAGATTTCTGGCTCTCACAGACCTGTAACTTCTTCTTTAAGAGGCTCCTCTGTCCTCCACTCATTACCTGTATTAATGGCACCTGTTGGAACTTGTTATCAGTATAAAAGACACCTGTCCACAACCTCAAACAGTCACACTCCAAACTCCACTATGGCCAAGACCAAAGAGCTGTCAAAGGACACCAGAAACAAAATTGTAGACCTGCACCAGGCTGGGAAGACTGAATCTGCAATAGGTAAGCAGCTTTGTTTGAAGAAATCAACTGTGGGAGCAATTATTAGGAAATGGAAGACATACAAGACCACTGATAATCTCCCTCGATCTGGGGCGCCAATGTGGCGATCTCACCCCGTGGGGTCAAAATGATCACAAGAACGGTGAGCAAAAATCCCAGAACCACACGGGGGGACCTAGTGAATGACCTGCAGAGAGCTGGGACCAAAGTAACAAAGCCTACCATCAGTAACACACTACGCCGCCAGGGACTCAAATCCTGCAGTGCCAGACGTGTCCCCCTGCTTAAGCCAGTACATGTCCAGGCCCGTCTGAAGTTTGCTAGAGTGCATTTGGATGATCCAGAAGAGGATTGGGAGAATGTCATATGGTCAGATGAAACCAAAATAGAACTTTTTGGTAAAAACTCAACTCGTCGTGTTTGGAGGACAAAGAATGCTGAGTTGCATCCAAAGAACACCATACCTACTGTGAAGCATGGGTGTGGAAACATCATGCTTTGGGGCTGTTTTTCTGCAAAGGGACCAGGACGACTGATCCGTGTAAAGGAAAGAATGAATGGGGCCATGTATCGTGAGATTTTGAGTGAAAACCTCCTTCCATCAGCAAGGGCATTGAAGATGAAACGTGGCTGGGTCTTTCAGCATGACAATGATCCCAAACACACCGCCCGGGCAACGAAGGAGTGGTTTCGTAAGAAGCATTTCAAGGTCCTGGAGTGGCCTAGCCAGTCTCCAGATCTCAACCCCATAGAAAATCTTTGGAGGGAGTTGAAAGTCCGTGTTGCCCAGCGACAGCCACAAAACATCACTGCTCTAGAGGAGATCTGCATGGAGGAATGGGCCAAAATACCAGCAACAGTGTGTGAAAACCTTATGAAGACTTACAGAAAACGTTTGACCTGTGTCATTGCCAACAAAGGGTATATAACAAAGTATTGAGAAACTTTTGTTATTGACCAAATATTTATTTTCCACCTTAATTTGAAAATAAATTCATTAAAAATCCTACAATGTGATTTTCTGGATATCTCATTTTGTCTGTCATAGTTGACGTGTACCTATGATGAAAATTACAGGCCTCTCTCATCTTTTTAAGTGGGAGAACTTGCACAATTGGTGGCTGACTAAATACTTGTTTTCCCCACTGTATATCAGTGCGGGTATATTTAACATATTTCCATAGGCCTATTGAAGCCATGCAATTACTTAGAACAATGTGGACTTCAATCAGGCTATTAAACAAACTAGGCTATAACGGACTAACATTTGAATTGGAGTTGATAAAAACGCAATACATGAAGCATGTTCTGATTGGCCAGTGTAGGGTCAAGCCCTTTCGCGCCACCGCCAGCTACTGCGCCCATAATTCCCACTGTGAAAATATAAAAAATATTTCTGACACACCCCCAGACCTATAGCCCACTAGCCCGCCAGCACTAAGATTTACCATTGCATGTGGTTTGTTAAAACAGAGCCCCTTAAGTTAATTATTAGCTGTGCAAGGGCAAACCAATACTTTTTATTTTATTGAAAAATGCCTTATCAGTTTATTATAATTTTTTACCAGTTTACTGTAACCCTGCAACTATTGATGCAGTACCCAACAACTATTGATGAGGGTTCAGGTGGGCCTTTGCGCTTCATCAAACAAAGGCCAAGGGGGTGCTAAACCACAATGACAAAAATCATGAGAATGCCTTACCAAGAAAAACTTCCAAAAGGACTAATTCCAGGTAGAAAGGAGTTAGAGCACTTAACAACAACAAAAGCAGAGATTGCTTTCTCTTCTTTCTTTCACGGGCTTAGACATGACAGGGACAGAACAAGGTGTGACAACTCCTGGGATCATGAATATTCATAAGTTATAATAGGACGTTCTGTGGCTGCTGGCATGACAAGGCACATCTGTACCAGTGGGATTTTCCTGGAAGAGGAAGGTGGAGAGAAAGGTGGAGAGGAGGGGGAGAATTGGCAAGAAAAACGTGTGACAAGGCTGAGTAAGGGCAAATCAACTGGTCTCAAAGTAGGATCGTTAGACAGTGAGTCTACATGTCATTCATACCAGGAACCATCTAGTGTCAGTCATCAGTAAGGGCCTCATCCCCAGACTGTATAAAATAAATAATACAAATACTGCTATATTGTATGCTATTTTTTAAATTATACTTTTATAATAATACAGTTGCTCAGAGAAATAGATTTTGTAAAAAAAAGTAATAAAATAAATCAAAAAAATATAGGGGTCAAAATGATTGGCACCCCTGTTTTCAATACCGTAGCAACCTCCTCACTGAGCCTTTTTCTAAAATGTTTTATGAGATTGGAGAACACACTGAGAGGGATCTTAGAAGATCATCAAGGACAACAACCACCCGAGCCACTGCCTGTTCACCCCGCTATCATCCAGAAGGTAAGGTCAGTACAGGTGCATCAAAGCTGGGACTGAGAGACTGAAAAACAGCTTATATCTCAAGGCCATCAGACTGTTAAATAGCCTTCACTAGCACATTTAACTGGCCACTTTAACAAATGGAACACTAGTCACTTTAATAATGTTTACATATCTTGCATTACTCATCTCATATGTATATACTGTATTCTATACTATTCTACTGTATCTTAGTCTATGCCGCTCTGACATTGCTCGTCCATATATTTATTTATGTATTCTTAATTCCGATGCTTTACTTAGATTTGTGTGTATTTGGGTATACGTTGTGAAATTGTTAGATATTACTTGAACACAAGCATTTCGCTACACCCGCAATAACATCTGCTAAACACGTGTATGCGACCAATAAAATGTGATTTGATTTGACTTAGACCATTCCTCCACACAGAATCTTTCCAGATCCTTGATATCCTGTGTCTGCTTTTATGGATTGCCCTCTTAAATTCAAACCACAGGTTTTCAATGGGTTTCAAGTCCAGAGACTGAGATGGCCATTGCAAAATGTTGATTTGGTGGTTAATTAACTATTTCTTTGTGGATTTTGATTAGTTCTTGGGGTTATTGTCTTGCTGGAAGATCCACTTGCAGCCAAGTGTCAGCTTCACGGCAGAGGCAACCAGGTTTTGGGCTAAAATATTGTAGTACTTAGTAAAGTTCATGATGCCGTTGAACTTAACAACGACCCCAGGACCAGTGGAAACAAAATAGACCCATAACATCAAAGATCCACCACCATATTTTACCGTAGGTATGAGGTACTTTTCTGAATATGCTTCTGTTTTTCAACACCAAACCCACCACTGGTGTGCATGGCCAAAGAGCTCTATCTTCATGTCATCTAACCATGCATAGGGTACTACTCTGGCTGTCGCCCTTTCCTCTCGCACTTTACCCTGCTCTCAAAGCTGAGCAGGAATTCCACAGCAAAGGAATAATAATGAAGCCTAATATGTTGACATTCAGTAATTAGACTTAATCAGAACTCAATAGCCCTGAATGCATACTGGGTTCCTAAACAGCTTACACAAAACACACCAGGGAATTAAGCATTAAGCATTAGAGGAAAATGCTAACTTAAGCACTTCAAATAGGTGTGAATGATTTCCAACAGAAATACCATCATACTTCCATATGCTGACATGTACGTATAGTCTGTGCCTATCATCATAGGTGATGATCATAGGTGATGATAGGCACAGGCCATTTTGCATGCCCTTCCTTGCTTCTATGGAGTATGTGTTAAAACTAGGCGGCTGGCTGTGTGTAGATAGAGATGAGATTCAATATGAAACCCATGGCCTTCTGGGAGGGGGAGGCTTGACAGTGAGTGACAGCTGATGACATGGAGGAGATGAGAACAGAGGCATCCACTCGGCCACTCAGAGAAAACATAAACTGTGACATTCACTAAAGGTCAACCACTCACTTTGCCGCTGCACAATCAATACAGACTGCATAGGTCTAGATATACACATCAAGTACGCACGGAGACACTCACTGCACCCACACACATGCTTGTATGCTCACACTCTCGCACACATGCATGCACACACACACACACTTACACGCACACTGCATTCTATGATGCCGGAGTCTAATCCGGTCTTATTGATTTCAGTGACACAGTGCAGCTTTGGGAAACGCTGCGATAGCCAACTGGGATACTCACTACTTACCACAGCCACAAAGTCATAATTGGCTCTATATCATGAAACAAACAATTGCTTTTTGGTCTTAATTTAAGTTTAGGGTTAGGCATAAGGTTAGCAGTGTGGTTAAAGTCTGGTATCCTACTGTAACTATAAAAGTGGATTTGATTTGATTGATTAGGTTCCCCATTAGCCGACGCCAATGGCAACAGCTAGTCTTACTGGGGTAGGACACATAACAAAAAAGACATTACAGACAAAAGACTTTACAATTTACATACATTTAAAAACATTAACATGTAGTGTGTGTGTGTGTGCATCTATCAGTTACACATACACTACCAGTCAAAAGTTTGGACACACCTACTCACTCAAGAGTTTTTCTTTATTTAAAAATAATGTTACATTGTAGAACAATAGTGAAGACATCAAAACTATGAAGTAACACATATGGAATCTTATAGTAACCAAAATAGTGTTAAACAAATAAAAATATGTTTTATATTTGAGATTCTTAAAATAGCCACCCTTTGCCTTGATGACAGCTTTGCACACTCTTGGCATTCTCTCAACCAGCTTCACCTGGAATGCTTTTCCAACAGTCTTGAAGGAGTTCACACATATACTGAGCACTGATCCTTCACTCTGCCATCCGACTCATCCTAAACCATCTCAATTGGGTTGAGGTCGGGGGATTGTGGAGGCCAGGTCATCTGATGCAGCACTCCATCACTCTCCTTCTTGATAAAATAGCCCTTACACAGCCTGGAGGTGTGTTGGGTCATTGTCCTGTTGAAAAACAAATGATAGTCCCACTAAGCCCAAACCAGATGGGATGGCGTATCGCTGCAGAATGCTGTGGTAGCCATGCTGGTTAAGTGTGCCTTGAATTCTAAATAGATCACAGACAGTGTCACCAGCACAGCACCCCCACACCATAACACCTCCTCCTCCATGCTTTACGGTGGGAAATACACATGCGGAGATCATCCGTTCACCCACACCGCGTCTCACAAAGACACAGCGGTTGGAACAAAAAATCTCAAATTTGGACTACAGACCAAAGCACAAATTTCCACCGGTCTAATGTCCATTGCTCATGTTTCTTGGACCAAGCAAGTCTCTTCTTCTTATTGGTGTCCTTTAGTAGTGGTTTCTTTGCAGCAATTTGACCATGAAGGCCTGATTCACACAGTCTCCTCTGAACAGTTGAGGTTGAGATGTGTCTGTTACTTGAACTCTGTGAAGCATTTATTTGAGGCTGGTAACTCTAATGAACTTATCCTATGCAGCAGAGGTAACTCTGGGTCTTCCATTCCTGTGGCGGTCCTCATGAGAGCCAGTTTCATCATAGTGCTTGATGGTTTTTGCGACTGCACTTGAAGAAACTTACAAAGTTCTTGAAATGTTCCGTATTGACAGACCTTCATGTCTTAAAGTAACGATGGACTGTCGTTTCTCTTTGCTTATTTGAGCTGTTCTTGCCATAATATGGACTTGGTCTTTTACCAAATAGGGCTATCTTCTGTATAGCCCCCCTACCTTGTCACAACACAACTGACTGGCTCAAACGCATTAAGAAGGAAAGAAATTCCACAAATTAACTTTTAAGAAGGTACACCTGTTAATTGAAATGCATTCCAGGTGACTACTCATGAAGCTGGTTAAGAGAATGCCAAGAGTGTGCAAAGCTGTCATCAAGGCAAAAGGTGGCTATTTGAAGAATCTCAAATATAAAATATATTTTGATTTGTTTAACACTTTTTTGGTTACTACATGATTCCATATGTGTTATTTCATAGTTTTGATGTCTTCACTATTATTCTACAATGTAAAAATAGTAAAAATAAAGAAAACCCCTTGAATGAGTAGGTGTGTCCAAACTTTTCACTGGTACTGTACATGTCAGTACATACACACAACAATTAGGTCACATGGGGGAGAGACGTTGTTCCATGAGGTGTTGCTTTATTAGTTTTTTGAAACCAGATTTGCTGTTCACTTGCGCTATATAACCATGCACATGATAAAAGAGCATGTTTCATGAAGATTGTTCATGCTGTTCTGCAGAGGTTCTGCAGAGAATGTACTGTACATACAGAACCACCACATAGGTTTCACGAATGCGTGCCCAATAACGTAACATCTACAGTTGAAGTCGGAAGTTTACATACACTTAGGTTGGAGTCATTAAAACTCGTTTTTCAACCACTCCACAAATTTTTTGTTAACAAACTACAGTTTGGCAAGTCGGTTAGGACATCTACTTTGTGCATGACACAAGTAATTTTTCCAACAATTGTTTACAGACAGATTATTTCACTTATAATTAACTGTATCACAATTCCAGTGGGTCAGAAGTTGACATACACTAAGTTGACGGTGCCTTTAAACAGCTTGGAAAATTCCAGAAAATGATGGAATGGCTTTAGAAGCTTCTGATAGGCTAATTGACATCATTTGAGTCAATTGGAGGTGTACCTGTGGATGTATTTCAAGGCCTACCTTCAAACTCAGTGCCTCTTTGCTTGACATCATGGGAAAATCTAAAGAAATCAGCCAAGACCACAGAAAAATAATTGTAGACCTCCACAAGTCTGGTTCATCCTTGGGAGCAATTTCCAAACGCCTGAAGGTACCACGTTCATCTGTACAAACAATAGTACGCAAGTACAAACACCACGGGACTACGCAGCCGTCATACCGCTCAGGAAGGAGACGTGTTCTGTCTCCTAGAGATGAACGTACTTTGGTGCGAAAAGTGCAAATCAATCCCAGAACAACAGCAAAGGACCTTGTGAAGATGCTGGAGGAAACAGGTACAAAAGTATCTATCCCCACAGTAAAACTGTCACGGTTTCGGCCGAGGCTGCTCCTCTTCCTTGTTCGGGCAGGCTTCGGCGGTCGTCGTCTCCGGAGTACTAGCTGCCACCGTTCTATGTTTCATGTTCTTTTGGTTTTGTCTGTTTCATAACACCTGTCCCTTATTTGTGTCTTAATTGTTTCCCTTATTTAGTTCGTGTGTTTGGGTCAGGTGTTATGCGTGATTGTCTTGTTGTCAGCTGTTGCTCGATATTTTGAGTCGCTCGTATGTGTTACGAGAGTTCGCACTGCGTGCGCTTTTTCTTGTTTTCTCCGCACAGTGTTTCGTGCGTAATCTGTTTGCGCCACCCGGTTGGGTTGACGTTTCTTGTCTGTCAGACTTGACTAAAGTTCTGTGATAGTCCTCCTGGTTTCCTGCGTTTGATTCCTTCCTCATCTACACACACCACTCTGACAGAATCACGCATCACACCATGGAATCAGCAGGAGCGACCGCGCCGACGGCCGAGATGGCTGAACGTCTTCGTGGTCAGGAGGACCGCATCAACCAGGTCTGTCATGCCCTGGAGGGGGTGATGAATAATCTGCACCGATGGGAGACCAGCGGGGTTCCCACACCTCCAGGAACCGAACCAGCCCCATCGGCCAGCCCCCCCGTCTCATCTCCGGAACCTAGTGGGATTCGGCTCTCGCTCCCGAGGGCGTACGACGGCTCCACTGCCGGGTGTCAAGGATTCCTGCTGCAGGTGGAGCTCTACCTCGCCACCGTCCACCCGGCGCCCTCGGGACACGAGAGCGTCTCAGCCCTCATCTCCTGTCTCACCGGCAAGGCGTTGGAGTGGGCCAACGCCGAGTGGAGGAGAATGGACGCCGCTACTACGAACTATGCGGAGTTCTCCCGCCGCTTCCGTGCTGTGTTCGACCATCCACCGGAAGGGAAGGCGGCGGGGGAACGTCTGTTCTACCTCCGACAGGGGATGAGGAGCGCCCAGGACTTTGCCTTAGAGTTCCGGACCCTAGCGGCTGATGCAGGGTGGAATGAGCGGGCCCTTATCGACCATTTCCGCTGCAGCCTCCGGGAGGACGTCCAGCGAGAGTTGGCGTGCAGGGACACGTCGTTGACGTTCGACCAGCTGGTCGACATGGCCATCCGGCTGGATACCCTGCTCGCCACCCGTGGGCGTCCCGGAGGAGGGGGTTCGCCCATTCCACTCTCCAGCACCTCCGAGCCGAGCCCTATGGAGCTCGGAGGTGCTGGCGCTAGGGAACGGAGGAGGAGGAGCCCGAGGGGACCCGGCCCTTGCACCAACTGTGGTCGTGGAGGACACACCGCGGCTAGGTGTTGGGGCGGGTCCTCCAGGGAGGGAGATGGCAGGTCACGCATTGGGGGGTCCCCCCAGGTGAGTAGGCGCCCTGCTTACCCAGAGCTTTCTGTCGTGCACCTAACCTTGCCTGTTTGTTTCCCACAGGTTGCACCTCGTTCCCAGCATAAGGCGCTGGTAGATTCAGGCGCAGCTGGGAATTTTGTAGATCGCCAGTTCTGTATAGAGTTAGGGATTCCCCTCCTTCCAGTGGATCAACCTTTCCCCGTCCATGCCCTAGATAGCCGTCCGTTAGGGTCTGGGTTGATTAGGGAAGTCACAGCACCCATTCAGATGACGGCGCAGGAGGGTCATGAGGAGAGAATTCAGCTCTATCTGATTGACTCTCCTGCGTATCCGGTAGTGCTGGGTCTTCCCTGGTTGATGACTCATGACCCTATTATTAGGTGGCGAGAGAAAGCTCTTAAAGGGTGGTCTGCTCAATGTGAGGGGCGGTGTCTGGGTGTTTCCATAGGGGCGACCTCGGTGGAGAGTCCGAATCTAATGCCAGCACTGCAGATTCCCCCCGAGTATGAGGATTTGGCACTGGCGTTCAGTAAGACTCGGGCGGCGCAGCTGCCGCCTCATAGACGGGGGGATTGTGCGATAGATCTCCAGTCAGGAGCAGCTCTCCCGCGGAGCCATGTGTATCCCTTGTCTCAAGAGGAGAGAAAGGCTATGGAGACATACATCTCTGAGTCTCTGAGACAGGGATACATACGGCCCTCCGTTTCACCCGCTTCCTCAAGTTTCTTTTTTGTAAAGAAAAAGGATGGAGGTCTGCGCCCGTGTATTGATTACCGCGGTCTCAATCAGATCACAGTGAAGTACAGCTATCCACTTCCTCTGATTGCGACTATGACGGAGTCACTGCACGGTGCGCAGTTCTTTACAAAATTGGATCTTAGGAGCGCATATAACTTGGTACGCATTCGAGCGGGCGATGAATGGAAGACAGCGTTTAGCACGACTTCCGGACACTACGAGTATCTAGTCATGCCATATGGGTTGATGAATGCTCCCTCAGTCTTCCAATCCTTCGTCGATGAGATTTTCCGGGACATGCAGGGACAGGGAGTAGTTGTGTACATCGACGACATTCTGGTGTATAGTCCTACCCGTGCTGAGCATGTAGCCCTGGTGCGCCGAGTATTGAGGAGGCTGTTGGAGCATGACCTATATGTCAAGGCAGAGAAATGTCTGTTTTTCCAGAAGTCGGTCTCCTTTCTGGGTTACCAGTTGTCTGCGTCAGGGGTGAAGATGGAGGTAGACCGGGCGTCAGCTGTGCGTAATTGGCAGACCCCAACCACTGTGAAGGAGGTGCAACGGTTCTTGGGTTTTGCGAATTATTACCGGAGGTTTATCCGGGGTTTTGGACAGGTGGCAGCTCCCATAACGTCTCTGTTAAAGGGGGGTCCGGTGCGCTTGCGGTGGTCAGCTGAGGCGGACAGGGCATTTGGGAGACTAAGGGACCTGTTTACCTCGGCGCCGGTGTTGGCGCATCCGGATCCTTCTTTACCGTTCCAAGTAGAGGTGGACGCGTCAGAGGCCGGGATAGGGGCCGTTCTTTCCCAGCGTTCTGGCACGCCACCTAAACTCCGTCCCTGTGCGTTCTACTCTAAGAAGCTCAGTCCGGCGGAGCGGAATTATGACGTAGGAGACAGGGAGCTGTTAGCCGTGGTACAGGCCCTAAAGGTGTGGCGGCATTGGCTCGAGGGGGCTCAACACCCTTTCCTCATTCTAACTGACCATCGTAACCTGGAGTACATCCGGGCAGCTAGGAGACTGAATCCTCGCCAGGCTCGTTGGACTATGTTCCTAGCCCGGTTTGTGTTTAAGATCACATACATCCCTGGGTCCCAGAACGGGAAGGCAGATGCTCTGTCTCGGCGGTATGACGCAGAGGAGAGGTCAGTTGAGTCCACGCCCATACTACCGGAGTCTTGTCTGGTTGCTCCGGTGGTGTGGGAGGTTGATGGTGAGATCGAGCGGGCGTTACGCACCGACCCGAGTCCTCCACAGTGTCCTGTGGGTCGGACGTACGTTCCGCTCGAGGTACGCGATCGCCTCATTTGTTGGGCTCATACGTCCCCCTCCTCTGGCCATCCGGGTATCGGCCGGACAGTGCACTGCCTTAGCACGAAGTACTGGTGGCCAACGTTAGCTAGGGATGTGAGGATTTATGTCTCCTCCTGTTCGGTGTGTGCCCAGTGTAAGGCGCCCAGACATTTGCCCAGGGGTAAGTTACAACCCCTGCCTATTCCACAACGACCCTGGTCCCACCTCTCGGTGGATTTTGTTACCGACCTCCCCCCCTCACAGGGGAATACTACCATCCTGGTCGTTGTGGATCGGTTCTCTAAGGCCTGTCGTCTCCTTCCCATGCCGGGTCTACCCACTGCCCTACAGACCGCTGAGGCTCTGTTCACCCATGTCTTCCGGCATTACGGGGTACCCGAGGATATAGTGTCTGACCGAGGCCCCCAGTTCACCTCTAGGGTGTGGAGAGCATTTATGGAACGGTTGGGGGTTTCGGTAAGCCTTACCTCGGGGTACCACCCGGAGAGTAATGGGCAGGTTGAACGTGTCAACCAGGATGTGGGTAGGTTTCTGAGGTCATACTGTCAGGGCCGGCCGGAGGAGTGGGCGAGATATGTGCCCTGGGCCGAGATGGCACAGAACTCTCTTCGCCACTCCTCCACCCAACTAACCCCTTTTCAGTGTGTATTAGGGTACCAGCCGGTTCTGGCACCATGGCATGAGAGCCAGATCGAGGCCCCCGCTGTGGATGAGTGGGTGCGGCGCTCGGAGGAGACGTGGGACGCTGCACACGTCCATCTGCAGCGTGCCATACGTCGACAGAAGACGAGCGCCGACCTACACCGCAGTGAGGGGCCAGTGTACGCACCTGGAGATCGAGTCTGGCTCTCAACCAGAAACCTGCCCCTCCGCCTGCCCTGCCGGAAGCTGGGTCGGCGGTTTGTGGGGCCATTTAAAGTCCTGAGGAGATTGAACGAGGTGAGTTATAGGTTAGAACTACCTGTTGATTACAAAAATATTAACCCCTCGTTCCATGTGTCTCTCCTCAGGCCGGTGGTAGCTGGTCCACTCCAGGACTTTGAGATTGAGGAGACTCCTCCGCCCCCGTTGGACATCGAGGGGGCTCCGGCGTACACCGTGAGGTCCATCCTGGATTCTAGACGCCGGATGGGGGGTCTTCAATATCTCGTGGAGTGGGAGGGGTACGGCCCGGAGGAGCGGTGCTGGGTGCCAAGGAGGGACGTCTTAGACCAGTCCCTACTGACCGATTTCCATCGGGGTCATCCTGCGCGCCCTGCTCCGCGTCGTCCGGGTCGTCCCCGAGCTCCGGGTCGGCGCATGGCTGGAGCCGCGCGTCAAGGGGGGGGTACTGTCACGGTTTCGGCCGAGGCTGCTCCTCTTCCTTGTTCGGGCAGGCTTCGGCGGTCGTCGTCTCCGGAGTACTAGCTGCCACCGTTCTATGTTTCATGTTCTTTTGGTTTTGTCTGTTTCATAACACCTGTCCCTTATTTGTGTCTTAATTGTTTCCCTTATTTAGTTCGTGTGTTTGGGTCAGGTGTTATGCGTGATTGTCTTGTTGTCAGCTGTTGCTCGATATTTTGAGTCGCTCGTATGTGTTACGAGAGTTCGCACTGCGTGCGCTTTTTCTTGTTTTCTCCGCACAGTGTTTCGTGCGTAATCTGTTTGCGCCACCCGGTTGGGTTGACGTTTCTTGTCTGTCAGACTTGACTAAAGTTCTGTGATAGTCCTCCTGGTTTCCTGCGTTTGATTCCTTCCTCATCTACACACACCACTCTGACAAAAACGAGTCCTATATCGACATAACCTGAAAGTCCGCTCAGCAAGGAAGAAGCCACTGCTCAAAAACCGCCATTAAAAAGCCAGACTACGGTTTGCAACTGCACATTGGTACAAAGATCGTACTTTTTTGAGAAATGTCCTCTGGTCTGATGAAACAAAAATTGAACTGTTTGGCCATAATGACCATCGTTATGTTTGGAGGAAAAAGGGGGTCGCTTGCAAGCCGAAGAACACCATCCCAACCGTGAAGCACGGGGGTGGCAGCATCGTGCTGTGTGGATGCTTTGCTGCAGGAGGGACTGGATGCTTTGCTGCAGGAGGGACTGGTGCACTTCACAAAATAGATGGCATCATGAGGAAGGAAAATGATGTGGATATATTGAAGCAACATCTCAAGACATCATTCAGGAAGTTAAAGCTTGGTCGCAAATGGGTCTTCCAAATAGACAATTTTCTCTTTTTATGGAATTTACTGACAGTCACTCAATTAGCCCATGTCGGCTTCATATTTTAGATTGGTAAGTAGCTCTAGCCAACGTAGAATTACCGACCGGGGGGCCGCCATTGATTTTGTTTTCCATCTCATTCAGATATCATATTAACATGGCATAAGTCAGGGCAAAATGTGTAGAATTGCAGGAAATTAGTTATAGAATTGCTAAATCTTCTCTCTGCCCCATAGAAAAATGTGTAGAATTGCAGAAAACTTGCTTTAAAACAGCAACATTTTCTTTACGCCACATGGCAAAATGTGTATACTTGCAGGAAATGTACTCCTAAACTAAGATTTTGCTTAGGGCCCCCAAAAGGCTAGGGCCGGCTCTGACAGCATGTCTGGGTACACAGACCCATGAGACTCCCATCCCTGCACTAGACTATCTGTATGCAGCCATTCCCAAGGAAAATACAGAATTAGAGGGCAAAGTGTATCAAAGTGCATATGCAAGGATGTGGCCATGTAAAACCCATTCAACATAAACAAATGTCAGTGATCTTACAAGAGGGTATTTAATGGATATTAATGAGGACATGTTATGAGCAGTGCTGCCTCTACTAAAGTACCTCTCCACTCAGGAATGATCAATGTTAGACTAGAGGCTAATGTAGTTTTACCTGCTCTGTCAAAGGGGATTATTAGCATTGCCAGTTCAGGGAGAGTCACAGTAAGGTTTTCTACTCATGTTAACTTTAGAACAGAGCTCTACAATATGATTCCTGTAGATGAATAATTAGTTAAATGATGCATCAGTTCCTGCCTGCCAGCTGAAGACCTCCTCAGCATCCAATGTACTGTAGGTGGTGGGGGGCTGAGTGCGTTGCTGAGTTATGCCCTGCATGTGTTGCACAGGTGCTTGGTCCACCTTCTGTGTGTGATGCTCGTATACCATTGGCCCTGATGTGTCACTAAGGGAATACTTGGTCAATAGGAGCATACTACCTTCACATTATTTATGTTTTACACTTTGGTGCACAAATATGTGGTATACTTTCACAACAATAAGTATGTTTTCAATTTACTGAGTACAACAAACAAATTCACAAAGTAAAATCACCGTCAATTTGCATAGATATTCAATCAATATTCACATGACTTTTGATATGATTTTCTTGTCATTTGTGAAAATTTACTAAAAACTGATAACTACTGAACATAAATTGTATAGTGTCTAGTTTACATTTATAGTTTGAGAACTGCTGAATACTGTAAAATTCTATATTTTACATCATGAATGTATTTATTGATGTACATTTACTTTTCAGATAAAACAACTATACCAATTCGTATGGATGTGGCTCTAAATACTAGATTGTCATCCTCCATCAGCCAGTGTGCTTCAATAGAACAAAGTGTAAAGAGTTACTCTATAGACGGGTTGGTTGTTTAGCAACACAACCGACCTATGTACAACTATTTCCTCTCCAGATGTTTATTGAAAACATAAATACATTTGCACAATGATCACTTGTTGTCTCTCAAATACATCCTTACCAATGTTCCCTCTAAGCTGCATGCATGCAGTAGCCTGAGACTGCCTCGCAGCTCCCCCAGGATTGCCAGGCAGAGCACAGAAGAAATATCAGCCCAAGGAAAGAAGCATGAGATTGAACTTCACTCAACTTTCTAGATTTCTCCCTATTAGTTAACACTATCAACGTTTCCCTTTACTCTGGCAATTGTGATCGAATCAACGCAATATTAGCCACCTTCAATGCAACATACCGAAACAAAACAAACTATGCAAGAGAACGCATCAGAGTAGGATTCTATTGTGCATGACTCAGTCTGTACTGTACACAGACCGGTGCAGCATAACCAATCAGAGCTGCAGTAGGCCTACAGTGCATTCGAAAAGTATTCAGACAGTGCATGCCAGAGCAAAAACCAAGCCATGAGGTCGAAGGAATTGTCTGTAGAGCTCCAAGACAGGATTGTGTCAAGGCACAGATCTGGGGAAGGGTACCAAAACATTTCTGCAGCATTGAAGGTCCCCAAAAACACAGTGGCCTCCATCATTCTTAAATGGAAGAAATTTGGAACCACCAAGACTCTTCTTAGAGCTGGCCGCCCGGCCAAACTGAGCAATTGTGGGAGAAGGACCTTGGTCAGTGTCACGATCGTTGACACATGATGAAGCGGACCAAGGCGCAGCGTGATAGGCGTACATACTTTTATTGAAGTACACACAACGAACCAAAACAATAAACGATACATGAAGTCCTAGGTTAAATACACAAACCTTCCAGAACAAGATCCCACAAAACAAAAGTGCCAACAGGCTGCCTAAGTATGGTTCCCAATCAGAGACAACGAGAATCAGCTGCCTCTGATTGGGAACCACCCTGGCCAACATAGAAAACACGAACTAGAACACAACATAGAAAATAACACATAGAAACTCCACACCCTGGCTCAACATATAAGAGTCCCCAGAGCCAGGGCGTGTCAGTCAGGGAGGTGACCAAGAACCTGATGGTCACTCTGACAGAGCTTCAGAGTTCCTCTGTGGAGATGGGATAATCTTCCAGAAGGACAACCATCTCTGCAGCACTCCACCAATCAGGCCTTTATGGTAGAGTGGCCAGACGGAAGCCACTCCTGAGTAAAAGACACATGACAGCCCGCTTGGGGTTTGCCAAAAGGCACCTAAAGGACTCTCAGTCCATGAGAAACAAAATTCTCTGGTCTGATGAAACCAAGATTGAACTCTTTGGCCTGAATGCCTAGTGTCACGTCTGGAGGAAACCTGGCACCATCCCTACGGTGAAGCATGTTTACATTACATTTACATTTGTCATTTAGCAGACGCTCTTATCCAGAGCGACTTACAGTTAGTGCATACATTTTCATACTAATCTCTTCAAATTGCATTCAATACAATATTCAGGGTCTCGCGAATGAGCTGCTTAGTTTGATACACCGACCACACGGTTAACAGCTATAGGCAGTAACCTGCCCTTCAGGGTCTGGAGAACATGTAGGGAGTAGGTCAGCAACCTGATTCTGCACCGCAACACGTCAAGAGAAAACACAGGATGGGCAGCCATTATGGTGGGAAGCCCCTCCACCTCTATGGAACCTGAGGGCTGTGTGTGATGGAGGAGTCTGGGCCGTAGGCTACAGGTCATGTGGTCTCAGACTGACCAACCAGACTGCAGCACACCTGAGGGATGGGGTGAGGGCAGTTCACATAGACTGACACCAGACTGCAGCACCCAACTCCAAAGGTATCGGGTCATTTTATGACGGATGCATTGTATTTTCTGTACGGCTGCCAAAGACAAACTCGTTTTATAATGACAGCCATAACGTGGTTAACAGACCGTCTTGAATCTGCAGCAGTGAAATGTTGGTGGCAGCATCATGCTGTGGGGATGTTTTTCAGTGGCAGGGACTGGGAGAATAGTCAGGATCGAGGGAAGATGAACGGAGCAAAGTACAGAGAGATCCTTGATAAAAACCTGCTCCAGAGGGCTCAGGACCTCAGACTGGGGCGAAGGTTCACCTTCCAACAGGACAACGACCCTAAGCACACAGCCAAGACAACGCAGGAGTGGCTTCGGGACAAGTCTCTGAATGTCCTTGAGTGGCCCAGCCAGAGCCCGGACTTGAACCTGATCGAACATCTCTGGAGAGATCTGAAAATAGCTGTGCAGCAACGCTCCCCATACAACCTGACAGAGCTTGTGAGGATCTGCAGAGAAGAATGGGAGAAACTCCTCAAATACAGGTGTGCCAAGCTTGTAGTGTCACACCCAAGAAGACTCAATGCTGTAATCGCTGCCCAAATTGCTTCAACAAAGTACTGAATAAAGGTTCTGAATACTTACATAAATATGATATTTCCGGGGGTTTATTTTAATGGGGTATTCTGTGTAGATTGAAGAGGGGGGAAAAAAACGATTTAATCCATTTTAGAATAAGGCTATAATGTAACAAAATGTGAAAAAAATCAAGGGGTCTGAATACTTTCCGAATGCACTGTATATGCAAAGAGACCATTGCCATATATGGATCTGTTCCATTTACTTTGAACTGGACTGTGTTTACAGCTGTGGTCATGAGTAGATGGGACCACCCATACACAAAAAAATGTATGCACGCATGACTGTAAGTCGCTTTGGATAAAAGCGTCTGCTAAATGGCATATTATTATTATTATTATAGATGTGCTTGTTTTGAGATCAAAGCTATAGGGGAGTGATTGCTTCCTACAAGAGCACAAATGTGTAAATTTCTAGACATCTTTGAAAAGCAAGTCAGGTAAAGAGCTTGTCTGTGTTTGTCTTAACATTTACATTTTAGTCATTTAGCAGATGCTCTTATCCAGAGACGACTTACAGTTAGTGCATACATTTTTCATACTTAAAGGGGCAGTGTTGTATTTAGAGACATGCTTGAATAAGCTAAGTAGCCAAAAGGCAGAGGGTAGCATAATTTGTCTGATTCTAATGTATTTTCTTTTGTAAAGTGGTTTCTTGCATCAAACAACACAACAACATTTCCAGTCACCTCCTTGTCTGAAGGACAAGCGGATAAACAGGTTAATGTCAAGCCCTGCATGTTTTTTTTCTCAAATTTCTCATGGAATGTAGGCCTACATTGAACACCACACATTGGCTGCAACTGTAGGCTGAAAGATAGAACAGCTATTTCCATGTTAAAATGTTATGGGATGCATTTTCTGGTAGGCCTACATTATGACCAGAATAGCCACAGTAGCTTACTTGGTTTGTTAGCTAGCGAATTTTAGCCATATTAGCATAGATATTACATCAGTCAAAACACCTCAAAACAAGTGGGGGACAGTGGGGGACAGAGAAAGCGAAAGAGGCTTCCAGTAAAAGTTGTTACAGTTTTATTTTCAAAAGTATGTTGTGAATTTTCAAAACTCCAAACTGGTAACACTTGTAACGCAGAAAGTCTTATATTCAAAACCTTTAATTGTTCATTCATTTTGTTTGGAGACGTCTTTCACCACACAACCATTGATCCAAAATATAAGTTTACTGTGAAATACCATGAGAACATTGATTTAATCACAATGTTAAAAAGTTAAACACTCTCAGTGTGTGTGTGTGTGTGTGTGTGTGTGTGTGTGTGTGTGTGTGTGTGTGTGTGTGTGTGTGTGTGTGTGTGTGTGTGTGTGTGTGTGTGTGTGTGTGTGTGTGTGTGCGTGTGTGTGTGTGTGTGTGTGTGTGCGTGTGCGTACGTGCGCGTGTGTCCGTGTGTGATAGAGAGAGAGACAAGTATTTCACAATCTTTTAAAAAGTCAAGCATTTTGTCTTTAGAGACAAGCAACATAAAAGCTATGTAGGTAACCTTACACCTGATACACAGATTGTGGCAATGGATGTGTTGGTATACAAACTGCTGAATCATGCTTCCAATGGACCTATTGACAGACTGTCTCTGTCCTTGAGAGGATAGCAGAAAAATGCCAAGCACAACAAAGACATGGCAATCAGTGAGATTTGCTATGTGAATTTCATTGCCCCCTGGCACAACCCCTAGAGGGAAAATGTTACTGTTTTAAAGCTAATTTCCTGAAATTCTACGTATTTTGACATGGCTTAGGCATATGACCAGGGTGAAATTATTATTTTTTTTAAACACAGTTCAGGTGTATTCAGGATGCTTTGTACATTGATTAACACTCAATTTTATGACTTTGTTACTTTGAGATGAAATTTAAAGTACAATTTTTATATTAATGGTCGATGGCAGTGGGAAACCAAATCATAGATTGTAGTCTCTTTTTCCATAGACTGCTTTCAAGGTAAGGACACAAACATTTTGTCATTTGGGTGAACTATCTCTTTAAAATAGGGCTGGAAGAAAATCCTGCTTGCTCTCCAGGAGGGTTGGCCTACCCTGAAGTGCTGGGTGTTTGAAAATGTTCTTGTTATAACAATACATTTCTCAAAATCACACAACATTCAAGAAAAATCTAATGAATGTCAATATTCAGGTGGTTTATGCCTACTAGTTGAAGTTCCTTGACATCATCTTACTCTACATAGAGAAAATATGATGTCTTTATGAGTTGTGAGTACCCCTACCGTCTCTGCCTAGCATGTGCACGATAATAAAATGTCAAAAATTATATTTGATTCGTGGAGCATTTAATATCCAATGCTTATTTGTATGACTTATTCAAAACTGTCCATGAATGGCTGCAAAAATACAGAGCCTCATATAATTAATTTTCAAAGAGACAAGTAGGCATATTAGATTTCAAATATGTGATTACACTAGCAAAATTGGGAAGAAGTGGAATAATAAAATAAGTGTGGGGAACAACAGTAGTGTTCTTGCTGACAAGCACAAGAATTACCCTATATTTTAGCCCATTGTTAAGAATGAGAATTGTTCTACTGATCAGACTAAATAAAGTAAATAGATAATGATTGTGGACATTGCCCTGTGTAGGGTGCCATCTTCCGGATGGGACGTTAAACGGATGTCCTGACTCTCTGTGGTCACTAAAGATCCCATGGCACTTATCCTAAGAGTAGGGGTGTTAACCTCAGTGTCCTGGCTAAATTCCCAATCTGGCCCTCATACCATCCATGGCCACCTAATCATCCCCAGCTTCCAATTGACTCATTCATCCCCCTCCTCTGTAACTATTCCCCAGGTCGTTGCTGTCAATGACAATGTGTTCTCAGGCAATTTACCTGGTCAAATAAGGGATAAATAAAACCTAACTTTGTTGACAACATTGTACATCAAACAGCCCTACCGTACTACTCTTTTTAGAGTTGTATAAACTCAGCAGAGAACGTTCTCTCTCTCCATTCAGCTCCACTCTAATCTTGAGGGGCGTTTCTTTAAAACATGCATCCAATCCCCTTGATCCCTTACATAACTAGACCAATCATAGGCTTCAATGTGCCGCGATTCACAGTGTTGTGGCAAGACAGGACAATGATAGAGATTACACTCGTGATGTTAAATTGCAAGCGCAGATGCTCCGATTTCAAAACGATTTGGAGCACAGTTGAAAAGTTAACTCGCTGACTATACAATGGACTAATTACAAAAATGTAACCGTTACTTTTCAATGCCTGTGATGTAAGTGGTGTGCCGTGAGAGCGTGAAAAGTGTCAAATGCGTGAGAGTGGGCAGCTCTGAGGCAAGTGTTTTTATGCTTTATGCAATTGTTGTATTACTGGCGCAGTTAGGCAACTCTATAATACTGGAAGTACCTTCAGATTACTACAGTTGTTTTAGAATAAAAACACAAATGTTGATTTGGGCATACTATACTGTTGCAAACTGCAACCCAGTCCACCGCCCAAGCCTAAATGTAGCAAAACCCCAGTCTGAGTTCTTCATGCTGTTACAAAAGAACACTATTGACATCTTCTGGACTAAGAGTGAACTGCCAGACATAAGAAGAGTGCATGAGAAAAGGAAAACGTAGAAAGTATCAATTGACTCATCAATCTTGCTGTAGCCCTATATAAAAATAGATTTTTCTGTAACTAATATGAATGCAAAAAAATATAAAATAAATAAATATATTTACTTAAATAAATATATATATATATATATATATATATATATATATATATATATGAAATCCAACCAGTTCACCATCACCAACCCCATCAGAGACTGAGTGATTGTAAAATTAAAAAGCAGATTTAATCAAGATATTAATTCAATATAAAGTAGTCAGTGTTTTAAAAGCGGCTACACACTAATATGACCCTTCTATGGAAAGGTGAGACTCACGAACACGTACATACATACCTGTTGTTTTGCTTTAGGACACCCACAAGCCTCACAAGACTTGTCTGAAGGCAGCCCGGTACAAGTTAAAACATTTATGGAAGTATACACTGAGTGTACAAAACATTAGGAACACCGGCTCTTTCCATGACATAGACTGACCAGGTGAATCTAGGTGAAAGGTATGATCCCTTATTGATGTGACTTGTTAAATCCACTTCAACCACTGTTGATGAAGGGGAGTAGGCAGGTTGAAGAAGGATTTTTAAGCCTTGAGACAATTGAGACATGGATTGTGTATGTGTGCCATTCAGAGGGTGAATGGACAAGACAAAATATTGAAGTGCCTTTGAACGGGGTATAGTAGTAGGTGCCAAGCGCACCGGTTTGAGTGTGTCAAGAATGGCAACGCTGCTGGGTTTTTCACGCTCAACAGTTTCCCACGCCATGTGTATCAAGAATGGTCCACCATCCAAAGGACAACAAGGGTCCTTTTGACTTATTCTTTGACTATCTGTTTTTCCATGTATGAATCTGTTATTCGATGCGAAAACCAAACTAAAACGGCAATGCAATACATGCTGATCACACTGAAGTCTGACGCCGTGTTTCTATTGCCACCATTATCCGAAGGAACCTAAAGCCTCAGGATTGACTAGGGCCCTATAATATTCTGAGGTTTGTCAATACATTTATCAAACACATAACAAAGGTCTAACCCTAAAAAGGTATCACAAAGCCCCTACAGCTGTAATGATAACAGCTACCATAACCCTGAACCTGACCCTAAACCTAGAATGGTATTACAATGTCCATACAGCTGTAATATTAACTGCAACCCTGACCCTAACCAAAGTCACACGTCAGTCAGTCACATATAATGCACAAGATAAACATGATTTTAGTCACTAATCTGACTGATTTCGACAGCTATGACATTGAAATTAGTGGTGTAATAATGAACATTTCTAATGTCAGACGACAAATGACTCACCTGAGGTAACAGCTCATCCCTTTTCAATTGTTCTGTTTGATCACTATCATCAGTGGGAACTCATATAAATCATACCTTATCACCTGAATGCAGTGCACTGCTGTTATCTGAGGATGAGAAGGAAAACAGACCACATTTCAGAGTCATTTAGTTTCACGTGAAGCCTTTCTGAACTCTAATGAAGCCAAGTTGTAGTCCTGTTCCAGCCGTGTCCTGGGTGTCTACACCACTAACGCTATAAGCTTAGCCAGCGAGGCTACTTTTCCTCCAGTCACAGAGTGGAAGGGTGGACTCCAAATGGAAAGGTGGACTCATTTACCTAAAGATTACAGCAATAGAGGCTATAATCTTTATAAGGCATTCAGATTTAATCAATGCTTATCCAATGAATTAGCCTTTAAAATTACTATTCTTGAAAGCAAACTAACCATATCAACAGCCTCATTTATGTGCATCTCTCTCTCTCTCTCGCTGTGTGTATTGCTGAGCCTTGTTAATGGGTGTGATGTTCAATATCTACCCCCCCCTCTTCTTTTCTTAGTGATGGCATGGCACCACACAAATAATAATAATATGCCATTTAGCAGACGCTTTTATCCAAAGCGACTTACAGTCATGCGTGCATACATTTTTGTGTATGGGTGGTCCCAGGGATCGAACCCACTACCTTGGCGTTACAAGCGCCGTGCTCTACCAGCTGAGCTACAGAGGACCACACTACTGCAGCAAATTGAGTATGTCTGTGTTTATGTGGGCGAGCAAGGTGGTGTGTGTGTTTCTGTTTGTGTCAGAGTGACATTGACACATCCCTGATGTCAATACCATTCTGTTCTATTGACAGACAGTTTTGTAATAGACAATTATATAGTTATGCAATAGTGTGTGCAGACGCTGATACCCATGAATAGTATAGGTAGGGTATGTACCAGCAAACAAGTCCAAACATCATTACACAAAGTCAAACATTTGAAGACTGAGGCTCAGTGAAGTGTCCATGTTCTGTCCAGATAAGAGTGATCACACACACGTATTATGCAGTAAAAAACCTGGACATGGTTCAAACCCAGTTAGCCACAGGGGTAAAAGCCCTGGTCCTTGTCGTGTCTGGCATGTCCTTTCATGGCTATGTAGAGAGGTGCACACTGGATGTGCTGGGCGGTGGTGGGAGATACACACAGGCAAACTGTCATTTCATATAACCATACTTCTCATTGAGACCCTATTACAGAGCAGCCCCTTGCTTATCACCACTGTGTCTCTATTGACTTTCTGTAGCATCACTCCAGTATAAGATTGCAGGCTTGAATGCAATCAGCCCAGCCAGGGAGGCTGGCTGGCAGATTGATTTTCCCAGAAGAGTGGACCTGCAGGTTTGGCCACAGTCAGAGGCGTCATGCCCATAGGGGGAACAAGGGTAAGTGCCCCCTCAGATTTTTCAGATATTAAATTAATTACTAAACTTGATTTTTAAGCCCACGTTCTATCATTTATTAAACAATGATCTGTCAGCAGTATTTTGGAGGGGGCACACTGACTGGACCAGGCAGACAGTATCTTCAGTGGAGGAGGAGAGAGAGTGTAGAGTGACACACAGCATTTGATTTGATTTTAGCTGCTGGTGATAGGCAGGACAGGTATGTTTGTAAAGGCATTTGATCAAGCTATGTTGCCTATTGATTCCTTCTTGATGAATAAATACAACGTAATACTCTGTAATAATAGCCACCTAGCACATTTATGAAGTCGGCTTTAGCTAGCCAGCTAGATAGGTTCCCAATCTCCCAACCTCATAACTAGCTACCAAGCCATTTCAGGCATCAATCAAGTTAGAGTAGCTTATCTGGCATGCCTGCTGGCAAGGCTGCTAGATTTGAGAAAAGCAAGCAATTACTAAATGTACTGAATAAGACTCACATTCCTTTCAATCTTTTACCCAGATTTTAGCAGAGATGCAGAGAAGCATATTTAGTTTCTTTAAAACATAACCACCAGTCAGGAGGATACAGACCACTCAACAGGTATGCTTAGATATGCAGAAAAATACTTGGTTTAAATGTAAACTGGCACCTTATGATAATATTATGATATGTGTGTATTAAAGTGCAATATGCAGAAATTACTCTGCCATTTCCTGGTTGCTAAAATTCTAATAGTTCGCCTAATTTCAGTTTATTTGACAAAACAAGCCATGTATAGTGTAGATAATCATTGTACCATAAACAGCTGTGAATCCTATTTTCAATAACCAAAAATATTGTATTTTCAGCTGTTTGAAGCTGGTGAAGAAAACTGCAAAATACGCAAAAACGAAACTTAAGAACAGGAAGCATAGAAAAAGCACACATAGAACAGATCTACCGCTTCTTAGACTTGCTTTCAATGAGAATGACAGATCTATAACTCACATTTGGTCAGACCGCCCAAAAAGCTACATATTGCAGCCATGATACTATATGTGCAAGTATTGCTAGTGTGACATGATCCCATGTACTTTCTTATCATTTGAATGTAAAATCCTAGCCATGTTAGTGCAGTATATTGACATGTGTGATTTAAAACAGTCAGACTGACACCCTCATTAAAATTACTATTGAACAGGTAAAGAGGTATGCTTAGACTGTAATGAATACTCAGGGAGAAAAAGGTGTAGATTCACGCGCAAAGCGCAGCAGGTGTTTATTTCGCCTTCACAGAAGGCAGGAAACGTGGTCACAGGCAGGCAATGGTCATACACAGGTAGCCAAACAGGCAGGTGAATCAAAACTAGGACTGAAGGCTAAAACCGGATTAACAAACGAGCTAGGAAAATGATTAGTAGAGTCAAAACGAACAATACCTCACAAGACACAAACAGAAAGAACTGAACTAAATAAGGAGCTGATGAGACCAGGTGAGTAACTAACACAGGTGAAATCAATGAACAAAAATTAAATACAGGGCTGCGTTCAAGAACACAAAGAAACAGGGCTATGTTCAAGAACACAAGGTGAACTAAGAAAATAAATACAGAACCTTACATAGACATTATTTACATAGAATTAGGCATAATGATTTTGGCTCTAGATTGCAGGAAAAAGCTGTTTCAGGTGTTTGAAAAATGCTAAATTCAACACATACTTTGTGCCCCCTCAAAAATAATGGGTGCATGACGCCCCTGGCCACAGTCTATCGTTCTACCTCCCACAGTCTATCTGGACCAGGCAGACACACTCTGGTGACAGCAGTGTTAGTCATGCTGATTCCCATTCAAATGAGTCTGTGACCATGCATATTACTGTGGAATATATTATGTTTGCTTCTCAGTTTTGCAAAATCAAAATTGATTACTGTCCTCATATTGTGAGAATTTGCTTATTGTTGCCATTTTGCAATGGTATACAGTGCCCTCCGTAATTATTGGGACAGTGACATTTGTTGTTGTTGTTTTGTCTCTGTACTCCAGCACTTTGGATTTGAAATGATACAGCTTTAATTTGAGGGTATGTTCATCCACATCAGGTGAACCGTTTAGAAATTACAGCATTTTTTGTACATAGTCCCCCCATTTTAAGGGACCAAATGTACAGTGCCTTGCAAAAGTATTCATCCCCCTTGGCGTTTTTCTGATTTTGTTGCATTACAACCTGTAATTTAAATGGATTTTTATTTCGATTTAATGTAATGGACATACACAAAATAGTCCAAATTGGTGAAGTGAAATGAAAAAAATAACTTGTTTCAAAAAATTCTAACAAATAAATAACGGGAAAGTGGTGCGTGCATATGTCACGATCGTCTAACAGAGTGGACCAAGGCGCAGCGTTGAAAGTGAACATAACCTTTTATTTACAGATCACACGATCAAAACAATAAACGATAACGTGACGTCTACGGTTACACACGAACCGAAATGAACAAGAAACCACAAACACCACGTGAAAGACAGATAGTTAAATATGGCTCCCAATCAGAGACACCCAGCAGACACTCGTTGCCTCTGATTGGGAGTCACTCAGCCCAACATAGAAATATCAAACATAGAATTTCACACCCTGGCTCAACATAACATTGTCCCCAGTGCCAGGGCGTGACAGTACCCCCCCCTAAAGGCGCGGACTCCGGCCGCGCCAAACAACCACAACAGGGGAGGGACCGGGTGGGCACTCCGCCTCGGCGGCGGATCCGGCTCCGGATATGACCCAGGCACGGGTTGTGCTGGACTGACGACGCACACCCCTGGCTTGATGCGTGGAGGAGGAACGGGCCGGACCGGGCTGACGAAGCGCACCCCTGACTTTGTGCGGGGAGCAGGAATGAGCCGGACCGGGCTGACGACGCGCACCACTGACCTGGTGCGGGGAGCTTGGATGGGCCGGACTGGGCTGGCGACGCGCACCACAGACTTGGTGCGGAGAGCAGGAACGGGCCGGACAGGGCTGACGAAACGCACCATAGACTTGGTGCGGAGAGCAGGAATGGGCCGGACCGGGCTGGCGACGCGCACCACAGACCTGGTGCGGAGAGCAGGAACGGGCAGAGCCGGGCTGACGAGACGCACCACAGACTTGATGCGGGGAGCAGGAATGGGCCGGACTGGGCTGGCGACGCGCACCACAGACCTGGTGCGGGGAGCAGGAACGGGCAGAGCCGGGCTGTCGACGCACACCGCAGGTTCGGTGCGGGGAGCAGGAATGGGCCAGACTGGGCTGGCGACGCGCACCACAGACCTGGTGCGGGGAGCAGGAACGGGCCGTGCCGGACTGACGACGCACACCACTGGCTTGGTGCGGGAAGCTTGGATGGGCCGGACTGTACTGGGGACACACACCACTGGCCCTACACCGGGATCTGGAACGGGCCGGACCGGACTGGCAACACACGCCAGTACCTCTCGCCGTGCCTCTACTTCCTCCATCCCCTCTTCGACCAGTGGCCCCCGTAACCCGGCGGCCTTCTCCGGCAACCCACTGGGCCGCTCTATCGCGGCCTCCTGCTGGTCCGACGTCGTGAGCCCCCCCCTAAAAATTTTCGGGGCGTCTCTCCTACCCGTGGACCAGGTCTCCATGTCCCTCGCCAGCCTCTCGCCCTTCTGCCATAATGTCAAGCCCTTCTCTTCCTCACTCGGCTTGACCCAGTCCAGGAGGCGAAGGAGATCTGTGAGGGATCTCCCTGGCGATGGCTCCTGGACACGCTGCTTGGTCATATCTTGGTGGTTTCTTCTGTCACGATCGTCTAACAGAGTGGACCAAGGCGCAGCGTTGAAAGTGAACATAACCTTTTATTTACAGATCACACGATCAAAACAATAAACGATAACGTGACGTCTACGGTTACACACGAACCGAAATGAACAAGAAACCACAAACACCACGTGAAAGACAGATAGTTAAATATGGCTCCCAATCAGAGACACCCAGCAGACACTCGTTGCCTCTGATTGGGAGTCACTCAGCCCAACATAGAAATATCAAACATAGAATTTCACACCCTGGCTCAACATAACATTGTCCCCAGAGCCAGGGCGTGACAGCATATGTATTCACCCCCTTTGCTATGAAGCCCCTAAATAAGATCTGGTGCAACCAATTACCTTCAGAAGTCACATAATTAGTTAAATAAAGTCCAACTGTGTGCAATCTAAGTGTCACATGATCTGTCACTTGATCTCAGTATATATACATCTGTTCTGAAAGGCCCCAGAGTCTGCAACACCACTAAGTAAGGGGCACCACCAAGCAAGCAGCACCATGAAGACCAAGGAGCTCTCCAAACAGGTCAGGGACAAAGTTGTGGAGAAGTACAGATCAGGGTTATAAAAAAATATCCGAAACTTTAAACATCCCATGGAGCACCATTAAATCCATTATAAAAAATTGAAAGAATATGGCACCACAACAAACCTGCCAAGAGAGAGCCGCCCACCAAAACTCACAGACCAGGCAAGGAGGGCATTAATCAGAGGCAACAAAGAGACCAAATATAACCCTGAAGGAGTTGCAAAGCTCCACAGCGGAGATTGGAGTATCTGTCCATAGGACCACTTTAAGCCATACACTCCACAGAGCTGGGCTCTGGCCACAGAAGAGTGGCCAGAAAAAAGCCATTGCTTAAAGAAAAAAATAAGCAAACACGTTTGGTGTTCACCAAAAGGCATGTGGGAGACTCCCCAAACATACGGAAGAAGGTACTCTGGTCAGATGAGACTAAAATTGAGCGTTTTGGCCATCAAGGAAAACGCTATGTCTGGGGCAAACCCAACACCTCTCATCACCCCAAGAACACCATCCCCACAGTGAAGCATGGTGGTGGCAGCATCATGCTGTGGGGATGTTTTCATTGGCAGGGACTTGGAAACTGGTCAGAATTGAAGGAATGATGGATAGCGCTAAATACAGGGAAATTCTTGAGGGAAACCTGTCTCAGTCTTCCAGACATTTGAGACCTTCTAGCAGGACAACGACCCTAAGCATACTGCTAAAGCAACACTCGAGTGGTTTAAGGGGAAACATTTAAATGTCTTGGAATGGCCTAGTCAAAGCCCAGACCTCAATCCAATTGAAAATCTGTGGCATGACCTAAAGATTGCTGTAAACCAGTAGAACCCATCCAACTTGAAGGAGTTGGAGCAGTTTTGCCTTGAACAATGGGAAGAAATCCCAGTGGCTAGATGTGCCAAGCTTAGAGAGACATACCACAAGAGACTTGCAGCTGTAATTGCTGCAAAAGGTGGCTCTACAAAGTATTGACTTTGGGGTGGTGAATAGTTATGCACGCTCAAGTTTTCTGTTTTTTTGTTTGTTTCACAATAACAAATATTTTGCATCTTCAAAGTGGTAGGCATGTTGTGTCAATCAAATGATACAAACCCCCCAAAAATCATGAATACTTTCACAAGCAACTGTATTGGGACAAATGTACTTATATGTGTTTTAAAGTAGTCAAAAGTTTAGTATTTGGTCCCATAATCCTAGAACGCAATGAATACATCAAACTTGTTACTCTACAAACTTGTTGGATGCATTTGCTGTTTGTTTTGGTTGTGTTTCAGATTATTTTGTGCCAAATAGAAATTAATGGTAAATAATGTATTGTGTAATTTTGGAGTCACTTTTATTGTAAATAAGAATAGAATATGTTTCTAAACACTTCTACATTAATGTGGATGCTACCATGATTACGGATAGTCCTGAATGAATCGCGAATAATGATGAGTGGGAAATTACAGATGCACAAATATAATGCCCCTCCAAAAATGCTAACCTCCCATGTTATTGTAATGATGAGAGGTTAGCATGTCTTGGGGCTATGGTATTTGTACGTCTGCAACACAGGAGAAGTGAGGGAGAGGTCAACAGTCCGGTGACACAGTGCCTGAGGAACAGCTCTTAATAATACAATTGACCTTTACCAGATGCAATGTGACCATATCCTCCTTCACTTCAATTAACCTTTACCAGAGGTAAGTGTAATGTAGCTGAAATGGTAAAAACGCAGACTACACTATATATACAAAAGTATGTGGACACCCCTTCAAATTAGTGGATTCGGCTATTTCAGCCACACCGTTGCTGACAGGTATATAAAATCAACCACACAGCCATGCAATCTTCATAGACAAACATTGGCAGTAGAATGGCCTTACTGAAGAGCTCAGTGACTTTCATCGTGGCACTGTCATAGGATGGCACCTTTCCAACAAGTCAGTTAGTCAAATTTCTGCCATGCTAGAGCTGCCCTGGTCAACTGTAAGTGCTGTTATTGTGAAGTGGAAATGTCTAGGAGCAACAACTGCTCAGCCGCAAAGTGGTAGGCCACACAAGCTCACAGAACGGGACCGCCGAGTGCTGAAGCTCGTAGCGCGTAACAATCGTCTGTCCTCGGTTGCAACACTCACTACCGAGTTCCAAACTGCCACTGGAAGCAACGTCAGCACAAGAACTGTTCATCGAGAGCTTAATGAAATGGGTTTCCATGGCCGAGCCACCGTACACGAGTCTAAGATCACGATGTGCAATGCAAGTGTCGGCTGGAGTGGAGTAAAGCTCGCCACCATTGGATTCTGGAGCAATTGAAAGGCGTTCTCTGGAGTGATGAATCACGCTTCACCATCTGGCAGTCCGACAGACGATTCTGGGTTTGGCGGATGCCAGGAGAACGATACCTGCCCCAATGCATAGTGCCAACTGTAAAGTTTGGTGGAGGACGAATAATGGTATGGGGCTGTCTTTCATGGTTAGGGCTAGGCCCCTTAGTTCCAGTGAAGGGAAATCTTAACGCAACAGTTTAGAGAAGGCCCTTTCCTGTTTCAGCATGACAATGCCCCCGTGCACAAAGCGAGGTCCATACAGAAATGGTTTGTCGAGATCAGTGTGGAAGAACTTGACTGGACTGCACAGAGCCCTGACCTCAACCCCATCGAACACCTTTGGGATGAATTAGAACGCCGACTAAAAGTCAGGCCTAATCGCCCAACATCAGTGCTCGACCTCACTAATGCTCTTGTGGCTGAATGGAAGCAAGTCCCTGCAGCAATGTTCCATCATCTAGTGGAAAGCCTTCCCAGAAGACTGGAGGCTGTTATAGCAGCAAAGGGGGGACGAACTCCATATTAATGCCCATGATTTTGGAATGAGGTGTTCGACGAGCAGGTGTCCACATACTTTTGGTCATGTAGTGTATTTACTCCATCTTCACGTCCCTCACTTACAACCCCCACGCAATTACTTTAAATGGAAAAAAGTCTGTATGGAAATGTAAAAAGTTGAAACTAGTTAAATTCAGCTTGAATCTTCCACTTTTTGAATGAGTCACCGCAAAGGAAGATTGAATGGAAGTGATTTGGAGGTAAAAGGCAAATGCCTTGAGGAACATTTGCTTTCTTTTTGCACTCAGTTTTGTTTTCGATGAAACTGAAATGGGGACAAGGAACAAGTACCAGCAATCGTCCATAAAAAAACACCATACAAAAAGATCCTAAATTAAGGTAAATTGCAGGAGAAAAAAGAACAGTCGCTTTCTGGTGTAGAGGCTATTTCTCCACTCTGAGAGCAAAAAGCATTAACCACTTACTGGTAGTAGCATGAGAATGACCTGAGAGAGAAAGCGTCAAATCTCCCTGACAGTGCAATTACAGTGACGTGTGTGAGTAGGTGTAGGCAATAAGAGGAAATAGAAAAGGAAAATAAAAGTATCAAAAGGTCATAGAGGTGTCTCTGCTCTACTGCAGATGATGAAATTATGGAGTGGAGTTAACTTCTGGGGTTGTTCTAGTCAAACATATGAACATCCGTTATTCTGTCTCTCACTGTTCAAATAAAACTACCATTAAAATTATAGACTGATCCTGTCTTTGTCAGTGGGCAAACATACAAAATCAGCAGGGGATCAAATACTTTTTTTCCCTCACTGTATTTAAAAAAGTTACATTTTACATTTGTAATAGAGTGTATAATTAGTGACAGATTTTTAGGTGGGAACTGCTCTAAATCTCTAGTGGAGCTGTAGCTTCACCTCAGGATTCAAGCCAAAATAAACCTAACAGCCCCAAGAGGCCTTCCAATGAATGACTGCCACTTCCATCGCTGTTAATCCTGACATTAAAGGCTTCAGCATGTCCTTCGTGAGAACGGACATATTGTTCTATCTGAAAATAGTCTGTTATGGTATGGCCTCAGTGGCTGGTCCTCTCTCCCATTCATACTGAAGCCACCCTCTGACAGGCCTAAGGGACTGATCAGATGCGTTGGCTGCATTCACACGTTCTCAGATGCATCCCACCTGGCCTCCTGCCAGCCTGCCTGCAGTGGCTCTACCCCTCAGACTCATAATGGGTTATTGGAACTTGGACCCACTGCTGGCACTTTCTTGGCAAAGCTGTCTTACATGTGTCAGTGTATTCCATCAGGATTTTGCAGTCTATCGTCGAGAGCTATATATTTATGTTGTATGAGGTGAACAAAAGCAACAAGCATTGGCCCAGTACAAATACAAACAAATGCAGCACAGTTTTTTTTTTACACATTACTACAAGTGCTTTGAAAGTTTGTTCAGAGAAGGAAATCATATGATAAATGCCACAACAAACAGGCGTAGCACTTTATTTTTCCCTAATGAGTTAGATCACAGGCATATCCTGACAACACCTAAGAGAGACAATAATTCCATTACTTTCAATGAGCACAAGTGTGGTAAAAGCTAAATAGGCTGTGTAGGTGTTTGTACATTTTATCTGAATGAACGAAGAAACATGCACCGTGATACTAATGTTGGGGCATACAGCTCGTTCCTGGCACCTGCAAAGCACCAACGTGTTCAGAGCACCAAGTAGACCATTTAAGAAGATTTTACCACACGCACACACAAACGCACACACAGCTTTTGACAAATCAACAAATCATGCTAATGCACCAACTGGCAAGTGTCTTCACTGACATTTTCAACCTCTCCCTGACCGAGTATGTAATACCTACATGTTTCAAGCAGACCACTATAGTACCTGTGCCCAAGAAAGCGAAGGTAACCTGCCTAAATGACTACATTTTACATTTACATTTTAGTCATTTAGCAGACACTCTTATCCAGAGCGACTTACAGTTAGTGAGTGCATACATTTTCATACTGGCCCCCCGTGGGAAACAAACCCACAACCCTGGCATTGCAAGCGCCATGCTCTACCAACTGAGCTACAGGGGACTACCACCCCGTAGCACTCACGTCAGTAGCAATTAAGTGCTTTGAAAGGCTGGTCATGACTCACATCAACACCATCATCCCGGAAACCCTAGACCCACTCCAATTCACATACCGCCCCAACAGATCCACAGATTACGCAATCTCAATTGCACTCCACACTGCCCTTTCCCACCTGGACAAAAGGAACACCTACGTGAGAATGCTGTTCATTGACTACAGCTCAGCGTTAAACATCATAGTGCCCACAAAGCTCATCACTAAGCTAAGGACCCTGGGACTAAACACCTCCCTCTACAACTGGATCCTGGACTTCCTGACGGGCCACCCCCAGGTGGTAAGGGTAGGTAACAACACATCTGCCACGCTGATCCTCAACACTGGGGCTCCTCAGGGGTGCGTGCTTAGTCCCCTCCTGTACTCCCTGTTCACCCATGACTGCGTGGCCAAGCACGACTCCAACACCATCATTAAGTTTGCTGACGACACAACAGTGGTAGGCCTGATTACCGACAACGATGAGAAAGCCTATAGGGAGGAGGTCAGAGACCTGGCAGTGTGGTGCCAGGACAACATCTCCCTCAATGTGAGTAAGACAAAGGAGCTGATCGTGGTGTCCACATCACCAACAAACTATTATGGTCCAAACACACCAAGACAGTCGTGAAGAAGGCACGAAAACAACATATCCCCCTCAGGAGACTGAAAAGATTTTACATGGGTCTCCAGATCCTCAAAAAATTATACAGCTGCACCATCCTTACCGGAGTCCATCCTTACCGGTTGCATCACCGCCTGGTATGGCAACTGCTCGGCCTCCGACTGTAAGGCGCTACAGAGGGTAGTGCGTACGGCCCAGTACATCACTGAGGCCAAGCTTCCTGCCATCCAATGGTCAAAGACTCCAGTCACCCAAGTCATAGACTGTTCTCTCTGCTACCGTACGGCAAGCGGTACCGGACTGCCAAGTCTAGGTCCAAAAGGCTCCTTAACAGCTTCTACCCCCAAGACATAAGACTGCTGAACAATTTTTAAAATTGCCACCCGGACTATTTACATTGACACTGCTGCTACTCGCTGTGTATTATCTATGCATAGTCACTTTACCCCCAGCTACCTAAATTACCTCGACTAAACTGTACCCTCGCACATTGACTTGGTACCAGTACCCCCTGTATATAGCCTCGTTATTGTTATTTTATTGTGATACTTTTAATATAATTTTTTACTTTAGTTTACTTAGTTAATATTTTCTTAACTCTATTTCTTGAACTGCATTGTTGGTTAAGGGCTTGTAAGTAAGCATTTCACGGTAAGGTCTACACCCGTTGTATTCGGCCCATGTGACAAATACAATTTGATTTGATTTGACCAGTAGTCATGAAACATGCCACTCTCTCCCCTGGTCCTGTGATGAGACATGGAAGCAGATCCTAATCGTAGATCCTAATCGGACACTAAGGACTGGGGCCGTCTTAAAGGGACAAATAACTGCTCTACATGAGAGGCTCTCCAGAAGCCACTCACAAAGCAGGTGGCCATGTGATTGTATGTGAGAAGAGCTCCTCAAGCTCAAGAGAAACATGTCAACAATTTATTTCTCAGCTTTACAATTCAGCCTGAGAATGGATTCCCACAATAATGTATCAGGTAACCACATTAGAGGGTAGGAAGCATTAGTTTTTACTCACCAATGTAACAACACAGTGTGGTCAAAGACTTAGTAACGTAGTTGTAGTCACGATCTGGTTACCTATAACTACAAACATAGGTATGTTTTTGCGTTTTTACATATTTATAAACGTATTTCCGGAGATCTTTGGAACTACCCACAATGCACTATTTCTCAACGTCATATGGAGAACCGGTGCTACCTAGCTAGTTCCAGCTGGATAACATTATCTAATAGCCATGCTAGCATGAAATTATACTGAACAAAAATATAAACGCAACATGCAAAAATGTCAAAGATTTTACTGAGTTACAGTTCATATAAGGAAATCAGTTAATTGAAATAAATTCATTAGGCCCTAATCTATGGATTTTACATGACTGGGAATACAGATATGCATCTGTTGGTCAGAGATACCTTTAAAGAAAGGTAGAGGCGTGGATCAGAAAACCAGTCAGTATCTGGTGTGACCACATTTGCCTCATGCAGCGCAACACATCTCCTTCATTGAGTTGATTGTGGTCTGTGGAATGTTGTCCCACTTCAATGGCTGTATGAAGTTGCTGGATATTGGCGGGAGCTGAAACACGCTACCTTAAACGTCGATCCAGAGCATCCCAAACGTGCTGAATGGGTGATATGTCTGGTGGGTATGCAGCCCATGGAAGAACTGGGACATTTTCAGCTTCCAGGAATTGTGTACATGGGGCTGTGCATTATCATGCTGAAACATGAGGTGATGGCGGCGGATGAATGGCATGACAATGGACCTCAGGATGTCATCACGGTATCTCTGTGCATTCAAATTGTCATCGATAAAATGCTATTGTGTTCGTTGTCTGTAGCTTATGCCTGCCCACACTATAACCTCACTGCCACCATGGGGCACTCTGTTCACAACGTTGACATCAGCAAACCGCTTGCCCACACGACGTCATACACGTGGTCTGCGGTTGTGAGGATGGTTGGACGTACTGCCAAATTCTCTAAAATGATGTTGGAGGCGGCTTATGGTAGAGAAATGAACATTCAATTCTCTGGCAACAGCTCTGGTGGACATTCCTGCAGTCAGCATGCCAATTAAATGCTCCCTGCAAACATGAGACATCTGTGGCATTGTGTTGTGTGACAAAACTGCATATTTTAGAGTAGCCTTTTATTGTCCCCAGCACAAGGTGCACCTGTGTAAGGATTATGCTGTTTAATCAGTTTCTTGATATGTCACGTGGATGGATTATCTTGGCAAAGGAGAAATGTTCACTAACAGGGATGTAAACAAATTTGTGCACAACATTTGAGAGAAATAAGCTTTTTGTGCATATGGAACATTTCTGGGATCTTTTATTTCACCTCATGAAACATGGGACCAACATGTTGCGTTTATATTTTTGTTCAGTGTACATTCCAAACCAAGTGTTGGCGCTGGTTGAGCTACTATGTACATCCACAAAGAATGTTTTACAATACGTAACAACTTGAGTAACATCCTCTAACGTCAGCCTTCTTATGTCACACTGCCATTAACACACCTGCATTCAGCCCAAAGCTGATTCCTGTCTGTCTGCTAGGGTAGAGCTGTAACTGTCATTAGGGTTTTGTTACACAGAGTTGTTCCCTTGTACATTTACATTACATTTTAGTCATTTAGCAGACGCTCTTATCCAGAGCGACTTACAGTTAGTGAATACATTTTTTTTTATATACTGGCCCCCCGTGGGAATCAAACCCACGACCCTGGCGTTGCAAACGCCATGCTCTATCAACTGAGCTACATCCCTGCCGGCCATTCCCTCCCCTACCCTGGACGACGCTGGGCCAATTGTGCGCCGCCCATGAGTCTCCCGGTCGCAGCCGGCTGCGACAGAGCCTGGATTCGAACCAGGATCTCTAGTGGCACAGTTAGCACTGCGATGCAGTGCCTTAGACCACTGCGCCACTCAGGAGCCTGTACCCTTTGTACCCTTTGCCCTTGTTTATTTCCCATTACTGAGCTGAGATCATTGGATAAGTTTAAGCAGCACCTTGAGCCGGTAACAAGCCTAACTCCACACCTACACACCCGCCTGCAGTCTATGTTCATCGGACGTTGAGCTCCTTGACACTCCTCACACCAAGCGCTTCACGTCTCTGCCGCTGCCGCCAAGCTTTCAGAGTGGAGCTCAATCATCCATAAAGAAATGTATAAAAATCTATTATTATTATTGTTATTGTATATTAATTATCATTATTATGGGGACTGTGACCACAAAGTGGAATGTGACATTTAAAAAAGTCCCATGACAAAATTGGTGTACCAGTATTGTTATAACATATATTTGTATAACTGTTAATAAAAAGGTAAAAATGTGTTTGAATTATTTGTATGTTAACTTGAAGCCCGTGTAGGGCATATTCTCCTCATTTGGGAACTACAGTATTTCTTATCCCATTGACTGAACACGTTGGAATTGGCAGATGGTTGTAGCGCCCAAGATATCCCCAATTCCAGCTGATGAACTGAACTGCCTGTAGGCATCGTGTCTGAACTTTCTAAAAAGAAAGGGGAAAATGTATTACTATTGGTAAGGGGGGTGGTGTAACATTATTTGATTTCATTATTGCATTCGATTAGTCAGGATTCTATTTATAGATTAACTAACTTGTGTTGACTATGGGCTCTGTCAGCATCCTGGGCGTAGTCTGCCAATAAGTAATGTAGACTGTGCGCAGCACATTGACATCCAGGCAGACATCTGTCATCGTGGACGTTGTCTGTGGTATTCCTGACAGCACACAGACTCCATGGCTGTCTGCATGGGAATACACCTGGTACAACAAGTTATTGTATGCGCTAACGTTACCACCACCTTGTCTTCTTCAGATTCTCCAAAAAGGTCAGGCCCAGGGGAAACAGAGTTCCTGCTTTGCTCGGAGTTGCTGCTTTTGACTGACGTTTTGACATTTAATATCTGGCGGAAGTTTCCTCTGCAGTGAAATACTAGCTGGCAAGGCTAGTTAGCTGGCTAAAATAGCTAGCTAGGCTTCTCACATCGGAAGTGCCTCTCTCCCCGGCTCTCGCTTTGTTTGGTAGCTAACTCAGCCTACAGTCCTTACCATGATGGGCCCCAGTCGTCAATATTTAAGTCTCCACTATCTTTATGCTTTTATTATCTGCTGAAGGGTTTGTTTAAGTTATGTGCTATGGGTTACTGCCTGTGTTCGCTGGTCTTCATTGTTGCAACGTTAGCTGGCTAGCTAGCTGGCTAAGATAACATTGACTGCATATAGCATTATTTTATAACTGGTTAGATGTGGTTATGTATTTCAAAAACGTTGGTTTACTTTAATGTAGCTGTAAGCTAGGCGTTGATAGCAACTAGCTGACTCATGAAGTGCTAACATAACTTTAGCAGGCTGGTAGGGCTAACATTAACAACCTAGCAGGGCTAACATTAGCAGGCTAGTTGGCAGGCAACCTTGCAATATATTCATAAAGCATTTGCTTGTAAGTTGGCTGAAAATGTAATTGAAACCATTTATCATGAGTGCAAACGATTTTGGTTTAATTTGAAGTTATACATTTGAAGTTATTTCTGTCTGAGTTTACATGATAGGGATTGCCGGGTCCTCCATATTATGTCACACCCCGCATTTTTTTAAAATCCGGGATGACTTCTGCATTCTTCGGAATTCTGATCAGTTTTATGTAATAACTCGAAAAATAGAAAAGTGAGATGGAACTTTGTTTTGGGACTTTTGATGCGTATTCTAATGCAAATCCATATGTTACATGTGGTTACATTTATGCTACCTACCCTTTAATAAGATTAAAGGAGAGCATTCCTCCTCAAATTCACATTGCTTTCACAGACATTCAATGTGTGGTAATTATTGGGTGCTCTTGATTTTCTTTTCTTTTTTTCTTTTTTATGGGGTAGATCAGCTTAATATTGCAGATAGATTGTAACTTCCATCAATGTAATTGTCTGCATCACTTCCAATCCCCCATGTTTTATATATATATATATATGTATATATATATATATACAGTGAGGGAAAAAAGTATTTGATCCCCTGCTGATTTTGTACATTTGCCCACTGACAAAGAAATGATCAGTCTATAATTTTAATGGTAGTTTTATTTGAACAGTGAGAGACAGAATAACAACAAAAAAAAGTGGCTAGGCCACTCCAGGACCTTAATGTGCTTCTTCTTGAGCCACTCCTTTGTTGCCTTGGCTGTGTGTTTTGGGTCATTGTCATGCTGGAATACCCATCCACGACCCATTTTCAATGCCCTGGCTGAGGGAAGGAGGTTCTCACGCAAGATTTGACGGTACATGGCCCCGTCCATCGTCCTTTTGATGCGGTGAAGTTGTCCTGTCCCCTTAGCAGAAAAACACCCCCAAAGTATATTGTTTCCACTTCCATGTTTGACGGTGGGGATGGTGTTCTTGGGGTCATAGGCAGCATTCCTCCTCCTCCAAACACGGCGAGTTGTGGTCCTCTGTAGCTTAATTGGTAGAGCATGGAGCTTTTAACGCCAGAGTAGTGGGTTCGATCTCCGGGACCACCCATACATAAAAATGTATGCACACATGACTGTAAGTCGCTTTGGATAAAAGCGTCTGCGAAATGGCATATTATTATTATTATTATATTATTGATGCCAAAGATCTCGATTTTGGTCTCATCTGACCACAACACTTTCACCCAGTTCTCCTCTGAATCATTCAGATGTTCATTGGCAAACTTCAGACGGGCCTGTATATGTGCTTTCTTGAGCTGGGGGACCTTGCGGGCGCTGCAGGATTTCAGTCCTTCACGGCGTAGTGTGTTACCAATTGTTTTCTTGGTTACTATGGTCCCAGCTGCCTTGAGATCATTGACAAGATCCTCCCGTGTAGTTCTGGGCTGATTCCTCACCGTTCTCATGATCATTGCAACTCCACGAGGTGAGATATTGCATGGAGCCCCAGGCCGAGGGAGATTGACAGTTCTTTTGTGTTTCTTCCATTTGCGAATAATCACACCAACTGTTGTCACCTTCTCACCAAGCTGCTTGGCGATGGTCTTGTAGCCCATTCCAGCCTTGTGTAGGTCTACAATCTTGTCCCTGACATCCTTGGAGAGCTCTTTGGTCTTGGCCATGGTGGAGAGTTTGGAATCTGATTGATTGATTGCTTCTGTGGACAGGTGTCTTTTATACAGGTAACAACCTGAGATTAGGAGCACTCCCTTTAAGAGTGTGAGCCAGAAATCTTTCTGATTGAGAGGGGGTCAAATACTTATTTCCCTCATTAAAATGCAAATAAATTTATAACATTTATGACATGCGTATTTCTGGATTTTGTTGTTGTTATTCTTTCTCTCACTGTTCAAATAAACCTACCTTTAAAATTATAGACTGATCATTTCTTTGTCAGTGGGCAAATGTACAAAATCAGCAGGGGATCAAATACGTTTTTCCCTCACTGTAGGCCTAGGATGCTGTTGGTTCATTAATTGTGCAGGGTGGCTTACAGAGTTAGTTAGTGAATTTGTACCTGATTTTGAATAGCCTAGAAATAGCGATTTTTTTTTATTTTCATAATTAATAGGCTGACATATTACCTCTAACTACAGAATATCTCACCACCTTGCATGTCCATCTCCTCCCCTCTCTCCTTCATTCCTTTCTCAAGCGTGCAGAGAGAGGGGCTGTCAACAGTTTAATTAAATATGTTTTGTTGTAAAAACATGTTACTACCAATGTTCCCGAAACAGATTTCACTTGGTTTCTTAAATTGAACACTGGGTAGCTGCAGGAACAGGGTTGGAGAGCCCAAGGCATACAGAGTTTGGGCGGAATACCACCTGTCACGCAGCAAGAGGCTACATGCTCCTCAAACAGGGGTTGAAGCGTGGAGTGAAATATGTGTTCTTATAAGCCCAGACATTTCTATATGCAATCCTGTGTGAAAGATTTGATGGTTGCCACTAAAAAGAGAAGTATCCCAGCTGCTACTATATGTATTTCTCAGCTGCTAATATCAATAAGCACATGCTCCACTATAAAATTGAAAAACTCCGGAGTGCCCTCTCCCTCTGGACAGAAGAAACACAGTAAATCATCACGAGTCCACTTTGTGTTACTTTCACAGACACAGTTCCCAACCTCTTCTCCAACCAACCTGACATCACATATGGATCAGCCAGAATACAAGGACCCATTCTCTCCACAAATCTCACTCCCACTGTGCCAGAATCATCCTTGTCATCATTGGGATGAGGCTCGAACTCAGAGGTCCTCACCGCAGGTACTTCATCCTGACTTTCGTCAGGTTCCATCTCTGAACTACTGTAGCACGTATCCCTCTTTTTGCACTCGACGCCAACCTTCCTCACCACACCGCTTCCCTCTACACTCAGCTCCTTCTCGCCAGTCATCACTCCACTTGCCACTGCATTTAATTCATCCTCACTCTCGTCACGTTCTATTTCCTTCTCTAGCTCTTCCAAAAGTGCTGTGTGATCCTCCATTCCATATTCACTCGAAACATACTCCACTTTTCTCCTTTTTTTCTTGTCCTTCTCCTTTATCAGATCTTCCAGAAAGCTTCTGCAATCCCCCACTCTATATTTACTCATAGTATGTTCCACTTTGCTCCTTTCTTTTCTTGTCTGCCATCTTTCAAGAGCAGTCATACTCTTTAGATAAAAAAAATCCTTCTTTAACCTGTCTCCTCCCCTTCATCTACACTGATTTAAGTGGATTTAACAGGTGACATCTATAAGCTTTCACCTGGATTCACCTGGTCGGTCTATGTCATGGAAAGAGCAGTGTATCTGCGTGGAGGCCTGAAGATGCTAAATGTGTTTATGTACCATGAGACCGGCATTCATTTGCATGACAATAACCGCCAATGTCATGACCGCCACAGCCCTAGCCACACAATTGTTTTATTTGTAACATATCATACGTTTTGCAAATTCGTAACATATTGTATGAATTGCAATTCGTAACATACAGTAATTTACTAATTGCAATTGGTAACATATTGTACTAATTGTAATTCGTAACATATCATACGAAATGGATGATGGACACAACTTAACCTTTTACTGCTGTGGGCTAAATCAGGCTCACACAGAGTGTTTGTTGGTAGTCTTAAACAAATCTACTTTGAAACGAAAGTATACACCTCACACACATGGTTATGGGCAATTTTGAGTTTACATGCCAAAATTACACTTTATATACATCACAGAAGACTGAAATATAACACAACCTTTTGACATAGAAACACCATATTTTTGGCCGTTTTTTTTTTTATAATGTTGATTTATTATGAAATTAGAAAGAAAAAAAGTATTTAATAGTTTGGGGTGGGGCCTCTTCTCCGAGATGCTGATGACAGGTTGCCCTATGCGTGGCGGCCTCCTACTGGCCCTCCAACACCACTTCCAGCAGCATCTGGTCTCCCATCCAGGACCAACCCTGCTTAGCTTCAGCAGCAAGCCAGCAACGGGATGCAGGGTGGTATGCTGCTTACTGTACCATCCTCCAATCGAACCAGCTGTGGGATGTTGACCCCTGTCACAGTGCTGTCATTCACCACAACAGTAATCTCTCAAAGTGTTCACTCTGGTCTTTCTGCTGAAAGACAAATTTCAGTCAAAAAAATAGTTTAGTAAAAGATTACTTACCCAGACACACTTGGCTAAATTGATGGATCGTGTAAAATAGTTAATGGACCATAATATCTGGCTATGAACACCCCCAGGCACATCTAGCTAATTGGATGGGTATTTTGTTTAGACATAAAAACATATTTATGAAACACAACAGCTGGCTATAATCACTCCACCAGAAACACCTGCTAAGTGAATAGACATAAACAAAAGTGAGCCATTCACTTAGCTAGCTAAACAAGTTCATGAATCACAATCCCAACCCATATATCGGCATTCACTGTAGCAATATAGCTAAACAGATTTTCATACACTTAGCCCAGCGTCGTCCGGGTTTGGCTGGTGTAGGCCGTCATTGTAAATAAGAATTTGTTCTTAACTGACTTGCCTAGTTAAATAAAGGTTAAATAAAATAAAAATATATATGAAAAAGATGCTGTATGAATCTGCAGGTAAAGCGCTCCAACTAGCTAGCTAGGTTTAACGTTAGCTAGCTAGTTAGCAAACAGTAACGTTATGCTGTATAACTTTCTGACAAAATGAGATACGAAACCAATGTCTGTATATGTAGCTAACGTTCGACTCTTACCCGTATGTATACATGGATAAATGATTCACGGCAAACTGGAAACCCTTTGATTAAGTAAGAAGTCCTCTGTTGTTTGCATTTCATTTGTTCCGCTTGCTTGGGACATTCTGTCATGTCGCCCCAGTTCACACTGATGAGCCCCTGATGAGCTAGCTATGGCATCTGTTGTTGTTGTTTACGCAGCGCGTAAAAATCTTCTGTCCTCGGTTGCAACACTCATTACCGAGTTCCAAAACGCCTCTGGAAGCAACGTCAGCACAATAACTGTTTGTCGGGAGCTTCATGAAATCAAATCAAATGTCCATGGCCGAGCAGGCCGCACACAAGCCTAAGATAACCATTTGGCGAATGCCAGGAGAACGCTACCTGCCCCAATGCATAGTGTCAACTGTACATTTTAGTGGAGGAGGAATAATGGTCTGGGGCTGTTTTTCATGGTTCGGGCTAGTCCCCTTAATTCCAGTGAAGGTAAAATGTTTTCGTCGAGATCGGTGTGGAAGAACTTGATTGGTCTGCACAGAGCCCTGACGCCAACTGCGAGCCAGGCCTAATCGCCCAACATCAATGCCCGACCTCACTAATGCTCTTGTGGCTGATTATAATCAAACAATCATATTCAAACAATCATTTTTATTTAACATCGATTAATTATTGCAATAATGAGGCTGTCGACCCCACACTCTGAAGTGTGATGCCGAGGGCTCTCACATACAGACAATACAAAATACAAATATATTTTATAGCACTATACACCCTCTCAGTCTACATGATAAACAGCAGATGTGTGGAATGAGTCAAAAGGTTAGGATTTGTCGCTCTGGATAAGAGCGTCTGCTAAATGACGTAAATGTAAATGTATGAAATAAATGAATAATTCACAGCAGACAGTATGTACTATGAAGACTGTTTTCATTGTATGGAAACCATGGTTTGGGCCCCAAGACAAGGTTCTTATCAACTATTCATAACAGATCTCATCCTGGTACCTTACACACACAGACACCAATTCAGTCTATGAAAAAGCAGGCTCAGTCAGACCGGAGACATCTCCCTTTCACACACCACTAATCATGAAATGGTATGTGGCTGTTGGTTTTATCACCTAGCCATTCATAAATCAATTGTCAGCTCCAGATACCCCTATCTCGAGTAAAACCCATGTCCTTGACCACACGCCTAGACTTGCTGCAGGGAGCTGGAGTAGAAACCATCCCTTTTCAAAAACACAGCATTACTAGAACAGAAATGTCTTACTATTTGTTCAACAAAGCAGGTAAACATGTTATATGTTAATTTTTCTCTCACACTGAATGGAAGCAAGTCCCCACAGCAATGTTCCAACATCTAGCGGGAAGCCTTCCCAAAAGAGTGGAGGCTGATATAGCATCAAAATGGGGACCAACTCCATATTAATGACCATGAATTTGGAATGAGATGTTCGACGAGCAGGTGTCCACATACTTTTGGTAATGTAGTGTATCAATGCCAACCTTGACATGGTTCATCATGGTGATGTCTTTGACGACCCTAAAAGTTTGAAGTTGATATGCCATTGTGGAGTTGATTTACAAAGGATGTAAATGGACACGTAAAATCGGATTTTCTGATTTATCAATAACTCAGCCATCTCTTAACCAACCCCTTAGCTTTTCTCAAACTGAATTAAGAGATGTACAATGGGCCTACATACATAATCTGGTGTTATTTGCTAGTTTTTCAAAGGTATTCAATATTTTCCAAGATGGAGGAAAATCTATCCTGACGGCCCTTATGGGTCCTTGAGGCAAATTTGTTCAGCATGGCACCTACAAGTCTCTAGGTCAAACGGGGCAGCGGATATGAGGGTTTAAGTGATACTGCTTATAACAGCACCACCTATAAGCCAATCGCAGCCATTATTTTTGACCAAGTTACTCATGGCCTCTAGTTTCTGTGTGCCAAATTAGAAATACAGTTATCAATGTCTGCTTGAGTTATTTGACAATGTCAAGGAAAATGTTCAATCTAAGAATAACAATAGGTTTCACAGCTTCACTGTGAACCTTTAATAACAAATGTGCCTGGGGCGACCAGTGGTGCTGTGGTGCTGTTTTCACTCATGGATTCCAGAGATATAAATGGCTAGGAACATGACTAACGTGGGCCTGTGCTTTGTGATAATAATCGCTCATTAAACTCATTAAAGAGCGATTCAGCAGTCAACATATGAATTGATGAATAAATAAATGATACATGAATATGAATTATCATTTGGCATGCTTAATCTCTTGTCCAATTCAAGTGCCATACCACGGCTCTCCCTCTCCTTACATATGTGGACTCACCATGTTTCCAAGCTCCTCATGCTTTTAATGCATTGGTTATAGCCTACACTTTTATAAAAATCAATCAGCATAGGTAAGTCATGACAAGTGTGGTTCCATAAACACTCCTCATTTCACTTTTTTTTTTATATGAAGTGTTTGTATTAGGGGCACAACTTTGGTTTTAGAAGTGGAGGGGAAAATGTTTTATCCGGTCGGATAAACACTCCAAACAGCCTACCCAACCACTCGGAGGCGTCCGCGTGGTCCTAAAGCACAGCGTTGCCTCGTTTTGTATCACATTCCAAAGATAAAAATGCAATCCCCCACGTCCCCAGTGAAAGTTGCGCACCTGGTTTGTATGTTAACACAATATGTTGTGTAAAGGTCTCTCAGAGTAAGCTATACTTTCATTCACTACCATTAGCTACAGTTGAAGTCGGAAGTTTACATACACTAAGATTGGAGTCATTAAAACTAGTTTTTTAACCACTCCACAAATTTCTTGTTAACAAACTATAGTTTTGGCAAGTCGGTTAGGACATCTACTTTGTTCATGACACAAGTAATTTTTCAAACAATTGTTTACAGACAGATTATTTCACTTATAATTCACTGTATCACAATTCCAGTGGGTCAGAATTGTAGACCTCCACAAGTCTGGTTCATCCTTGGGAGCAATTTCCGAATGCCTGAAGGTACCACGTTCATCTGTACAAACAATAGTACGCAAGTATAAACACCATCGGACCACGCAGCCATCATACCGCTCAGAAAGGAGACGTGTTCTGTCTCCTAGAGATGAACGTACTTTGGTGCGAAAAGTGCAAATCAATCCCAGAACAACAGCAAAGGACCTTGTGAAGATGCTGGAGGAAACAGGTACAAAAGTGTCTATATCCACAGTAAAACAAGTCCTATATCGACATAACCTGAAAGGCCGCTCAGCAAGGAAGAAGCCACTGCTCCAAAACCGGCATTAAAAAGCCAGACTACGGTTTGCAACTGCACATGGGGACAAAGATCGTACTTTTTGGAGAAATGTCCTCTGGTCTGATGAAACAACAAATATAACTGTTTGGCCATAATGACCATCGTTATGTTTGGAGGAAAAAGGGGAATGCTTGCAAGCCGAAGAACACCATCCCAACCGTGAAGCACGGGGGTGGCAGCATGATGCTGTGGGGGTGCTTTGCTGCAGGAGGGACTGGTGCACATCACAAAATATATGGCATCATGAGGAAGGAAAAGTATGTGGATATATTGAAGCAACATCTCAAGACATCAGTCAGGAAGTTAAAGCTTGGTCGCAAATGGGTCTTCCAAATGGACAATGACTCCAAGCATACTTCCAAAGTTGTGGCAAAATGGCTTAAGGACAACAAAGTCAAGGTATTGGAGTGGCCATCACAAACACCTGACCTCAATCCTATAGAAAATTTGTGGGCAGAACTGAAAAAGCATGTGCGAGCAAGGAGGCCTACAAACCTGACTCAGTTACACCAGCTCTGTCAGGAGGAATGGGCCAAAATTCACCCAACGTATTGTGTTGAAGCTTGTGGAAGGCTACCCAAAATGTTTGACCCAAGTTAAACAATTTAAAGGCAATGCTACCAAATACTAATTGAGTGTATGTAAACTTCTGACCCACCTGGAATGTGATGAAATCCAATTTGTAAGTCGCTCTGGATAAGAGCGTCTGCTAAATGATGTAAATGTAAATGTAAATGAAAGAAATAAAAGCTGAAATAAATCATTCTCCGGACTATTATTCTGACATTTCACATCCTTAAAATAAAGTGGTGATCCTAACTGACCTAAAACAGGGAATTTTTACTAGGATTAAGTGTCAGTATTTGTGAAAAACTGAGTTTAAATGTATTTGGCTAAGGTGTATGTAAACTTCCGACTTCAACTGTAGGTTTCCATCTAATTGGAAACAGATTTTCATGTGAATATTCAAAAATATGCATTACAAAAATATATGCACATCAAATGAACTTGTTTTTGCGAATAAATAACTGCATCTGATGATATAGTGTACATAAAAAGCACTTTTGGATAATAGCAATATAATTTTTAATACGATATTTATTGGAAATTTGCATGAAGTTCATAATAATTTATTTAATCTGCCTATAAACTCTTCATGGCTTTCCACATTGTGGTGGTACAACGTAACATATCATCGAGTGATTCATTTACATTTTTGTCATTTAGCAGACGCTCTTATCCAGATCAACTAGGGTTAAGCACCTTGTTCAAGAGCACATAGACAGAATTTTTTACCTAGTCAGCTCGGGGATTCAAACCAGCAACCTTTCGGTGACTGGCCCAACGCTCTTAACTGCTAGGGTATGGTTGTTATATCACTATTTGCACATAAAGGCGTTTCAACTTTCCACCGCAATTGTCGCATTAACCAATTTCACCAACACATAAATTATTCACCCTTATCGACATTGGGGAGTTTTACCGACAAAATGTGCTGTTTCCATAAGGCCTGTCATGACTTTGTTTTGCATCATGTCATTCATCCGAATGAAATGGTTGGATGGAAACCTGGTTATTGACGGTAAATGTCCTAAATGTCGACAAAACTAAATAAGCTAGACAGGGTGGATAATGTTTTGGTCAGTGAAATATAGTATTTCTGCGTTCGTAACAGAGTGGGAGGTGGGAATTTACCAGTTGTGAAGTCGTAAATACCAGTTGGATGCATTCACGTGCTTTGAACTCGTTGAGAAATGCCGATTGGCTAATGGCCAACAAGTTGCATAAACCATAAACTAAAAGTACAGCTATCATGCTAGCAAACAAATTATAGTGTTAAAAAACCATATTAATAGATAGCATTTTATAAATCATGTTTTGTTGTTCCATTTAACTGCCGAATGTCACACCAGCCTTCGCTTTGGCTCCCCCTCCTGTCCAGCTCAGGCGTTCAGCGTCGTCGGCCTTCTAGCTGCTGCCGAACCTACTGCTGGCAAACACCCTTCACTCATCAACCCCGGACTTGTCTCGTCATCATTACACACACCTGGTTCCAATCCCCACTTTATCACTGTATATACAGTATACTCCCTATGCAATTTGTCTTTGTCGGTCATTGTAAATGTTACTTGTTTTACATAGAGCAATCTCTCCTACTATTTCCTGAGTACTTTATATTTTGCACTTTGGGTTCGCCCTGGGCCTTTTTGTTTATGAAGATATATTTTGAGCACAACAGCGTTTGTTTTTGTCCCGCTTTGATCTATGGTGCTTAAATAAAGTCAGTAGTTCTAAACCTGCGACTGCCTCCTGCCTACTCCTCTCTACACCAGTGACACCGAAAATGCTGTTATCGAGGTAATTTCCTTAGTAGGTGACGTCAGAGGTCAACATGTGGGAGAAGTGGGAGCTCTGGGGTGCATACATTACGGCAATTCCGTTGCAAAACTTTTTGTCTACTCCAAACGCTGTTGACACACATAAAAAAATACTACAGTTTACTATAGAATACTAAAGTACTTACTATAGAATTCTGTATTAACTGTAGTATACTGTAGAATACTATACAACACACTGTAGTATCCCTCGATCATGTATAGTACTTCCTATAGAATGTTGTAGTATACTGTAGAATACTATAGTAAATACTACAGTATTATCCCCCCCAAAAATAAATAAATAACTATAGCAAATACTACAGTAATGTCTGCAAAAACAATACAGTCCGCAAAAACACGACACTTTTTAAACTATAGTAATATTACAGTATTAATTTGTGAATATACCTACCCATTCCCCTCCCCCATATCCCAATTTGTGCCACCCATAAGTGAGAAACCTACATGCCAAGTATAGACCATCTATTGTGTTCCCTATGGTTATAGAAAAGAGCTGAAGATCTGAACTATCCGTTCAGACCCCAGTCCTATACCTACCTACAGGTTATGGAAAATTAGCTCTTTCAGTAGGTTTCCTCAAGGAGAAAGTCCTCCACTTCTATTTCAAAGATTATAAAAAGGTAACAGTACATTATACTACAGTACGCAAAAACACTACCGTAAATACTATGGTATATTACAATTTGCAAATATACTACACTAATTACTATAGTATATACTACAGTTTTCTTTTACTACAATATTTATACTATAGTTAACTGTAAATTCTACAGTATACTACAGTAAATACTACAGTATTCACTGTAGTGTTTTTGGAAACTGAACTCCCCCACATGAAAAAATACTGTAGTATACTATGGTATAAATACTACAGTATTCACTCGAGTGTTTTTGGAGACTTTTGCAAAAACGCTACAGTGAATACTATAGCATTCATACCATAGTATACTACAGTATTTTTTCATGTGGTGGAGTTCAATAAAGAATTGACAATACGTATAGGCCCAGGATTTCAATTTTTGTTGATTTCAAATGTAATCTTCAAGTTAATCATTAATATGTTGGATTCAAGTCTCCATCTCAACTAAAAATCTAAGTTAAAGAATTATCTAAAGTGCATTTAGAGTTTGATTAGATTTAGTCCTATTCTTTAACTTAGATTTTTGTTGAGATGGGGACATGAATCCAACATATGGATTATTCATTTGTAGACAAACTGGATATTGAATTGTGTTTGGTTGTCAATGCAACCACATATCAACATTTGAAGGAGATGTATCTTCTGCTTGGATAGTTCCATCTGTGTCACTGACTTAGTCTGGCTTTAATTCCAGTTTGTCTACAAATTCATAATTCATATGTTGGATTCACGTCTTCATCTCAACCAAAAATCTAAGTTAAGAATAAAACTAAATCAAATCAAACTTTAAATGCACTTTAAATAAAGGTTCATTTGATTTAGTCTTATTCTTTAACTTTGATTCTTGGTTGAGATGGAGACATGAATCCAACATATAAATTATTAATTTGTAGACAAACACTACAAGAAACATACAAGGTCCAATTCCTCAATAAGCCCTTGGGGGTGTAGAGTTTTTAAGTAGAAGATCCATCGGGCTTCGCACTGGAGAAGGCGCTCATCCATATTGCGGCATTTGTGGCTTGAGAAAACACAGTCAATGGCACAGAACTTAAGATCAGTCACAGCATGATTCGTCCCATTTCTTCGGATGGCACTGCGATGCTCGTTGCTGCGTAACCGTAGTTACGAGACAGTCTGCATAAACTTGCATTGGCATTAATTATCCTGTGAAATTTCCATTACATCTTGGTAATATTCATATGTACTCTTATGCAATGCATTGCATAATTAGAACATGGTAAACATGAGGTATGTCTTATTAGAAACAATCATGTTTGTCAGCTGGTTGTTCTTTAAAATATAATTTCACAAATATTGGTGTGATGGATGATACACCAGGAGCAGTGCATTTTTATCTCATTAATGATCCCGGTTGAATAGCCATCTGCATAGTGGGAACCTGCTCTGATAGCATCAAAACTGATAGAGAAGGGAACATTGGAACCCCAACAGATGACATCCAACATTGATGAACCAATCTGATTCACACAGTAGCCTACGTCATACAACAAGACAGAATCGATATTACCTGCCATTTTGGAAACAAGCAGACATTGTCTACTTTGTCAGTGTCGCACAAGCATGGAATCGATCATGATGTTACGTGGCTTCGTTTATTGTATTTCACAAAATAAATCACTTTGAGTGTTCCTATCTTGCATGGGGATCTTAAACTTGTAGCTGATCTCATTGCTTCAGATGAACCATCACTCAACACTTAATGGTACAGTCAGCTACTGTATTGTGTTTAGTTGTGTCCACTTAATTGATTTAGCTTTGTACTTTCAGATTCAACATGTACCTCCTAACTGGACATTAAAACATGTGCATTGCCCAAAGCGATGTTATTTATCTACCACAGACCTATGTTCACATATACTTGATAAAGCAAGTTTACCATCAAAATAGGAAAATATATTTTGGAGTAGATGTCGAAATGAGATATTTAAGACAATACATTTTAGATACAAGGGTGTGAGATTTAATCTTACAAATATTATGAAAATGTTGAACCATGTTTTGTCATTTTCGCATTCATTTCATCACATACTCTAACAAAATCATACAAAGGAGACAGAATGCTTCCACCAGAATAGTTCTCCCCATGTTCTCGCTTCTCCACTGGTTTTGTTTTCATGCGGTACTCATGGATCGATTTCGGTGATCGTTATCACAGCATGGAAATCCACCTCTTTGGAATTGCAGTGAGAAACATTAGTGGATCCTAAATGCAAAGTAATGCTAAAACACTGTGTTAAATGCACTTATAAGAGCTAGCTAATTTTGCTTTTCTATGTTGACTGTTACATTTGTTTGGGGTTAATTAAACCATCTACAATAACCTTTGTGCACATGCAAACATAGGTATTTACAAAATTACTATTGCATTTGAGCAATTAAGGTTGACTGTTTGTTTCATTTGTATTTCTAATCCAATCTATTCTATGACATAGGCTATGGCAGGTTTTAATAAAATACCTTTCAACCATAATGTGTGTCATCATCACCTTTACACACTTACTTTGAAGCAATTATTGTCAGGTGTTAGTGTGTTTTTGTCTGTGTGAGATAGAGAAAAAAAAGTATGTACATGTGTGCAGTAGGCCTATGTGTTTTTTGATTCCTAATGAGTCTTTGATTCCACTCACCAGGATGTCTTCCTGAATGAACAGATTGACTGACAGAGTTGTCTGGTTGTCAGAGAGCTGGCTGATGAATGGTGGGAATGTATCATAAAAGGTCCAAACTGAGACCTGAGACAGCTGCCACACTGGAGAAGATAACAGGTCTCAGGATACTGGGCTCAACACTCACACACTACTGCTAAGGCTTTTAATTCACCTGTCTTCAAGTGGAATTTTGTGGGAATGGAAAAGGATTTCTTGAGATTCTTTGAGTGTCATTGATTCAGGATGGAGAGCCATGATAAGATCCTCATTTTATTTTTTATTATGTGCTGTGCCTGCTACTTTTCAAAATGTCTCATAGAAATGGACCATGGAAAGGTAAAATAGGAGCCGACTCTTACTTCTTACTTATTTTTGTTACAACGAACTGAAGTACAAAGTAACTCTGAGCCAAAGTGACCTTCCTTGTAAATATATATTTTTATTTAGTCTTTAGCACATTAGGCTATTTTATTGGAATTAATCTTACCTCCTGTGTCAACCCATCACCTCCCTTGGCCGTGGGACACGGTGCCCTCTGACACTCCATGAAGTAGCCTACCTCTGCTGTGAATATACCTTACCCACTCTCCTGGATCAAATGAGGAAAACAGATGTAGTCTACATTTACTGGCATTCTAGATGTATTGTAGCCTACATCATAAAGCAGCCTACTTTCTGCACATGTAGGTTTCAGCTCCAAAACTAAATAATTCCTATTTTATAATTGATATATTAATAAATTGCATATCTGAAATCAATATATTTCCCACCCTGAATATGCATTTTAATGCCGATATAATTTCATAAATCAGATGTGTAAAACACTGAGGCTAACAATACAATTACAGTAACTTGATTGCAATAAATATGATTTCAAACACTGACAGTATGTTGGGCATAGGCCCTTTTTTTTACATACATTAATTTCACTGTGTATATATTACGTTAACCAGCTCAATGCTTGAATGTTCAAATTCATGCCATGAGCACATTTCTGAATCAAATTAAATTAAATTGTATTTGCCACATGCGCCGAATACAACAGGTGTAGACACAACCATGAAATGCTTACTTACAGCCCTTAACCAACAATGCATTTATTTTTTAATAAAAAAGTCAAATAAAACAACAACAAAAAAGTTTTGAGAAAAGAAGAGCAGAAGTAAAATAAAATAACAGTAGGGAGGCTATATACAGGGGGGTACCGGTGCAGAGTCAATGTGCGGGGGCACCGGCTAGTTGAGGTAATATGTACATGTGGGTAGAGTTAAAGTGACTATGCTTAAATCATTAACAGAGTAGCAGCAGCGTAAAATGATGGGGTGGGGGTGGGGGGGCAGTGCAAGTAGTCCGGGTAGCCATGATTAGCTGTTCAGGAGTCTTATGGCTTGGGGGTAGAAGCTGTTGAGAAGCCTTTTGGACCTAGACTTGGCGCTCCGGTACCGCTTGCCGTGCGGTAGCAGAGAGAACAGTCTATGACTAGGGTGGCTGGAGTCTTTGACAATTTGTAGGGCCTTCCTCTGACACCGCCTGGTATTGAGATCCTGGATGGCAGGAAGCTTGGCCCTAGTGATGTACTGGGCCATACGCACTACCCTCTGTAGTGCCTTGCAGTCGGAGGCCGAACAGTTGCCATACCAGATGGTGATGCAACCAGTCAGGATGCTCTCGATGGTGCAGCTGTATAACTTTTTGAGGATCTGAGGACCCATGCAAATCTTTTCAGTCTCCTGAGGGGGAATAGGCTTTGTCGTGCCCTCTTTATGACTGTCTTGGTGTTTTTGGACCATGATAGTTTGTTGGTGATGTGGACACGAAGGAACTTGAAGCTCTCAACCTGTTCCACTACAGCCCCGTCGATGAGAATGGGGGTGTGCTCAGTCCTCTTTTTTTTCCTGTAGTCCACAATCATCTCCTTTGTCTTGGTCACGTTGAGGGAGAGGTTGTTATCCTGGCACCACACGGCCAGGTCTCTGACCTCCTCCCTATAGGCTGTCTCATCATTGTTGTCGGTGATCAGGCCTACCACTGTTGTGTCGTCGACAAACTTAAAGATGGTGTTGGAGTCATGCCTGGCCATGCAGTCATGGGTGAACAGGGAGTACAGGAGGGGACTGAGCACGCACCCCTGAGGGGCCCCCGTGTTGAGGATCAGCGTGGCAGATATGTTGTTACCTACCCTTACCACCTGGGGGCGGCCCGTCAGGAAGTCCAGGATCCAGTTGCAGAGGGAGGTGTTTAGTCCCAGGATCCTTAGCTTAGTGATGAGCTTTGAGGGCACTATGGTGTTGAACGCTGAGCTGTAGTCAATGAATAGCATTCTCACGTAGGTGTTCCTCTTGTCCAGGTGGGAAAGGGCAGTGTGGAGTGCAATAGAGATTGCATCATCTGTGGATCTGTTGGGGCAGTATGCAAATTGGAGTGGGTCTAGGGTTTCTGGGATAATGGTGTTGATGTGAGCCATGACCAGCCTTTCAAAGCACTTCATGGCTACAGACGTCAGTGCTACAGGTCGGTAGTAATTTAGGCAGGTTATCTTAGTGTCCTTGGTCACGGGACTATGGTGGTCTGCTTGAAACATGTTGGTATTACAGACTCAGTCAGGGACATGTTGAAAATGTCAGTGAAGACACTTGCCAGTTGGTCAGCACGTGCTCGGAGTACACGTCCTGGTATTCCGTCTGGCCCTGCGGCCTTGTGAATGTTGACCTGCTTACTCACATCGGCTACGGAGAGCGTGATCACATAGTCATCCGGAACAGCTGGTGCTCTCATGCATGCTTCAGTGTTGCTTGCCTCGAAGCGAGCATAGAAGTGGTTTAGCTCGTCTGGTAGCCTTGTGTCACTGGGCACAATGACTATCTGTGTTCAAACATATGCAATGAGGTTTCTTTATAACACTGTCAGTATTTACATCTTTGTACACAGCTCCCTGTCTATATTCATTTTCAGTGACAGAAAAACGTATAAACATAGATGTGCTGTAACATTTTGCAGTGTGTCATCTACAGAAATAATTACATTTTTTTTTCTAAGATGTAGCTAGATGATCTAAGACTCATAGCCGCGGGAAGATGTTTGGGGGTGCTGCGATTTTTATTTTGCCTGTGCTATAGATGCCTATATCGGTCCCCTAATACAGGACTAGTAAAGGCCTGTATTAGCTAAACATAATACATATATACACTATCGGACAAAAGTTTTAGAACACCTACTCATTCAAGGTTTTCAAAACATTTGACCGGTAGTGTATATATATATATTTGTAATACTTGCACTACAGACGGCTGGCTATATTGGTTGTCTAATACAGGACAAGTAAAAGGCCCAGTGCACTACTTTTGTGAAATGTTTTACTTTCCTAAAAAATAAAAACAATGTATTCTGATTTTTCTGGGGGTGCAGCAGCACCCTCAGCCCCCCTATTTCCCGCGGCTATGCTTAGAGTGACCGGAATATTTCATATATGCTCTTTATATCTATATACACCAAGCTCTATCAGCCAGACTGAGCTCTGGTCAACTTGTTTCATCTGGAGTTGGAAAGGCTCTTGAAACTGTACAGCGAGCTAACCACAGTGGCATCCTCTTGTATGGAGTCATTCATGTCTGACTGGCTAACACACACCAAAGCCATACGTATCTTGGGGTGCTTCCCACTGAATAGCAGGTAGATGCAGGGGTTTGCACAGCTGTTCAGACTCGCCAGGAGCATCAGGATGGTGAAAGTTGCAGCTGAAATATTATCAAAGATATAAACACAGAATATTATCAACAGCATCCTAATGTATTTATATTCCTTAATACATATAGGAGGTTGTGCCAAAATGCCAAATAAATAGGCTATAATAAACATACATTGCAAGTAAAGTTGTAATCCAGGCATTAAAACATGTGACAAAAGGAGTGCATTCTTAGAAATACAGATTGAATAGCTCTTACTCTCAGTGGGTGCTTGGACATCCCAGACAGACCACAGCTGGACAGTGAAGAAAGGAGTCCAACAGATAATGTAGGCAAGAACAATGACCAAAGTCATCTTCACGGTCTTAATCCTGGCTTTGGACAACCCAGCAACGCTACTTGCCCTGGAGGGCAGCGGTTTGCCGATACATTTCGATACTTGATGAGTTTTCATGTGAAAGTTGATTTGAACAGCTCGGCAAATACGCACCTGGCACATGATAACAGTTATGATGGGCAAGACAAATATCACCAGAGTTGTCCAGGTCACGTAAGCTTTTAGTCCCCACGGTTTGATGAAGTCAGCCCAGCAGTCATAGACACCAGGCGCGATTTGAACTCGGGAGAAGATGAACACTTGAGGGAGACTGCAGATGAGGGATACAGACCACGCAACGCACACAGGCACGTTCCAGCGCGCTCGCCGCCTCTGGAAAGTAACCATGGGGTTACAGATTGCTTGGTAGCGATCAATGGTCATCACTACAATCATGTAAGTGGAGGCAAACATGCCAACGACCTGCAGGTATTTCACCAGGCGGCACAAAATGTCAGGACCGAAGAATCTGTCCGTTATATCCCACATCAGCTGCGGACAAACTTGGAAAAATGTGACCACCAGGTCTGCCAGGCAAAGGTGAAAAACAAAGACGCGCATCCTCGAGAGCTGCTTCCTCCGCTTCCACAGCACACATAGCAGTCCAAAGTTTAAGATTGCTGCACTGAAAAATATTATGCTTAAAAGGGCTATTTCAACTCGAGCCAAGCGCTCATCCCGGGGCAAATTCTCGGCCAATTCCGTTTCCAAACTTATATTACTAATATTTGAACTATTGAAACTCATACTTTCAAGCAAAATGTCGCAGTTTTACAGATAAAAACGAAAACAATTTGGAACCTAAGCCAATGTCCGCGTCTGACTACAGGTAAAAGATGGGCTAGTACAGCAAATATTAACCAAAATCTGCCTAAATGTATGCAACTGAAATACACGTTGTCTATGTAAATGTTCACATATATATAACAGACTAAATAAATTTCTTATTTTCCAGCAATTGTTGAAAGTGTAGATCTAGAAAGCGTAGACGCGGGAAAACTTTGGAGACCGATAGCACCACCAATGCGCACAACGATGTGAATGAATAGAGGAGCGGCGGAGGCGAAGGATTTATATCTACGGATGCGCCGCATGAGGGAGGGGCTACCCTTCTCTACTTTACAATAACAAACAACGCCTTCTATATATTTACATTTTAGTCATTTAGCAGACGCTCTTATGCTGAACGACTTACAGAAGTGTGCATAGATTTTCATACCTTTTTTCGTACTGGTCGCCCGTGGGAATCGAACCCACACCCTGGCGTGGCAAACGCAATGCTCTACCAACTGAGCCCCAAAAAACAATACAACGCAATACATCTGAAAACAATATAGGCTACCAGCACTAAGGATCTCACTGCAAAAAGCAGAAAGCGGCATGCATTAATGTTCAAACATAGTTATGAGGACTAATGGCTACACAGTAAACTGCATAGGGATGTAAACTAAGGATTAAGAATAATATCATTTTGTATTTTGTTCTAGTCAAACTTGGGCTTTATTCTTGCCACTAACAAGTAACATCCTTTAGAAGAGAGATTCCTCACGAAACCAGGACAAAGAAAAATCATGATTTGGGGGATTTTCACGACATTTTATCCATAGAATGGTCCTTTGGAGAAAGGATTGTGTGTGTGTGTGTATATACAGTGGGGAGAACAAGTATTTGATACACTGCCGATTTTGCAGGTTTTCCTACTTACAAAGCATGTAGAGGTCTGTAATTTTTATCATAGGTACACTTCAACTGTGAGAGACGGAATCTAAAACAAAAATCCAGAAAATCACATTGTATGATTTTTAAGTAATTAATTTGCATTTTATTGCATGACATAAGTATTTGATCACCTACCAACCAGTAAGAATTCCGGCTCTCACAGACCTGTTAGTTTTTCTTTAAGAAGCCCTCCTTTTCTCCACTCATTACCTGTATTAACTGCACCTGTTTGAACTTGTTACCTGTATAAAAGACACCTGTCCACACACTCAATCAAACAGACTCCAACCTCTCCACAATGGCCAAGACCAGCGAAATGTGTAAGGACATCAGGGATAAAATTGTAGACCTGCACAAGGCTGGGATGGGCTACAGGACAATAGGCAAGCAGCTTGGTGAGAAGGCAACAACTGTTGGCGCAATTATTAGAAAATGGAAGAAGTTCAAGATGACAGTCAATCACCCTCGGTCTGGGGCTCCATGCAAGATCTCACCTCGTGGGGCATCAATGATCATGAGGAAGGTGAGGGATCAGCCCAGAACTACACGGCAGGACCTGGTCAATGACCTGAAGAGAGCTGGGACCACAGTCTCAAAGAAAACCATTAGTAACACACTACGCCGTCATGGATTAAAATCCTGCAGCGCATGCAAGGTCCTCCTGCTCAAGCCAGCGCATGTCCAGGCCCGTCTGAAGTTTGCCAATGACCATCTGGATGATCCAGAGGAGGAATGGGAGAAGGTCATGTGGTCTGATGAGACAAAAATATAGCTTTTTGGTCTAAACTCCACTCGCCGTGTTTGGAGGAAGAAGAAGGATGAAAACAACCCCAAGAACACCATCCCAACCGTGAAGCATGGAGGTGGAAACATCATTCTTTGGGGATGCTTTTCTGCAAAGGGGACAGGACGACTGCACCGTATTGAGGGGAGGATGGATGAGGCCATGTATCGCGAGATCTTGGCCAACAACCTCCTTCCCTCAGTAAGAGCATTGAAGATGGGTCGTGGCTGAGTCTTCCAGCATGACAACGACCCGAAACACACAGCCAGGGCAACTAAGGAGTGGCTCCGTAAGAAGCATCTCAAGGTCCTGGAGTGGCCTAGCCAGTCTCCAGACCTGAACCCAATAGAAAATCTTTGGAGGGAGCTAAAAGTCCGTATTGCCCAGCGACAGCCCCGAAACCTGAAGGATCTGGAGAAGGTCTGTATGGAGGAGTGGGCCAAAATCCCTGCTGCAGTGTGTGCAAACCTGGTCAAGACCTACAGGAAACATATGATCTCTGTAATTGCAAACAAAGGTTTCTGTACCAAATATTAAGTTCAGCTTTTCTGATGTATCAAATACTTATGTCATGCAATAAAATGCTAATTAATTACTTAAAAATCATACAATGTGATTTTCTGGATTTTTGTTTTAGAGTCCGTCTCTCACAGTTGAAGTGTACCTATGATAAAAAATTACAGACCTCTACATGCTTTGTAAGTAGGGAAACCTGCAAAATCGGCAGTGTATCAAATACTTGTTCTCCCCACTGTATACAGTGGGGAAAAAAAGTATTTAGTCAGCCACCAATTGTGCAAGTTCTCCCACTTAAAAAGATGAGAGAAGCCTGTAATTTTCATCATAGGTACACGTCAACTATGACAGACAAAATGAGAGAAAAAAATCCAGAAAATCACATTGTAGGATTTTTAATGAATTTATTTGCAAATTATGGTGGAAAATAAGTATTTGGTCAATAACAAAAGTTTCTCAATACTTTGTTATATACCCTTTGTTGGCAATGACACAGGTCAAACGTTTTCTGTAAGTCTTCACAAGGTTTTCACACACTGTTGCTGGTATTTTGGCCCATTCCTCCATGCAGATCTCCTCTAGAGCAGTGATGTTTTGGGGCTGTCGCTGGGCAACACGGACTTTCAACTCCCTCCAAAGATTTTCTATGGGGTTGAGATCTGGAGACTGGCTAGGCCACTCCAGGACCTTGAAATGCTTCTTACGAAGCCACTCCTTCCTTGCCCGGGCGGTGTGTTTGGGATCATTGTCATGCTGAAAGACCCAGCCACGTTTCATCTTCAATGCCCTTGCTGATGGAAGGAGGTTTTCACTCAAAATCTCACGATACATGGCCCCATTCATTCTTTCCTTTACACGGATCAGTCGTCCTGGTCCCTTTGAAGAAAAACAGCCCCAAAGCATGATGTTTCCACCCCCATGCTTCACAGTAGGTATGGTGTTCTTTGGATGCAACTCAGCATTCTTTGTCCTCCAAACACGACAAGTTGAGTTTTTACCAAAAAGTTCTATTTTGGTTTCATCTGATCATATGACATTCTCCCAATCCTCTTCTGGATCATCCAAGTGCACTCTAGCAAACTTCAGACGGGCCTGGACATGTACTGGCTTAAGCAGGGGGACACGTCTGGCACTGCAGGATTTGAGTCCCTGGCGGCGTAGTGTGTTACTGATGGTAGGCTTTGTTACTTTGGTCCCAGCTCTCTGCAGGTCATTCACTAGGTCCCCCCGTGTGGTTCTGGGATTTTTGCTCACCGTTCTTGTGATCATTTTGACCCCACGGGGTGAGATCTTGCTTGGAGCCCCAGATCGAGGGAGATTATTAGTGGTCTTGTATGTCTTCCATTTCCTAATAATTGCTCCCACAGTTGATTTCTTCAAAAACCAAGCTGCTTACCTATTGCAGATTCAGTCTTCCCAGCCTGGTGCAGGTCTACAATTTTGTTTCTGGTGTCCTTTGACAGCTCTTTGGTCTTGGCCATAGTGGAGTTTGGAGTGTGACTGTTTGAGGTTGTGGACAGGTGTCTTTTATACTGATAACAAGTTCAAACAGGTGCCATTAATACAGGTAACGAGTGGAGGACAGAGGAGCCTCTTAAAGAAGAAGTTACAGGTCTGTGAGAGCCAGAAATCTTGCTTGTTTGTAGGTGACCAAATACTTATTTTCCACCATAATTTGCAAATAAATTCATTAAAAATCCTACAATGTGATTTTCTGGATTTTTTTTTTCTCAATTTGTCTGTCATAGTTGACGTGTACCTATGATGAAAATTACAGGCCTCTCTCATCTTTTTAAGTGGGAGAACTTGCACAATTGGTGGCTGACTAAATACTTTTTTCCCCACTGTATACAGTAAGTACCAGTCAAAAGTTTGGACACACCTACTCATTCAAGGGTTTTTCTTTATTTTTACATTGTAGCATAATAGTGAAGACATCAAAACTATGAAATAACACACATGGACTCATGTAGTAACCAAAAAAGTGTTAAACAAATCAAATAGCCACCCTTTGCCTTGATCACAGCTTTGCACACTATTGGCATTCTCTCAACCAGCTTCAACTGGAATGCTTTTCCAACAGTCTTGAAGGAGTTCCCAAATATGCTGGGCACTTGTTGGCTGCTTTTCCTTCACTCTGCCGTCCGACTCATCCCAAACCATCTCAATTGGGTTGAGGTCGTGGGACTGTGGAGGCCAGGTCTCCTGATGCAGCACTCCATTCCATCCCTCTCCTTTTTTATATATATATATATATATATATATATATATATATATATATATATACATATACATATATACACACACACACACACACACACATACACACACACACACAGTGGGGAGAACAAGTATTTGATACACTGCCGATTTTGCAGGTTTTCCTATTTACAAAGCATGTAGAGGTCTGTAATTTTTATCATAGGTACACTTCAACTGTGAGAGACGGAATCCAAAACAAAAATCCAGAAAATCACATTGTATGATTTTTAAGTAATTAATTTGCATTTTATTGCATGACATAAGTATTTGATACATCAGAAAAGCAGAACTTAATATTTGGTACAGAAACCTTTGATTGCAATTACAGAGATCATACGTTTCCTGTAGGTCTTGACCAGGTTTGCACACACTGCAGCAGGGATTTTGGCCCACTCCTCCATACAGACCTTCTCCAGATCCTTCAGTTTTTGGGGCTGTCGCTGGGCAATACGGACTTTCAGCTCCCTCCAAAGATTTTCTATTGGGTTCAGGTCTGGAGACTGTCTAGGCCACTCCAGGACCTTGAGATGCTTCTTACGGAGCCACTCCTTAGTTGCCCTGGCTGTGTGTTTCGGGTCGTTGTCATGCTGGAAGACTCAGCCACGACCCATCTTCAATGCTCTTACTGAGGGAAGGAGGTTGTTGGCCAAGATCTCGCGATACATGGCCCCATCCATCCTCCCCTCAATACGGTGCAGTCGTACTGTCCCCTTTTCAGAAAAGCATCCCCAAAGAATGATGTTTCCACCTCCATGCTTCACGGTTGGGATGGTGTTCTTGGGGTTGTACTCATCCTTCTTCTTCCTCCAAACACGGCGAGTGGAGTTTAGACCAAAAAGCTCAATTTTTGTCTCATCAGACCACATGACCTTCTCCCATTCCTCCTCTGGATCATCCAGATGGTCATTGGCAAACTTCAGACGGGCCTGGACATGCGCTGGCTTGAGCAGGGGGACCTTGCGTGCGCTGCAGGATTTTAATCCATGACGGCGTAGTGTGTTACTAATGGTTTTCTTTGAGACTGTAGTCCCAGCTCTCTTCAGGTCATTGACCAGGTCCTGCCGTGTAGTTCTGGGCTGATCCCTCACCTTCCTCATGATCATTGATGCCCCACGAGGTGAGATCTTGCATGGAGCCCCAGACAGAGGGTGATTGACCGTCATAGCCCCGAAACCTGAAGGATCTGGTTGAAGGTCTGTTTGGAGGAGTGGGCCAAAGTCCCTGCTGCAGTGTGTGCAAACCTGGTCAAGACCTACAGGAAACGTATGATCTCTGTAATTGCAAACAAAGGTTTCTGTACCAAATATTAAGTTCTGCTTTTCTGATGTATCAAATACTTATATCATGCAATAAAATGCAAATTAATTACTTAAAAATCATACAATGTGATTTTCTGGATTTTTGTTTTAGATTCCGTCTCTCACAGTTGAAGTGTACCTATGATAAAAATTACAGACCTCTACATGCTTTGTAAGTAGGGAAACCTGCAAAATCGGCAGTGTATCCCCAGACCGAGGGTGATTGACTGTCATCTTGAACTTCTTCCATTTTCTAATAATTGCACCAACAGTTGTTGCCTTCTCACCAAGCTGCTTGCCTATTGTCCTGTAGCCCATCCCAGCCTTGTGCAGGTCTACAATTTTATCCCTGATGTCCTTACACATTTCGCTGGTCTTGGCCATTGTGGAGAGGTTGGAGTCTGTTTGATTGAGTGTGTGGACAGGTGTCTTTTATACAGGTAACAAGTTCAAACAGGGGCAGTTAATACAGGTAATGAGTGGAGAACAGGAGGGCTTCTTAAAGAAAAACTAACAGGTCTGTGAGAGCCGGAATTCTTACTGGTTGGTAGGTGATCAAATACTTATGTCATGCAATAAAATGCAAATTAATTACTTAAAAATCATACAATGTGATTTTCTGGATTTTTGTTTTAGATTCCGTCTCTCACAGTTGAAGTGTACCTATGATAAAAATTACAGACCTCTACATGCTTTGTAAGTAGGAAAACCTGCAAAATCGGCAATGTTTCAAATACTTGTTCTCCCCACTGTACATACATATACAGTGAGGGAAAAAATTATTTGATCCCCTGCTGATTTTGTACGTTTGCCCACTGACAAAGACATGATCAGTCTATAATTTTAATGGTAGGTTTATTTGAACAGTGAGAGACAGAATAACAACAAAAAAGTCAAGAAAAACGCATGTCAAAAATGTTATAAATTGATTTGCATTTTAATGAGGGAAATAAGTATTTGACCCCTCTGAAAACTTAGTACTTCGTGGCAAAACCCTTGTTGGCAATCACAGAGGTCAGACGTTTCTTGTAGTTGGCCACCAGGTTTGCACACATCTCAGGAGGGATTTTGTCCCACTCCTCTTTGCAGATCTTCTCCAAGTCATTAAGGTTTCGAGCCTGACGTTTGGCAACTCGAACCTTCAGCTCCCTCCACAGATTTTCTATGGGATTAAGGTCTGGAGACTGGCTAGGCCACTCCAGGACCTTAATGTGCTTCTTTTTGAGCCACTCCTTTGTTGCCTTGGCCGTGTGTTTTGGGTCATTGTCATGCTGGAATACCCATCCACGATGCCAAAGAGCTCCATTTTGGTCTCATCTGACCACAACACTTTCACCCAGTTCTCCTCTAAATAATTCAGAGTTCATTGGCAAACTTCAGACGGGCCTGTATATGTGCTTTCTTGAGCAGGGGGACCTTGCGGGCGCTGCAGGATTTCAGTCCTTCACGGCGTAGTGTGTTACCAATTGTTTTCTTGGTGACTATGGTCCCAGCTGCCTTGAGATCATTGACAAGATCCTCCCATGTAGTTCTGGGCTGATTCCTCACCGTTCTCATGATCATTGCAACTCCACGAGGTGAGATATTGCATGGAGCCCCAGGCCGAGGGAGATTGACAGGTCTTTTGTGTTTCTTCCATTTGCGAATAATCGCACCAACTGTTGTCACCTTCTCACCAAGCTGCTTGGCGATGGTCTTGTAGCCCATTCCAGCCTTGTGTAGGTCTACAATCTTGTCCCTGACATCCTTGGAGAGCTCTTTGGTCTTGGCCATGGTGGAGAGTTTGGAATCTGATTGATTGATTGCTTCTGTGGACAGGTGTCTTTTATACAGGTAACAAACTGAGATTAGGAGCACTCCCTTTAAGAGTGTGCTCCTAATCTCAGCTCGTTACCTGTATAAAAAGACACCTGGGAGCCAGAAATCTTTCTGATTGAGAGGGGGTCAAATACCAATTTCCCTCATTAAAATGCAAATCAATTTATAAAAAAATGTACATGCGTTTTTCTGGATTTTTTTTTTGTTATTCTGTTTCTCACTCTTCAAATAAACCTACCATTAAAATTATAGACTGATCATTTCTTTGTCAGTGGGCAAACGTACAAAATCAGCAGGGGATCAAATACTTTTTTCCCTCACTGTATATACACATACACAGCTCTGGAAAAAAGTAAGAGACCACTGCAAAATGATCAGCTTCTCTGGTTTTACTATTTATAGGTATGTGTTTGGGTAAAAATAACATTTTTGTTTTATTCTATAAACTACTGACAACATTTCTCCCAAATTCCAAATAAAAATATTGTAATTTAGAGCATTTATTTGCAGAAAATAACTGGTCAAAATAACAAAAAAGATGCAGTGTTGTCAGACAGTTACATTGACATTTTAGTCATTTAGCAGACGCTCTTATCCAGAGCGACTTACAGTTTAGTAAGTGCATACATTTTCATACTGGCTTTTCCTCACTCAAAACTTTTATTCTCAACTCTTTTGGAATGGTCAATATTTATTTTTTGATTAATATTACTTTTGAGGTACTATTAGCACTGTTTTTGCCATCCAGCCGGTCCTATTCCAAGAGGATAGTGATGACCAGAGCAGTGGCTTTTCTACTTTTCCTCATTAAATAAGATTTGGTTCAGGTGATCACCTAATCAGTACCTAATTCAGTAGAATGAGGTGTGCCTGTGTTGGAATTCAACAGACACTGGAATGGAATGGCTGTCATACATGTAGAGATGCTGATTTAAGAAACATTTGCAGTGGTCTCTTCATTTTTTCCACAGCTGTATACACACACACACACACACACACACACACACACACACACACACACACACACACACATATCCTTTAAAAAAATATATTTCCCTTTATTACTTTCCAACCCCACCACCCCTTCCCTAATCCTTTCCTTCTTGGTAAAATATCCATTATACAGCCAGTAGGCTGTATAAAAACAAAAGATAGTCCCACTAATCCCAAACCAGATGGGATGGCGTATCGCTGCAGAATGCTTTACGGTGGGAAATACACATGTGGAGATCATCCGTTCACCCATATCACGTCTCACAAAGACACGGCGGTTTGAACCAAAAATCTCCAATTTGGACTCCAGACCAAAGGACACATTTCCACCAGTCTAATGCCCATTGCTCATGTTTCTTGGCCCAAGCAGGTCTCTTCTTCTTATTGGTGTACTTTAGTAGTGTTTTTTTTTGCAGCAATTTGACCATGAAGGCCTGATTCACACACTCTGAACAGTTGATGTTGAGATGTGTCTGTTACTTGAACTCTGTGAAGCATTTATTTGGGCTGCAATTTCTGAGGCTGGTAACTCTAATGAACTTATCCTCTGCAGCAGAGGTAACTCTGGGTCTTCCATTCCTGTGGCGGTCCTCATGAGAGCCAGTTGCATCATAGCGCTTGATGGTTTTTGCAACTGCACTTGAAGAAACTTTCAAAGTTCTTGAAATGTTCCGTATTGACTGACCTTCATGTCTTAAAGTAATGATGGACTGTTGTTTCTCTTTGCTTATTTGAGCTGTTCTTGCTATAATATGGACGTGGTCTTTTACCAAATAGGGCTATCTTCTGTATTCTGTACACATGCAAAAAGGTAGGGATTTTGGGTCTAGAAATGACTGGAGGGATTAAACTAGCAAAAGAGTGGGTGGAATATACAGTAATTTAACATCCTATGCTTCATTTTTTCTCAATGTGTTCTGGTACCTCAGAGCCCCCCGGATATCCGCCCACCCCCTTCTCGCGCTCATGATGTGTTCCGGGACCTACCTCAGAGCCCCCCGGATATACAATTTATCATAACTGTAAAATATCAGAGATCTCACTCTGGAACTTTGTTATTCCATAACCCTGGGAAAAGCCAAAATGTCATATGCCAACTTTGATTAATTATTTCTCATGCATTTAGGACCATTCTATGGATCAAATTTCGTCAAAATCATGTTCTTTTTTTGTCCTGGTTTCGTGAGGAATCACCCAAAACCTTCATTATATAGCATAAATATTTAATTGGAGAAACCACACTATACACAAGCTGCTTTCACCCTCAAGCCATTTGATGAGTCATTCTCAAAACAAAATAGAAAATTCCTGGATTAACAGGGTTTTTTCGCCCCACAAAGACTTTCTGAGATATGATAATAGGACATTTAAATGAATCCCACATTATTCATTAGCCTTTCATTGCTCTAATCTCACCAAGCACCATTGAGAATTGGCAAACTATCCAGTTTTCAGTTACTCTTATTGACTGAATCCAAACTAAACTCACAACACCAGATTGCCCAATCTCAAAGGCATTTCAGGGCAGGCAACATACAAATGGTTCTGGTATCTATAATGCCACAGATGCTGAGAGACTGCAGTGGCTCTGGTTGATTACAAACGTAAACTTTTTTCATAGACTACAAACGGAAACTTTTTTCAGACAGCTGTTCATCTGAGAGCACAATATCCAAACTCTAAGTGCTGCACTGGGATAAATTAGTTAATTTCAACATAGTAAAAATGTAGGCTTTCTCGCTCATTCTCATATCCAACACTCAGTCTAGAAAATCAACAAAGGTGTATGTGGGGGTAACACCTGCTAGTTGCAGACGTATACAGTTCTGTGATCCAGTGCAATCAACAGATTTCAGTCAGCAGAAGGGCCTTGCACACACACACTCACCCCCTTCCAGCCCTGCACACACTGTGTGTCTTGTTGACATGACTAAGAAGCTCATCTTTGTCCATTTGGTAACAGCTCTTTTTCCACACGTCTCGTAGGTTCTGTAGGATAGTGCCGATCTCCTTGCCAGAGGTAATGCCCATCTTCCTCAAGTCGTGCCTACTCACGGGGAAGCGAGGAATGGACCATCTGCACATCTCTGCCAGTAACTTGTCCTCCCACTGGTACTTAAACAGCTCACACACTTTACTTTGAGCATCCACCTCTCGACTCCGCAAACAAGATACATAGAAATGATCTACTAGACCATGTGCTGCTATCAGGTTAGTCCATCCAGTGCAAACTCAGTTCCAAAAGGACATCATCTAGACAGTCTTAAAATTCTAAATACAGTAAGTATCATTACATCAACTCATTTTGTTATGCAATGGCTGTGCTTACATCTATGATAAAGTCAGTGTAGGGCTTCAGGCTGTCTGGATCACCCTGCGATTTATGGAGGTCTCGTCTGTGTTTGACCAGGAACAGACCCAGGTTCTTCTCCTCCCTGGAGACCTTCAGCCTCAGGTCCATCTTCTCCACCTCTTCAGAGCAGCGGAACAGGGCAGACAGGACAGTCATGGGCTTGGGAGAATGGTCCTTCACATGCTGCCAGACCCGCTGCATCTCCTCCACGTCACCCTCTGCAGGTAAACCTGGGAATAAAAGCATAACTCTTCCATAACTATAATTATGGGACCATCTAAAAAAAAATCTATGCTCTGGCTGAGAACATTTCTAGTGATCTGTCACCATGACTCCTACATGCATACTTTAGGGTTTAGTTTGGATTCAGTCAATAAGAGTAACTGAAATAGTGGATAACTGGATAGTTTGCCAATTCTCAATGGTGCATGGTGAGATTAGAGCAATGAAAGGATAATGAGTAATGTGGGATTGGTTTAAATGTCCTATAATCATATCTCAGAAAGGTGGTCTTCTTTTAACCAATGCAGTGAACAGAATTAATGTTTATTTTATGGGAAGAAAAAAAAAAAGTTAATCCAGGAATTTTCTATTTTGTTTTGAGAAATGGCTTTAGGGTGAAAGCAGCTTGTTTATCCCACTGAACATTTAGGCTATTTAATAGTGCTGAGTGAGTAACCGAAAGGGTTTTTTGGTTATTAAACAACTAATTGACCTAAGTCGGTTCAATTACTTGAATTGCATTTAGTTTTTTTTTGTAAACCCAACGCGCCGTTTCTCTAGAGAGGAATCAAATAATTCATAAGAGAAATCAAGTCACAAACTATCTGGGACGCTGGGCTGAAGGGAGTTGTCATTAAGGAAATATTAAACATAGTTCAGCGCAGAAACGTGGTAATTAACTAAAATTACCATCATCCATTGCAGCTGTTGTTTCCAGCTCAGACAAAGATGGATACACTTTTACGCCTGCTACGTTAGGTTAGATACACACAGACCGCATGAGAGAGGAATATACACAACACAATGATAAGAGAGAGGGATAGAGACAGTTTGATGTCTACCAAATGTGGACCTGACAGAGACTATGGAATATTGTCAATGTTTTGGTAATTGAATGTTCACTATTTTTGGCTTTGGAATTTCTATTAAAAAAATGTCATAATGCATTTAATGTATATATTTTAACAAATGTCACCGAAATTGAAAACCGTGATATTTCTTTAAATAATCTAACCGAAACGATCTCAAAAAGCACTAATTACTCAGCACTACTGTTTAATCAAGGTTTTGGGTGATCCTCACAAAACCAGGACAAAAAAAGGCCATGATTTTTTGGGACTTTACCTACATTTAATTCATAGAATGGTCCTTTGGAGTAACGAATGATGACATATTTGACATCTCCCCATACCATAGTTCCTAGGGAAACAGGGCTTTCTACCTCACCTATGTACTGAGCCAGGCCCAGCTCATACATGACCTCTAGTAGGTGGGCAGCATGGTTGCCTAACACCATCTTTCAGCTAAACCCAGATGTGCTCCCCTGATATGGCTGCTAGACCACGGGCGTTCTCCCTGATAGCCTCCAGGGTGGCAGGGTCATGTTGCCCTGCCTTGACTGACACCCGACCATAAAACCTGGGGGCAGACCCGGAGATATTGACAAGGACAAAAACGACATGCAGATACCCTCACATACTAAAGTTTCATTTGTTAATAGCCATAGCCAAGTCCAAAATTAACACCTGGCCCATTTACACCCCAGACAACTCTGGATTACCTGAAGTACCATAATATTCTCAAGTAGTCCTCCTGAATCCTTTGCTCAGCGCTGCCAACAAACCGAACCTTTCGGTTTTTGAGGTCCTCATATCCATTTTGAGTCCCATCTAACCCTGTTTGGACAGAAATCAAACAAATGTTTTTTTGGCATTAATGTCAGAAGAGGTGAATATATACTATAAATACACCTAAACATGGAGTTGATGGTGAGGTCTCTGCGCCTTTCTGCCAGTCTGTAGTGAACCTCTGCATGCCGTCCATCAGTCTGAACATCCATGCGCAGTGTGGTCACCTCAAAGTTCTCATTGTGAAGCTATAGATGAAAAGACAAATATCATGTGTTTTAAAGTCATACACACATCCTGTACAGCATCATTTGCACTGTGATTTTTCCCATCATGGAAAAATCGGATTGTAAAAAGAAAGGTAGCTAGTGAAAGACAACATAACTTTCTTTCACAACAGCAGTCTTACATCCTGTATCTTTAATTGGATTGCAGGGAATACTTGTGTATAGCTGGTCAAACGTAATGGTAATCTTGGGATGCTCTTACTCGGGCAGTCTGGAACATGCTCTTCATCTCCTCTGGTGTTGCCATGGTCGCAAAGTCCACATCCTCTGTCCGCTTCCCAGACAAGAGGTCCCGCACTGCACCCCCTGCTATCCTCAGCTCAAACTGCCTAAATACATAAGTTGATAAGATCTATACTGTTGACATGCATTGACCCCTGCATCACCCAATATAATTACAAAACAAGTAGACACACTGATTAATACATTCTGATCCAAACCTGCTTCTCAAGTCCTGGCCTCATCACTAAGTAGAGAAGAAAAAAAGAACTTGAGAGGGTGTGAGCGAGTGTGCGTGCATGTGTGTGTGCGAGTTTGTGTCTCGTGGGGGGGGGGGGGGGGTTGAATCGCAGTGGTTGTTTGCTGAAGTGGTAGTTGCTTGTTAAAAATGAAATGTAATGTAATACAATGGCATTTCGGGTTATAGGTTAAAATCCTACGCATGAACTGCCGACATTATTACGCACATTAATTGATAATGATGGAAAATAAGATATGCAAGATATTTGAATAGATCTTTTTTAAATAGCTATATAAATACACTGCTCAAAAAAATAAAGTGAACACTTAAACAACACAATGTAACTCCAAGTCAATCACACTTCTGTGAAATCAAACTGTCCACTTAGGAAGCAACACTGATTGACAATAAATGTCACATGCTCTTGTGCAAATGGAATAGACAACAGGTGGAAATTATAGGCAATTAGCAAGACACCCCCAATAAAGGACTGGTTTTGCAGGTGGTGACCACAGACCACTTCTCAGTTCCTTTGCTTCCTGGCTGATGTTTTTGTCACTTTTGAATGCTGGCAGTGCTTTCACTCTAGTGGTAGCATGAGACGGAGTCTACAACCCACACAAGTGGCTCAGGTAGTGCAGCTCATCCAGGATGGCACATCAATGCGAGCTGTGGCAAGAAGGTTTGCTGTGTCTGTCAGCGTAGTGTCCAGAGCATGGAGGCGCTACCAGGAGACAGGCCAGTACATAAGGAGACGTGGAGGAGGCCGTAAGAGGGCAACAACCCAGCAGCAGGACCGCTACCTCCGCCTTTGTGCAAGGAGGAGCAGGAGGAGCACTGCCAGAGCCCTGCAAAATGACCTCCAGCAGGCCACAAATGTGCATGTGTCTGCTCAAATGGTCAGAAACAGACTCCATGAGGGTGGTATGAGGGCCCGACGTCCACAGGTGGGGGTTGTGCTTACAGCCCAACACCGTGCAGGACGTTTGGCATTTGCCAGAGAACACCAAGATTGGCAAATTCGCCACTGGCGCCCTGTGCTCTTCACAGATGAGAGCAGGTTCACACTGAGCACGTGACAGACGTGACAGAGTCTGGAGACGCCGTGGAGAACGTTCTGCTGCCTGCAACATCCTCCAGCATGACCGGTTTGGCGGTGGGTCAGTCATGGTGTGGGGTGGCATTTCTTTGGGGGGGCCGCACAGCCCTCCATGTGCTCGCCAGAGGTAGCCTGACTGCCATTAGGTACCGAGATGAGATCCTCAGACCCCTTGTGAGACCATATGCTGGTGCGGTTGGCCCTGGGTTCCTCCTAATGCAAGACAATGCTAGACCTCATGTGGCTATGGACTGGCCCGCCCGTTCCCCAGACCTGAATCCAATTGAGCACATCTGGGACATCATGTCTCGCTCCATCCACCAATGCCACGTTGCACCACAGACTGTCCAGGAGTTGGCGGATGCTTTAGTCCAGGTCTGGGAGGAGATCCCTCAGGAGACCATCCGCCACCTCATCAGGAGCATGCCCAGGCGCTGTAGGGAGGTCATACAGGCACGTGGAGGCCACACACACTACTGAGCCTCATTTTGACTTGTTTTAAGGACATTACATCAAAGTTGGATCAGCCTGTAGTGTGGTTTTCCACTTTAATTTTGAGGGTGACTCCAAATCCAGACCTCCATGGGTTGATAAATTTGATTTCCATTGATAATTTTTGTGTGATTTTGTTGTCAGCACATTCAACTATGTAAAGAAAAAAGTATTTAATAAGATTATTTCAATCATTCAGATCTAGGATGTGTTATTTTAGTGTTCCCTTAATTTTTTTGAGCAGTGTATATTGAGGTGAGAGCATTGGAAATGCTTTTGGCGGTGGACCTGCTTATGTTTTGTGGGTGGCACTATGTGATGTTTTCGATGGATGGGTCCTGGCCACTCGGGGGCATAGGGATCCGGGGGGACAGGGGTGGTATGCTGATCACTGGGATGAAAACCCAACTTAGGATGGGGAGGGGTTTTAGCGGGGGGAATAGTGGAGAACAATTGGAGGGTTATTTAGTAACATTGCAAATGTCATGGTATAGCTATATGGACACTCAATCACTATGGTATTTTCTATTGGTAAATTTACAAACATATATAATGACAAATAGATTTGAAACTTGTATCTCATTATGGTATGTGGTGAAATAAGTATAGCCAGTTATAATTGTAATGGCTTAGCAGATAATAACAAAAGAAGAACAATATTTACATGGCTCAAAGAGAAGGAATATAATATCTATTGTTTACAGGAAACCCATTCAACAATTCTAGATGAAGTTGCGTGGAAAAATAAATGGGGGGGGGGGGGGGGGGGGGAAATATACTTCTCCCATGGGCTAAGAAACTCAAAAGGGTTGATATTAATTAACAGTAATTTCAATCCGAATGTGCAAATTGTCCAAACAGATATGCAAGGTAGATGGATTATTTTAAATATGTTATTGGACCTTAAACAAATATGGCTCATTAAATAATGATGATCCACACTTCTTTGAAAATATATTTAATAAATTATCGACCTTGCAAGCAATTCAAGACTCTATTATTATGGTGGGAGATTATAATACCGTTTTAAATAGCTCAATGGACCGTAAAGGAAATCACACTACAAACAATCACCCTCATGCTCTTAAGGAAATTGTGAATGTCATGGATACATTAGAACTAGTTGATATATGGAGGCTTAAATATCCTGATCTAGTGAGATATACAGTGGGGAGAACAAGTATTTGATACACTGGCGATTTTGCAGGTTTTCCTACTTACAAAGCATGTAGAGGTCTGTAATTTTTTATCATAGGTACACTTCAACTGTGAGAGACGGAATCTAAAACAAAAATCCAGAAAATCACATTGTATGATTTTTAAGTAATTCATTTGCATTTTATTGCATGATATAAGTATTTGATACATCAGAAAAACAGAACTTAATATTTGGTACAGAAACCTTTGTTTGCAATTACAGAGATCATACGTTTCCTGTAGGTCTTGACCAGGTTTGCACACACTGCAGCAGCGATTTTCGCCCACTCCGCCATACAGACCTTCTCCAGATCCTTCAGGTTTCGGGGCTGTCGCTGGGCAATACGGACTTTCAGCTCCCTCCAAAGATTTTCTATTGGGTTCAGGTCTGGAGACTGGCTAGGCCACTCCAGGACCTTGAGATGCTTCTTACGGAGCCACTCCTTAGTTGCCCTGGCTGTGTGTTTCATGCTGGAAGACCCAGCCACGATCCATCTTCAATGCTCTTACTGAGGGAAGGAGGTTGTTGGCCAAGATCTCGCGATACATGGCCCCATCCATCCTCCCCTCAATACGGTGCAGTCGTCCTGTCCCCTTTGCAGAAAAGCATCCCCAAAGAATGATGTTTCCACCTCCATGCTTCACAGTTGGGATGGTGTTCTTGGGGTTGTACTCATCCTTCTTCTTCCTCCAAACACAGCGAGTGGAGTTTAGACCAAAAAGCTATATTTTTGTCTCATCAGACCACATGACCTTCTCCCATTCCTCCTCTGGATCATCCAGATGGTCATTGGCAAACTTCAGACGGGCCTGGACATGCGCTGGCTTGAGCAGGGGGACCTTGCGTGCGCTGCAGGATTTTAATCCATGACGGCATAGTGTGTTACTAATGGTTTTCTTTGAGACTGTGGTCCCAGCTCTCTTCAGGTCATTGACCAGGTCCTGCCGTATAGTTCTGGGCTGATCCCTCACCTTCCTCATTATCATTGATGCCCCACGAGGTGAGATCTTGCATGGAGCCCCAGACCGAGGGCGATTGACCGTCATCTAGAACTTCTTCCATTTTCTAATAATTGCGCCAACAGTTGTTGCCTTCTCACCAAGCTGCTTGCCTATTGTCCTGTAGCCCATCCCAGCCTTGTGCAGGTCTACAATTTTATCCATGATGTCCTTACACAGCTCTCTGGTCTTGGCCATTGTGGAGAGGTTGGAATGTGTTTGATTGAGTTTGTGGACAGGTGTCTTTTATACAGGTAACGAGTTCAAACAGGTGCAGTTAATACAGGTAATGAGTGGAGAACAGGAGGGCTTCTTAAAGAAAAACTAACAGGTCTGTGAGTGCCGGAATTCTTACTGGTTGGTAGGTGATCAAATACTTATGTCATGCAATAAAATGCAAATGAATTACTTAAAAATCATACAATGTGATTTTCTGGATTTTTGTTGAAGTGTACCTATGATAAAAATTACAGACCTCTACATGCTTTGTAAGTAGGAAAACCTGCAAAATCGACAGTGTATCAAATACTTGTTCTCCCCACTGTACATGGCGGCGACTCAATCAAGCTAGTCATCTTGACTTGACCATCATATAATTGCCATATACAGTGAGGGAAAAAAAGTTTTTGATCCCCTGCTGATTTTGTACGTTTGCCCACTGACAAAGACATGATCAGTCTATAATTTTAATGGTAGGTTTATTTGAACAGTGAGAGACGGAATAACAAAAAAAAAATCCAGAAAAACGCATGTCAAAAATGTTATAAATTGATTTGCATTTTAATGAGGGAAATAAGTATTTGACCCCTCTGCAAAACATGACTTAGTACTTGGTGGCAAAACCCTTGTTGGCAATCACAGAGGTCAGATGTTTCTTGTAGTTGGCCACCAGGTTTGCACACATCTCAGGAGGGATTTTGTCCCACTCCTCTTTGCAGATCTTCTCCAAGTCATTAAGGTTTTGAGGCTGACGTTTGGCAACTCCAACCTTCAGCTCCCTCCACAGATTGTCTATGGGATTAAGGTCTGGAGACTGGCTAGGCCACTCCAGGACCTTAATGTGCTTCTTCTTGAGCCACTCCTTTGTTGCCTTGGCCGTGTGTTTTGGGTCATTGTCATGCTGGAATACCCATCCACGACCCATTTTCAATGACCTGGCTGAGGGAAAGGGGGTTCTCACCCAAGATTTGACGGTACATGGCGCCGTCCATCGTCCCTTTGACGCGGTGAAGTTGTCCTGTCCCCTTAGCAGAAAAACACCCCCAAAGCATAATGTTTCCACCTCCATGTATTAAGGTGGGGATGGTGTTATTGAGGTCATAAGCAGCATTCCTCCTCCTCCAAACACGGCGAGTTGAGTTGATGCCAAAGAGCTCGATTTTGGTCTCATCTGACCACAACACTTTCACCCAGTTCTCCTCTGAATCATTCAGATGTTCATAGGCAAACTTCAGACGGGCCTGTATACAGTGGGGAAAAAAGTATTTAGTCAGACACCAATTGTGCAAGTTCTCCCACTTAAAAAGATGAGAGAGGGCTGTAATTTTCATCATAGGTACACGTCAACTATGACAGACAAATTGAGAATTTTTTTTCTCCAGAAAATCACATTTTTAATGAATTTATTTACAAATTGTGGTGGAAAATAAGTATTTGGTCACCTACAAACATGCAAGATTTCTGGCTCTCACAGACCTGTAACTTCTTCTTTAAGAGGCTCCTCTGTCCTCCACTCGTTACCTGTATTAATGGCACCTGTTTGACCTTGTTATCAGTATAAAAGACACCTGTCCACAACCTCAAACAGTCACACTCCAAACTCCACTATGGCCAAGGCCAAAGAGCTGTCAAAGGACACCAGAAACAAAATTGTAGACCTGCACCAGGTTGGGATGACTGAATCTGCAATGGGTAAGCAGCTTGGTTTGAAGAAATCAACTGTGGGAGCAATTATTAGGAAATGGAAGACATACAAGACCACTGAGAATCTCCCTCGATCTGGGGCTCCACGCAAGATCTCACCCTGTGGGGTCAAAAATGATCACAAGAACCACACGGGGGACCAAGTGAAGACCTGCAGAGAGCTGGGACCAAAGTAACAAAGCCTACCATCAGTAACACACTACGCCGCCAGGGACTCAAATCCTGCAGTGCCAGACGTGTCCCCCTGCTTAAGCCAGTACATGTCCAGGCCCGTCTGAAGTTTGCTAGAGTGCATTTGGATGATCCAGAAGAGGATTGGGAGAATGTCATATGGTCAGATGAAACCAAAATATAACTTTTTGGTAAAAACTCAACTCGTCGTGTTTGGAGGACAAAGAATGCTGAGTTGCATCCAAAGAACACCATACCTACTGTGCAGCATGGGGGTGGAAACATCATGCTTTGGGGCTGTTTTTCTGCAAAGGGACCAGGACGACTGATCCGTGTAAAGGAAAGAATGAATGGGGCCATGTATCGTGAGATTTTGAGTGAAAACCTCCTTCCATCAGCAAGGGCATTGAAGATGAAACGTGGCTGGGTCTTTCAGCATGACAATGATCCCAAACACACCGCCCGGGCAACAAAGGAGTGGCTTCGTAAGAAGCATTTCAAGGTCCTGGAGTGGCCTAGCCAGTCTCCAGATCTCAACCCCATAGAAAATCTTTGGAGGGAGTTGAAAGTCTGTGTTGCCCAGCGACAGCCCCAAAACATCACTGCTCTAGAGGAGATCTGCATGGAGGAATGGGCCAAAATACCAGCAACAGTGTGTGAAAACCTTGTGAAGACTTACAGAAAACATTTGACCTGTGTCATTGCCAACAAAGGGTATATAACAAAGTATTGAGAAACTTTTGTTATTGACCAAATACTTATTTTCCACCATAATTTGCAAATAAATTCATTAAAAATCCTACAATGTGATTTTCTGGATTTTTCTTTTCTCATTTTGTCTGTCATAGTTGACATGTACCTATGATGAAAATTACAGGCCTCTCTCATCTTTTTAAGTGGGAGAACTTGCACAATTGGTGGCTGACTAAATACTTTTTTCCCCACTGTATCCCAAATGAAATAAATGATCTCACTTCAATACATTTTAATAGAAAGTTAGCAAAAATAGATAAGCTCTTGCTACCATGGAAAGGTAAATACCTGTCAATTTGTGGAAAAATCACCCTGATTAGCTCTTTAGTATTATCCCAGTTTACCTATTTGTTTATGGTCTTGCCTACGCCTAGCGAACAGTTTTTTAAATTATATGAGAAAAAAATATTCCATTTTATTTGGAATGGCAAGCCAGGCAAAATTAAACGGGCCTATTTATATAATGAATATGAATTCGGAGGACAGAAATTATTAAATATTAAAGCATTAGACCTATCACTAAAAGCTTCAGTCATACAAAAATGATCCTTAAATCCGAACTGGTTCTCTAGCAATCTAGTAAGATTGTTTCACCCAATGTTCAAGAAGGGACTTTTTCCCTTTATTCAGATTACAACCCCTCACTTTCAGTTATTTGAAAAGGAAATAATCTCCCAAATATCACTATTTCTAAAACAAGCCATAGAAAGTTGGTTGCAATTTCAATTTAATCCTCCAGAAATGACAGAACATATATTGCAACAAATATTGTGGTTAAACTCAAATATACTAATTGATTAAAAAAAACGTAATTTTTTTAGAAAATGTTTATAAAAGGTATAATCTTCGTAAATGATATTATCGGTAGGAATGGTGGAGTTATGTTGCATATGCAGCTAACAAAAACATATGGAAATGTCTGCTCTACCCAAAATTACAACCAAATAATTGCAGCATTACCGCAAAAATGGAAGAGGAAAGTGGAAGGGGGAGAAAGTAAGGAACTTGTCTGTCGGCCTTGTATTAAAGAACATAATTGGTTAAAGAAAATTGTGATAACTAAAAAAGTTTACCAGTTTAATTTAAGGATCAAAAGATTGACAGCCGTCCCATATAGATTGCAAAATAGTTGGGAAGAGATTTTTGATGTACCGATTCCATGGCATAGTGTTTATGAACTGATACGCAAAACGACGCCGGATTCAAAACTTAGAATTTTTCAATTTTAATTATTATATAAAATTCTTGCTACCAATAGAATGTTATTTGTATGGCAGATACAATCTTCCCAGCTCTGCAGATTTGGCTGTGAAGAGACAGAATCATTAGATCATTTGTTTTGGTACTGTCCATTTGAAGCTTGTTTCTGGACACAGGTCCAGGAATGGCTGAAGGATTGCAATATTTGCATGGAGCTGACCCTGCATATAGCACTACTGGGTGATCTGAAAAGTCATAGTCAATCAATCAATAACATAATAATACTTTTAGCAAAAATGTTTATTTTCAATTCACAAACTGTAGAAACAATGAGAATAGAAAGGTTCAGAACTTTTGTAAAACATCACAGTACAGTTGAAAAATATATGGCAAATAGAAATCCAATATGGATGGTGTTAAGAGATATATGGGAGGTGTTGAATGAGCTGAAGGATGGGACTAATAACAATAACTAATAACAACAAGATAACTAGTGTAAGACATGCTGTGTCCATAATAACTATATAGGTTATATATTGTGAGCTTTTGTGAAAGAGCACAGTTAGAAAGATATGGCATATACAGTGAGGGAAAAAAGTATTTGATCCCCTGCTGATTTTGTACGTTTGCCCACTGACAAAGAAATGATCAGTCTATCATTTTAATGGTAGGTTTATTTGAACAGTGAGGGACAGAATAAATAAAAAAAATCCAGAAAAACGCATGTCAAAAATGTTATAAATTGATTTGCATTTTAATGAGGGAAATAAGTATTTGACCCCCTCTCAATCAGAAAGATTTCTGGCACCCAGGTGTCTTTTATACAGGTAACGAGCTGAGATTAGGAACACACTCTTAAAGGGTGTGCTCCTAATCTCAGCTTGTTACCTGTATAAAAGACACCTGTCCACAGAAGCAATCAATCAATCAGATTCCAAACTCTCCACCATGGCCAAGACCAAAGAGCGCTCCAAGGATGTCAGGGACAAGATTGTAGACCTACACAAGGCTGGAATGGGCTACAAGACCATCGCCAAGCAGCTTGGTGAGAAGGTGACAACAGTTGGTGCGATTATTCGCAAATGGAAGTAACACAAAAGAACTGTCAATCTCCCTCGGCCTGGGGCTCCATGCAAGATATCACCTCGTGGAGTTGCAATAATCATGAGAACGGTGAGGAATCAGCCCAGAACTACACGGGAAAATCTTGTCAATGATCTCAAGGCAGCTGGGACCATAGTCACCAAGAAAACAATTGGTAACACACTACACCGTGAAGGACTGAAATCCTGCAGCGCCCGCAAGGTCCCCCTGCTCAAGAAAGCACATATACAGGGCCGTCTGAAGTTTGCCAATGAACATCTGAATGATTCAGAGGAGAACTGGGTGAAAGTGTTGTGGTCAGATGAGACCAAAATCAAGTTCTTTGGCATCAACTCAACTCGCCATGTTTGGAGGAGGATGAATGCTGCCTATGACCCCAGGAACACCATCCCCACCATCAAACATGGAGGTGGAAACATCATGCTTTGGGGGTGTTTTTCTGCTAAGGGGACAGGACAACTTCACCGCATCAAAGGGACGATGGACGGGGCCATGTACCATCAAATCTTGGGTGAGAACCTCCTTCCCTCAGCCAGGGCAATGAAAATGGGTCGTGGATGGGTATTCCAACATGACAATGACCCAAAACACACGGCCAAGGCAACAAAGGAGAGGCTCAAGAAGAAGCACATTAAGGTCCTGGAGTGGCCTAGCCAGTCTCCAGACCTTAATCCCATAGGAAATCTGTGGAGGGAGCTGAAGGCTCGAGTTGCCAAACATCAGCCTCGAAACCTTAATGACTTGGAGAAGATCTGCAAAGAGGGACAAAATCCCTCCTGAGATGTGTGCAAACCTGGTGGCCAACTACAAGAAACGTCTGACCTCTGTGATTGCCAACAAGGGTTTTGCCACCAAGTACTAAGTCATGTTTTGCAGAGGGGTCAAATACTTATTTCCCTCATTAAAATGCAAATCAATTTATAACATTTTTGACATGCGTTTTTCTGGATTTTTTTGTTGTTATTCTGTCTCTCACTGTTCAAATAAACCTACCATTAAAATTATACACTGATCATGTCTTTGTCAGTGGGCAAACGTACAAAATCAGCAGGGGATCAAATACTTTTTTCCCTCACTGTAGAAGCATACCAGATGGACATCATGAAAATGATCGGAGGAAGTTCAGGATTAAAAACAAACAAAATATAATTATTGACTGTGTCCATAAAATGTATGTAGTATGTATAAGCATGAAGTAGAGGCCTAAGCATTGTTGTTCACTAGTTTACTCCAATTATGGAAGGGATGGTGGGGTTGGAAAGTAATAAAAGGGAAATATATATATATATATATATTTTAAAGGATATGTATGTATATGTATGTATATGCGTATATGTATGTATGTATATATATATATATATATATATATATATATATATATATATGCAAGAGGGAAAAAAACAAAGAAAAAAACATATGGGGGTTTGGAAGTGATGCAGACAATTACATCGATGGAATTTACAATCTATCTGCAATATTAAAGCGGATCTACCCCCCCAAAAAGAAAAAAGAAAAAAAAGAACTTGTGAGGATCAACTTCTGCCAATGAATTTGCATGCCACCGACCTTCAAAGGCAACTATGAATTCCTAGACTTGGATACAGCTAAATTGGTTGGTAGTTAGCTAAGTCAAAGTTGATGATAATGTGATAAGAGTAGACCTGGCTTCTGCTCTCACCTGCTATGCCATTCAGTCCATCACTGAATAAGGACTGGAACTCTGTAGTCTTCAGCTGCATGGTAAAGAGACTTCTGGAACTCCAAGTGAGACGAACTCTGCTAATCACCACAGGATTCAGGATTCTCCCCCACCTCTAGATGCTGTTGAGCAGAGGGACTGTTAGTTATAGCTAGCTGTGGTTAGCTAGCTATGATGTGCAGTGGCAATGAATGAACTAACGTTAGTGGTGGTTGCAACACACATTCAGCTAACGTAAGCTAACCCTAGTGACCAAGCAACTACCGTAGACATTTCATTACAGCTAGTAGCTAGCCTGCAGACATGGATTCCAGATTTCTCACATTCCAGGTTCCACTAGCTAACGTTAGATAGCTACAGTACAGTAGCTAACTGAAGCAAGCATATTGGCTCGTGTGAGCGATATATATATATATATATATATATATATATATATATATATATATATATATAAAACAAGTAAATCTGGTATACTTGTATCATCATGCTGCTGGGTATCAATTTCATGTGAACTGACCTTCAACAAAATGTGAAGAATTTCGCTACTTTGGGAGTGTTGTTAGAAACGCCCATTCCATTCTTGTTCAACAGCAGGAAATATACTTTCACAACACGAGCTTGCTGACCAATAAGAGTGCGGTTCGTCATAAAAAGGGCGGGGTAAAGACGAAACAACGTGCGATGTCATGCGAAGATTATTTGCATGAACTGTTAATTTGTTGTACACTTTTGCGTCCTACGTCTGTTCATTTGTTATGACTCTTGCGCAGTGTCACCGAACATTTCCCCAAAACGAAATACTAAATGTCATAATTTCACTTGTCATTTCAATTTGACTGAGCTAGACACAGATGAAAAGAGACTGGAAATATATGGTGATGACTCTTACATTTATTCATCAGATCACTCTAACATATATAAAACTTAATCAGAGAGATTCGTGTTGCACCGTGTACCGAAACGTCGGTACTTTTTCGATACTAGAACATGAAAAACGGTTCGGTACTATAATTTGTGTACATACGGTACTTCTGTAAAATGTGTCTCACTTCATCTACTGATTGGGAGAGGATCAAGTCTTTTGGTGCATTCAAGACTACTGGGAACTCTAAAAAAAACAATATGAGGTCATGACGTCAGTGATCTTCAGGTTGGAAGTCCGAGCTCTAGAAAGAGGTCCAAGTTCCCGAGTTGGAATTCCGAGTAGGATGACCGTTAAAAACGATTTTTCCCAGTCGGAGCTTGTATTTTTTTCCGAGTTCCCAGTTGTCTTGAACGCACTGAAGTCGGAGATGTCCGAGTTCCCATTTGTTTTGAAAGTGACATGTCTACAAACGCAGCAAATGCCCCCTTATAGTGCGAGAGCCCCATAGCTGATGCCTCATTCAAAACAACTTGCTTCTTCTATGCAAAAGTTGTTGATCAGTACAATAAAATAAGTCCCTAATTGTTTTTAATCTGTAGCCCCATGAAATCAGCCAAAACAAGCTCAATAAATCAATGCATGCACACACTCGTATTGAATATGAATGAAATTGTAATATAAATAAGGCTACATCTTTATTTTCCCAGTTTATCAATATTCTAGAGATATACCATTCAAATAAATGATTACCATTATGTTGTTATGTAGTTTGATTGGTAAAAAAACAAAGTCAAATTGATTGTATGATTGATTAATTAATGCATACGTTCAAAAATCATACATTTAAAATGTAATGATATTTAACTCAAAAGATCTGTCTGGATCAAGTGCCATTCTGTGACTTTGGCTACAAGCCTTTTTTTTTGTAGTGGTATCATTTTGGTATTGAGTATGAAAATGTATGCACTCACTAACTGTAAGTCGCTCTGGATAATAGAGTCTGCTAAATGACTAAAATGTAAAATGTAAAATGAGTATCTTGATGGCATCTAGCATCATGATGGTATCGAGTATCGTTATACTAAACCTGGTATCGAAGTCAAAATTCTGGTATCGCGACAACATTACTGGGGAGTGCCAATATGGCCGACCGGTGGCTTCAAAGCCGCTCAATGGCCAATACATGGCAAGCCCAACCCAGGGTTTATATCAATGAGTATATAAACCGTGGATTGCTGATTCTCTGTATCGGCCAGTGTGAGGGTTTGAGAAAGAGGTCCACCTGTCAGCCATATTGGCACTCCCCATATGGCTTAGTCCTCCATAGGAATTAATGGAATTCTACAGTATTTCAATTAAATGTTTAAAGGACAAAATTACATGTATTTCAGTTTTTGTTGTTGTTGTTGTTGTAGTGGTGACAGTAACACTATAACGTTTTTAAAAAATTACTCTTTAAGGAAAATGTTTTTATATATATATATATTTTTCATGTTTTATTTGTATGTTTAGTTCACATAATATAATTTAATGCATGAAGGTGTCTAATAGAATAAACGTGGAAAAAACAAATTTAGACATTCATAAATGCATTTCTATAGCTTCCAAAATATTTGTTTACGGCGGTGGGGGTGTTCCAAGATGGAGGCGAATATGCTTCAAAACAGTACCCCAGGACGTCATCTAGTATGTTTATAAATATTTATTTGTATACATCGTTTGGTTGACTGGTTGGTTTGAAAGCTATCGCGAGAAATTGAAGGGGTATTGTTTTAATGACAGTTAAGCGTTATCTTCCGTTTGCTGTAGCAATAAATACTTTCTGCAGCCTACAACAACCACATTAATTATATTTTATAGTCTTCATACAGTACCAAATGGCTAAGGTAGAACTCACACCGCTGCGACCCTGGGACGATTTCTTCCCAGGTTCTGACCGATTTGCTAAACCAGACGTGAGAGATTTACCTAAATGGAACAACAGGGTTGTCAACAACTTGCTTTACTATCAGACAAACTATTTGGCAATGGCTATCATGGTTTTCCTTATTGTGGGGTAAGTAGCATGAGACACTGTCCACAATTTTTTATCGAGAACATAAAATATCTGGACATCTGCTTTACTGTAGGCCACAATCACCTTGTCAATTCATCTAGGTTAACTCTAGCCATCACCATAACTGTTGTGTTGAGGTCCATAAAAGCTACAATCTGGGATTCGTTTTTGAGCAAAATGACAGCCCCGCCACATGTTTATGTATAGAGGCCTACATTATTTGTGTTTCTTGTTTTTTTGTGAACAATTGAGTATATGTTGGGTTATGATAGGGTAAAACAGTTGTGCTAAGAGCTGAGGCATAAGTTCTTCAAGAATAATTTTCAATGGGTAGCCTATACATGACCGATGAACAGATTCCCAGAACCAAGATTGTACCTTTAACTGATGCCTGCCTGAAATTAAAGTGTTGGGTCTCATTGGATAATTATAGGTGCAGAGCGACTCACTTTAAAGTCTAAACATAGGAGCTACCTGCCATGTTAATTGCTACCAAAGCATATGTTGCCATTTTGTAATTTCTTACAATTCATCTGAATAAGCTTTCTCCTTCTATTGCCATGTCTGAAGGTTGGCAGCATGCTAGGGCTATTGCTTGGCAAATGCGAAGGGAGAATGAGTGCATGATTGGTAAAACAAAAAGTCTCCAGACCTATTTTGGGCATAGAGGATGTGGGCACGCTTCACAGGTTGAGAGACTCATGTCTTGCTACCTCCTGAAACTCTGCTTGCAAAGTCTTATTCCAAATGTAGTTAAGCTTTTCTGTTATGACGTTCAAATTTAATTTCACAATCATTTTAGAAAATGAATATAAAGGCCTTGCTAGTGTCTCATTTGTTGCTTAGATTTATAATGACATTGTTATTTCACAAATGGTGAAACATAGTGGTATCCTGTCATGACTACATTACTAACAATTGATCACAAAAAGTACTTTAGAGGAAGAGTTTCCACTTAAAAAATGTGGAGTCCGTTTTTCTAAAAATAGTCATCTTTTGGCTAGGCCTACTTGATTATGATGACACACTGTTGCTATGGTGGTCAGCTACTAGGCCTCTAATCCCTGCTCACTTATCAGCTGCTGTTCTAGATAACAGGAATATGAGATGGATAGAGCACAGAGAGTAAGCTGTCCTTATTAACTGGGGGTTGGGGAAAGTTCACCATTGGAGTCTGGAGATGTAACGTCAGAATAAAGTTTGAGACAAACCATTGGAAATTATATCATTCCTAACATTGCTTCATAGGCTATGTCAAAACTACTTGCTGTATAAAAGTCCCTTCCATCCTTCATTAGGCAATATTATTTTGCCAGTTATATTAAATGTTACTGCTTTGTAATCTTTTTATTTGTAGATTCACTTCTGTAACACGTCACCATAATGTTTGAAATTGATTGTTAATGAAAAGTGTTTTGGGGTAATAATCATTTTCATTCGAAAAATGTGGAAGTCATGTTGATGTGTTGACAATCTTTCACCACTAGATGGTGTCACTGACTACAATGTATGAAAGATCAACTGTTCCACTCCACCCAGCCAGTGTATGGTCCTACCTTCTCATTATGTTGTCCTTCCCTGCAGGTTCCTGAACCCTATGGAGATGTTCATGGGCATGGCGGTGGTGTCGCTGGTCTTCCTGGGCTCAGTGTGGGCTGGAGAGAATAAGGCCATGGTCAAGGACTTTAAGAGGCAGAACCCCACATTATTTGTCATGGCAGTAATGGTCGCCAGCTACTTCCTCATGTCTCTCTTCGATGGTGTCATGGTCTTCATATTTGGGATCACATTTCCTCTTCTCTGTACGTTTTTTTATTTAAATAATTGTTTCTTTAGACTACACTTTGTTATGTCATCACATTAGTTCTAGGCAGAGAGGTGTCATGCAAATTAACAGTATTCATCTGCATCTATTTCTTTGGATTTCAGTGATCTTTGCACACGCCTCATTTCGCCTTCGCAACATGAAGAATAAACTGGAGAATAAGATAGAGGGGGCGGGGCTAAAGAAGTCACCAATAGGTATTCTACTGGATGCACTGGGCCAGCAGGAAGAGAGTCTGCAAAAGATCCAGGAATTCCTGGAGGGAAAACTAAAGGAAGGATGAGAACTCCACACAGACACACGCCACAGTCCCTGTGTTGTCGTAGGTCCCCTATCAGCCTCCTTGGCCTCTGACGGATGGGAAAGCATTCCTTTGCACACCCCCTTTTAACGTGCAGTCTCATTGCATGCAGCCAATGTTGAATAGGAATGATTGTAATACATCTCAGCTTGTTTGAAAACTTCAGCTACAAACCATATAGCCTATTGCACATGCAGGTGTGTGTGTGTTTAGACTAGAGAACGTGTTGAAAACACAAGCGTTAGTTTTACCTCAGGATATGTGTTATTCCACCCAGAACTTGTCAGGGCACTTCTTTCAAGTAGTGATGTCAGCAACACAATTGTCTCACATCCATGCTATGCAAACGAGTTGCAAATGAGTCTTCCCTGTTGAATGTATTTGTGTGTGTAGGTGGGCAAATGTTTCCAAATCCTATCTGCAATATTTATACAACCTATTTATATTTTGTGACTTTTGTAAATATAACAAGTGAAAATATTGTGGTGTTAAAAGCAAAACTGTGACCTGACTGATTGAGGTCACTTGGTTTGAAAAATAAACGAACAGAACTATGTTTATTGTTCCATGAATGAATTCACAATTATCTCGCAAATTAAGCAGTAGGGAATGAGCTTTTTAAAGTGCTGTGCATTCCCCCTTTTATTGATGCAAACATTGCAATGTGAAAATGCTGATTTGTGGAGAGTAGAACTTTGCTACTAAGCTTTAGTACTTTTCTTATTGGTCTCAGTCCTCAACAAAGGATCTGGAGGTGTTTAATCTATGCTTAATTATTTTCAATTAAGAGAAACAACTAACAGCCTTGCCTATGAATGAGAAATTGTGAAATCACTGTAAATTATTAGTTGTGAATTTTTGTTTTTAACAAGTGTTAAATAAACATCATTGCTAAACTATTCTGACGGTAAGAGAGTTTCAAGTTTCATTTCGTACAGCGTGTTTCTTCTCACTAAATGTAAAAGTTTATTTAATAACAACATGGAATGGAAAGTAACCAGACATTCTACGTTAATAAAAGGACCAAACAAAAGAACCAAGCCAATGCTTTGTGTCCTAAACTATATGAGAGATATTTAATATTGTGAATTTCATAATCGAATGGTCTTTGAACAAGCGTTTGATTTATAACTTCAAAGGAATGTGGGATCCTAACTCATGTCCCATCAGCATTCACTCAGCACCTCACCCTGTTTTATCTCCACAGTATCTCCGGGGTGATGGATGGTGTAACTTCCACCTTCTCTCACTTGTCCCAATGCTAATCAATAGGCTGCAGTAGATTATTGTGAAGAGCGGAATACTGCACAGTCAGTGACAGAGTGGATTCATCTGCAGTCACTCAACGCCAAACCTCTGGATTGCTGTGTCAGCTACTTCGGCCTCTCATTGGCTCACATTGGAAATTCATTACAAATCATGAAGAATCACTCTATTGCACTCTGCACTTAAAAGCCTTGCACAGAAAGTTTTCAAGAACGTTTTATGATTTATGTAACAATAGTGTATTTTTTAAGGGTGTGTGTGTGAGAGCGATGGAGAGAAAGAGAAAGATAGACGGCAGGAAGTGATGACCTGGGTGTACTCAGGTGCAGTGTTTTAAGAGTAAGAGGTAGAGAGAGTTCAGCTGCAAGGCCTTATCTGTCCTCTCAGAGAACTGCACAAGTGTGATTTATGTCTCCTCCTGCTGTACTTTTCCTTCATGCAGACTACATTGAGCAACCTGGGAGCACACAAACACACAAGCCCCAGCGGCAGTAAACTCAAGTACAGTCTCAGAGCAGAGAACAGAGTGGAGGCATTTGTTCTCTCTCTCCCCTGCAGCTTTTGTACTGATTCACACAAACATGTCTGTTGTGTGAATCAGCTCGCCCAACAGGCATGTGTTTGGTGAATTGCCTCCTGATCTGAACAGATGTGAAGTGTGAGGCTTTAAGAACATACATGTTACTCTGGCAAGGAGCCCGGTGAGGAAACATCCTTTGTGCTGCAGAGACTCTCCAAAACACATGTATCTTTGTTGTAGTGTGTTTGGTATATTTTGAACAGGGATTCAAAAAAGTGTTTCCTAACTAGTCATTACTGGCATCCCATGACCAGTGTAATCCTACCTACAGGCCTTTCAACTTTGCTGTGTGAATGCATTTGACCACAGTTTGCTGACACAGCACATGTAGTTTGTATTTTTCATTTTGGCAGTTGTGTTCTCCTCATGTGCTGTTTGGGGATGACAGCATCTGTATCTTGTTCTCTTTGTTGCAACAAGTCAGTCATTGGGCATGAAATGGAGTAATTCAGCACAATGCAACATCATAAAGAGTCAGCTCATCCAGGCACACTTCAACGCTGTCAGCTGGCTGTGCATGCGTTGATCCATCATGCCATCAGAACACTGTGTCAGTCTGTCATATCCGCATGAGACCACTTTAACCTGCAGTGCTATGATATATCTACCCTATATTACTCTTGTTTCTTCATGGGAAGGTTATGCCCCCCCCCCCTGTAATTTTTATCATAGGTACACTTCAACTGTGAGAGACGGAATCTAAAACAAAAATCCAGAAAATCACATTGTATGATTTTTAAGTAATTAATTTGCATTTTATTGCATGACATAAGTATTTGATCACCTACCAACCAGTAAGATTTCCAGCTCTCACAGACCTGTTAGTTTTTCTTTAAGAAGCCCTCCTGTTCTCCACTCATTACCTGTATTAACTGCACCTGTTTGAACTTGTTACCTGTATAAAAGACACCTGTCCACACAATCAAACAGACTCCAACCTCTCCACAATGGCCAAGACCAGAGAGCTGTGTAAGGACATCAGGGATAAAATTGTAGACCTGCACAAGGCTGGGATGGGCTACAGGACAATAGGCAAGCAGCTTGGTGAGAAGGCAATAACTGTTGGCGCAATTATTAGAAAATGGAAGAAGTTCAAGATGACGGTCAATCACCCTCGGTATGGGGCTCCATGCAAGATCTCACCTCGTGAGGCATCAATGATCATGAGGAAGGTGAGGGATCAGCCCAGAACTACACGGCAGGACCTGGTCAATGACCTGAAGAGAGCTGGGACCACAGTCTTAAAGAAAACCATTAGTAACACACTACGCCGTCATGGATTAAAATCCTGCAGCGCACGCAAGGTCCCCCTGCTCAAGCCAGCGCATGTCCAGGCCCGTCTGAAGTTTGCCAATGACCATCTGGATGATTCAGAGGAGGAATGGGAGAAGGTCATGTGGTCTGATGAGACAAAAATAGAGCTTTTTGGTCTAAACTCCACTCGCCGTGTTTGGAGGAAGAAGAAGGATGAGTACAACCCCAAGAACACCATCCCAACCGTGAAGCATGGAGGTGGAAACATCATTCTTTGGGGATGCTTTTCTGCAAAGGGGACAGAAGGACTGCACCGTATTGAAGGGAGGATGGATGGGGCCATGTATCGCGAGATCTTGGCCAACAACCTCCTTCCCTCAGTAAGAGCATTGAAGATGGGTGGTGGCTGGGTCTTCCAGCATGACAATGACCCGAAACACACAGCCAGGGTAACTAAGGAGTGGCTCCGTAAGAAGCATCTCAAGGTCTAGCCAGTCTCCAGATCTGAATCCAATAGAAAATCTTTGGAGAGAGCTGAAAGTCCGTATTGCCCAGCAACAGCCCCGAAACCTGAAGGATCTGGAGAAGGTGTGTATGGAGGAGTGGGCCAAAATCCCTGCTGCAGTGTGTGCAAACCTGTTCAAGACCTACAGGAAACTTATGATCTCTGTAATTGCAAACAAAGGTTTCTGTACCAAATATTAAGTTCTGCTTTTCGGATGTATCAAATACTTATGTCATGCAATAAAATGCAAATTCATTACTTAAAAATCATACAATGTGATTTTCTGGATTTTTGTTTTAGATTCCGTCTCTCACAGTTGAAGTGTACCTATGATACAAATTACAGACCTCTACATTCTTTGTAAGTAGGACAACCTGCAAAATCGGCAGTGTATTAAATACTTGTTCTCCCCACTGTAGCTAGCCACATATATGCACTTGACATCAGGGGAGTGTGTTAGTGGTCCATAGACACATACAGTGAGGGAAAAAAGTATTTGATCCCCTGCTGATTTTGTACGTTTGCCCACTGACAAAGACATGATCAGTCTATAATTTTAATGGTAGGTTTATTTGAACAGTGAGAGACAGAATAACAACAATAAAATCCAGAAAAACGCATGTCAAAAATGTTAGAAATTGATTTGCATTTTAATGAGGGAAATAAGTATTTGACCCCTCTGAAAAACATGGCTTAGTACTTGGTGGCAAAACCCTTGTTGGCAATCACAGAGGTCAGACGTTTCTTGTAGTTGGCCACCAGGTTTGCACACATCTCAGGAGGGATTTTGTCCCACTCCTCTTTGCAGATCTTCTCCAAGTCATTAAGGTTTTGAGGCTGACGTTTGGTAACTCGAACCTTCAGCTCCCTCCACAGATTTTCTATGGAATTAAGGTCTGGAGACTGGCTAGGCCACTCCAGGACCTTAATGTGCTTCTTCTTGAGCCACTCATTTGTTGCCTTGGACGTGAGTTTTGGGTCATTATCATGCTGGAATACCCATCCACGACCCATTTTCAATGCCCTGGCTGAGGGAAGGAGGTTCTCACCCAAGATTTGACGGTACATGGCCCCGTCCATCGTCCCTTTGATGCGGTGAAGTTGTCCTGTCCCCTTAGCAGAAAAACACCCCCAAAGCATAATGTTTCCACCTCCATGTTTGACGGTGAGGATGGTGTTCTTGGGGTCATAGGCAGCATTCCTCCTCCTCCAAACACGGCGAGTTGAGTTGATGCCAAAGAGCTCCATTTTGGTCTCATCTGACCACAACACTTTCACCCAGTTCTCCTCTGAATCATTCAGATGTTCATTGGCAAACTTCAGACGGGCCTGTATATGTGCTTTCTTGAGCAGTGGGACCTTGTGGGCGCTGCAGGATTTCAGTCCTTCACGGCGTAGTGTGTTACCAATTGTTTTCTTGGTGACTATGGTCCCAGCTGCCTTGAGATCATTGACAAGATCCTCCCGTGTAGTTCTGGGCTGATTCCTCACCATTCTCATGATCATTGCAACTCCACGAGGTGAGATCTTGCATGGAGCCCCAGGCAGAGGGAGATTGACAGGTCTTTTGTGTTTCTTCCATTTGCGAATAATCGCACCAACTGTTGTCACCTTCTCACCAAGCTGCTTGGCGATGGTCTTGTAGCCCATTCCAGCCTTGTGTAGGTCTACAATCTTGTCCCTGACATCCTTGGAGAGCTCTTTGGTCTTGGCCATGGTGGAGAGTTTGGAATCTGATTGATTGATTGCTTCTGTGGACAGGTGTCTTTTATACAGGTAACAAACTGAGATTAGGAGCACTCCCTTTAAGAGTGTGCTCCTAATCTCAGCTCGTTACCTGTATAAAAGACACCTGGGAGCCAGAAATCTTTCTGATTGAGAGGGGGTCAAATACTTATTTCCCTCATTAAAATAAAAAATCAATTTATAACATTTTTGACATGCGTCTTTCTGGATTTTTGTTGTTGTTATTCTTTCACTGTTCAAATAAACCTAACATTAAAATTATAGACTGATCATGTCTTCGTCAGTGGGCAAATGTACAAAATCAGCAGGGGATCAAATACTTTTTTCCCTCACTGTACAGGAGCCCATTGTTTATGTAGTCATGTGTCAGCTGCAACAGAAGTCGTGATATTCCAGTGCAGCTGTTGTCCAGAGAGGAGGTGGAGAGAGACTGGGGAAGACAGCTGCAGAAGAATGTCTTTCTCTCCTTCTCTGCCTGGAACCCTCCCCAGAGTTCACTGGCATTAAGAGCCATAACACTCCAAGGAGGGATACACAACGCAAGCTGGTGAACTGTAGCCTCAATAGTAGGGTCAACAGTGGTGGAATGGTAGTAGGATACACTTGAAGTGCTGAGAAATGTGTGCTGGCTGGCTGGGGAGTGAGGAAAGAGGTGAAGGGTCACATTCTGCTCCATGGATGAGTTGAGGTGCCATGTTCCGGCATCACACTACATGGACAGAGTTTTGACTAGTCAGTGAGGTGAAACGCTCAAAATGTAGATAGAAATCTAATGAACAGAGCTGACTCCTTTCCCTATTCAGCATGACCATTATATCTGTAATTCTGTATTTCTTTTTGAATGTTCTTCAATGTTGTACCTTTCTGAACAGGCTCAAGTTTAGAGCAGTTTACTCTAGCTTGTCATATGTGGGATGGGCAGTGGGTGTTAGTCTTTAAACAAACTGGTTTGTCTGGTTTCCAATTTAAGCAGACACAAAACCAGATAGACTACACAGTGGTCTGAAAATGGAGCCAAAGCAGCCTAAATGAGTCTTGAGTTCTGAGGCTAGCAACAGTCGTTTACAGCTATGACAGGTTATACTCTGCTACTCTGATATAGGTGACATGTTCTGTGTTATTGTCATATTGTCATATTTCACAGGCATATTTCATTCCAATAAGTTGCCACTAGCAAGTGCAGTGGGATAGATATACACTGAGTGTACAAAACATTAAGGACACCTGCTCTTTCCATTACATAGACTGACCAGGTGAAAGCTATGATCCCTTATTGATGTCACTTGTTAAATCCACTTCAAATCAGTATGGATGAAGGGGAGGAGACAGGTTAAAGAAGGATTTTTAAGCCTTGAGACAATTGAGACATGGATTGTGTTTGTGTGCCATTCAGAGGGTGTATAATACTGTGGCATTATGATAATGCCCTTTTAGCGTAAGAGCCGTTTGAAAAGACCACCTGAAATGTCAGTATTTTGGTGGGATGGTGTTTTGGCCTGCCTGGTGACATCACCAGGCGGTACATTAGTTAATAGGCCAATAAGAAAGAGTTCCAAACCTCTCTGCCAATAACAGCTAGTTTTCAGTTTACCCCTCCCCACTCATAGCACTCCCAGACAGTCTAGCAAAAATCTTGCATGAGAAATTGCTCTTTGCTAAAACGCTATTTTTGTTTCTTTTTGACCATTTTAATTAAAAACAAATCACAGTAAGGTACTTAATTGTTACCCAGGAATTATTTGATATTGAGATAAAAACAGCTGCATTGGATATTTAAAGAGTCATTACATTATTGTCCTGAGTGCTAAGTTCATTATCTTAAGTAAAAAAACATTGTACTTTCTTTACGGTAAAGCTCAATGAACTAATTACACTGGAGGAATGGAGACAATTTAATTGAAGTGCTTGATTAAATGGATCTGGATTTAAATCCTGTTTTACTGAATCAGTAACTGGAGATTTGTTCTTTTCAGTTATAACAGTGTTTCTCATAACAGACATAATAGCAACCATTTTAGAGAGTGAAACATGAATGAACTGAGGATATAGTTTAAAATGTTTATGTTTTAATTCAAACGCATTTCAATTATACAAATAACTAAGAACCAGCTTAATATTTGATTGTTTACTATATATATCTATACACACACATACACACACATACATATTACATGCTTCTTAAAATACAAAAAAAATATCTAAAAACAGACAGAACCGTACAATCTATTTACATTATCAACATGTACATACACATTCCTTCTTGAGAGGAATGGAGAGCACCAGTCCATTCCAGCATGGGATGCAGTAAGCATTTCTTTTTTTAAACTCTGGAATTTTGTCTTGATAGCCCTGTAATAGACTTAGGATTAACATAACAGTCATTGATAAAGTATTAACATGGTCTTTGAAAGTATAAAAGCCGACATGGTTGAGTCTAGACTTTAATTGTTAGACTGTGAAGCATTTGGCAGTAAAGATACAATTACTGAGAATGAGAGAGGTCCAAATACTTGTAAATGGCTGGTGCAAAAAGACTGACAAACTAAGAATAGCACAAAGTGCAGTAGATAGCAACAAACAACGCTACCATAGAATGGGCTCTGGAAACTGGTAGAGACTGGAGAATGTTTCAGCAGGTCACCATTGGTAGCCATCCTCACACTAAAAATCCAATTTCAAGCCTTAATTTCAACATGTCTTTGTTTGAGAGATCATTGTAATGGTGAGCATACAGCTTCCCCAATTATTGGTCATGCAGGACAAGTTATGTTCATTGTCCTCCATCCTCCTACAGTCATCCCAGCCCCTCAGACTAATCCAACCAGCCACAGCACCAAGTGCAACTCAGTGTGCAACACAAGTGCCAACAAACACACAAAATCTAGCAATCCAGAACATTCAGATCAGGTGACCGTGTTGTAATTTTGCTTTCAGAGAGTGTACGCAGGTAGACCCACTTTGGCAATTCCGTGTAGGAGAAATCCAATCAGCTGTACATAGACTTTAGGTCCTTCCCTGTGTGAATTCCATAGTGTTGTTCTTTGATTCTTTGGATCCCTTCTTCCATCCAGAAAAACAGCTAAGTGCAGTCTGACCGCTAGACTATAGTTCCAGGTTTGGAGGAGCCCTCGTGCCAGTAAAGTCGCTGGTCGTCTGGATCCAAGCTGCAGTTTGTTTGGCTGTTGATGTGTACATTTGTTTGGCTATCAACATATGTTTCTGTTTGGCTGTTGATGAATGGATCTGTTTTGCTGTTGATGACTGGATTGGTTTGGCTGTTGATAAATTGATCTGTTTGGCTGTTGATAAATGGATCTGTTTGGTTCACATCTACATAGGATCTGCAACACATACAGGATACAAAAAAGGTCAGGCTAAAAATAAACATTGCTGTAACACAATCCAAGCAAATAGACATGTCTCACTGGTGGAAAGATATTTGAATAATTTAACCCTGGGTTGTTAATTGATTGGGATTACTGGAGAAATGAAAATGGACACCAACTTTTAGAGAATTCTATCCCAGTTTGAAAATGACAAAAGGTGTTTGTATGTTTGACCCAGGATTAAACTTTTCTCACACCTAAAAACAAAAGCAGATGCACAGAACAACAAGCATCAAACACACCGCATTCAGATATCCAATATGCAGGGTCACATCTTCCACCACCACCACCACCACCACCACCACCACCACCACCATTGAGTAAAGAGTAGGAGAACAACCAAAGCAGTTTTGTGCTTATTTTTTTTTTATATTTTCTTTCTCTGCCACGTACAAAATGAGTCTCCACCAACACCATAGCAACTGTGTGGGTAGTTTGTTTCTTATCTCACCCTTTCTTTAGTGCGGTGCCTTTGATTAGGCTGTTTCATTTCGCTGGTCAGAACTCAGTACCATGATAGGCATCAGCGGCATACATCTCTAATGACCCTGGAGCCCTTGCTGGCCCCGGCTCCAGTCTATCACAGCGCCTCCACTCATACTCTGCTGGGGGACATCTGTGCACGAGAGGGTCAAGGGTGAGTGATAGCAATAATGGAGATGGAGGAGGCAGCTTAAGTGGTGTATGTATGCTTAAGTGGTGTATGTATGCCTTTGCACACCCCATAAGAGAAATGTGACCGCTGGATGTCAATTGAAACTAGTAAGGCAGCTGAAAGAGATGGCAGACATGAACACCAATCGTAAAAGCCATGCAGTTACCAGAGAGCGAGCGAGAGAGAGAGAGCGAGAGAGATGGCTCAAACAAACAGCTTTGATACTCCAGGAGGTTTTTAGCTCACTTTAAAAAAAACAAGCAAGCAATGAAGTCACGCTGAGGACAGACTGATAAGCAAACCCACAGACAGGCCTGGTAGCTGGTTACTTACTACTATCAAGGGCTACACTTAGCAAAGGACACTTTACTAAGTCTCTGGCTTCTGGAGCTGTGGGGCTGCTGCAGGGGACTAGAGCCCTGGCCTACCCGCCCTGGGCCCAGCCGGAGCCCACAGCGAGGGGAGGAGGAGGAGGAAGGGAAGGGGGAGGAGAGGAGGGAGGAGGAGGAAGCAGAGGAGGAAGAGCTGGCAGGGACAAAGCCACAGCATCTCTGGCCGTCAGGGCTGTACCAGGAGCCCTTAGAGTGCTGGGAGGAGGAGGAAGAGGAGCCGTATCTATGAAGAGAGCGGTCCAGTGGACAGTTAAAGCAGGAGAGGAACCACCATTCCTAATCCCAGTAAGAGGAAGAGCAGACCATTGGCTGCACAAACAGACGCGATACGCTATAATCCAATCCAAGCAGTCATGCTAATTGGCTTGTGACTGAGTGAGCACCAACTATCAAAGGGTATTGTAAACTTCTGGGACATATCATGGTCAGTAAGGTAGCCTAATGTCGGCCACACTGGTCACAATGGTGTGTGTGACCGATAAACCAAAGAGCAGCTTAATTCTTTTCAGCGAGCATCCATTCTCCATAATGACACAATATTGGTCCTTAGTGCCATGGTTCAGGGAGGTCTAATTAGGTAAGAAGCTGAAATGTAGCCAGGAGCTCACCTGCTGTAGGTGGGGTGGTAAGCTGTGCCGTAATGTGTTGTGCCATAGGAGGGGTAAGGCTGCTGCACCGGCAGGGGCATGTCGTACTCTACCATACCTCCACCCAGGTGACCTCGCCGGCCTCCTGCTGTAGAGGACTGCTGAGATGAGACTGGAACAGAAACAGGAAGAAAGTAAAGTTAGAACAGGATGACATAGCTCTGAGATAGAGCGCTAACGAGTGACTGAATGTTAGCGTTCGTTGAAATGCTTGAATGCAGAGTTGGCGGAGGCGCGTCGTTTTGCATTGCTCATACAAGTGAAACCAAATAATTGCCTTTGACTAACAGACTAGAATACCACTCTGTTTGCATGTGAGAGGAGAGTTGGCAGGCTGTCTGTACCTGAGGAGTAGGAAGCGGTTCTGCAGTAGGGAGCTGGCATGGTCTGGTAGCCCAGGCTCTGCTGGGAACCCCTCTGGTTGTAGTCATAGGCCTGTGGCTGCTTGTGGCTTGCGCTGCGGTGGTACCAGCCTCTCAGGTGCTCCTCCACCAGTGCCTTCTGGATGTTCTTGGTCACGTGTTCCGTCCTGGGCGGAGCTTGGCGGTTCCTGGGCGGCCTCAGCGTGGCGTAGGGGTTCTGGGCCATACTGTCCATTTCGTCATCACCATAGCGACTGCTGTACGCATCATGTCCCTGGTAGGCCGGCGCGGCGTTGTAGGAGGGGTGGACGTTGTAGTGACCCTCTACCTCGTTGTCGTACACTCTGTTACAGTAGGGCTCTGGCTCTGTGTAGCTGGGGTAACCCGTCACATAGTAGGCCGTGGTGGTGGGTCGCGGTGCCCGGGGGGGCTGGTATGTGTTGTAGCGGGTATCAGTCTGTGCCAGGTTGGGCATGCTGCCCGTGTTGGCGTAGATGTTGCCCTTCCTGCCACGCCGTCGGTCCCTGGGGCGGTGGGTATGGTTCCCGGGTGCCGTGTACTCCACGCTGGACTGGCTGGTGTAGGATGAGCCATCGTCCAAGACCTCAGTGCTGTTGCTGCGGCGTGCCAAGACGGACGTGGGCGCCGGAGGCGTGGTCTCAACCATGAACTGAGACTGGGACTCCAGACTGCCACTACGCTGGCGGAAATGCTGAGGACCGTCCTCCGACCTGGAAATAAACAATACCATTACAATAGGATCCTCTGTCCTTTTCATATAAAATAAATATGGAAAACTATGTTATATAGGGTTACAATACTTTGTACAGCGAACAAAGCTCTAGACAGGAGGTTAGTCTAATTGGGGCTCATGGCTGGTGTTGAGGCAGATGTGTTAGTGAACATCAGAGGCAGCTGTGTATGTGAGGGGTGTATTGGGGCATGGAGGCCTGGCCTACCTGAGCTGGGTACTGCTGTAGGCGTTGCGGGTGAGGAGGGGAGTGGGAGGCATGCTGCGTGCATCACGCGGCTGTCTGGAGGCAGGCTTGTAAGGGCTGATGTGGCTCGATAAGGCATCTCTGTGATTGTAGTGAAACGGTTCCTGGACTTCGCCATCATTTAATCTGAAACACATAAGAACAATGCTTTTTCACAGACTTGACTTCCTCAGGGTGAAGCTTGTATCGTGATAACACAACCTCTCCCTCTCCTCTCAAAACATAAAAAAATTAAAGCTCTATGCTTGCATGCTGCGATTTCAGTCAAAACTTTCCCCTGGATGACAGTCATTTCATAGCTCATTGATCTTTCTCTTCATGGAACGGTAAACAAATAACATTACAAAAACGGTAGCTGTATGAAACCTACATGAACCACTGAATTCTGCTCTCCTCTCTCCCAACAGCATATCATCCATGTAATTTGGTAAATGTTCACACAGTGAGCGAATACGTTCAAATTCTGAACTTTTCCAGACTGCTTTTTTCCCCTCCTTGGGATTGTGGTCTGTTCCTTAGCAGGCAGAGACATGCTTACTGCTGTCTATTTTTAAACGTGGAGCGCGTTTGGGCTGATAAGAGGAGATTGTGGGGGCAGAAGGAGAGAAGGAGGCGGCTGGTAGGAATGCAGGCGGCCCTCCCTAGTTCTCCTTTACAGGTCTATACTGGCTGCTGCTACGGCTCTCTGGGCCCCAAAGAATAACTAAAACACAGACTGGATAACAAAACAACCCAGAGCCAGTAGAGCTGAAGCCACTAGCCAGGTCCGTGCCAGTGTGCCTACCTGCTGTTGGTGCCGAGTTCCTGGAGCTGGTTGTGAGCGGATGCCCGTCGGTCAGACTGGTAGTGGAGACTCAGGGTGTCTGAGTGGTGGGGCCGGGGAGAGTACTGCACCGAGCGGGACCGCTGCCTCTGGCCTCCCAGATCCTCGTCTGAAACACACAGGGGAATGAACTGTCATTGTCACGGCCTGCTAAGAGCTATGGCGGATGATACAGAGGTTTAGCTAATGTATGTATGATATAACCTCCGCAGCACTCACCATCGTCCAGAGTAAGGCTGTCGGACAGGGAGCTGAGTTCTGCAGGGTTCACATCATCTGAGCAAAGGGGAGAAACTGATGCTAAGACATGCTACTGAGGCTAAGACATGCTACTAAGGCTAAGACATGCTACTAAGGCTAAGACATGCTACTAAGGCTAAGACATGCTACTAAGGCTAAGACATGCTCGTGTTGTTGGGCTTTTCATTAGAAGCCACAGTGCATTAAATCAATCAATCCACATCTGATAAAAATCCATGTCCTGAGGTCTAGTTTCTTTCAGACTAGTACAGACAAGGTTCTGCTGGCAGGAATTCTGATATATTTGATTCCTCTGTAAGCTACATTCAATATAAACCATGTTATCAATGTGACTGTTTGTGATGTCTGCCGGTTGATATGGCATGGTGTAGGCTACCTGCTATGATTATTGATGCTCTCTGGGTGGGCTTCTTGCCCATCTTGATCCTGTATTCGTTGATCTCCTCCTCAATCTCATGCAGCTTCCTCATGGCGTCCAGGCAGTTCCTCCTCCTCTTCTTCTTCACAGTCTTACAGAGCTCAGCCTCGTTGGCCAGTTTCTTTGCCGCCTCCACGATCTTCTGCTGTAGGGCAAACCTGCTCTCCAGGTTCCTCAGGTGGGGATCCTGCAGGACAACACACAGTACAAACTGATGCGATCAGTAACTTACACACAGACATGCAGTATGAAGTCTAAATATATGATTTAAATATTTCATTACAATGTCAATCAAGTCTAAGATTTATTAGCTAAAATTGTTATGACAGCCTGTGCTCCCATCCTGTGACTGCCACACTAACCGCGTCATAGGGGAAGAGGTCGTCCAGTTTGAAGGCTGTCCCCATGCGGCGACGGACCACGGGGGGCTTCTCACCCGAGGCCAGAGGGTACTCTTTAGGCAGCCTGCCTGTCAGCTCCTGGAGGAACAAAACAAAAACGGAACAATCAGCTGTGATATAATTACTTGAAATAATGAAAGACCTTGAGATTGCTAAAGATGCTTACAGCTTCTCGCAGGCATATCTTCTTGAGCTCCTCCAGTTTCTGAGATAGAGTCTCCTGCAGATCCTTCTGTTTCTTCTTCAGGTCAGCAATATTCTCCTTCTTCTGTTCCTCGCTCACCTCAGAGTCTGCTGATCCTGCAACAGGCAGACATTATATTCAGACCATTATGACCACTCTAATCTCATCTAATCATAATTTGTCTTAATGGAGGCTATAAGACAGATATGTCCATCCAGCATTGTTCATTGTTAGCTTATTGTCTACCTGCTGAGATGAGGGATCCGTTGCTGGCCATGATGAGCTGGTCTTTACTCTCTATGCTGGACAGCTTACTGATCCTGGGCGCTCTGATCTCCGTCAGGTCCATGGTGATGTCACCCAAACTTCTGGCCGTGGTAACTTTGGACTGGAGAGAGACAAGGAGAGAAGAAAAAGTCAGTATTTCATCTTAATGATTGCGCAGTGCGATAAGAGCCCCATTTGCATGCTTCAGTTTAGGCTGGGAGCGGAGCCCTGTCTCTCTCTGTCATCAATCAGCCTCAGCACTATTCCCGGATGAGCACTGGTAGAAACCCCATCTGCTTCTGAATGGCTAAAAAAAAACATCTGACTTCAGCCACACACACACTCATTCACCCCCTCGGAGCAACTCATTGCTCACACTCAGCTTGTGTAACGACAGCAATGCACAATAATCCACTAAAATATGCACCATCTAAACAAACACGTCCAAAAGGGCCCTTCCGTTGATTCATCAAATAAAACAGCAATGCAACTCGGCATTAAATCAAGAATCACCAAAGCTATGCTTAGGCTATTCTAACAATAGTATAACATACATAAGATACTGGGGCTGAGACATGTTAGCAAACGGAGGAGTAAGCGTAAAGACAAGGCCAGATGTGCATGGTGGAGTGGAGAGATGGTGTGTGGAGATAGATAGATACCGTGGTGAGGGCGATGAGGCCTTGAGATAAGGCTGGGGGGGGGGGGGGGGGGGGTAGGAGAGGAGACACTCACTTTGCTCTGCTTCCTGTCCAAATAGAACTGGTGCTGACTGATGGCCATCACCCAGATGGTCTTAATCAGAGAGTGGCTGGCATACCACGAGTGGATGACCGATCCTGTCTGCCCAAACGTACGCCTGGACACTGTCCTTCTGTGGATTAACAGAGAGAAAGATAGACACACACATTTTTAAATCACTCATGTTACTGCTAGGTAGGAGTCATTTCATCTCTTTAATCCAGACCGTGAATACCTGGACCTCGCGTGTAGATACACTTTTAATAACATTATATGATGGGTACTGAATCATACACAATCAGGGATTACAAAAACAATTCCTCGCATAAACTAACTCAACGTCCAAATTAATCTCATGACTGGTTCTGTAATTCAATACATTCATGGCGGAGAGATGCAGCAACATTAAGTCAGTTTTGCACCAGTGATTTTTAATTACAGCCAAGCTGGCTAGCAGCACCATATTAAACCTGTGATAAAGCACTGAGGCTAGAAGTGCTGCAATGCCCCGAGAACACAGACTGCAGCAGTCCTTTACAGCAGGAAGGAAGGCCTTCATTTGAGACTAGCAGGTTGTTGTATTGGAGACAGCTCATTAACACTAGGCTCTGAAGGGGGGCTAAAGGCAGCAGACAGACACCTTCTAAGTTAGTTGTCTAAGGCTTCGGATAACGATTCCGAAAGGCTAGTATTGGAATATAAGGAGTGATTTCTGGGTCTAGTCCAATAACATTTTCCAGTTCAAAACATTTTGCCATGTCGGGCCCTACAGAACTTAACCCAGGATCGATAGATGCATCCAGTATCGGTTCTCTCACCTGTGAGGGTCGTTCACCTCAACTGCAAATTTCTTCTCACGGAAATACAAATTATCGAGCTGCTTCCACTGAAACAACTGCAGACAGAGAGAAAAAACAGGACACACCACTTAGTAAATAGTACACGGGACCATGCCTTGTTTGAGTGAGCGCAGACCTACAAAGAGAAGTGGTTTGATACAGCGCTGCATGAAAACAAACATTTACATCCTTATTCATTCCAAACTGCTTGAGGCGTCCAGTGTGTTGACCATCGAAACACAAAGAAAATGCCACTAGCATGGGAAAACACTCTAGCTTTGTCCCAGACACACCAGCCTTTCTCTTGGCCCTGCCTCGTTAAATTCCAGTGAACTTGAAACATTAACAACAACAGCAGCCTCAGCAGCAGCTGTGAACAGAGGACAGCCACTCAGTCAGGTGGAAGGTCAATTTAGTTACTACTCAGTAATGAAGCCAGCACAGAGAGCAAGACTTGCCTAGCAAAAACTAAGCCTCTCATTTAATTCTGTCTGAAGGGAGAACGCTGAAAACAGGGCAAGAAGGAGTAAACTTTAGTCAGGGTGAAACATCTGCTTACAGTGAAAACTGGATTTATTTAGAGAGAGTTGGAGCTATCATGTTGTGTGAGAAACAGAGAATCCACCACTAACACCAGAATCCGGGGGTGTAGATTTATGGCAGAGTGACTTAATAAACATTCTCTACCAGGTACCAGCGAGCCAGCGAGACAGTCAAAGCTCTAAATAATAGAACACATTACCCTGGACTACAGAGGAATATGGGTAATATATCATAGACTACCTACAGTCCTCAGCGAGAAATCAAAATGATCTCACAAGAAGCCCATGACACTACTGTGTATCATTCTTTGCAGTGTATTATGGCTATTCTTTCACTCCTCTATGATCTGAAAACTGCTCTTAGTACATTGAAGTAGCTTTGTCAAAAATATATACTGTCAGTCTGCTTTAAATTGGTGGATTAGACAGCACGTTAACATAGTTACTAACAGGTAACCCAAAAAACAGAATGACAACAAAAATACAACTGAATATATCCTGAACTACCTAGTCAGGTAAATGGGAACTAAATGGAGGGCTTACCAGAGCAGGTTTTAGTGCTTATTAAATCCCTGGTGAATTTTCAGGGTGCTGTTGAATCCTCTGGCTGTTTCCCACAGGGCTTCCTTGAACAATACGCTCGTCTGTTCTCAGGCAGACAGATAGGTGTTGCAAGAGTTTCAGCTGAGCAGGCTCCACCCCTCTCCCCCCACTGCCTCTGACATCACAGACACCTCACTCTATAATAATAATATAATATGCCATTTAGCAGACGCTTTTATCCAAAGCGACTTACAGACATGCGTGCATACATTTTTTTTTTTTTGTGTATGTGTGGTCCCGGGGATCGAACCCACTACCTTGGCGTTACAAGCGCCGTGCTCTACCAGCTGAGCTACAGAGGACCACACTACTGCAGCAAATTGAGTATGTCTGTGTTTATGTGGGCGAGCAAGGTGGTGTGTGTGTTTCTGTTTGTGTCAGAGTGACATTGACACATCCCTGATGTCAATACCATTCTGTTCTATTGACAGACAGTTTTGTAATAGACAATTATATAGTTATGCAATAGTGTGTGCAGACGCTGATACCCATGAATAGTATAGGTAGGGTATGTACCAGCAAACAAGTCCAAACATCATTACACAAAGTCAAACATTTGAAGACTGAGGCTCAGTGAAGTGTCCATGTTCTGTCCAGATACGAGTGATCACACACACGTATTATGCAGTAAAAAACCTGGACATGGTTCAAACCCAGTTAGCCACAGGGGTAAAAGCCCTGGTCCTTGTCGTGTCTGGCATGTCCTTTCATGGCTATGTAGAGAGGTGCACACTGGATGTGCTGGGCGGTGGTGGGAGATACACACAGGCAAACTGTCATTTCATATAACCATACTTCTCATTGAGACCCTATTACAGAGCAGCCCCTTGCTTATCACCACTCTGACCTCACCCAGCTTGCACCACGCTACTCCCTCGCTCATTTACATTTTAGTCATTTAGCAGGCGCTCTTATCCAGAGTGACTTACAGTTAGTGAGTGCATACATTTTTTTTTTCATACTGGCCCCCAGTGGGAATCGAACCCACAACCCTGGTGTTGCAAGCGCCATGCTCTACCAACTGAGCTACACGGGGCCCATGAATTCTCTCTGTGTTACTCACTCCTTCTCCCTCGATTACTCACTTCCTCTTCAGTCAAACCTGATGAACAGGTTGTGTACAGTGCACACAGAAAGGTATTCTACCTCTCCTCTTCTGGGAACTGACCATTGTTACTCTCTTTCAGTCTGCTTCAGTTCCCTTTATCCACAGATCTTAGATTAGCCTTCCAGTCATACCTAACTCTTAGTACCTCCATTACCCTCTGTGATGTGTTTTCTGTGTTCTAAATACCTTGCCAACCCCTGTTGTTTAGAGTGCTATCAACTCCAGCCTCCCACCGCTCCCCCAAGGCAAATATGTCAGGAATCTACTACTTTAGTCTTAATCATTAATAGCAGGCCCCTCCTCACCTCCGTGTGAATACAGGACAGCTCTCAGTCAGTTCCTAGAACTGGGCACTACCTGACAAGGAAGAATCTCTCATTACACCTCTAAAGTCACTTACTTAAACCAGCAAACCAAACTACCACAAGTTAGTCTTCACAGGAAAATGTAAAACAATCTCTGCAACTGGCAAAATAAATTGCTGTAGCCAATAACATGAGTATATTAGGTAGCAATGTTTCACAAGATAATACTTCATACTTCAAGACTTTAGCCCCCCCCCCCCCCCCCTCAAAAACAAAGAGACAGTAGTTTAGGATTCACAGTCTGTAAAGAGAAGCATCTCCAGAGATCCGGGGTAGTAAAGTGATCCCGTTTCTCCATTGCTGCTCCAGATGATACTGCAGGCCTAGCCTAATCAATTAGATTCCTAGTCTCACCGTGGATTGGGAGCATGGTAATTCCTGAACAATGGGAACCAGCAGCCTCCACACTTCCCACAGGCTCATCCCATTGTGGTGGACACCCCTTTCCAATTTACAACCCCCCTGGCCACTTACCACTCAATTAATAGTAGAGCACATTCAGAAAAGACACAGATAAGTCAAATTAGGTCATTCGATAATTTCAACAGAGACACATTTAATAGGTGCTCATGTGTGGCTGATGGTAGTGACTGCCAAAATATGTCACAAATGTGACACACCTCAAACTCTGATTACAAGACCACACTGTCTGGACAGAGACCAGTCTAAGACAGTGCTGCTAACAGCCTTGAAACCACCACCAGAACTAAACATGAGGTGAAAATGGTGGAGACACCGTTCAGTCATCTGGAGTACAGAACAGTAGTTCCCCATCTCTGTCTTATTTTAGCTGTTACGCTTCTCATTAGAGGCTGAGCCCATGCCAAAATGCCTGTGGTCTCAGATAGTCCCAGAACGTTCTGATCAAGACCCAACCCTGAACCCACAACAACCTCCCCAGACCACCCCCCAGGGCTCTGTGACGTGACGGATGAAACCTCTGAGGAGGATAAAAAAATATTGTGTGTCAAAGGCCGTGACTCGCACCCCTATGCAGGATGCACATGGCCACACCCTTCTCATACCATGTCACATGGCATGCTGGCTGGTAACACTGAACATTTCCACCAGAAGCATGACAGGAGAGATTGCTACAGTCGACTAGACTCCACAAACACGCATTAAGGCTATGACTTTAACCCAATATATACTGGAATGAAAGAAGTGTGAAAATGGCTTGTATGGAATGGATTTGTACAGACACTGCCACAGCTGGCCTTTGATTTTAAATATTTGAGCAGCCTTTTACTGTTCCAAGACCAAAATGTATGGTCTGTCATATGATTATTACTGAAATAATTTCATCCTTACTGAGCTGTGCTTACATTGGTTGATCATATATCTGGACCTGCAAGTGATTGTAAAAAATATATAAATAAAATTAAGTGTCAAATTACTTGCTGAGAGGAAGAGTGAGATGGACTGAAACACAGACAGAGAGACGGGGAGTGAAAAAGAGCTCATGAATGATTCAAGCCTGTATGAATCAAGCTGGGCTTTAAAAGCTCTCTACATCACGGATGCTTGCTCCTTGGACCATCTTAGAAATCACTTTTCATTTATAGTACAGCTTTTGTATAAATGTGGTGCTCTAACATACATATGATTATCCTGTATGGTCGTCAGTCCTGTACCCACTCAAATGCAAACATCCCTTCTTCCATAACGTGTTCCATCTATGGCTATGCCTGAACACGCAGTTCAATAGACAGACTGATCAGAATGACATGTTGGTTACTACTGAGATTGGGAGAATCTTTACTAGTCCTTTTAACCCCAGCAGGCAGGGATAGGGAGTTGTGGTTCATCCCATTCATTAAGTCGTGATGAAGCTGACATCCACGAGGAGGAGGATAATGAGAGGTTAAGCTACAGTAACTTCTTTTAGCGCATGTCAATGAACTCTGGGAAAACCTTACTTAAAAGCCTTTTCATCCCGACGCCCCAAGATTCCTCAGGGGACGAGTGGTGCAGAAGTGGGCTCCTTCTTCTGCAGCCCCCCTCAGCTCCCTTCCAAGCCCCTCACAGCCCCCCTCAGCTCCCTTCCAAGCCCCTCACAGACTCCCAAGCGTCTCTCAGCCCCCCTGCCAAGGTGATTTTGTTTTATTACTTGATCAATTGTTTGCTAACCGAGAGACACACACACACACACACACACAATGACAGGCAGCTTTGCATAATGAGTGTGGCATGCTGGGAGAAGGGCAAAGGGGGGCTGCGCTGAATACAAAGGCCGCCAGCCTCAACAGGAAGCACTATCAATATTCTACCAGATGACAGGCCCTTCTAGAACAGCGGCTAGAGTTGTGTACTTAAAAAAAAAAAAAAGCATATGAAAAAAAAAAGTCCACCCTTTCACCAGGGGACTGCTGAGGAGGAGTTCTGGCATGAATGCCCCCTCCTTCCATGGTCAGTGGGTTGGGTTGGCCTGGGTAGAGCATGGCTCCCTCTCAGAGCAGAGCCCCTCACAGAAACAGCCCAGGCTGGCTTGGTGCCAGCCCCAGAGCCCTGCCTGCTCCCCATGGCGCGCCATAATTACACCTTCCACTGGGAGGGTTGCTGAGAAAGGAGTTGCAATACGCTGGGTTTAATAAGCGGGACATGTGCATTAATGCCTTGGCATTCGCTGCAACAGCATATCCAGCTGTGTCAACAGGGATCCAACATCGAACAGGTAAGACACATACTAGTAATGAAGCTGGCTGAGGAAAACACACAAGAGAAAAAATGTGCATAGAAAGTAACATAACAATCCCCTGAAAATAGAGTGGGTGAGAAGAAGGGAATTGCCAGGGACCTCACGATATGATATTATCACAATGCTTAGGTGCCGATACGATATGTATTGCGATTCTATATGGATTGTGATTCAATACTGTGATTTTATTGCGATTCGATGTTCCAAACATATTGCTCACCATATGTCTGCTGCAGAGGGACGAGAAAGAACCATGAGAAAACGAGTTTTGATCAGTCATGGAAATAAAAGTGCTGAAAACAAATTGGCTCCCAATCTATGAAGGAAAAATACAACTTTTGTTGCAAGTACAGCCAACTAGCGCAAAAATAATATTGCGACATTATCAAAACGATACGATATATCGTCAAAATTAATATCCCGATATGGAACTATTATTTTCCCCCATCACTAGCGAGCAGAGGATGTTTAGAGGGATAATGATATAGATGACAATCTTTCTTTCAAAAGTAGCATTTTCTTTTTTTTACTTTGATCATTATTTAAGGCCAAAACTGTAACTAAGTTTCATATTTGTAATCACAGTCATAGTTATTACCATCACACCCTAAATGAGGAATACCACAATCTTATCACTATGGATGTGCAGCTTTCCCTTTCGAGACGATTTGATACGCATCTACATACATGGGCTCCGATCGTTTCAAACTAAAACGTATTCGGTGTGAATCAGTTTGATTAGAGGAACGATTCGGTGCGATATGATTCTATGCACTAACATTTGTTGCATAAACACATTGATTTTCCATTCTAAATTAAAACCTGCTGCTGATGGAGCTCATGAGCTGGGCCTCTCTGAGCGCGATCTGTCTGAGCCAACAAAAAGTGTGTGAGTGTGTGTAAATTATGTCTATGTCGTATGTAGGCACCTGAGCTGAGCCATAAGGGAAACTGGGCGTCTACCACCCAATTATCAGTTCGAGGAGGAGGGAGACATATCCTTTTGAGCATGGTGAAGTTATTAATTACACTTTGGATGGTGTAGCAATACACCTAGTCATTACAAAGATACAGGCGTCCATCCTAACTCAGTTGCCGGAGAGGAAGGACACCACTCAGGGATTTCACCATGAGGCCAATGGTGAATTTAAAACAGTTAAGAGTTTAATGGCTTTGATAGGATAAAACTGAGGATGGATCAGCATTGTAGTTACTCCACAATACTAACCAAATTTTTCACCTAATCGGCTCGGGATTGAACTAGCAACCTTCAGGTTACTGGCCCAATTCTCTAGCCCGAACTAGCAAACTTCAGGTTACTGGCCCAACGCTCTAGCCCGAACTAGCAACCTTCAGGTTACTGGCCCAACGCTCTAGCCCGAACTAGCAAACTTCAGGTTACTGGCCCAACGCTCTAGCCCGAACTAGCAACCTTCAGGTTACTGGCCCAACGCTCTAGCCCGAACTAGCAATCTTCAGGTTACTGGCCCAACGTTCTAGCCCGAACTAGCAACCTTCAGGTTACTGGCCCAACGTTCTAGCCCGAACTAGCAACCTTCAGGTTACTGGTCCAACGTTCTAGCCCGAACTAGCAACCTTCAGGTTACTGGCCCAACGTTCTAGCCGCTAAGCTACCTGCTGCACCTAAGATACCATCACACTCACGTTGATAACACAACTTTACCTCCCTTTTCTCCCTCTCTTTTTCCACTTCTCCACTTTTATTCCATGACACTGGCCAAGAACACAAGCTTTTTGTTGCCGTTATTTACAGTTTGGTGGCTTATTAACCAGAGGAGTGGGGGTGGGTGTTGAGTTGGAGCGTAGGAATGACAAAAGGAACAAAAGCCACAGAAGGACTTATAAAGGGAGGCCAACCTACCTTCCGAGGTTTCAACTTGTCCTGTAAATCGTACTGTCCGATGCCTTTATAGCTGACTCCCAGCCACCACGGTAGGCCCTGCTTGTCCTGTTGAGAAGGAAAGGCACACCACTCATTAAGAGCAGCTTCAGTGGTACAGTTTTAAAAGAAGAAAGGGCCATTACTGTGGCAATTACCCCATTAGGCTAGCAGCACTAGCAACACAAGGAGATCAAATACATTGAAGCAGCCCTAAAAATCCACAGCATGAGGGAGTCATTTTAACACCAGCGTTTGATGTGCTCAGACACCCTGCTTTAATGAGTGAGTTCGGAGGGGGCTGGTGGGGATGAGGCTCTGGGAGAGAGTTGCTGAGAGGGATCACTCAATCATCAGTTAACTAAGCATGGGGCCAGAGCAAACACCCAGCTTAAGTCCCCTGTTCAGCCTCCAGAGGGAAAACGGCTGTATTTATATCTGAAATAACTACTTCTCAATAGGGTTGTCACAACACCAGTATTGCGATACTCAGAGGTATCGTGGCAAGGAAACCAAACATGTAGCGGACTGAATTTCTTGAGTAAAACAGCTGTAATGTTGGAAACAAGCAGCCTTATGTCATCATCACGTTTCTTTTCCAAGCTATAGCACACTATATTTTCCATACAGTAGGTTTTTTAAAGGACCAAATAGTTTAGTCTGCTTTGTGTTTTCCTTTTTGCCATGGAAAATCAGGTATCGTAGTATCGTGATACTGGTATCATGACAACTCTACTTCTTAATAATATCAAACAATGTTAGTTAGATTGGAAAGCAAACATGAACACAACGGTACAGATGGTGGATGCTTTCTACTGTTTGATACAGGGTGCAGCTCTTACCTTTACTGGATAATAATGGACTCCATATGTAGGGAGGGACTCCACTAAGGCCAAATACCTTCAAAACAGAGGGGACACGTTAACAGTAATTCAGGCAGTTACACTTCATCAATGTCTGTGAGTGGCCGTTGTACAGAGGTTAGAATGGGCTTTAAGCCCCAGTCATTTACCAGACAGTCATTTACAGTGGCAGAGCCATCGATTTCTTTACAGGGCCTTGACAGAGAGAGGGAGAGTTCATTGATCAACTCAATGCCACAAATCATACACCCCGGGTGTAAATGACCTCGCTAGGCTAATCTCTCCCAGGTAAAACAAAGTAGACCACTGCCCCACGCTGCTGGCTGCCCACAGTAAGAGCTAGCTGTCCCCTAATTAAATGACACATTCTGGCAGAGCAACAGCAATCCACTTCAAACAACAACACCCAGGAGTAGTCGCTACAGAGTGGGCTGCGGAGGGAGTAGTGCTGATGAACGTGCTGGACTAGAGGTGCACAGCAGCTCATTTCCTCCATGCACTTGACCCAGATAAGCATAAAAGGACGATTCATTACATTACTTACTGCACAATGGCTTGCCCTCTGCTGAGGCCCTTCAGGTTCTCGTAGTGCTCGATCACTCGGTCTTCACTGTAAAAGAGAAATAAAAGCCGTAATGAATAATCCATCACCGATTGTAACACATCCCCAAACTGAAAGATGTGGTGAGACAGTCCTTCCCTGACACATTCTGCCTGTTCATGCAGACAATTCTGGCTGGCCTACGGACCTGGCCAGCCAATGGTCCTCATCTCCCTCTCAGCTCTCACACAAACATGCCATCTCGTTCCGACTGCAATCATTCCCCTTAACAGCATGGATTGATTCAATGGGGTTGGGTTAAATGCGGAAGACATGTCAGTTGAATGCATTCAATTGTACAACTGAATAGGTATCCCCCTTTCCCTTTCCTTAACAGTATGTAGGGATTGCAGCATGCACACACACACACCCCTGTAATTCCAATCTGCCCATTGATCCAACTTCAGCTGCTGTTCATCAGTGAGCGGAGCTTCAGCCTCAGATGACCGCTGAGCATGCACTCAGACACTAGCACAGAGACACAGGAGCTCTAAACCAATGGCTGGCATGGCCGCCTGCCTCCCTCTCCAGCCTAGCTCCCATGAGGACATGATGAAGTCAGCACCTCCCTGGCTGTGCACGGTGCTCTCAGAGCAGATCCACTGGCCAGCCAGTCTAATTAACACAGAGCACTAATTAATACAGCCCATCTGAGATAAACAGGCTGCTGGTACCAGGCAGAACTCTGCGTGCATATCCACCCTCATCTGCATGGGAAAATAATTGCTTTGTGCATCCAGGTGTTAGCTACAATTAAAAAGCCTTTTGACGGGGATGGGGACTTGGTGGGGGAGGGATGGTATCGACAGGACTGCGGTCTGGTATCTATGGGACTGTGTGTAATCCACTTGGATTAATTCCCCCTGTGCATTTGTGGTTAAAGTGCTGCTAATGTGGCACTGCCTACCAGTAAACCAGGGAGGGGTGCTCTCTCAGGACTCTGGTGGGTAGAACTGGTAGCTTATTCAGGTCCGATCTGGAGCTTTCAACACTGGAAACACACAGATTGTACAAATGATTAACAGAGTTCATTCACAACAACATCCTTGTAAGAGTTGTTTTAACTTTTAAAAAAGGTGCATTTAATATCCAATAGGGCCAGGGGGCATTTTAAGGCTCCATAATAGCAACACTGCCTATTGGTACTCTTTTCATACACACACATCTATATATATATATATATATATATACACACATACATATTTATATATGTCATTACAGTTATTACAATGTCTAATTACTAGCCTAGATCTCTCTATGATGACTGAGTTAAAAAAAAACCCATATCCAATAATGACAGAGCAGAACATCATGTGAAATATGAATATTCAAGTATTGTATAGAGTATTGTTGATGTGTTTGTGGTTTTACAGAACAGGTAAATTCCCAAGTCTTACAGCATGAACGTGATAACTCACAAGAAATGCAAAAGCAAAGGTGCAATGTCAACATTTTTCATATTTTTATGAGGCAGGCTATCGATGCTTCCCTACAGACTAGGTTTAATATCCACTTATGTCTTGCCAAAGTGCCTCAATGGAAGCAGATAAGAGCCCTTTTAAGTTAACAGAGGGTCTTCCTTAAAAGGTAATTTCAATAGTTATATTGTGTCAAGGCCCCTTTTATCTACAGTTGCGGCCAAATATATTGGCACCATTGCACTTTTCTTAAATAATTCCTTATTTCTTCTAAAATAAGTTAACTTTGCCACCACAATTTATATTGAATTTTAAGTTTACAATTGTAATTCCTGGGTGCTTTTTGATGTGTGTTTGTGGTTGTTGTCCTGCTGGAAGACCCAAAACCTTTAATGGAGAGGCAGTTTTTGAACACTGGGTTGAACATTGGATTCCAACACCTGATAATCTGCTGATTACATGATGCCTTGCTCACGTTCAAAGCACCCTGGAATGTATCAAGAACAAATGTTGGAGTGGCCAGCGAAAAGTCCAGATCTGAATCACATCCATAACCTACAGTGAGGGAAAAAAGTATTTGATCCCCTGCTGATTTTGTACGTTTGCCCACTGACAAAGAAATGATCAGTCTATAATTTTAATGGTAAGTTTATTTGAACAGTGAGAGACAGAATAACAACAAAAAAATGCTGAAAAACGCATGTGAAAAATGTTATAAATTGATTTGCATTTTAATGAGGGAAATAAGTATTTGACTCCCTCTCAATCAGAAAGATTTCTGGCTCCCAGTTGTCTTTTATACAGGTAACGAGCTGAGATTAGGAGCACTCCCTTTAAGAGTGTGCTCCTAATCTCAGCTCGTTACCTGTGCAAAAGACACCTGTCCACACAAGCAATCAATCAGATTCCAAACTCTCCACCATTGCCAAGACCAAAGAGCTCTCCAAGGATGTCAGGGACAAGATTGTAGACCTACACAAGGCTGGAATGGGCTACAAGACCATCGCCAAGCAGCTTGGTGAGAAGGTGACAACAGTTGGTGCGATTATTCGCAAATGGAAGAAACACAAAAGAACTGTCAATTTCCCTCGGCCTGGGGCTCCATGCAAGATCTCACCTCGTGGAGTTGCAATGATCATGAGAACGGTGAGGAATCAGCCCAGAACTACACGGGAGGATCTTGTCAATGATCTCAAGGCAGCTGGGACCATAGTCACCAAGAAAACAAATTGGTAACACACTACGCCATGAAGGACTGAAATCCTGCACTGCCCGCAAGGTCTCCCTGCTCAAGAAAGCACATATAAAAGGCCCGTCTGAAGTTTGCCAATGAACATCTGAATGATTCAGAGGAGAACTGGGTGAAAGTGTTGTGGTCAGATGAGACCAAAATGGAGCTCTTTGGCATCAACTCAACTCGCCGTGTTTGGAGGAGGAGGAATGCTGCCTATGACCCCAAGAACACCATCCCCACCGTCAAACATGGAGGTGGAAACATTATGCTTTGGGGGTGTTTTTCTGCTAAGGGGACAGGACAACTTCACCGCATATCAAAGGAATGATGGACAGGGCCATGTACCGTCAAATCTTGGGTGAGAACCTCCTTCCCTCAGCCAGGGTATTGAAAATGGGTCGTGGATGGGTATTCCAGCATGACAATGACCCAAAACACACGGCCAAGGCAACAAAGGAGTGGCTCAAGAAGAAGCACATTAAGGTCCTGGAGTGGCCTAGCCAGTCTCCAGACCTTAATCCCATAGAAAATCTGTGGAGGGAGCTGAAGGTTCGAGTTGCCAAACGTCAGCCTCGAAACCTTAATGACTTGGAGAAGATCTGCAAAGAGGAGTGGAACAAAATCCCTCCTGAGATGTGTGCAAACCTGGTGGCCAACTACAAGAAACGTCTGACCTCTGTGATTGCCAACAAGGGTTTTGCCACCAAGTACTAAGTCATGTTTTGCAGAGGGGTCAAATACTTATTTCCCTCATTAAAATGCAAATCAATTTATAATATTTTTGACATGCGTTTTTCTGGATGTTTTTGTTGTTATTCTGTCTCTCACTGTTCACATAAACCTACCATTAAAATTATAGACTGATCATGTCTTTGTCAGTGGGCAAACGTACAAAATCAGCAGGGGATCAAATACTTTTTTCCCTCACTGTATGGCGAGAGCTGAAAACAGCAGTTGATGGAGGGAACCCCTCAAACATTAAAGAATTGGAGACGTTTGCTGCTGAAAAGTGGGCAAGCTCATTGATGGCTACAAGAAGCATTTGTTGGCAGTTACCTTGGCCAAAGGCAGCACAACCAAGTACTAGCCCCAGGGCGCAAATAACTTTGTCCATGCCATGTCTTTATTTTGACAATTTAAATTGTAAACTTAAGTTTACAAAAATATAATTGGTTTTGCAATGTTGAAAACACAATAAGGTGTGGAGACCTTATTATTATTATTTGTTTTACGTATTTGACTAGAAATAGGGAATTATTTAAGAAAAGTGCAAGGGCACTAATATCTTTGGCAGCAACTGTATGTGCTGGTACTTGTGACTCCTGAGTAGGGTTGCAAAATTCCAGGAACGTTCAATAAATTCCCTGGTTTTCCAGAAATCCTGGGTTGGAGGATACCGGATTTCCTGCTTATTCAAATCAAAAATCTAATTTTATTGGTCGCGTACACATTTTGCAGCTGTTATCGCAGGTGTAGCAAAATGCTTATATTCCTAGCTCCAACAGTGCATTAATAGCTAATACAAAACAATGCACGCAAAGCCAAAACATTTTAATAAAGGAATTAAGAAATATAAGAATGAGCAATGTCAGTATATGAATAGCAAAGGTGTGTACAGCAGAAGTTACAGTGCATTCGGAAAGTATTCAGACCCCTTGACTTTTTCCACATTGTTACGTTACAACCTTATTCTAAAATGGATTAAATTGTTGTTTTCCCCTCATCAATCTACACACAATACCCCATAATGACAAAGCAAAAACAGGATGTTTAGAAATTTGGGCAAAAAGGTCAGGTTGGATGTGGACCGTCGCTGAACAGCTATTTTCAGGTTTCTCCAGAGATGTTCGATCGGGTTCAAGTCCGGGCTCTGGCTGGGCCATTCAAGGACGTTCAGAGACTTGTCCGGAAGCCACTCCTGCGTTGTCTTGGCTGTGTGCTTAGGGTCGTTGTCCTGTTGGAAGGTGAACCTTCGCCCCAGTCTGAGGTCCTGAGCGCTCTGGAAAAGGTTTTCATCAAGGATCTCTCTGTACTTTGCTCCGTTCATCTTTCCCTCGATCCTGACAAGTCTCCCAGTCCCTGTTGCTGAAAAACATCCCCACAGCATGGTGCTGCCACCACCATGCTTCACCTTTGGGATGGTGCCAGGTTTTCTCCAGACATGACACTTGGCATTCAGGCCAAAGAGTTCAATCTTGGTTTCATCAGACCAGAGAATCTAGTTTCTCATGGTCTGAGAGTCCTTTAGATGCCTTTTGGCAAACTCCAAGTGGGCTGTCAGGTGCCTTTTACTGAGGAGTGACTTCCGTCTGGCCACTCTACCATAAAGGCCTGATTGGTGGAGTGCTCCAGAGATTGTTGATCTTCTGGAAGATTCTCCCATCTCCACAGAGGAACTCTGGAGCTCTTTCCTAGTGACCATCGGATTCTTGTTGGTACCCTTCCCCAGATATGTGCCTCGACACAATCCTGTCTCTGAGCTCTACCAACAATTCCTTCAACCTCATGGCTTGGTTTTTGCTCTGACATGCACTGTCAACTGTGGGACCTTATATAAGGTGTGTGCCTTTCCAAATCATGTCCAATCAATTGAATTTACCAAATATGGACTCCAAGTTGTAGAAACATCTCAAGGATGATCAATGGAAATAGGATGCACCTGAGCTGAATTTCGAGTCTCATAGCAAAGGGTCTGAATACTTATGTAAATAAGTTTTTTCTTTTTTTATAAAGTATCAAAAAATTCTAAAAACCTGTTTTCGCTTTGTCATTATGGAGTATTGTGTGTAGATTGATGAGGAAAAACCATTAATTTAAGCCATTTTAGAATAAGGCTGTAACATAACGTGGAAAAAGGGAAGGGGTCTGAATACTTTCCAAATGACCTGTATATAGGATGAGCCTTGACTAGAATACAGTATATACATATGAAGTGGGTAAAACAGTATGTAAACATTCCCTCCTGATTCCGGGAATCCTCCAACTGGGACTTTGGGAAAATCTGGGAATTTATTTCAAGTTCCCGGAATTTTGCAACCCTACTCATGATTATTTGTTTGTTATTGTTACCACATTTACATTGAACATTCTTTGAGGTTGGTGTGTACAGTTTACCTAAATAATATATGATACCAGTACAACGAGTGAGACATAGCCCTACCATACTTTGTCAATTTGCATACCATTTCCTCACACACAATAAAATACCTAATTTAATCATACATGCAACAGGTACCTCTCACTTTTGAGTAATGATTAGTATGTAGAACGGAGAAGTCTGGAGGTGATCTAAAACACAGCAATAGCATGTTATCTCTCTGTACTAACTGTGTTGCACGTCACTGTCAAGGTCTGTCATAGTGAACTATGAGTCACTCTAAACACATGAGGGGGAGCACTTGCTCTACAATTACTGATCGCCAAAGAGGGCTATGACTTGGCAGGCCAGAGCACTGGAGCCCAGAACAAAAGCCATTCACCAGTTTTGGCATGCAGTGTTAAAAGGCACTGTACAACTCAAGAGGAGAGCTTTTCAAAAATATGACTTGGCCTCTAGGACAGGACTCAGACCGGCAGGTCTTTCATATATTTAGCATGTTCTCAACTACTGGGACAACTTTTAATACTTATGTGTTGGTCCTTTTTCATTGAACGTATTGGATGTATGTACTAACAAAATAAAAAGCATGAGCTGAACTTACATTTTCAAATATCTCACTTGAGGTTTCTCTATCATCTTCAAAGTTAATGAAAAAAGCATGAAGAGGCCATAATGATCTAGTTATGTGAACCTGCTTACTCCACACAAAGGTGAAACACTACAGAGAGAAAGACTCACTTGAATAATTGCTCCCAAGCTAGCTGCTTCTTCAAGGTTCACTAGTTTCTGCTGCTATGGCAGTTCGTTCACTGCTATGGAGTTTAATGGCATACATTTTATAGGGCGCTGAGCCTGGTGTTGTCGGGTGATCTACTCTGAAGCCACATCGCCTTACGATGTGTGTTATCTTCCTGCAGCGTGGGCTGGGGGCAACTCCTCCACCCAGCCAGCCAGCCAGCCAGTGTGTAGGCTAAACACTCATATGTCAGCTATTTCAGTGGGCTGAGAGTTGTTCATTGGTAAGGAAATGCAGGGAAAGAGACTGGGGTGTGAAAAGAGATGTGGTCCCCATTGCTGTGCAAGTCTCAGTAAAAGCAGCCTGAATCTACACTCCAGTGAGTGAATTGACAGTGCCAGGCAGGGTTGCTGTAACTCAGGGGTTCCTAACCTTTTTTCCCCAGGGCCCCTTTTTCACATAGCCACTAGCTTGATTTTGTTTCATTTGAGGGACCTAGGAAAATTGTTATTTTGATGCTCATTTCCTGCAATTCTACGTAGTTTGACAATACATATTTTAGATACACTATTTAATAATAATAATAATAATAATAGAAAATAAAGTCTAGACCCGATTTACGCAAATATTATTCCGCTACCAAATATGTTATGATAGTTTATATGAACACTACATTTTATTAAACATATTCTCTTCTACATAAAGTGAATAGATCAATTGATAGCAACAGAGTCACACATTGTATAAGATTACTTCCCAAGCAAAGTCCAATTTCTTTGACTTGTCAACTTTAGAAGGTCGTAACTCTGCTTCTGAATGTCGTAGAGACAGAGCAAATATATTCCCATGTGCATCAGGGCCGTGACTTCATAGGGCATTTTACTGCTTGTTTCAAGCTTAAAGCATTTCGGATTTCGTGAATTGTAAAAATACAATTCGGAGAGTATTCAGACCACTTGACTTTTTCCACATTGCCTTATTTTTCCACATTGCCTTATTCAAAAATTGATTAAATAAACTATTTCTCATCAATCTACACACAATACCCCATTATGACAAAGCAAAATCAGGTTTTTAGAAATGTTTGCAACGTTATTAAAAATAAGAAACAGAAATATGAGACTCAAAATTGAGCTCAGGGGCATCCTGTTTCCATTGATCATCCTTGAAATATTTCTGCAACTTGATTGGAGTCCACCTTAAGTCAATTCAAATCATGTCCAATCAATTGAAAAGGCACACACATGTCTGTATAAGGTCCCACAGTTGACATTGCATGTCAGAGCAAAAACCAAGCCATGAGGTCGAAGGAATTGTCGGTAGAGCTCTGAGACAGGATTGTGTCGAGGCACAGATCTAGGGAAGGGTACCAACACATTTCTGCAGCATTGAAGGTCCCCAAGAACACAGTGACCTCCATCATTCTTAAATGGAAGAACTTCCTAGAGCTGGCCGCAAGGCCAAAATTAGCAATCGGGGGAGAAGGGACTTGGTCAGGGAGGTGACCAAGAAGCCGATGGTCACTCTGACAGAGCTCCAGAGTTCCTCTGTGGAGATGGGAGAATCTTCCAGAAGGACAACCATCTCTGCAGCACTCCACCAATCAGGCCTTTATGGTAGAGTGGCCAGACGGAAGCTACTCCCCCGTAAAACGCACATGACAGCCTGCTTGGAGTTTGCCAAAATGCACCTGAAGGACTCTCAGACCATGAGAAACAAGATTCTCTGGTCTGATGAAACCAAGATTGAACTCTTTGGTCTGAATGCCAAGCATCACGTCTGGAGGAAACCTGGCAGCATCCCTACGGTGAAGCACGGTGGTGGCAGCGTCATGCTGTGAGGATGTTTTTCAGCATCAGGGACTGGGAGACTTGTCAGGATTGAGGGAAAGTTGAACGGAGCAAAGAGAGACCCTTGATGAAAACCTGCTCCAGAGCACTCAGAACCTCAGACTGGGGCGAAGGATCACCTTCTAACAGCACAACGACCCTACGCACACAGCCAAGACAACGCAGGAGTGGCTTCGGGACAAGTCTCTGAATGTCTTTGAGTGGGCCAGGCAGAGCCCGGACTTGAACCCGATCGAACATCTCTGGAGAGACCTGAAAATAGCTGTTCAGCGACGCTCCCCATCCAACCTGACAGAGCTTGAGAGGATCTGCAGAGAAGAATAGGAGAAACTTCCCAAATACAGGTGTGCCAAGCTTGTAGCGTCATGCCCAAGAAGACTCGAGGCTGTAATCGCTGCCAAAGGTGCTTCAACAAAGTACTGAGTAAAGGGTCTGAATACTTATGTAAATGTGATTTGTTTTTTATTTTTAATACATTTGCAAACATTACTAAAAACCTGTTTTTGCTTTGTCATTATGGGGTATTGTGTGTAGATTGATGAGGGGTGGAATTTTTTTGTTTTAATCAATTTTAGAATAAGGCTGTAACGTAACAAAATGTGGAAAAAGTCAAGGGGTGTGAATACTTCCCAAATGCACTGAGCAAAAATATAAAACGCAACATGAAGTGTTGGTCCCATGTTACTACATGAGCTGAAAAAAATGATCCCAGAAATATACATCCCTGTTAGTGACTGTTTCTCCTTTGCCAAGATAACCCATCCACCTGACAGGTGTGGCATATCAAAAAGCTGATTAAACGGCATGATCATTACACAGGTGCACCTTGTGCTGGAGACAATAAAAGGCCACTAAAATGTGCAGTTCTGTCACACAACAATGCCACTAATGTCAAGTTGAGGGAGCGTGCAATTGGCATGCTGACTGCAGGAATGTCCACCAGAGCTGTTGCCAGACAATTGAATGTTAATTTCTCTACCACGTCGTTTTAGAGAATTTGGCAGAACGTCCAACCGGCATCACAACCGCAGACCACGTATATGGTGTCATGTGGGCAAGCGGTTTGCTGATGTCAACGTTGTGAACAGAGTGCCCCATGGTGGCGGTGGGGTTATGGTATGGGCAGGCATAAGCTACAGACAACGAACCCAATTGCATTTTATTGATGGCAATTTGAATGCACAAAAATATTGTGACGAGATCTTGAGGCCCAGGTATCTGTGACCAACAGATGCATATCTGTATTCGCAGTCATGAGAAATCCATAGATTAGGGCCTAATAACTGATTTCCTCATATTAACTGTAACTCAGTAAAATCAATGAAATTGTTGCATGTTGCATTTATATTTTTGTTCAGTATATATATATATATATTTTTTCAAATCAAGGAATGCCCCCCCCCCCATGACATGTTGGCGCCCCCGTGCCCCCTAGGTTGGAAACCCCTGCTGTAACCTATAAACCTAATGTATTAGCCTATACTAAAGGACATCGGACTGATGTGACAAAATCGACTGAAAAGCACTAGGTAGACTTACACTATGCGTCATCTACTACATAACATTTCAGCTAAAATTACAACCCCTAGGCTACATTTTTTTCTTTACACATCTACAGTGACATATAGCGTACCGGTATGAACATGGCCCTGATGAAGATTCAAGCCAAGGCACAACAGGAAAACACAGAGCGATAGCTCGGCAGGGGGTTGGCTTTGACCACGAGAAATGACATCATAATGGTTAGTCCCTCTGACGCCTGGCAGTCTACCGTGGGCAAGGGGGTCTGCACTCTTAAGGCTCATCCCTCTTAGAACAGGCTGTATGTTGGAAGGGGGGGGTCTCCCTAACTCCTCCACATCTAATCTCAGAGCTGCAGGGCCCTTTGCAATGCCTGTTTTAAGCAGCATATGTTTTATGAGGGGATTTGCCAACCTTCCTCTCCAAAAAGGTACAAATGAAAACCATCAGAGAGGAAAAAGATGTATTAGCCTAAGAACAACCCAGGAGAGAGTAGGCTGGGCTATATAGTTGGACAGGCTGCCATCCACACTGATTTTACAGACTTTGCTGACAGGGTCTGTTTCATTGTGCTTTCAGTCAGGACAAAGTGCAGCACATCCCCATGCCCTCACAGGATGAAACATTAACTCACCTAGCTGCCTGACACCTCTGGGCTAAACAATCTGAAAACTCACCCCTAACATACTGCAATACAAAGCTGTGAAGGGCTTCACTGGCCAGTCTGAATAGAATACAATCACCATCAACTCTGTGAAGTTTGCTGAGAAGTTGGCTTAAAACAAAAAAAAAGGTCCTGCTGAAATTAGAGTTTTTGAGAGTACAAAGATAGGACTTTGACGTAGAAACAAACTGCATTTTCAGCATTAAATATCACGGTGTGCATTCACACCATACAATTCCTTACAGAGCAGAACACAAAGCCTTGTGCTCAGATAATGGCCAGGGGCCTCTAGAGGACCCAAGCTGGGGAAAACGCCCCACAGGTTCAGCCATATAACCAGCTCGTCCACTCTGACGGACAGGACAATATTTACTGATTACCTCAGCCCTCTCCTCTCCATCTGACGACTAAAATAACAAACCTTATCACCAGGTCAAGCCTTTCAGTGCTTTATCCCGCCACAAAAACATATGTCCTAGTTCTAAATAACATTCTGAGGGAGAAGATGAATGATTGTTATCTGTATCTTGTGCAGGCAACAACAATCTAACCTAAGACATACTTACACTGAACTAGATGCGGGGAAAGGAAATGCAATAGCCAGGACACAAACTCAAACAGAAAGCAATTGAGGTCAGGTTTGCCAGAGTAAAGCCTATAGCATTTGGCTACTGAGGAATGGAGATTGAAAACAATAAAACACGTCCCATTTAACACGTAATCAGAACTGAGCAGGAAAACAGCATCTAGAAACATCACTGTGTATGTTCTACAGATGCTTTTATCAACAGGGAATATATAAAACATAGAGTTGCATGTAAAGCACATTTCAGCTCAATTTAACACCAAAAGAACAACATCAAGGAAATCATCAACTAAGGGAACTCCAAGATAAAACTCAAAATCTGAGCCAACGTGATTAACCCTTAAATGACCACTGCGACCCTCCCTGCCTGGGTTGTTCACTGAGCTTTGACCCAACACCACAGGTCTCAAACATTTGGTATAGACTACATAGAAGCATTGATTATGGGGTAAATAATAAATATGTGTAGATTGCTTACTGTAATATGACTGCTTAAGAAACTTAAAGCTTACACAAAAACGTGTTTCATGAGTTAGCCCAAGTAACATAACAGTTTTACTATTTAATACATGTTTTAGAACGTCCCTTTCCAAATAGCCTACTGTGGCTGTAAATGTGACTGAATGAGTAGCCTGTGCAAGCTGAAGCAATTTATTACAATGGTATTAAACAAAAGATGCATGCAGATCATCATTTCACAGAATTGACTGTATTCTAATAATAATACATATGTATTTATTTATCGATTAGTGTTAACATGAGTGAATCCTTACTTTGTGTAGTCTCCTTTAGCTTCCTGGGAGAGAAAAAATAAATAGCACCCTTATTAGTGAGAATGATGATACAACAAGTAGCCTACTAGACTGGAGGACTTGAACATCAATAGGCCTATGTCATTGCAAGTCTTGAATGTTACTTGGGACTACGGGAACACTTTTCAATCTCACTCAGTGTTGAATAGCATTACAGCAAAGCATATAATTGTACGCTAAAGAACTACAATCATTGTAGTACAATGATTTCAAGATTGAAATAAAAACTTAACTACTACACATTTCTCAAAATAAGGTTCCGAAACCCTAACCCTTTTTGTAACAGCGTGCATGCACAGTGTTCATTCAGTTTAGATTCAAATCGCTGATGAATGACAATTACTCCACAAAAACAAAAATGAATTTACCTGCAACGCGTAAGCAGCTAATTTGAAAACGTTTTCACTCTCCACTTCGATGATCTCCTGTCGTGAAAAAAACAGAAAATGGGAACATTATAGGGTGAAAAACAAGTGTACCGTGTTCGACCAGTAGCACTTGATTTGAGGCAAATCTCATTACCACCCGTACCTCCGCTCAACAGTTACCGACTGAACCATTGTCACTGAAAAGCGGGTGCGCATGTTTAAGGTTGAGTCGGAATTTTAGAAGAGTTTTTAATATTCTTCATCAACGTTCGAAACGAATTATTGTTATGTTTATAATAACATAGAACGAACGTCCATACAATAGTTACAAAAATACAGTATAATCGTAGTTATTTATCATTTCAACCTCCTTATAATCAAAATGGTACATTCTGAGAGCAGGTTCACGTTCCTCCAGTGTCGAAAAAAAGTTACTCCTGGCAACGTTGTATCACTATCTCAAAAATGTACGTATCCCATTACTTATTTATAGTGTGTATGATATCAAATGGATTTATATTAAGTTCCATACAGGGTTATGAAGTGGCAGTGCGCATGAAGTTTTTAGGTCACTCGATGGAGGACACGGTGGAGCTGTTGTTAGTTTGCTCTAGTACCCTCTAAAGTAGAAAGACAGACAGGCGGCTCAAGATATAAGACCATCTCCATGGCGTGGAGAAGATCAAGGGAGCTTAAATACATGAGTAGCCTCCCAGATAGCAAAAAATGTCCCCCTATTACATCTGAAGGATTGGGAATAGTATCCATCGTTTCCACTAGGTAATTCAGCAACTTTAGGTGATAAAACTTATGCAGATGTCTGTTGGCTACTCTGCCTTACTGATGTATATATATATACTGAACAACAATATAAACACAGCATGTAAAGTGTTGGTCCCATGTTTCATGAGCTGAAATAAAAGATCCCAGAAATTGTCCATATGCACAAAAAGCTTATTTCTCTTAAATGTTGTGCACAAATTAGTTTACATCCCTGTTAATGAGCATTTCTCCTTTACCAAGATAATCCATCCACCTGACAGGTGTGGCATATCAAGAAGCTGATTAAACAGCATGATCATTACACAAGTGCACCTTGTGCTGGGGACAATAAAAGGCCACTCTAAAATGTGCAGTTTTGTCAGACAACACAATGCCACAGATGTCTCAGGTTTTGAGGGAGTGTGCAATTGGCATGCTGACTGCAGGAATGTCCACCAGAGTTGTTGCCAGAGAATTGAATGTTCATTTCTCTACCATAAGTCACCTCTAACGTCTTTTTAGAGAATTTGGCAGTATGTCCAACCGGCCTCACAACCGCAGACCACGTGTAACCACGCCAGCCCAGGAACTCCACATCTGGCTTCTTCACCTTCGGGATTGTCTGAGACCAGCCACCCAGACAGCTGATGAAACTGAGGAGTATTTTTGTCTGTAATAAAGCCCTTTTGTGGGGAAAAACTCATTCTGATTGGCTGGGCCTGGCTCCCCAGTGGGTAGGTCTGGCTCCCAAGTGCGTGGGCCTATGCCCTCCCAGGCCAACCCATGGCTGCACCCTTGCCCACTCATGTGACATCCATAGATTAGAACCTAATGAATTGATTTCAATTGACTGATTTCCTTATATGAAATGTAACTCAGTAAAATCATTGAAATTGTTGCATGTTGCGTTTATATTTTTGTTCAGTATAAATCTGTTAAGTTTCAAGTTTTATTAGTCGTATGTATGGGATACATCATCCAATGAAATGTTTACTTTCAGGTTCCTTCCCGACAGTGCAACAATAATAAGAAAATAAAAGATATGAATACAAACAATGTAAATGGCAGTAGAATCTAATAATACATTTTAGCATAAGTATAATACAGGAGGAGGAAATAATGCAATAGACAGTATGAGTGCTATTGATTATCATTAATCAATGCATCTGCCAAAATTGAATTGCAATAAAAAAGTTATTGATGGTCAAAAGGTCAGCTTTCCAATGTCAGACTAATAAGGAAAGTCAACAGTGGGTGCAGAACTCAACCCTTTACAATCACTGCTAGATAACAACACTGCTTTCCTTTACAATTCTCACGTGTGTGTGTGTGTGTGACCATGTAATATGTGATGTATGTGTGTCTGTATGTGTATGAAATGTTACACCTGTTCCTCCAGTTGTATTATCCAACATGTACAGTGGGGAAAAAAAAGTATTTAGTCAGCCACCAATTGTGCAAGATCTCACACTTAAAAAGATGAGAGAGGCCTGTAATTTTCATCATAGGTACACGTCAACTATGACAGACAAAATGAAGAAAAAAAAATCCAGAAAATCACATTGTAGGATTTGTAATGAATTTATTTGCAAATTATGGTGGAAAATAAGTATTTGGTCAATAACAAAAGTTTCTCAATACTTTGTTATATACCCTTTGTTGGCAATGACACAGGTCAAACGTATTCTGTAAGTCTTCACAAGGTCTTCACACACTGTTGCTGGTATTTTGGCCCATTCCTCCATGCAGATCTCCTCTAGAGCAGTGATGTTTTGGGGCTGTCGCTGGGCAACACAGACTTTCAACTCCCTCCAAATATTTTCTATGGGGTTGAGATCTGGAGACTGGCTAGGCCACTCCAGGACCTTGAAATGCTTCTTACGAAGCCACTCCTTCATTGCCCGGGCGGTGTGTTTGGGATCATTGTCATGCTGAAAGACCCAGCCACGTTTCATCTTCAATGCCCTTGCTGATGGAAGGAGGTTTTCACTCAAAATCTCACGATACATGGCCCCATTCATTCTTTCCTTTACACGGATCAGTCGTCCTGGTCCCTTTGCAGAAAAACAGCCCCAAAGCATGATGTTTCCACCCCCATGCTTCACAGTAGGTATGGTGTTCTTTGGATGCAACTCAGCATTCTTTGTCCTCCAAACACGACGAGTTGAGTTTTTACCAAAAAGTTATATTTTGGTTTCATCTGACCATATGACATTCTCCCAATCCTCTTCTGGATCATCCAAATGCACTCTAGCAAACTTCAGACGGGCCTGGACATGTACTGGCTTAAGCAGGGGGACACGTCTGGCACTGCAGGATTTGAGTCCCTGGCGGCGTAGTGTGTTACTGATGGTAGGCTTTGTTACTTTGGTCCCAGCTCTCTGCAGGTCATTCACTAGGTCCCCCCGTGTGGTTCTGGGATTTTTGCTCACCGTTCTTGTGATCATTTTGACCCCACGGAGTGAGATCTTGCGTGGAGCCCCAGATCGAGGGAGATTATCAGTGGTCTTGTATGTCTTCCATTTCCTAATAATTGCTCCCACAGTTGATTTCTTCAAACCAAGCTGCTTACCTATTGCAGATTCAGTCTTCCCAGCCTGGTGCAGGTCTACAATTTTGTTTCTGGTGTCCTTTGACAGCTCTTTGGTCTTGGCCATAGTGGAGTTTGGAGTGTGACTGTTTGAGGTTGTGGACAGGTGTCTTTTATACTGATAACAAGTTCAAACAGGTGCCATTAATACAGGTAACGAGTGGAGGACAGAGGAGCCTCTTAAAGAAGAAGTTACAGGTCTGTGAGAGCCAGAAATCTTGCTTGTTTGTAGGTGACGAAATACTTATTTTCCACCATAATTTGCAAATAAATTCATTAAAAATCCTACAATGTGATTTTCTGGATTTCTTTTTCCCATTTTGTCTGTCATAGTTGACATGTACCTATGATGAAAATTACAGGCCTCTCTCATCTTTTTAAGTGGGAGAACTTGCACAATTGGTGGCTGACTAAATACTATTTTTCCCCACTGTATGGTAGCCTAGATGATTTCCTCCTCTTAATTATCACAAACATTATCTAATATTTGTACAACAACACAGCTCAGAGATTTCTGCTAGTCTGGCTGAGCTGTGTGTGGCATGGGAAATATGCACAGGTCTCAGAGAGAAGAGGGAGTGAATCAGGATATTGTTATTTTTCATGTTGTTACAGTGCAGCATTTCCAAAAGAAAGCCCTAAATCAAATTATATTTTGGAGGATTAGGGAACTATTTGGTACTCTTGGAGAAAGCCTGAAAGCCATCATTGTGTTAAAGAATGTTGTATTAGAGTAGCCTACATAAAACAAAAGCAGGGAAGTCTCTGAGAAGTCAGCAAGTCAAGTGACTTTAGCCCACATTACAAAATAACTCTGTAGAATAATTACTATAAAAACTGTTTTTGAAAGAGCTTAAAATAATTAATAATAATGAGAGTGGAGAGTGTCCAGTCAAACAGCTAGTCCTT